>NC_050096.1:154175824-154820824 GCF_902167145.1 Zea mays | reverse complement strand
ACACAAGGATAAAAGTTGAGGAAAAGCTCGTCTTCTTTCTATACATGATAAGCCATAATGCGTCGTTTGAGGACCTGCAAGAAGAGTTCGGGCATAGTGGTGACACTTTCCACCATCATATAAAGCAAATTTTTGACATAGTTGTTCCTTCCCTCGCCAAACGATTTTTGAAGCCTCCTTCTCCAATTCAAGTGCATCCGAAAATTGAAAGGAATCCTAGGTTCTATCCTTACTTCAAGGTCATGGCACTTCTATTCTTGCCCAATATCTATCCATTTTCTTCTAGATTTTAGAAATTCACATATAGTTTTTTTGTAGAACTGCATCGGTGCAATTGATGGCACTCATGTGCCCATTACAATTTCACCTAACAAAGCTGCTCCTTTTAGAAACAGGATGGGAACTCTTAGCCAAAATGTGATGGTAGCTTGCGATTTTGACCTAAATATCACTTTCATATCTACTGGGTGTGTAACACCCCTGGTGTTACTTTCACTAAAACTTGAGCATAACATCATAAGCATTGGTATTGCATATGTTTGACACACCTAGAGTGCATTCACTAGGCAAAAATTTCAAACAAGTTGTATTGAGATGATATTTTGCAAATAAAACCCTAGAGTAGGGTACTTAACCTTAAAAGGGGTCAGAAGGTTAAAACAAAATCCAAATAGAGAAAACCCTAAAGCTTAAGTGAAATAGTCATGAAATGTTACTAAGAATGGACCCAAATTACATTCACACCCCTGAAATACCAAAAACCCTAATAAGGACCCTGGAAAACCCTAAACCTAAACCCTAGGGGGTTAAGTGAAAAATTAGTGCACTTTTGGACTAAAGTGTAAAAACTATGATGATAAGGCATATAAAGTCATTTGGTTCATAATCATGGAATTTGCAAGCTAAACCATGAATTTTGGACCTATTTGCAAAAAGACCCCATGGGTGTTCTAGGGCTAAGTCTGAAAAATTCAGTGATATTGGCTCAACTTTGGAGCTCTATAACTTTCAAACAAGAAGATTTTTGCTCTAGGTCACCACATCAACTTTGTAGATCTATCAAAGGAGAACAACTTTGCTTAAGAGTGTAAGCATAGTTGTTATGAAGAATTTAGAGATAATCAAACCCAAAGATGGGCTGTCAGGTTGTTGAAGTTTGAATTTCAGACTGACAGTGTAATTACAGAGACTTTGGGCACGAATTCAAGCTTGATTTAGTAGAAATTTCGCCATAGCTGCTATGACAAAATTATAGTTGAATCTTTGATCTACATCTTTGCTGCAGAACTCTAGGTTTGTTGCCACAGAAAATTAAGAGAAATTTAACCCTAAACTTGGGCTGTTTGGCACACTGAATCGGGTTTGTAATGGTACAGTACCAGGAGGATAAGGATCAGGACCTCGCTGGCGATAAGAATGCCACGGCGGTCTGGATGGTTCGGCGGCCGTGGTAAAAGATCCTCGGCGACGTGGCGGAGAATCACTGAGGTGGCAAGCCCCGGTTAATCGGCGGCCACCGTGCCATCACCGGATTCTGCCGAGCGGTGAGCTCACCAGCGCGATCGGTAATCCGCGCTCCTCCTCCAATTCTGGTCGACGGCCTATAAATTGAGCCCAGACTCCGCTTCTTCACCACATCTCGCACCTCAGCGACTAAGCACTCGATTCAATTTCACCGGAGAACTCACACAGTCCGCAAATCCCCTTTCTCCCTGTTCTTAACTCCGCCGTGAAGAACTCCATCGTGGTCAACGCTCTTCGAGTTAGTAACTTCCCAATTGCTCCCTGTTCTAGCTCGTTTGTAGCCTCCTATTGCTCTCAGTACCGACCAATTGAAGTTCGGCTGAAGCCTTTCACTGGAACACGCACCTGCTCTGTAGAACGCCGCCGTGACACCCTCTTCGTCGACCCACGTTTTTGTTCGTGCCCAGTCCAAATTCTGGTGTGTGCATCACCTCTGGTAAACATGTGATGCTTCCCCAAGCTTCAATTTGGTCATCCACGCCATCGGTTGGTCGGAACGTGTTCATCCCTCCGATCATCCGCCCTGTCACCGTGGACTGGTTGATTCAAAGTCCAGATGATGAAATTGATTGAGGGGAAGTGTGCGGTAGGGGTCTAATTTGGTCTCTATCGCACGGGAGCTCCAGTCGTGGCAGCATCCGGCCGGAATAGGCTCGCCGAAGTTCGGCGAGTGCTGTTCCTCGTCGTGGACCTCGGTCTGCGAAGAGTTAGAACATGGGGGGTTCCTTGGAAATCGTCAGTGACTCATTAGAATAGTACAGGGCACCCAGATCAGGTTATTCAAAATAGCGGGGGCTTATTCGCAAAACTCACAGGGGCGGGCGCGGGCGCGCGTTTTCCTGTGCAGGCTGGGCCGCTTGGGTTGCTTTCGGCCCAGTACTGTTCATAGATTTTTTTTCTTTTTTGCCAGGATTAAAACAATTTTAGAAAATTATAGAAAGATGGTAAAAATGTCAAACCAACTTTGCTAGATTCATAATTTTTCATAGAATTTAGTAAAAATAGTTTCATGATTTTTAGGTCAAATATGGAATTTTGTAACAATTAAAATATCCTAAAACCTTGTTTCTAGATTTTTAGAAAATAAATAATAATTCCAAAAATCCCCAAACTTTTTAGATGACCCTTATATAATATTTAGAAGCCTTGGGTAGAGTTTGGTATGATTTGAACCTTGTCTGATACTTAGAACCCAAAACCCTACCCCCTACCCTATGAACTTCAATATTGACTCTAGAAACCCTAGTTCCCTGAAGGACCGTGAAGGAAAATTGTATTCAAAACTTTAGATAACCAATTTCTATTGTTTTTGCATCTTCATAAGCACTACATGAGCATTCATTATTATACTTGGCTTTATATAGCAAACGAAGAAGAAGTTGAAGTTAAGAAGAAAGGACACCACCACCACCACCTGAGGAACATCAGGGAGGCAACTGTTTCTATTTTGACATCTGCGGGTCCGAGCCTGATTCACCAGTAAAACAAGGCAAGCCCCGGTGCATGCAACCCCTTTCTTGTGTTTTTAAATAATTTTTGCACACTTTAAGTCTAGTGAAATGTGCACTAGGTTTATAGGAGTTGCTTGGAAACCCTTTGATGCATTGCCTTCCTTGATATCCATACCTTTACAGATACTTCTAGTGAAGTATCAAAATATGATTTACAAAAATGCTTAGCTCTGCTCAGATCTTGTGGATAGAGGTTGTCTTTTGCATTAAGGCCTAGCTCAGGGGTTATCCTAAGGAAAGATGGCTTCTACCTGCAAGAATATTTTCATTGAGAGCGTGGTGGGACCTTACTGCAAAGTTCCCTTTGATGCTCTTTTCATCCTAAGGAATACAAACAATCCTAAGGGTGGAAGTACTTAAATCAAGACTTGGACTAGGAACAGGTGATGTTCTACCTAGGTTGATTAAGGATTGGATGCATATGTAGGCTTGCTGATCAAGGAATATCTTAACTGGCCACATGCCCTGGAAATGGGACAGGGTAAGCTTTGCCTCGGGCAGACTAATACCAGAATAAGATAACATGCAATGGGCATGGAGAGATGGAAAGAGTAGCATGTACCCTCCGTGGCAAGAGGCTGGACGGTGGTGTATCTGTGCTCTCGGTTGGCGTGAACCTGATCTGGTCTTAAGAACCCCGGTGGCGAGTTGACATATGCAAGGGTTAAGTGCTACATATGTTGTGTGGTTAGAGATTCTTAGCTGAGTAAATCGATTCAGATCGTCGTTATATCCTCAAACAGTGGAGACTTGATCACTGCCCTACAACCTAAGTCAGGATGTGAACCTCATGAATAAAAATGATGTTGTATTGATGAGATGGTGAAATTAGACTAGATGCAAACAAGGTCTATTAATACTTAATCTAGCATTAAAATGTTGAAAGTAAGGACTTACTTTAGTAAGCTATTTCTGCAAAAGTATCTAAGTTGATTCTTGCTAAAGCCTCTCCTTGATTCCCTAATCCAGCATATCCTTGAGAGTCTTTTACTTTGTCGGATAAGTCTTGCGAAAGTACACTTCGTACTCAGGGCTTTGTCCCATGTTGTTTTAGGTGAAGAAGCGACAAACTTTTGTTGCTTGTGTTCAAAGGTGGTACCCAAAGAGGAGAACCAAGACTAGAGCTGCGGGAGGGAAGGCCCTCCGTTAAAACTTTTTACTGTCTATTTGGGGAGAAGTTTTTGCCCCCCATGGTATGTAATAATAATACTCAGCACTCATATAGTATGTTATGGTCTGTAAATATTAAACACTATCTTACTTTTCAATAAAAGTAAATTATTGTAACTGCTTCCGCATTTCCGTATCTCCGATGAATTGTAATGTCTGCGTGACGGGTGAAACGCTCTTGGGAAAGGAAAAGAAATTCAGATACCGAACTTGTCAAGTGGTCAGGTGCACCTGCAGGGTTGTATGAGGTCCGTTGGACAAGGACAACTGTAGGTGGGCCTAATTACTTGGGAGGTTCCATCACAGGGTGGGAGGGATCTGCTACAGATGCTAGAGTTCTGAGATCTGCAATGAACAATGGATTCCATGTACCTCCAGAAAAGTTCTATTTGGTTGATGGTGGGTATGCCAACACCACATCATTCCTTGCACCTTATCGTGGAGTTAGATACCATCTAAAGGAGTATGGGCAAGGTCACCGTAGACCTCATAACTATAAGGAATTATTTAACCATCGCCATGCCATACCGAGGAATCATGTTGAAAGGACTTTGGGGGTTGTGAAGAAGCGCTTTCCCGTCCTCAAAGCTGCCACATTTCATAAAATAAGAAATCAAGTGAAGATACCAGTAGCAGCCGCTGTACTTCACAATAGTATTCGATCACTCAATGGGGATGAGGAATGGTTAGATAATCAACCAGATAATATCTCACCACAAAACTTTGTTGATCTACTGGATGGCGATCAAGGCAACGATCAAGGAAATGTCCAAGGAAATAATCTTAGAGATGCAATAGCACATGAAATGTGGAATGATTACCAACAACATAGAAATTAGTGGCACATGTGATGAATGTTGAATGATTATCATTCGTAGAAATTAGTGGCACAAGAAATGTGGATTGATTATCATTCGTAGAAACTGTCTTTGTTTAATGTTGCTTTCTAATGAAAAAAACATGTTCCCCACTCATTGTTGTTCTTTTAATTTTATTCCCTGTATTAGGAAGCATAAGTTGCATAATTTAAGTTCATGTTCTTCTCAAAGAACATGTACATGCAGTCTAGGTGCTATTGTTCTCAGAGATGATGTCGTCTAATGCTGTTCAACTTTTACATGACCATTTCACTCTATTCTTTAACATTTGGTGAATCCTTTTTTCTGATTATCAAACTTATGCAACTTATCTGTGTAGCCATGTTTGGAAGGGGTTCTCCAAGAATCAACATGCTCTTATCAAAAAGTGCAACAAAGAAGCCTTCTCCTAAAGCTGGTGATCCAAGAAAGCATGGAGGTTCTCCAAAAGGTATGCAAGTAGACAAATCAAGAGAAATTAAGAGCCTCTTGAAATTATGCAACTGGTGTTTCTTCCTTGTCTTGTGTAGATAAATTAAGAGCCGCTTGGAACTCAACTCTAGAGAAGACTCTTGTGGACCTCTTGCATGAGCACAAAACAGCTGATTATAGGGGTCAAAATGGATGGACAACAGAAGCATGGAACAAAATTGTCAAGGAATTTCATCAGAGGGAACAATATGTCTATTTCACAAAGACACAAATACAAGATAGAGAAAGAGAGCTGAAAAGGGACTATAGGTTGCTAAAGGATGCAAAGAATCAAAGTGGAGCTCATTTTGATGAGAAGATAGGGAGGATTACGACTGACCTAGCTTTATGGAAAAATATACTGACTTCTCATCCTAAGGCTAAAAAGTTCCGCAACAAGTCTTTTCCTCTATATGAGGCCTTGAGGGAGCTTTATGATGGTTAGTCTCATTACAATGTGCATGCTTTCCAATATGTTATGTTGTCTACCCTTTTTTAGTAAAACTTCATTGTGCAGGGCAAACAGCTGAAGGGACCTACAACTACACCTCCACCCAACTTCCAGATCTTACTCAAGTAGGAAATGGAGATGAATTTCTCAACATAGAACATGAACAAGATGAATTGGAAGAAATCTTGTCGGCACATGAAGAAGATGATGTCCATGTAGTTAAGGCAGGAGATGCAACAGGTGAAAGGCATGATCCGAGGCCACAGAGAAGGACTACTGTTGCAAGAGGGAACAATGAGGAAATGAGGACAAAGAGGCATAAAAAGGGCGATAACCTAGAAGGAATAATGGGAAGATACATTGACATGAGAATGAAGCAGGCTGAGGAAGAAGCCACACAACTAGCAAAAGAGAGGGAGGAAAAGGAAGTGAGTCAAGCTGCACACTTCTCAATCAAGAAGTGCATATCCATTCTTGGTACAATGGAAGTTACAAAGGAGGAAAAAGCAAAAGCCTACAATGCCTTCAAGGACCTTGAGAATAGGCAAATTTTCTTGAGTGCCTGCGGTGATGATGTTGAGTCTGCACTGATTTGGTTGAGAAAGGAGATGACTTAGCTGGTATGCTCTCTTCCTTCCCCTCTTCTCTCATTCTATGCCAGGGCATGTCGAAATCAAAGTAATTGAGCATATATGTCTCATTCTGTATGCCACGGCATGTTGAATCAAAGTACTTGAGCATATCAGCCTCATGACTTAATTTATTTTTAAAAACTAAGCTAGTAAATCTGTAGAAGCTAAGAGCATCTCCAACAAGCTGACTTAAAATATTTCGATCATCCTAGTATTTGTTCTTATAAAACGACGCATGCATACTTTATGTGTAGTATATCTGTTAATATCCTAAGAACTAAGTATCCTCCTTCATGTTGTTCTATGGAACTAAGTATCTAATAACTTAGTATCATTAGATACAGGGGTTGCTATTCTAGGAGAAAAAATACTAAAAAAGTTGTGTTAGGGTCCCCTTTATTTTCTATTTTGCTTGCATGCAGTTCTTCTATTTTGCTTGCATGAATTTCAACTAGAGCATAAAAAATTCATCTTATATTACTCAAAGATCCAAATGCAACAGAGGATGCTGCTTTAAACTGCATTTTGTTCATACTTTAAACTGCTTTAAACTGAAATACGTTACAGCTAGAACTAGATCAGTTGTCCATGCTTCTGTTGTTCATGCTTCTGCATTGAACTACATTTTGTTCAATGTGGACTGTATTTTGCAAAAAAATGGACTTTACTATACTGAGTGTAAGAGAACATGGACTACATTTTGGGAAACAAAATATGGACTTCACTCTACTAGTGTGTAAGCGAACATGGACTGTATTTTTTTAAAAAACATGGACTTCACTATACTAGTGTGGAAGCGAACAATTCATAGCTAACACATTTGTATCCATGTGGTATAAGTGAATAGTGAAAAATAAGCCACGTATTAAATCCCAGCCGTAACGAAAACACACATGGTTTATGTGACATGACATGGATTCACTCAATCCCGCCGTGTATTAGATCCTAAGGGCTTGTTCGTTTCACCGTTAATCCATGTGGATTTGGTGATATTGAGTCGGTTTAAATCCATAACAAGTCAAAATCCATCCCAATTTATTCCAATACACTTCAATACACATGTAATTGGAATAACCGAACAAGCCCTAATGTGTATTAAATACTAGCTTGTCGAACAAGGCCGAATCTAGGGAATGGTTGAAGGCCGACATCGGGCACTAGTACACTCCTCCCCTCCTCTCGTTCCCTCGGATGATTAGGCCTCACCATAATCAAGTAGAGGGATAAGGAAAGGGAGAATCCGCTACCGGCAAGTGCACAATTGCGCCATCGCTTTGCCTTAGCACGCTGCTTGGGACCTTCGCTAGAGCATCGCGGGAGCAGGGGTGGCGGTCATTTGAGCGGAGGACCACCACTGTATCGAGAATCACTCGTCGGACTTCAATGACCACCACGAAGCCACGTCGCCACGTGGTCGGCATCACCCGTGCGACAATCTACGGTGATAACTCTCCCCCTTGGCTCACCTTCATCTTCTCTGCGTGTAGCTCCATTGGTAACAAGATTTGGTGGTCTTCCACGTGGGTCGAATGAGCTCCGGCCATGGCACCACTGTGGTGCACACGCGCACCACCACACTCTGGTGACAGGTTTGCGTGGAGGGATATTCACCGTTGGATCATAGGGGGCGGGCGAGATTAGACCGCCGATAAACTTTCGGCTATTTAAATCTGCTCCATAGAAAATGGATCATGGGGCTACGGTTTGATCTTGCTCCAATATAACCAGGGCCATAGATCTCCAATCGGACGTACGAAATCACATACCGCTTCGCGCCCTGGAACATCTAACATAGGTCGTCCATAGCCGATCGTGCAGCCCAGAATTAGAGTTACCCCTTTCGGTCGTGAAAATATGTTAAAAAGCCCTTGTTCTTTGACCCAATCAACCTGCCATCCATTCTAGTTCAAGAAACATATAATCTAGGTTCTCGGTTTTTGCGAACGGGTCCCTAGACTTCTAGAAAACCTTAGCCGTTCTCTAAAGAATCATAGGGAAATTCTAGAACATGATTTCTAATGAAGAAATAAATATAAGAAATTCAGAAAATCCATAACTAATGCATTTTAAATCTGAATTTAGTGGTTCTTGAACCTATAATTTCATCTTGACACATAGAATATATATTATGCAGTTTATTCTCTTGTTTTGTGTGTGATGTTAATTTTATCCATACAATGTTTGTTTATATTGTTGCGAGTAGATGAGCAAGTGACCGAGGAAATTGGAGCACCGTAAGTTGAAGATTCTGAGCAAGAGCTCATAGAAGGCAAGTTGTGCCCTTGATCATATCCTTTTACCTAATAATATTCATGATAATCACCGTGGCATGCTTAGGTTAACTTGATGGGACCTAACAAGTTACCTAATTTTGTTCACCCTACATCTTGTAAACAAATGAATCATTGGGTAGTCTTGCTATTGCTCAGAATCTTAAACTTACACCTGGTTTTGGGATAGATATTATATCTGAATTATGATCTTGCTTTATCATTATTGCTATCTTAATTATTGTTCATGATAATATTATTATGTTATTTGGAACATGGAGCGACCACCTAAGAAAATAGTGCTACCACAAGGGTGGTATGGGACACCTTTGGCTAACTACTTAGAAAAGGAAGTGGAGGACTACCTTACCCAAAAGGGGCAAGGTCGGTATAGGGAGGTTCTCGGGTCGATCATGCTGCGACGGCTTTTTGGACGAGGGATTCCTATATCGCCCCCTTCTCAAGAAACCGTAGCGGGTTTTCTGAAGCTAGCGAAACTTTGTAAAGGCCTCGTAGTGCTACCCTGCCTCGTCTCCTTGGTAGAGATGAATGGGAATTCTGGACCACTTAGCAAATGGCTAACACGGCTTGTGGGTAAAGATGTGCAACCTCGGTAGAGTGTAAAATTGGTATATCAGTCGTGTTCATGGTCATGAGCAGCTTGGACCCTCACATGAGTAACTTACTCCCTCCGGTGTCCTATTATTTTTTGTTTAGGACAATGACACGGTCTTCAAATATAACTTTGACCAATGTTTTTTTGTTAAAATACAAATAAACTCTTATTTTATTTACACTTTTATAAAAGTACTTTTTAAGACAAATCATTGCATATGAATATTAGGTTTCAAAACTAAATAACAAAATAGTTATTTGTAGTCAAAATTTTATAAGTTTGACTCGAACCTTATCCAAAATGATAAATAATATGACACGAGAGGGAGTATGGAATTAAAACTTAATCTATCATTTGAATTGCATTGTGGAAATGATTAATTGTGATCTCTTATTTAAATTGGGATGGTCTTTACTTATACTTAGTAATTGCTAGTAAAATTTTGACCAAACTTATTAAAAGCAATGCTTAGCATTAACCACAGGTTCTTTGGTAAGCCTTACACTACACATGAGCCCCCATCGTAAGTGAGATCATGCATATTATTCCCCACACTTGTTGAGCGATGTCCGTATGTGAGCTCACTCTTGCTATAATCACACCAGGTGAAGATCAGGTAATACAAGAGGAGGACTACTACGATGTGTTCGATGAGATCTAGGCATCGTCTCCCAATCAACTATGGCACCATGGAGATAGTTATCTAAATTCGAGTTATTTTGTTATCAGTTATCCTATAAGACATTCTCGTTATGTAAAAAAGATAATCACATTTGTCTCTATACACTGAGTCATTGTATGTGTGGATCTTATTCTGGCGCACATATGAGATGCATATGGGTTTGCCCTTAAATCCGGGTGTGACGGGGGCATAGGCCGAGACAGCTCGACAAGGTCACGAGATCGCTCATCGGTAGTGATATAAGTGTCAACCTTCCAAAATAGTTGTTCGACCATCATGGGGGCCTCTTGAAGGTTGGCCCACACGACGGTCTCATCATGAGACCCTTGGTAGAAGTCCTCGATCAACGCCGCATCAACGATGTCGGGGATTTGGTTTCTCATGGTTTGGAAATGCTTGAGAAACGAGCGAAGAGACTCGTTGTTCCTATGCCTAATAGACTTGAGGTCCCATGGTTGTGCTGGCTTGTCACAGAGCGATTGAAAGATGGAGACAAACTTGTTGCAGAAATTCGCCCAGTGGTTGATGCAGTGGCAGGGGAGGTGGTAGAGCCATTGAAGTGCGTCCTACCCTAGCACGATCGGGAGGTACACCGTCATGACGTCTTCGGTGGCCCTGGCAGCCTAGGCTGCTGTTGTGTAAACGGCCAGCCAGCTGTCCCAAGGTCAATCTTAGTTTTGTATTTGTCGATGTTGGAGAGCTTAAAATTAGGAGGGCGATGAAGCATGCGCAGTCGCGGGGTGAAGGCCGACACCCCAAAGATGTCGTGAGCCTGTGGCCGGGCGCCATGTGTGCCGTTGTGGCGCTGGTCCCGTGGTGGTGATGGTAGTCGTGGGTTTTGCAGTCGGTTGCGTGCTGGCCAGCACGCGGACGAACGTGTCGTTGAGTCAGTGGTGGAGTCATCCAGGCCCTCAGTGCCCCACCGCGAGGAGCTGTGATCCTGGTCGTAGTCCTCTTGGCGCCTCAACTCTTTTTCGTGCAGGCAAGCGCGTGAAGAGATGATGTCACTCCACGTGTCGTGTCGGTCGTTGAAGTGGTTATGTAAGTCTCCCTCTGGATGAACCAATGGAAGAAGATGATTGGTTGCCTGTGTTAGGATTTGCCTGTATCCCTCTCCTTCGGGCGTCGGTGGAGGCTCACTCACGATCCAGGCCAGTGCGCTCTCGACTTGACTTGGGGTTTGCATGGCCCGGATGAACTCGTGTTGTAGATTGCGGGGAAGGGGTGGATTATCGTGAGGGAGCCGAGCATGGCACCCTGCTAACTCGTGCCCTCAATCTTGAGCAGCTCGACACTTCCGTGGATGGGTGTTCTTATGTAGACGGAACCCTCCCTCCTTGGTGATTTCGTCGCCTTCTGACGCCTCATCCCGGGAAATAGGATGTGTCAGGTCCTGCTCCCCGGCGGCGTGGTGTCACCGAACATTGCGTCGGTGGTTTTGACGATGGCGTGCCTCATGCTGTGTGAGCTCGTCCCATAGCAGGGATGACTCATCATGGATATGGGGTCGTTGTCTACTCCCCTGTTAATGCAGAGGAGGTTGGGGTAGCAGAGCGAGGATTCCGGCATGGTGGGCGCGACTGCCGACCTTAGTGGTCCAGTAACCACCGTGGTGGTTGGCTGGACCACGCCGCCCTTGGGAATAGTAGGGGTCTAGCCCCATCTTTTCTCTGACTGATCCGGGTGCAAACTCGGGTCAGCAAAGTTGATAGTGGAGATCGCTGCGCGAGGTCCTATGAGGAGCCCGACTGGGGCGAAGGTGATAGTGTCGTTGCGCTCTCGCCCAACCCCAGCAACAGCTTGATGGGGGCGAAAGAGCATGTTGACATATCGGAGCTGCAGGGTGAACCGTCAGGGTCGTGACCATGACCATTGGAGGTCTGACCATGGTAGGCGGCAAGATCTTCTTCCTGATCGCACCAGAGGAGCGGGGTTCCAAAGTTTTCCCTCCTGCCCCTGTACGCGATGGAGAGTTCCTTCCTTGTATGCCACATAGGAGAGGGATCTGAAGTGGAAAACCTCTCCCACGACAAAGTTGTAGACGGTGTTGTAGATGTCGATCATGAAGTTATCGGAAATCAATGTTGCACCCCCTACCTGGCGCGCCAGCTGTCAGTTTCGGGTACCAGCAACACGCTACGCGGAGTACCACGTAACGCTTTTGGGGAGGACATCGACATCAATTGGCAACTCGATGGTATGTGTAGAGCATGTCAGAGACACAAGCGAGTATGCAGGTTTGGGCTGCTCAGAGGCGTAATACCCTATGTCCTGCGGTTTCTGTTTTTTGTGGAACTGTTCGAGCTCTCTCTCTCTCTCTCTCTCTAGTTACAAGCGATGGCCTCTCTCGAGATTGAAGATGAGTGAGGTGTTGTCTGTCCGGTTTTTCATAGGGTCCCTTATTCAACCTTATTCCCGACTGAATAGGGGTTACAGAGAATGACGTCAGGTGCACGATCTCCACACTTCATCTCCTCCGCGCCACGTCGCGCTTAGTAGCAATCAACAAACTGCCTGCCGACTTCTGCACACGTTGTGTGCAGAGGGCACGACCGAGTTCTCTCACGCCCACGCTTGCGCCTTCTCTGGATGTCTGCAGTTCTCATCCGAATGAAGGCCCACTGGGCACCTTTTAGGCGGCCCACTAGGGGCCTTTCGAATGGCCCGTAGGATGTAACCAGGCCGCGATGACCCGGAGGATGTCTATCTCCCACACGGGTTGTTCCCATATAGGTGGAGGAGGATGTGGCTCGCCGTTATAGGAGTTCATCGACATCCCATAAAGGGGCTAGGATTGGGCATGCCCATTTATAGCTGATGGGTTATGTAGGTCTTCTTTAGTTTGGGCATCGTGTGATGAAAAACTAGTAATAACAGACTTATCAAAGGCACGTGCTAGCCTCCTATAATCCTCTTGTACACCCCTAAGATTTGTTGCATCTGTTCGTGTTGTTCCTTTATGTAAGATCGAAGAGCTTGGATGTCGTCGGGTTTACTTACAACGAGTACGATTATAGCAGGACAAAGACTCGCAAGGTTGTACTTCCTCTATTAGATAAGCTTATGGTTTCCTCGACCTTAAAATCAGCCAAGAACAGGTCGTCGAGTTTTGCCTGCATCTTTTTCTTGGCGTCTTCCAACCTCCAGCATTCTTCAATCGACAAGTTATCCATAGTCGGCTTGATGATGTTGCTAGGGGAGACATCAGAGTTATCTCTTGAACCGGCCATATGGGACCGATCTGGTAAATCCAATCTCAGTTTCCCCAGCGGAGTCGTCAAAAAGTGTGTTGGCGTCGATATGGGCGCCAATCACTGGGAGTTGTTCCGCTCGGTGGGCTCTCTGCGGCAGCACGGATGGTCCGCGTCCTAGGGTCGAACGGTTCGCGGCCTAGTAGCAAGGGCGAGGTTCCCTGCGCCGAGTCGGATGGTTCGTGTGTGCGCAGGCTAGCGGTGTTCGGCAACGACGGCACCTAGATCTTGCCCCCATCAGGGAGGAGAAATTCTAGGGTTTGTCTTGGAATCGGTAGGGCACCCAAAGCACCTCTAGACGACGTAGAGCCATAAAGAGGTGAAGATTGAGATGAAGAAAGATGTGTTACTAGCTACTCCTAGAGCAGGAAAGTAAAGGAATTGATAAACGGGTTGATCAGTTCGATTGATGGTGTTCGCAATCAGTCGTACCCCTTCACATATATATATATAGAGAGAGATGTTCCTAGGCGTTCCTATCAGAATTCGCGGTTTTAGATGGATAAACACGCACGGAAAAGGGACTTATCCGCTTGATCTAACCTAACCACAGATTGTACGGCCGTGCCCAGTGCCATAAAAGGTGCTCAATACATAGCTTAATACTTATATTAGGAATCTTGGTCAATGCATCTAACCGTTAATTGGTTGAGGTGTTATTGTTTTTTGTCCTTTCTATAAGCTTTTTAGTATGTTAGAGGTTTGGATTGAATTGTTGGGAATAAAACCAAGATTGTTTGAGTGCAATTGTTTTAATTGGCTCTATTTTTTCCTACTCATCTATTCGATCCTTCAAAGAGCATGTCATACGTAGCCCTATAATCTTATTTTACTACCGAGTCGAATGACATGATAGTCGTCGTGTCAGATTTAGGGATACACTAGTCGGTTACCCGTGCGTTGCGACGGCTCACAACAATACCCACGTAAATTATCCACCAAAAAGATCTCAAGATTTTTTATTGATTGTCTCCGCTCTTCGCATAATATTTTTTATTAACGCACGAGTATCATAGGCAGCAAATCAGAGACCTCCATCCCTCGTCTCCCCCACTTCCAAGGTTTCGTAGAGCAGAAGTGGAAGGGAAGAGGCGGACATACCTGTTCGTTGCCAGAGAAGGACACAACGAAGACATGGGCATCTGGATGCGATATAGGTAGTATACCGCTAGATATATAGGGAGAGAGCACGCAAGCGTAGAAAGAAGCCCAACCATAACAGCTCCAAACCGAGAGGCACCCGCACCAGGCTTCAATCCGAGAAGGGCGAGAGAATGCGAGTGTCTTCCCAGCCCTGGATCCGCCGAAGCGACACAACACCACCACCAACTCCGTAGTATATGCCGACTACTGCCACGCTACGGGCCTTGGTTGTCCAATATCTCAAACCTAGACTCCTCATCGCCAAGATAACCTAAGTGTGGTAGGCGCCACCATGTCCTCCTCGACGGCACGCACGGAGAAAGGCCAGAAGCATGACCGACTCGCCCTGTATCGGCGTCGACGAGCGTCAGTCGGCTCGCAGCTGCGATCGTGGGCGGGGGCAGCAGGTTGGGGAGGAAGAACAGGGTGAAGGTCGAGAAGACGAACAGGACGTCCGACGACGGCGAAAACGATGGTGCGCGCATAATGTGAAACGTCCTCGTTGACGTGCAATAGCCACTGCTCGAGTCGGTGTCGGGGCTGGTGTCGGACGAATACGAGGAGGAGGCGCATGCTCCTACGCCCTCCTGCCTAGAATAGGGTGGCGTGGAGGTGGAGGCATGAAGGGAGTGAGAAAAGAGGTAGAATGACGAACGAGGTGGTGGTAACTGAGGCGAGGACTATCATTATCGTGCGGAGGTATAGATGGCCAAATGGGCCGTGTCTGCCGAGCCGGCCCGAGGCATGATCTACTTAATAGTGTCTGGGCCAACCCGACATGAGTGTCATGCTGTGCTTGGACCGTAGCCTTGGCCCGTAGTGCTGGCTCGGCCCGACACGATTATTTTTTTATTTTACAAAAAACTCATATATATATATATATATATATATATATATATATATATATATATATAATTTATATTCAATATTATAAATATTTGAGCATGATGTTCTACTAGTTAGATAGCTTTGTCTAGTGTCTCTCACATTTTTTCCATCACAAGGTGTGGGTTCAAACCCCACCTCTTGCATCGTTTTTTAACATAACCCACCATCTGCACTGCTTTTTAACATTTTATGCTCAGTTGATTTGAAAGAAATGTAGGGACTTTTTTGTAAAAATATAACGCAGTATGACCGTTAAAACTGGTGCTTTAAGTATAGTAGAGATTAAGGGAGAGCCACATTAATGGTTCAGCGTTTGGTTGACCTACTATGGTGGCATGTGAGCCGAACTAGGCAAGGTGGCACGATGACGCTATTTAGTCGTGCGAGGAAGATTGGTACAGCCCAAATTAATTTTAAAAATAGTTTTTTTCGACAATGTTATGTTTAGAAAGTCTTAAAATGATTAAAACAAAAAAAATCCCGCTAAAAATGGGGCATGACAATTGTTTTTTTCTTTTTTTTTCTTTTTTTATAATACACGCACTCATGAGCATGCAAATCTACTCCTTTCAAGACTCGATCGACAAGAACGAGATCGGCAAAGTTACCACAGGCACCTCGCTATCGAGGAACATCACATACCATGAAAACCACATTTACTTTAAATTCTAAAATATTCGCTCATCGATCCTAAAATATTCGCTCCACGGGAAGTCAAAGGATCTGGGTACCGTTTGGTTCAGATATTTGTAACGTAATGGATAAGTAATAACGTTAAATCATGTTTGTTTTAGTCCCACCGTAATCAGATATTATACTAAAAATTGATACCGGACTATTTAAACGTACCGACAGTAATCGAATGTAAATCATTATTATTACCCTTTGCGTTACATTTCTTGAACCAAACAGCACCTATATGCTATTGAAACTCATGTAATCACTGGCATACACACTTTTTGCTAGTTTTTCTCGTCCCTCTTTATCTCTGATAACAAAAACACGTGAAACCTCTCTCCCCGTGTAAATTGATCAAGTCAATCTCTCGGTGTAAAAGCCTTCGTTTAGCATTGCAACATGTTGATTGTAAAAGTGTTCCCGGATTTTTTTTTTCCTTCTTGCACTAAATTCTACTAATTCGGCGGCCAGGCCATGCATAGGAAAAACTGCCATTGCAAAATTCAACCATGGCAGATTAACACGTAAGGCTTTGTTTGGACACTCTAGTATTAATCCTAATCCACATATGTTAAGGTAAATTAGTGTGTAAATTAGTTTAAGTTACACTCCAATCTACTTCAATACATATGGATTAAAGTCAATACTAGAGAATCCAAACTACAAAATGCATTTTTTGCACTATCAATTGGCAAGTGATCTTGCAATACAATATAAGCATATTCGAGTGGAACAACCAGATTCAGTTCCTTAGATTTCACGCGCTTGTGCTTTGAGCCGTAGGCAACTGCAATCGGTTTCTTGAACAGCGAAGCATCGGAGGTCTGGTAACTGGCCAGAAAATAGGTATGCCGGAGCAGAACTATTGTGTATGTGTATCTTGTTTAGAATGGCTTCCCTGCAGCTTCCATCATCTCCTTTGCACGGATCAGCTTCTCGATTTGCCTCACGATCTGGGAAGAAAAATTACACGAGAATGTGCCCAGTGTTAAAATCAGTTGTATTCAGAAGTTACAAGGTGCTGTGCCTAATTGTCCAAGATAAAGACATGTGGTCTGCAAAGAAATAAAATGTCACTGACTTACTTCAAGGACCATGTCCTCAAGCGTCACCAAGTCAATGCTACTGTACCCCCGCTGAGAAGCCACATCTGAAAGGTGTTGAGGCATCTCAGAAAAAGTTCACCCGATTATATTCACCATTTACTAAAGGGGTGTTTGTTCCCCTAACTAAAGTCTGTGTCATATTGAATGTTTGAATGCCAATTACAAGTATTAAATATGGTCTAACTATAAAACTAATTCCATAGATGAAGACTAAACGACGAGACAAATTCATTAAGCCTAATGACTCCATGATTAGCAAATGTTTATTGTAGCATCACATGGACGAATAATAGTCTAATCAGGCCTAATTGACTCATCTTACCGTTTAGTCCTTATCTTTAGTCTTTATCTGTGTAATTAATTTTGTAATTATACTATATTTAAAAATTCTAACTAGTATTCAAACATTTGATCTAACGGGACTAAAATTTAGTCAGGTGGCTCCAAATGAGCACTAACTATAACTCAACCCAAATGAGCACTAATTATAACTCAACGGGAAGGACAGGCGGTTTGAGGATCTATCTTTACTTTGTACTGAAACAGTAATATCAGAAACCCCATAGCGCTCTTTCAGTTCATCATACCGCTGACGGAGCTTGCTCATCGCCTACACATGTAGATAGACAGTAAGGCCAAGTTAAAAGATAAACATGCTAATAACTATCCAGAGGACATGGCAGCATGTTTAACAAATAACACCTGAATTTCAATATCAGTCATCACATCATATAGAGCATCAAACAACTGGCTATCTGAAATATAGGATAACCTGAGAAAAAGAGTCTGGATCTGTAGTAGCTTGTGTTCCCGTGCTCTTCAACATGTCATTTGCTGCCATTTCAAGAGGAACATCAATCCAAATGGAGACACCATGCCTCAGCAGCCCTCTGAAGGTTCATTAAATAATAAACACCAGCATTGATAGACTTAACTAACAACTTAACATGCATGAAAAAAATAATAGACACTGGATATACATTCATACATACAGATTGGTTGAGTTCATAACGGCGCCATCTCCACAGCACAGTACAAGGCTACCCATGGACGTGAGCTGCTTTAACCCTTCGGTCTAGCAGCGAGACAGAAAATGGAAAATTGGTGCTAGGTAATGCAGGGGCAGTAACATTTAGAGCAAGAAAACTAGTAAGAAAAACATGAGGGAGAAAGAAGGAAAGCACCTCGACTTCAAGATAACCCTTCTCATCAGATTCCTTGAAGGCTCTGAGGGCGTCCTTGCCACCAAGAACATCCTCAAGCAGTTCCTCACTGCTGAGGTAGCGGTATATTATGGAATTCGCAAGCAGCTTGGCGATGTTGCGCTTGGCTGTGCAATCCGTACCTGTGCATAAAGGAACAACCCAGTCGGTGTCTGCATTTTTTTAACCTTTGGTCCCCTATCCAAGGCACAAATTTAACACATGAAAAGAAGACATCCTGGAGCTCATCTGCTCATGGAAACTACTGAGAAATCAGCTTAAGAGGCACAATTGTTTGGTTGGTCAACAAAAAGAAGCTTGGATGGTGGATGACATAGGTTGAAAACAAATGCAAGTTCAAAAACAACTGTGGATCCTTCTGCAGAACAAAGTGGTCACAATGGATAGGCACTGTCAAGGATTGTAATGTCGACCAAATTTGCAAGGTCTGTAGGAAACACCATATTCTATTGTAGGCTGGCAGAAAATTGTAGGCTGGGTCTGGGACTACAATTACTTAGCTAGACAACAACAAATCAATATTCTATTGGTGATCAACCATAACTGTGGGAACACCATGACGGCAGAAGGTATTGGATACTCAACTAGAAAATGTTTGGCAACTTGTCTTCTGTCTCGTACTCTCATCCAGAAGAAATTCTTTGCTGTAAATTGTGGTGGTCAAAGAAACTGATGAGTTTTAGAATTCCACAGTGTCCTCACACCAATATCAGTTGTTTTCTCTTGTGCTGTTTGGATGCATACTGACCTGACATTTGTATCTTGGCAACTTAAAATATTCTGTCCGATGTCCATTACAACAATTATAATGACAGCAAAGATCACATCACATATTGATATCTATTCCCGAAAGATTGTCATAACCAAGACCTGGGCTATGCCTAAGGTTGGCTAAAAAATGTTGGTTGGATCAAGAACAAGCCCATTTTTTACGAGCAGTTTTCTTACTTTTGGGCTGCTAAGATTAATGTCGGTTAGTTTGTTGTGTTACGAAATTTAAAATGTGTCTAGATTTGATTGTTGTGGCTAACGATTGGTTTGCTGAGGCCTTTTAATCCCCCTATCCCCTGGAAAAAAAATTCCAAAGGAAGCTGACAAGCATACCAACAATATAGATTGGCGTTTTCCTGAAATCGCCAACGGCCTCCGCAGTTCTCCTCTGCATTAGATTGCAACCAAGAAAACCATGCAAAATCCGTCCATAAGTAGGGCAACGATTATTTAAAAACAATAACAGGAAGATAAAATATGACAGGAACAGGGGGAGGGAGAAGGGTGGAGCCTACAAGTAGATCGACGGATGGGTTGAGTTCCTCTAGAGGTATTTCCAAGCCTGCAAAGGGAATGGTGAGAGAGGCGGTATTTGTACATTGAGAAATGGGAACACCAAAAGGAAGGAACGGAGAGATTGCAGCACTGTACTTGGGAAGGCGCGGAGACGGTGACGCTGGATGCAGCGCGCGGTGCAGAGTGACGCCGGCGGTGTAACGGACGAGAAGCGCCTCGGAGGGACGGTGGATGGAGAGAAGAAGCCTGTCGCCGCCGCTGTAGCTGCTCGCATCGCCATGGTGCCTGTGCCGTTGGTCGCTCCGCCTCCTCCCCGTTATCCGCAACTGCAAAGGCGCAGAGCCGAAGGAGCTCACCTCCGCCTTTGATGTGAGAGTGGACGGTGCTTGATCGATACGCCTCGTGGGCCCCACTTTCCAGTCTCGGATGGCCCAACACGAAAGGCCCAGTGGCCTGGCCTTAGCTGTAGCTAGGGCCGGAAAAAAAGCTCGAGCTCGACGAGCTAGCTCGGGCTCGCAGCAGCTCGGCTCGGCTCGGACCGGCTCGACGCTCCGAACGAGCCCGAGCCGAGCCTGTTTTTCTGGCTCGTGAAAAGAGCGAGCCAGCTCGGCTCGGCTCGGTGCAGCTCGCGAGCTGGCTCGTGGCTCGACCCAACAACAATTTGTTACATAAAATCTTAATTAGCATATAATATTAATATCGAGTAGACAATTAATTTATGTTATTTGAGATTACTATACAAAAATAATCTATTTTATACATTATATTAGTAATATATCTATTTTACTAATTTAAAATATATTATTTAAAATATTTTTAAGATTTTATATTATAATTTAGAGAGCAGATTTAATTTTATGCCTAGGCTCGTTGACTCGGCGAGCCGGCTCGCGAGCCAGGAGCGAGCCGAGCCGAGCCGCTTTTTCCAGCTCGTGAGATGGGCGAGCCGAGCCGAGCTCGACTCGTTACATGAGCGAGCCGCAGCGAGCCGAGCCGAGCCGAGCCGAGCTCGGCTCGTTTCCACCCCTAGCTGTAGCCCTCAGGCCGCGGTATGCGCTCTGGCTCTGGATGCCGCACAGAGGACCTCAGGCGAACACAGTCACTACACGTATGATTGGATGCATGCGCGAGCGCATGCAGGCCCAATCATGTCCCGCGGGATACGACCGATTCTTGTGCATATGTGGATACAATAAAATAAGCTTAGACTGCACCAGTGCATGCGCGCCCAGCTTCCTAGCTACAGCGAACCAAACACGGGCTCAACTGTAGTCAATGCATGTGAGGAGTCTAGCTCTCCTGATACAGCCAACCAAACACATGGTACGTAACAGTGCGGGTCCTGACAATTTTAGGATGCATTTGGTTGGAGTCAATTAAAATAGAACGACTGCATTCTAGTTTTTAGAATGGATCCGTTCTATTCTCCGTTTGACAAGCAGAACATAGTTACTCTATTTTTGTTTGGTTGAAGAGTACAATAAAGCAGAGCTGCTCGGTTCTTTGTTTGGTTGGAGAGTTGTCGGCGTCTCGAGACCGGGGGGTCCCTAAGCCGACGAGTGAGTGTGCCGCGTGCCCCAGCCCAGATGGGTCGAGCGCGTGGGCGAGCGCGAAGGGGGGAAGCGAGGTGGCCGGAGACGGGCGTGAGAGAGGTGGAAATCCCGCGGCCTTCGTGTTCGTCCCGCGCCCAGGTCGGATGCGCTTGCAGTAGGGGGTTACAAGCGTCCACGCGGGTGAGGGAAGCGAGCGGCCCCAAGAGAGCGTCTGCCCCGTCCTCGTCCCCACGTGGCCAACCTTCTCTAAGAAGGCCCTGGTCCTTCCTTTTATAGGCGTAAGGAGAGGATCCAGGTGTACAAATGGGGTGTAGCAGAGTGCTACGTGTCTAGCGGGGGGAGAGCTAGCGCCCTAAGTACATGCCAATGTGGCAGCCGGAGAGATCTTGGCACCCTGCTGGTGTGGTGTCGTGGCTGTCGGAGGAGCAACGGAGCCTGGCGGAGGGACAGCTGTCGGAGCGGTTGGGTCCTTGCTGACGTCCCCCTGCTTCCGTAAGGGAGCTGAGAGCCGCCGTCGTCACAGGGCTAGCGGGGCGCCATCATTGCCTATCTGGAGGAGCTAGCCAGATGGGACACCGGTCTCGTTCTCTGTGGCCCGAGTCGGCTCGGGGTAGAGTGATGATGGCGCTTCCTGTTGACGTGGCGGGCCTATGCCCTAGGTCGGGCGACATGGAGGTTCCTCCGAAGCCGGGGTTGAATCTGTCTTCCATGGCCGAGGCCGAGCCCGAGCTCCTGGGTCGGGCGAGGCGGAGGTTGTTCGGCAGAGGCCAGGGCGGAGTCCGAGCCCTGGGGTCGGGCGAAGCGGAGTTCGTCGTCTTCTGGGGCTGAGCCCGAGTCCGAGCCCTGGGTTGGGCGGAGCGGAGTTCGCCGTCTTCCGGGGCCTTAGCCTGAGTCCGAGCCCTGGGTCGGGCGGAGCGGAGTTCGCCGTCTTCCGGGGCCTTAGCCCGTGTCCGAGCCCTGGGTCGGGCGGAGCGGAGTTCGCCGTCTTCCAGGGCCTTAGCCCGAGTCCGAGCCCTGGGTCGGGCGGAGCGGAGTTCGCCGTCTTCCGGGGCTTTAGCCCGAGTCCGAGCCCTGGGTCGGGCGGAGCGGAGTTTCCTATGGCGCCTTTGGCAAGGCCTGACTGCCTGTCAGTCTCACTCTGTCAAGTGGCACTGCAGTCGGAGTGGCGCAGGCGGCGCTGTCCTTCTGTCAGACCGGTCAGTGCGAAGTGACGGCGGTCACTTCGGTTCTGCCGGAGGGCGCGTGTCAGGATAAAGGTGTCAGGCCACCTTTGCGTTAAATGCTCCTGCGACTCGGTCGGTCGGCGCGGCGATTTAGTCAGGGCTGCTTCTTAGTGAAGGCAAGGCCTCGGGCGAGCCGGAGATGTGTCCGCCGTTAAAAGGGGGGCCTCGGGCGAGACGGAAACCCCTCGGGGTCGGCTGCCCTTGCCCGAGGCTAGGCTCGAGCGAGGCGTGATCGAGTCGCTCGTATGGACTGATCCCTGACTTAATCGCACCCATCAGGCCTCTGCAGCTTTATGGTGATGGGGGTTACCAGCTGAGAATTAGGTGTCTTGAGGGTACCCCTAATTATGGTCCCCGACAGTAGCCCCCGAGCCTCGAAGGGAGTGTTAGCACTCGCTTGGAGGCTTTCGTCGCACTTTTTTGCAAGGGGACCAGCCTTTCTCGGTTGCATTTTGTTCCGGTGGGTGCGCGCGAGCGCACCCGCCGGGTGTAGCCCCCGAGGCCTCGGAGGAGTGGTTTCACTCCTTCGAGGTCTTAATGCCTTGCGTAATGCTTCGGCTGGTCTGGTTGTTCCCTCATGCGAGCAGGCCGTAGCCCGGGTGCACGGTCGGGGCCTAAGTTCTCGGGCTGGTATGTTGACGTTGTCAACGGTTCGGCCGGAGCCGGGTTTGCGAGAGCAGCCCCCGAGCCTCCGCACAGGGCGAGAGGGCGATCAGGGACAGACTCGGCTTTTTTACATACGGCCCTACGTCGCCTTTCCGCAAGGAGGAGGGGGGGAGAGTGCCATGTTACCCTCGATGGGCACCGAACATGGTGTCTCCGGTGAGCTGCAAGCGGGTAATCCGAGTGGACGTCCGTGCCCCGTTCGTTAGGGGTCGGCTAGGGGCCCAGAGGCACGCCCAAAAGTACCTGCGGGTGATCTGCCGGACCCGGTCCCCTGGCGACGGGGTCCGAGGGCTTGATGCCTCCCTCCGATGGGATTCCGTTACAAGATCGCTCCCGCTGGTCTCGGAAACGTCCTAGGGTACCTCGGGAGCGCAGCCCGAGCCTTGGTTATGTATCGAACGTACCCCTGGTCATCCCTCGCTCGGCGTCTGAGGCGACTGTGAACCCTTCTGGGGCCAGCCTTCGAACCCCTGATCAGTAATGGGCGCGGAGCCCGAGTAGCCTGAGGCGGCCGTGGAACCCTTCGGGGGGGCGGCCTTCGAACCTCTGACCAGTAGTGGGTGTAGGGCCCACGCGATCTGAGGCGGCTGTTGAACCCTTCGGGGGGCCAGCCTTCGAACCTCTGATCAGTAAGGAGGCTCGGAGCCTGGTTCCTTCACGGGGAAGGATCCCTTTCGGGGTATCCCCCTTTCCCGGTCCCTGTCGCAAGAGATAGAGAAAAGAGGAAAAAGGAAAAAGGATACGAAACCGAACGACGCGACGTACCTTTTTTGGCGTGGTTGTTTCGGCGAAGCGTCGCCTGCTGCTCCTGCCAGAAGCGCCGCCTGTCCAGCCGCGGAGTTAAGGCGACGGGGCGAGTAGTTGGCGGGGCGGCCGTTGCGCGTGCGCGAGCCGTTCGAGGAACGGATCACGGGCGCGTTGTCTTCACGTCGTGAGAGGGGGTTCTCTTGCTGCCCTCGGATGGGACGTGAGCTTGGCTGACGACGTGACCGCTGCTCCCGCGCGCCTGCCACCGTCATTACTGCCGGCCCACTTTTGGCCGCGTTGGCCGCCGCGTCAGGCTGGCGCTGCTGGGTCGCGCGCTGGGTCGCCTCGAGTCGCGGTATTGGTTCCGCAATCGAGGAGGCGAGGTGGTGGCACAGGCGGTGCAGTTGCTTGCATGCAGCATCCGGCGCGCCGGTTGCGCGACGCGTGGGCCTGGGCCTCCATGCTGGCGTGTCGGGAGTCAGAGAAGTGCGTCCACTTGGCGCGGTTGCATGCCGCCTGCATGGCTGCCCGCCTCTTTCGCCCGTTGGTCTGGGCAAAAGTGGAGGGTCACTCGTAACCGCTGGGCGGTTGCGTGCACCACGCGCGGCGGTTTGGCTTCTTCCGCTCGGAGCCGGTCTGCATGACATGCGGGATCCAGCCCCCGCGCCGCAGGGGAGGGCTTTGGAGCGTGTTGGAGAAGACTCCGCCCGTGACGGTTGGGGGCGCCCGTAGGGAGAGTTGCCTTTAAAAGGAGGGTGACCCCTTTCGAGAGGCGACCGTGTCTTCTCGCTCCTTTATGCACCGCGTCTTTCCACCTTCCAAGCCCCCGGATGGGGGATGCCCGCCGTCTTTTCGCCTCATCGTTGGAGGAACACAACTCCGTGGGAGTTGGTACCTTTCAGCCATCGTTCGGCTTCAAGGATTTTCATCATGCAGCCCGGCCGCACCCCTCCACCGGCGGTCACCCAAGATGGTGACCTCCAGCTTGATGGTGGGGGAAAGCGAGCCGGGCTGCGGCCTCTGCCCCTCCCTTAGCCTCAAGGATTTTCATCACCAGGGCTGGGGAGGGGAGTGTGTCGAGTTGAGGTCGGCCCCCGCGTGGGCGGCGGCCCGCTCCTTCACTCAGTGATCGGAGGGAGGAGCGGTTGTCGTCCATGGCGCTGGCATCTGCAGCGTGCCTGGCTTTTGGACGCGAGTGGCGTCGGGACCGCTCGCGGCGCCGGCGTCTGCCACGGCAGCCGGAAGAGGTTCTTCTGCCGGCGTGATAGCCAAGGTTGGCCACGGACCGACCTCCAACTCTACGGCCTTCTGCCCGTCCTTGCCTTACGAGTTTTGGCATGGGCGGGGGCCTCCTGGCAGCAGCATCCGCCCTGAGGTCAGTGCCGCCGCTGTTCGGCCCCCCGGAGCAGAAGTCGTCGTCGTCGCCGCTGCTGGAGCAGGTGACGGCGCGCCGTTCGTCGGTCTTCCGTTGCTCCGCAGGCCTTCCCCCATGGAGTGGGGTTGTTCGTACCTGCGGAGGGGGGAACCGGAGTTCCGTTTGTAACGACACTTCGAATGCCGGTGTTTTTTGTTCATTACGGCTTTCGGGGCCTGAACATGTATGTAACGTCGGCACAGAGCCGTGTTTTTTCCTCATTTTTGAGCGCTAAGACTCGTCTGTTGATTATCTGAATCGCTTCACCAAGCATGAGTCGCCCCGTGTCAAGGTGACGAGTGAGGTATCCGTATCCCGGAGGCGTAGGAGTCCCTCGGCTCGGTCGGCCTTGCTGTCCGAGGCTCCTCTAGCTTAGTTAAAGAGACCCCTCGGCCGCTCTTCGATGAGCCGAGGCCGGGGGTAGCGATATCAGTATGAACAGAGGCGGAGTTGGCTCGAAAATGAAACCTGGTTGGCCGGAGCCTAGCCGGGTTGTCCATCGGTGGGACCAATGCCGGAGTTGATCAGCCGAGGCCTCGGACCGGGCTGGCGCCCTTGGAAGATGGTTGGTCGAGGCCCCAGGGGTAACCGGCCGAGCCGCCTGCTCGGGCCGGATTCCCGGAGAAGTCCCTGGCAGCGATTGCCCGGGCGTGGTGATGACGTCGTCCTTCAGAGCGGAGATCCTCGGACCGCGTCGCCGTCCGAGGCTAGGTCGGGCCTCGCCGAAGGTGTCGTCGATGCCGAGGGTGTTGCTGCCCCCTTCCAGCGTCAAGACCCGAGCCTGCAGGATCAGATTGTCTTGTAGCGTGTGCCTTGTGTGGCCGCCGAGGCCAGAACACACGCCCTCGCTGCGTTGTAAAGCTGCGTCTCTTTTCCTCTTGTTTCGAGTATCTGGACTTTTTGTCGGTAACAGGGATGTTTGTGCGAGCGAGAGTTGCTTCTCGCGGAAGGTGATGAGTGAGGTATCCGTATCCCGGAGGCGTGGGAGTCCCTCGGCTCGGTCAGCCTTGCCGCTTACGCGTACTTTCACCCGTCTATGAGGCCCTGTCACCGACTCGGTCGAGAAGGCTCGAAGGATCGCTTCGGCAGAAGGGCTTCCGAACGTAAAGACTTGTTCGATCCGCAGAGCCACTTTATCCGAACGCGAGTTACTTATCGCAGAAGGTGATGAGTGAGGTATCCGTATCCCGGAGGCGTAGGAGTCCCTCGGCTCGGTCAGCCTTGGCTGCTTACGTGTACTCCGTCGTTTCCAGGACCCACTTTTCGAAGTAGTCAAAAAGCACGAAAGATATTCTGGTAAAAGAGATCTTTTTTTCCTAGGAAAATTTTGACGCAGAGGGGGTTTCCCCCCTTTTAGCCCCGAGGGAGGGTCGGGCTTTGCCGAGGCGAGGCCGACCCTTCCTTGTTGACTAAACTTTGCGTGGGTGCGAGGTATATGAACAACTTGGAAACATCTTAAGGGTAGAAGCGACGTAGCTGTTGGATGTTCCAAGCGTTGCCGTAGACTTCGCCTTGACTGTTGGCCAGCTTGTACGTTCCGGGCTTCAGAACTTTGGCGATGACGAATGGCCCCTCCCAGGGGGGCGTGAGCTTGTGCCTCCCTCGGGTGTCTTGCCGCAGCCGAAGCACCAGGTCGCCCACCTGGAGGTCTCGGGGTCGGACCCCTCGGGCGTGGTAGCGTCGTAGGGATTGCTGATACCGCGCCGAGTGTAGTAAGGCCCTGTCCCGAGCCTCTTCCAGCTGGTCCAGCGAGTCTTCTCGGCTAGCTTGGTTGCTTTGATCGTCGTAGGCCCTCGTCCTCGGGGAGCCGTATTCCAGGTCAGTGGGCAAGACGGCCTCGGCCCCGTAGACCAGGAAGAACGGCGTGACACCCGTGGCTCGGCTCGGCGTTGTCCTCAGGCTCCAGACCACCGAGGGGAGTTCCTTCATCCATCGCTTGCCGAACTTGTTGAGGTCGTTGTAAATCCGAGGCTTGAGCCCTTGTAGAATCATGTCGTTGGCACGCTCTACTTGCCCATTCGTCATGGGATGAGCCACGGCGGCCCAGTCCACCCGGATGTGGTGATCCTCGCAAAAATCCAAGAATTTTCTGCCGGTGAACTGGGTGCCGTTGTCGGTGATGATGGAGTTTGGGACCCCGAAGCGATGGATGATGTTGGTGAAGAACGCCACCGCCTGCTCGGACCTGATGCTGTTCAGGGGTCGGACCTCGATCCACTTGGAGAATTTGTCGATGGCGACCAGCAGGTGCGTGTAGCCCCCGGGCGCCTTCTGCAAGGGACCAACGAGGTCTAGACCCCACACAGCAAAGGGCCAGGTGATGGGTATCGTCTGCAGAGCCTGAGCGGGCAGGTGGGTCTGCTTCGCATAGAATTGACACCCTTCGCAGGTGCGGACAATTCTAGTAGCGTCGGCCACCGCCGTTGGCCAGTAGAAGCCTTGCCGGAAAGCATTCCCGACGAGGGCTCGGGGCGCTGCGTGATGGCCGCAAGCCCCCGAGTGTATCTCTTGCAGGAGTTCCTGACCTTCGGCGATGGAGATGCATCGCTGGAGGATGCCCGAGGGACTGCGGTGGTAGAGCTCCTTCCCATCGCCCAGCAGGACGAACGACTTGGCGCGTCGCGCTATCCGCCGAGCCTCGGCTCGGTCGAGGGGCAGCTCTCCTTGGCGGAGATATTGCAGGTACGGGGTCTGCCAATCTCGATCAGGCGTGGCCCCGCTCCGCTCCTCCTCGATGTGCAGCGCCTCGCCCTCGGGGGCCGAGGGTACCTCGGGCTGAACCGAGGACGCCTCGGGCTGGACCGAGGGTGCCTCGGGCTCGGGCGTGTCGTTGATCTTGACGGAGGGCTGATGCAGATCCCGGGAGAAGACGTCCGGGGGAACCGTTGTTCGCCCCGAGGCTATTTTTGCCAGCTCGTCCGCAGTCTCGTTGTAGCGCCGAGCGATGTGGTTAAGCTCGAGCCCGTAGAACTTGTCTTCCAGGCGCCGAACCTCATCGCAGTAGGCCTCCATCTTCGGGTCGCGACAGTGGGAGTTCTTCATGACTTGGTCGATGACGAGCTGCGAGTCGCCGCGAGCGTCGAGGCGTCGGACCCCTAGCTCGATGGCGATTCGCAATTCGTTGATCAGAGCTTCGTACTCAGCCACATTGTTGGATGCCGGGGAATGGAGGCGTAGCACGTAGCGTAGGTGTTTCCCGAGGGGCGAGATGAAGAGCAGGCCCGCGCCGGCTCCCGTCTTCATCAGCGACCTGTCGAAAAACATGGTCCAGAGCTCCGGTTGGATCGGAGCCGTCGGCAGATGGGTGTCGACCCATCCGGCTACGAAGTCCGCCAATACCTGGGACTTGATGGCCTTCCGAGGCGCGAACGAGATGGTCTCGCCCATGATTTCCACCGCCCACTTTGCGATCCTGCCCGAGGCCTCTCGGCACTGGATGATCTCCCCCAGGGGGAAGGATGACATCACAGTTACCGGGTGAGACTCGAAGTAGTGTTGCAACTTCTGCCTCGTCAGGATCACTGCGTACAGCAGCTTCTGTACTTGTGGGTAGCGGATCTTGGTTTCGGACAGTACCTCGCTGACGAAGTAAACTGGCCTCTGAACGGGCAATGCATGCCCCTCTTCTTGCCTCTCGACCACAATCGCGGCGCTAACCACCTGAGTGGTCGCGGCGACGTAGACCAAGAGGGCTTCTCCATCAGCTGGGGGTACCAAGATAGGCGCCTTGGTGAGGAGCGCCTTCAGGTCCCCGAGAGCTTCCTCGGCCTCAGGGGTCCAAGTGAAGCACTCGGCCTTCCTTAACAGGCGGTACAGAGGCAGACCTCTTTCGCCGAGGCGTGAGATGAACCGGCTCAGGGCCGCGAGACATCCCATGACCCTCTGTACACCTTTTAAGTCCTTGATGGGCCCCATGTTGGTGATGGCTGCGATCTTCTCCGGGTTGGCTTCGATGCCCCGCTCGGAGACGATGAACCCCAAGAGCATGCCTCGGGGCACCCCGAAGACACACTTCTCGGGATTGAGCTTGACGCCTTTTGCCTTGAGACACCGGAGTGTCACTTCAAGGTCGGAGAGGAGGTTGGAAGCCTTCCTTGTCTTGACTACGATGTCATCGACGTAGGCCTCGACTGTGCGACCGATGTGTTCGCCGAACACATGGTTCATGCACCGCTGGTACGTCGCGCCCGCATTCCTCAAACCGAACGGCATGGTGACATAGCAGTACATGCCGAAGGGCATGATGAAAGAAGTCGCGAGCTGGTCGGACTCTTTCATCCGGATTTGGTGATACCCTGAGTAGGCATCGAGGAAGGACAGGGTTTCGCACCCAGCAGTGGAATCCACGATTTGATCGATGCGAGGTAGAGGGTAGGGAACCTTCGGACATGCTTTGTTGAGACCAGTGTAGTCTACACACATCCGCCATTTCCCCCCTTTCTTTCTCACAAGCACAGGGTTGGCAAGCCATTCGGGATGAAATACCTCTTTGATGAACCCTGCTGCCATTAGCTTGTGGATCTCCTCGCCTATCACTCTGCGCTTCTCCTCGTCGAATCGGCGCAGAGGCTGCCTGACGGGTCGGGCTCCGGCCCGAATATCCAGCGAGTGCTCGGCGACATCCCTCGGTATGCCGGGCATGTCCGAGGGACTCCACGCAAAGACGTCGGCGTTTGCGCGGAGTAAGTCGACGAGCACTGCTTCCTATTTGGGGTCGAGCCCGGAACCGATCCGGATCTGCTTGGAGGTGTCGCCACTGGGGTCGAGAGGGACGGCCTTAACCGTCTCCGCTGGCTCGAAGTTGCCGGCATGTCGCTTCACGTCCGGCACCTCTTTGGAGAGGTTCTCCAGGTCGGCGATGAGGGCCTCGGACTCGGCGAGGGCCTCGGCGTACTCCACGCACTCCACATCGCATTCGAACGCGTGTTTGTACGTGGGGCCGACGGTGATGACCCCGTTGGGGCCCGACATCTTGAGCTTCAGGTAGGTGTAGTTGGGGACGGCCATGAACTTCGCGTAGCATGGCCTCCCCAGCACCGCGTGGTAGGTTCCTCGGAACCCGACCACCTCGAACGTCAAAATCTCCCTTCAGAAGTTGGAGGGCATTCCGAAGCAGACGGGAAGGTCGAGCCATCCGAGGGGCTGGACGCGCTTCCCGGGAATGATCCCGTGGAAGGGCGCAGCGCCTGCTCGGACGGAGGACAGATCGACGCGCAAGAGCCTGAGGGTCTCGGCGTAGATGATGTTGAGGCAGCTGCCCCCATCCATCAGGACTTTGGTGAGCCTGACGTCGCCGACAATGGGGTCGACGACGAGCGGGTATTTCCCTGGGCTCGGCACGTGGTCGGGGTGGTCAGCTTGGTCGAAGGTGATGGGCTTGTCGGACCAGTCTAGGTAGACTGGCGCCGCCACCTTCACCGAGCAGACCTCCCGACGCTCTTGCTTGCGATGCCGAGCCGAGGCATTCGCCGCATGCCCTCTGTAGATCATGAAGCAGTCGCGGACCTCAGGGAACTCTCCTGCTTGGTGATCTTCCCTTTTGTCGTCGTCGCGGGCCCTGCCACCCTCTGCAGGTGGCCCGGCCTTGTGGAAGTGGCGCCGAAGCATGACGCACTCCTCGAGGGTGTGCTTGACGGGCCCCTGATGGTAGGGGCACGGCTCCTTGAGCATCTTGTCGAAGAGGTTAGCACCTCCGGGGGGCTTCCGAGGGTTCTTGTACTCGGCGGCGGCGACAAGGTCCGCGTCGGCGGCGTCGCGTTTCGCTTGCGACTTCTTCTTGCCTTTCTTCTTGGCGCCGCGCGGAGTAGATGCCTCGGGAGCCTCTTCCGACGGGCGGCCCTGGGGCTGCTTGTCCTTTCGGAAGATGGCCTCGACCGCCTCCTGGCCAGAGGCGAACTTGGTGGCGATGTCCATCAGCTCGCTCGCCCTGGTGGGGGTCTTGCGACCCAACTTGCTCACCAGGTCGCGGCAGGTGGTGCCGGCAAGGAACGCGCCGATGACATCTGAGTCGGTGATGTTGGGCAGCTCGGTGCGCTGCTTCGAGAATCGCCGGATGTAGTCCCGAAGAGACTCTCCCGGCTGTTGCCGGCAGCTTCGGAGGTCCCAGGAATTCCCGGGGCGCACGTACGTGCCCTGGAAATTGCCGGCGAAGGCTTGGACCAAATCATCCCAGTTGGAGATCTGCCCCGGAGGCAGGTGCTCCAACCAGGCGCGAGCAGTGTCGGAGAGGAACAGGGGGAGGTTGCGGATGATGAGGTTGTCGTCGTCCGTTCCACCCAGTTGGCAGGCCAGGCGATAGTCTGCGAGCCACAGTTCCGGTCTCGTTTCCCCCCGAGTACTTTGTGATAGTAGTCGGGGGTCGGAACCGGGCCGGGAACGGCGCCCGTCGGATGGCCCGACTGAAGGCCTGCAGACCGGTTGGTTCGGGCGAGGGACTTCGATCCTCCCCGCTGTCGTAGCGTACCCCACGCCTGGGGTGGTAGCCTCGGCGCACCCTTTCGTCGAGGTGAGCCCGACGGTCGCGACGATGGTGCTCGTTGCCGAGGTGGCCCGGGGCCGCAGGCGCAGTGTTGCGCGTGCGCCCGGTGTAGACCGAGGCTTCCCGCATGAATCGGGAAGTCGCGGCATGAGGTTCCGAGGGGTATCTGAGAGCACCTAGAGGGGGGGGGGGGGTGAATAGGTGATCCTGTAAAAACTTAACTTATAGCCACAAAAACTGGTTAGGGGTTAGCACAATAATTGCCAAGTGGCTAAAGAGAAGATCTTGCACAATACGACAATCACAGAGATTTCAACACAGAGGAGACACGGTGATTTATCCCGTGGTTCGGCCAAGTACAAAACTTGCCTACTCCACGTTGTGGCGTCCCAACGGACGAGGGTTGCAATCAACCCCTCTCAAGCGGTCCAAAGACCCACTTGAATACCACAGTATTTTGCCTTGCTTATCTTTATCCCACTTGCGAGGAATCTCCACAAATTGGAGTCTCTCGCCCTTACACTTAAGATTCACAAAGAAGCACGGAGTAAGGGAGGGAAGCAACACACACAAATCCACAGCAAAATGCGCACACACACGACCAAGAATCGAGCTCAAAAGACTATCTCGAAGTTCTCACTAGAACAGAGCTCGAATCACTTAGAATGACAAACAAACGCGCAAAGACTGAGTGTGGATGATCAATATTGCTCTAAGGTTGCTTGGTGTTTTCCTCCATGCGCCAAGGGGTCCCTTTTATAGCCCCAAGGCAGCTAGGAGCCGTTGGGAACAAATCTGGAAGGCCATCTTTGCCTTCTGTCTCGTGGCGCACCGGACAGTCCGGTGCACACCGGACACTGTACGGTGCCCGATTTGTTTCCTTAAACAGCACATCCGACCGTTGATATCTGATGCAGATCTGCGCACAGTTGGCGCACCGGACATGTCCGGTGCACACCGGACAGTCCGGTGTATCTTTCCGACCGTTGGCTCGGCCACGTGTCGCGCGCCGATCGCGCGGCCGACCGTTGGCCCGGCCGACCGTTGGCTCACCGGACAGTCCGGTGCACACCGGACAGTCCGGTGAATTTTAGCCGAAGTCGCCGGAGAAAACCCGAGAGCGGCTGGTTTGCTCCACGCTGGTCTGGCGCACCGGACACTGTCCGGTGCACACCGGACAGTCCGGTGCCCCAGCCCGAAACAGCCTTTGGCTGTACACAGCCACTCTCCACTTCTTTTCTTTTCTTCTTCTTCCTGTTTCTAACACTTAGACAAGATATTAGTACACAAAACCAATGTACTAAGGTTTAGAAACATACCTTTACTTGTGATTTGCACTTTGTTCAACCATGGGCACATTTAAGCACTTGTGTTTGCACTCAATCACCAAAATACTTAGAAATGGTCCAAAGGCACATTTCCCTTTCAATCTCCCCCTTTTTGGTGATTTATGCCAACACAACATAAAGCAACTAGAACAAGTGCAAAATCACTTCAAATAAAAACTCAAATTGGTTTTGATTCAATTTTGGCATATATGGATCATCCTTTGCCACCACTTGGTTTGTTTTTGCAAATCAAACTCAAATCTCTATTTCTATGTCAAACACACATGTTGAGGCATAAAGAGAGTCATTCCAAAAGAGATTGATCAAAGATTTCAAAAACTCCCCCTATTTCCCATAATCAACACTTCTCCCCACAAGAAGCCAACTTTTGACAATAGAGAGAGTAAAAGACAATAAAAGCTTTTGACACAACAAAAACTCTATTCTACTATTTTCAAAATCTCTCAAGTGGTAGCTGATCCATTTATCACTTTGGCCTTTATTTTCTCCCCCTTTGGCATCAAGCACCAAAACGGGATTAATCTTGGCCTTTTAACCCCATTGCCTCACCAAAATCTTCAATTAAGAGCAAATGGCAATAAGAGTTCATGAGATGAACTTGGAATTAGTTACCCTCTCATCGGAGTGCAGTGGAAGTCTTTCATGGTCCAAGTCCACCTTTTCCCTTTCAATTCTCCTTTGAGACTAAATCAAGCAAACTCAAGCATATGGTTAGTCTCAAAGGGTCAAGTTGTAACACATCTCCCCCTAAACATGTGCATCACTTTGCAACGGACTTGTGAGGTCCAGGGAGTGTTTGTACAACTTGAGCACCACAATAAGCAACAAAATGCAGAATGACCATGATCAAAGGCATATACACATGTATGCTACAATTCAATCCAAGTTCCGCGAATCTAAGACATTTAGCTCACTACGCAGCCTGCAAAAGGTCTTCTCATCTAGAGGCTTGGTAAAGATATCGGCTAGCTGGTTCTCGGTGCTAACATGAAACACTTCGATATCTCCCTTTTGCTGGTGGTCTCTCAAAAAGTGATGCCGGATGTCTATGTGCTTTGTGCGGCTGTGTTCAACAGGATTTTCCGCCATGCGGATAGCACTCTCATTATCACATAGGAGTGGGACTTTGCTCAGATTGTAGCCAAAGTCCCGGAGGGTTTGCCTCATCCAAAGTAGTTGCGCGCAACACTGACCTGCGGCAACGTACTCGGCCTCAGCGGTGGATAGGGCAACGGAGGTTTGTTTCTTAGAGTTCCATGACACCAGGGACCTTCCTAAGAATTGGCACGTCCCTGATGTACTCTTCCTATCGACCTTACATCCGGCATAGTCGGAGTCTGAGTATCCAACTAAGTCAAAGGTAGACCCCTTTGGATACCAGAGCCCGAAGCAAGGCGTAGCAACCAAATATCTAAGAATTCGCTTCACCGCCACTAAGTGACACTCCTTAGGATCGGATTGAAATCTAGCACACATGCATACGCTAAGCATAATATCCGGTCTACTAGCACATAAGTAAAGCAATGAACCTATCATTGACCGGTATGCTTTTTGATCAACGGACTTACCTCCTTTGTTGAGGTCGGTGTGTCCGTCGGTCCCCATCGGAGTCTTGGCGGGCTTGGCGTCCTTCATCCCAAACCGCTTTAGCAGATCTTGCGTGTACTTCGTTTGGGAGATGAAGGTGCCGTCCTTGAGTTGCTTCACTTGGAACCCAAGGAAGTAGTTCAACTCGCCCATCATCGACATCTCGAATTTCTGCGTCATCACCCTGCTAAACTCTTCACAAGACTTTTGGTTAGTAGAACCAAATATTATGTCATCGACATAAATTTGGCACACAAACAAATCACCATCACATGTCTTTGTAAAAAGAGTTGGATCGGCTTTCCCAACCTTGAAAGCATTAGCAATTAAGAAATCTCTAAGGCATTCATACCATGCTCTTGGGGCTTGCTTAAGTCCATAGAGCGCCTTAGAGAGCTTACACACATGGTCGGGGTACCGTTCATCCTCGAAGCCAGGGGGTTGCTCCACGTATACCTCCTCCTTGATTGGCCCGTTGAGGAAAGCGCTCTTCACATCCATTTGGTACAACCTGAAAGAATGGTGAGCGGCATATGCTAGCAAGATACGAATTGACTCTAGCCTAGCCACAGGAGCAAAAGTCTCCTCAAAGTCCAAACCTGCGACTTGGGCATAACCTTTTGCCACAAGTCGAGCCTTGTTCCTTGTCACCACCCCGTGCTCATCCTGTTTGTTGCGGAACACCCACTTGGTTCCTACAACATTTTGCTTTGGACGAGGCACCAGTGTCCAAACTTCATTGCGCTTGAAGTTGTTGAGTTCCTCCTGCATGGCCAATACCCAGTCCGGATCTAGCAAGGCCTCTTCTACCCTGAAAGGCTCAATAGAAGAGACAAAGGAGTAATGTTCACAAAAATTAACTAATCGAGATCGAGTAGTTACTCCTTTGCTAATATCACCCAGAATTTGGTCGATGGGATGATCCCTTTGAATCATCGCTCGAACTTGGGTTGGAGGTGCCGGTTGCGCTTCTTCCTCCATCACTTGATCACCTTGTGCTCCCCCTTGATCAATCGCCTCCACTTGAGGTACCTGTACGTCACCTTCGGTTGGGGGATGCACCATAGTTGAGGAAGGAGGTTGATCTCGTTTATCTTGTTCCTGTGGCCACACTTCTCCAATCGCCATGGTTCGTATAGCGGCCGTCGGAACATCTTCTTCATCTACATCATCACAATCAACAACTTGCTCTCTTGGAGAGCCATTAGTCTCATCAAATACAACGTCGCTAGAGACTTCAACCAAACCCGATGATTTGTTGAAGACTCTATACGCCTTTGTATTTGAGTCATAACCTAACAAAAACCCTTCTACAGCTTTGGGAGCAAATTTAGAATTTCTACCCTTCTTCACTAGAATGTAGCACTTGCTCCCAAATACACGAAAGTAGGATACATTGGGTTTGTTACCGGTTAGTAGCTCATACGACGTCTTCTTGAGGAGGCGATGAAGGTAGACCCTGTTGATGGCGTGGCAAGCCGTGTTTACGGCTTCCGTCCAAAAGTACTCGGGGGTCTTGAACTCTCCTAGCATCGTCCTCGCCATGTCGATGAGCGTCCTGTTTTTCCTTTCTACCACACCATTTTGCTGTGGTGTGTAAGGAGCGGAGAACTCGTGCTTGATCCCTTCCTCCTCAAGGAATTCCTCCACTTGAAGGTTCTTGAACTCGGACCCGTTGTCGCTCCTTATCTTCTTCACTTTGAGCTCAAACTCATTTTGAGCTCTCCTGAGGAAGCGTTTGAGGGTCCCTTGGGTTTCGGACTTTTCCTGCAAAAAGAACACCCAAGTGAAGCGGGAAAAATCATCTACAATAACTAGACCATACTTACTTCCTCCTATGCTCAGATAGGCGACGGGTCCGAAGAGGTCCATATGCAGCATCTCCAAGGGTCTTGATGTCGTCATCACATTTTTGGTGTGATGAGAGCCTCCCACCTGTTTCCCTGCTTGACAGGCTGCACAAGGTCTATCTTTTTCGAATTGAACATTAGTTAGACCTATCACGTGTTCTCCCTTTAGAAGCTTGTGAAGGTTCTTCATCCCCACATGTGCTAAGCGGCGATGCCACAGCCAGCCCATGCAAGTCTTAGCCATTAAGCATGCATCTAGACCGGCCTCTTCTTTTGCAAAATCAACTAAGTAAAGCTTGCCGTCTAATACACCCTTAAAAGCTAGTGAACCATCACTTCTTCTAAAGACAGACACATCTACATTTGTGAATAGACAGTTATACCCCATATTACATAATTGACTAACAGATAGTAAATTATATCCAAGTGACTCAACTAAGAACACATTAGATATGGAGTGCTCATTAGAAATTGCAATTTTACCTAAACCTTTTACCTTGCCTTGATTCCCATCACCGAATACAATTGAATCTTGGGAATCCTTATTCTTGACGTAGGAGGTGAACATCTTCTTCTCCCCCGTCATATGGTTTGTGCATCCGCTGTCGATAATCCAGCTTGAACCCCCGGATGCATAAACCTGCAAGGCAAATTTAGGCTTGGGTCTTAGGTACCCAACTCTTGTTGGGTCCTACAAGGTTAGCACATATATCCTTAGGGACCCAAATGCAAGTTTTATCTCCCTTGCATCTTGCCCCTAACTTCCTAGCAATTACCTTCTTACCCTTTCTACAAATAGCAAAGGGAGCATTGCAAGCATAATAAATGGTAGAAGGTTTGTTCACAGCTTTTCTAGGAACATGAGCAAAATTTCTCTTAGGCATATGCACAACATTTCCCCTACACATATCTCTATCATGCTTATAGGAAGAACTAGAAGCAAACATGGCATGAGAATCATAAACATGTGAATCAAAATCATTACAAGCATTTCTAGCATGTCTCCTATCATGGTACATAAAGGCATGGTTCCTTTTTGCACTACTAGCCATAGGGGCCTTCCCTTTCTCCTTGGCGGGAATGGGAGCCTTATGGCTTGTTAAGTTCTTGGCTTCTCTCTTGAAGCCAAGCCCATCCTTAATTGAGGGATGTCTTCCTATTGTGTAAGCATCCCTTGCAAATTTTAACTTATCAAATTCACTTTTGCTAGTCTTAAGTTGGGCATTAAGACTAGCCACTTCATTATTTAACTTTGCAATAGAAGCTATGTGTTCACTACAAGCATCAATATCAAAGTCTTTACATCTATTGCAAATAACAACATTTTCTACACAAGTTGTTGATTTACTAGCTATTTCTATCTTAGCATTCAACTCATCGTTAATGCTCTTTAATTTTGAAATTGTCTCATGGCATGAAGATAATTCACAAGTAAGCATTTCATTTCTTTTAACTTCTAGAGCATGAGATTTTTGAGCTTCTAAAAATTTATCATGCTCTTCATACAATAAATCCTCTTGTTTCTCTAAGAGTTTATCCTTCTCATTCAATGCATCAATTAATTCATTAATTTTGCCAATCGTAATTCTATCTAGACCTTTAAATAAACTAGAATAGTCTATTTCATCATCGTCACTAGAATCATCATCACTAGAAGAAGCATAAGTAGAGTTTCGAGTACTTACTTTCTTCTCCTTAGCCATGAGACACGTGTGACGCTCGTTGGGGAAGAGGGCCGATTTGTTGAAGGCGGTGGCGGCGAGTCCCTCATTGTCGGAGTCGGAGGAGGAGCAATCCGAATCCCACTCCTTGCCTATATGCGCCTCGCCCTTGGCTTTCTTGTAGTGCTTCTTCTTCTCCCTTTTGTTCCCCTTTTCCTGGTCACTTTCATTATCAGGACAGTTAGCAATAAAATGACCAAGCTTACCGCATTTGAAGCATGATCGCTTCCCCTTGGTCTTAGTCTTGCTCGGCTGTCCATTGCGACCCTTTAGCACCGTCTTGAATCTCTTGATAATGAGGGCCATTTCTTCATCATTAAGACCGACCGCCTCAATTTGCGCCACCTTGCTGGGTAGCGCCTCCTTGTTCCTTGTGGCTTTGAGAGCAAAAGGTTGCGGCTCGTTGATCGGTCCATTCAAGGCGTCGTCCACATACCTTGCCTCCTTGATCATCATTCGCCCGCTGACGAATTTTCCTAGGACTTCTTCGGGCGACATTTTGGTGTACCTGGGATTCTCACGAATATTATTCACCAAATGAGGATCAAGAACGGTAAAGGACCTGAGCATTAGTCGGACGACGTCGTGGTCCGTCCATCGTGTGCTTCCGTAGCTCCTTATTTTGTTGATAAGGGTCTTGAGCCGGTTGTATGTCTGAGTTGGCTCCTCGCCCCTTATCATCGCGAACCGTCCAAGCTCGCCTTCCACCAACTCCGTTTTGGTGAGCAAGGTAACGTCATTCCCTTCATGAGAGATCTTGAGGGTGTCCCAGATCTGCTTGGCGTTATCCAAGTCGCTCACTTTGTTATATTCATCCCTGCACAATGAAGCTAGAAGAACAGTGGTAGCTTGTGCATTCTTATGGATTTGCTCATTAATGAATGAAGGGCTATCCAAGCTATCAAATTTCATTCCACTTTCCACAATCTCCCAAATGCTTGGATGGAGAGAAAATAGGTGAGTACGCATTTTGTGACTCCAAAATCCGTAGTCCTCTCCATCAAAGTGAGGAGGCTTGCCAAGTGGAATGGGGAGCAAATGAGCATTTGAGCTATATGGAATGCGCGAATAATCAAAAGAAAAGTTTGAGTTAACCGTCTTTTGTTTGTCGTGGTCGTCGTCCTTTTGGGAAGAAGAGGACTCATCGCTGTCGTAGTAGACGATCTCCTTGATGCGTCTTGTCTTCTTCTTCTTCCCATCTTTTCGCCTGTGGCCCGAGCCCGAGTCATTGGACTTGTCATCCCTTGGCTCGTTGACGAAGGACTCCTTCTCCTTGTCGTTGATCACAATTCCTTTCCCCTTAGGATCCATCTCTTCGGGCGATTAGTCCCTTTCTTGAAGAGAACGGCTCTGATACCAATTGAGAGCACCTAGAGGGGGGGGTGAATAGGTGATCCTGTAAAAACTTAACTTATAGCCACAAAAACTGGTTAGGGGTTAGCACAATAATTGCCAAGTGGCTAAAGAGAAGATCTTGCACAATACGACAATCACAGAGATTTCAACACAGAGGAGACACGGTGATTTATCCCGTGGTTCGGCCAAGTACAAAACTTGCCTACTCCACGTTGTGGCGTCCCAACGGACGAGGGTTGCAATCAACCCCTCTCAAGCGGTCCAAAGACCCACTTGAATACCACAGTATTTTGCCTTGCTTATCTTTATCCCACTTGCGAGGAATCTCCACAAATTGGAGTCTCTCGCCCTTACACTTAAGATTCACAAAGAAGCACGGAGTAAGGGAGGGAAGCAACACACACAAATCCACAGCAAAATGCGCACACACACGACCAAGAATCGAGCTCAAAAGACTATCTCGAAGTTCTCACTAGAACAGAGCTCGAATCACTTAGAATGACAAACAAACGCGCAAAGACTGAGTGTGGATGATCAATATTGCTCTAAGGTTGCTTGGTGTTTTCCTCCATGCGCCAAGGGGTCCCTTTTATAGCCCCAAGGCAGCTAGGAGCCGTTGGGAACAAATCTGGAAGGCCATCTTTGCCTTCTGTCTCGTGGCGCACCGGACAGTCCGGTGCACACCGGACACTGTACGGTGCCCGATTTGTTTCCTTAAACAGCACATCCGACCGTTGATATCTGATGCAGATCTGCGCACAGTTGGCGCACCGGACATGTCCGGTGCACACCGGACAGTCCGGTGTATCTTTCCGACCGTTGGCTCGGCCACGTGTCGCGCGCCGATCGCGCGGCCGACCGTTGGCCCGGCCGACCGTTGGCTCACCGGACAGTCCGGTGCACACCGGACAGTCCGGTGAATTTTAGCCGAAGTCGCCGGAGAAAACCCGAGAGCGGCTGGTTTGCTCCACGCTGGTCTGGCGCACCGGACACTGTCCGGTGCACACCGGACAGTCCGGTGCCCCAGCCCGAAACAGCCTTTGGCTGTACACAGCCACTCTCCACTTCTTTTCTTTTCTTCTTCTTCCTGTTTCTAACACTTAGACAAGATATTAGTACACAAAACCAATGTACTAAGGTTTAGAAACATACCTTTACTTGTGATTTGCACTTTGTTCAACCATGGGCACATTTAAGCACTTGTGTTTGCACTCAATCACCAAAATACTTAGAAATGGTCCAAAGGCACATTTCCCTTTCAGTATCCCTGCCTTCGGGAGGCAGAGCTCTCGGCCCGTCGGGCCGCAGCGCCTTCCAGAAGATTCTTGAGCTCTCCCTGGATTCGCCGACCCTCGGTGGTTGATGGCTTCGGCATCGCGCGGAGGAGCATCGCCGCGGCTGCCAGGTTCTGACCGACCTCGCTGGATGCGGGTGGCGGCCTGACCCTGACGTCGTTGGCGACGCGGTGCTGGAAACCCTGGGGCAGGTGACGTATTTCTCCGGCCGGGGGCTGGCCCGCCCATACCTGCCCGACGTCCCGGCGGATCGACTCGAGCGCTCCTGCTCCCTCGTCGAGCCTGGCCTGCGCCCCGCGGACTTGCTCGAGCTGTGGGTCGTGACCCCCCGCCGGAACGGGGACCACAGCTAGCTCCCGCGGGATGTCGGCGCGAGGCACCAGCCTAGGGAGATCACCGTCCTCCGGCATTCCGTGATGGTTGCCCTCGGAGGGATCCCCTAGCTCGACGTGGAAACATTCGCGGCTTGGGCCGCAGTCCTTGTCGTCAAGGCTGCGGCTACCGTCGGAACAGTCAGAGAGGCAGTAGTCACATGCGGTCACAAAGTCCCGCATGGCACTGGGGTTGCCAAATCCAGAGAAATCCCAGCAGATGCTGGGATCGTCATCTTCCTCGGACCCAGAGGGTCCGTAGGTCGAGACGTCCGTCAACCGGTCCCAAGGCAACCGCATACGAAACCCCAGAGGGGTTGCACTCGCCTCAACGAGAGCGCCCGCCAAAGCGAGGTCGCTAGGCGGGTTGAGGCCGAGTCGAAATGACGTAGGATGGGAATCAGTCAGTACCTTTTGGTCGACGAGGAGCGACATAGTCACGTCGGGGACTGATTGCGCCGTCGTCTTAGGTACGAGGGCGACGTCCTGCAGGCCCTCCGCGAGCGCGCTGGCGTCGTCCACTTGCTCGGGATTGGCGTGTCGCGGGGGGACGGCGCTCGCCTTCGTCTCAAACGCGAGGTCGACGCCCGACGCGCCCCCCGTTGGGGCGCTGTGGACGTCGATTCGCTCGACAGCCGACGAAGCGCGGCCTCCCGCTTGGCCTTGGTTGCCCCGCCTCCTCCTCCGTTGGCGGGGGAGAGGACAGGGCGAGCTCGAATGTCGTTCTTCCACCACGCAGGGAAAATGTCGTCGATTCCGCCGCCGGCGGGCGGGTTGTCGGCCGCCATTGTCGTTGTCGCGCGGCGGTGGAAGGAGTATCATGTCGTAGCTGCCGTCGAGGGACATGAACTCAAGACTCCCGAAACGGAGCACCGTCCCGGGTTGGAGAGGTTGTTGGAGACTGCCCATCTGGAGCTTGACGGGAAACTGCTCGTCAACACGCAGCGTGCCCCTACCTGTCGCGCCAACTGTCGGCGTCTCGAGACCGGGGGGTCCCTAAGCCGACGAGTGAGTGTGCCGCGTGCCCCAGCCCAGATGGGTCGAGCGCGTGGGCGAGCGCGAAGGGGGGAAGCGAGGTGGCCGGAGACGGGCGTGAGAGGTGGAAATCCCGCGGCCTTCGTGTTCGTCCCGCGCCCAGGTCGGGTGCGCTTGCAGTAGGGGGTTACAAGCGTCCACGCGGGTGAGGGAAGCGAGCGGCCCCAAGAGAGCGCCTGCCCCGTCCTTGTCCCCGCGCGGCCAACCTTCTCTAAGAAGGCCCTGGTCCTTCCTTTTATAGGCGTAAGGAGAGGATCCAGGTGTACAAATGGGGTGTAGCAGAGTGCTACGTGTCTAGCGGGGGGAGAGCTAGCGCCCTAAGTACATGCCAATGTGGCAGCCGGAGAGATCTTGGCACCCTGCTGGTGTGGTGTCGTGGCTGTCGGAGGAGCAACGGAGCCTGGCGGAGGGACAGCTGTCGGAGCGGTTGGGTCCTTGCTGACGTCCCCCTGCTTCCGTAAGGGAGCTGAGAGCCGCCGTCGTCACAGGGCTAGCGGGGCGCCATCATTGCCTATCTGGCGGAGCTAGCCAGATGGGACACCGGTCTCGTTCTCTGTGGCCCGAGTCGGCTCGGGGTAGAGTGATGATGGCGCTTCCTGTTGACGTGGCGGGCCTGTGCCCTAGGTCGGGCTACGTGGAGGTTCCTCCGAAGCCGGGGTTGAATCTGTCTTCCATGGCCGAGGCTGAGCCCGAGCTCCTGGGTCGGGCGAGGCGGAGGTTGTTCGGCAGAGGCCAGGGCGGAGTCCGAGCCCTGGGGTCGGGCGAAGCGGAGTTCGTCGTCTTCTGGGGCTGAGCCCGAGTCCGAGCCCTGGGTCGGGCGGAGCGGAGTTCGCCGTCTTCCGGGGCCTTAGCCTGAGTCCGAGCCCTGGGTCGGGCGGAGCGGAGTTCGCCGTCTTCCGGGGCCTTAGCCCGTGTCCGAGCCCTGGGTCGGGCGGAGCGGAGTTCGCCGTCTTCCGGGGCCTTAGCCTGAGTCCGAGCCCTGGGTCGGGCGGAGCGGAGTTCGCCGTCTTCCGGGGCTTTAGCCCGAGTCCGAGCCCTGGGTCGGGCGGAGCGGAGTTTCCTATGGCGCCTTTGGCAAGGCCTGACTGCCTGTCAGTCTCACTCTGTCAAGTGGCACTGCAGTCGGAGTGGCGCAGGCGGCGCTGTCCTTCTGTCAGACCGGTCAGTGGAGCGGCGAAGTGACGGCGGTCACTTCGGTTCTGCCGGAGGGCGCGTGTCAGGATAAAGGTGTCAGGCCACCTTTGCGTTAAATGCTCCTGCGACTCGGTCGGTCGGCGCGGCGATTTAGTCAGTGCTGCTTCTTAGCGAAGGCAAGGCCTCGGGCGAGCCGGAGATGTGTCCGCCGTTAAAAGGGGGGCCTCGGGCGAGACGGAAACCCCTCGGGGTCGGCTGCCCTTGCCCGAGGCTAGGCTCGGGCGAGGCGTGATCGAGTCGCTCGTATGGACTGATCCCTGACTTAATCGCACCCATCAGGCCTATGCAACTTTATGCTGATGGGGGTTACCAGCTGAGAATTAGGCGTCTTGAGGGTACCCCTAATTATGGTCCCCAACAAGAGTGTAGAGAAGAGAAGAGTGAGGAGAGCGCTCGTGTTCGAGAGAGCGCTCGCATCCGACCATTTTGGTAGAGCAGGAGCACTCTAACTATTTATGGTAAATTTCGGTATGAAGACTCCAAAAGCCGATCCGCTTCTCTTTTGTTGGAAACCAAACATTCAAAAAATAGAATGGAGCCGTTCAATTCTTCTCCACTCCTCAACCAAACACACCCTTAGAGGCTCAGTGCTAGATTTATAATAGAGGCCCTTTCCAATAATAACTATTATATATAAATATAGTGTATATAGGTTATCAATAAACACTCCATATATATCTAAAAATTGTTCATATCAAATAAGAATAAGAAGTACATAATATAATTTTACCTTAAAAAAATTTCTTCGAACATGTCTAGCCGCAAAGTCATTGATGATGATGCCAATATCAATCTTATCCAATAATATCTTCTCGATGCATAATATAGCCAACCCATTTAATCTTTATTGAGACATATGAGACCTCAAATAATTCTTCACTAACTTCAACTTTGAAAAGCTTCTTTCAGCAGATGCCACAGTAACAGCATGGTAAATAATAACCGATAAGCAATTAAAATATTAGGATAACAATCCACTTCTCTGACATACTAAAAAATATTCATGGCAGACATAGGTTTATTTGATATACTGAACCGCATAACACTGAGCTCTGAAATTAGATCATTTAGATCAACATCAGAGGGTCCATCCAATGAGAAAGTGTTTGCAAATTTGATGCAAGAATCTCTTAGTTCAGTAGTATCCAGTGCCTTTCAGGGTTGTTGAGCTCATCAAAAATCCAAATATACTTTTGAATGATTGGAGTTCTTCAAATCTACTTTTTAATGAACTAATTGCAACATCAACCATAACCAAAAAGTAATTAACTTCAAAAGCCTTCTCAGCTTCGAGTTTTGCTTCCTCGAATTTAGTTTCATCATATTGTTTCTTCCTCTTAGCATGCGCTTTACTGGAAATGATGGCTCCACACCTAGTTCTAATGCAATCTCTCTTGCAATGATCAAGCTAGAAGCAAACACTTCATTTCTATAATATTCAAAAAACTTCATTGCACCTTCTATGTTCTTTAATGTAGCATCAAGGCACATGGATGACGACTGCAGCTGCTTGCTCACTTTGTTTACAGTAAATAAAATTTCATACCAAATAATCATACCAAGTATGAACTCAAATGTAACAAGAACATCAAATAAACTTTTTGCATCGCTTCTATCCCTTGATTCGACATCCTTATTTGTACTTAACTAAAGCAAATCTGACCTTATGTTTGGAGCTTCAAATCTAATTGCTCTGACACTTTTAATCCGACTCTCCTAGTTAGTATTGCACCATGACTTCACAGTTAAACTTTCAACATGGCCCTTCAAAACATCCCATCTTTTGGTAGAACTAGAAAATAATACATATATCTATTATACAATCCCAAAAAATGAAACAACTTTGGCACAAGACTTAGCCATGTCACAAAGAGTAAGATTAAGACTATGACAAGCACATGGCATAAATAAAGCTCTTGGATTTATATCAAGTAACCGTCTTTGTACCCCCTTATGTTTTCCTTTCATGTTAGATCCATTATCATAGCCTTGTCCTCTAACATCTTCAATATTTAAACCAAAAGACTTAATAGAATCAAGCAATGAATTAAAAATACCCTCACCAGATGTGTCATCTACCTTCATGAAACCCAGAAAATACTCCTCAACTTTGCCACTAGACATATTAACACATCGAACCAACAAACTCATCTGTTCTTGATGACTCACATCTGGAGTACAATCAAGGATAACTGAAAAATATTTAGCCTCTTTAATAATCTTTATGATAGATTTGGTGATGTCAGAAGCCAATAGAGAAATCAACTCATTCTAAATTTTATGACTAAGATAATGATATTGAATAACATTATTTTGAATGTGTCTCAGATGATCTTGCATAACCACATCAAATTCAGCAATCATCTCAAGACATGCTAAGAAATTACCATTTTGATCATTGTAGATTCGCTCACTTGATCCTCTGAAAGCCAAAGTACGCTTACCAAGAAATTTCACAACAACAATTATTCTTAATAAAACTTGCCTGATACGCTCTTTTTCCTTTGCAATTTGATGTTGAAATTCTTTATCAATTGTTTCAGTCTTGCGAAGCCTCACTCTCAATTCATTCCATGAGTTCATACTTGTAATATGCTCCATACTAGCTTCATGTTCTTTTAACCTCTCACTAGTATGCCTCCAATCTCCAAATCCATCATGCCCCAGTGAACTCTTGCATTTTTCTGAATTAAAAAGCTTACAACAAAAACAAAACACTCTATCAACATGTTTTGAATAAACCAACCATTTTCTATCATGAACTTCTCCATTCCTCATCTTTCTAGAGTAACGAGTGTATGAAAAATGTCTACCATTAGCATCCAAAGGAAATACAATATTTTCTTCTCTTATAGGCCCCTTCTCAACCAATATATCCCTCGACTTGTTATCAAGATTACCCCAATTCCTTGGGTCATAGATATCGTCGGTAGGAACAGACTGTTCATCAAAGCTATCATTTTATATATGAGATGAATCAAATATTGGATCATGGCTAGTCACATCATTACCATTTGTGTTGATGTCAACATTTTCTTCAAGTGTAGGGTCATGATCTTCTTCGTTGCTATTTGGTTGTTCCGCCACAACAACTATAGCCAAATTTGGTTGATCTTCATTACTTGAAGTTCTTGTATTAGTGCGAACAAATTTATCCATGGCACCTCTTTGTGATTCTATAAATTCCTCTACTTCTTTCCTTCTCTTCCTTTTCTTACTACCAGATGGATGCTTTCTAGGCGCCATGGCTGTAATCTGAATATCTATACTACTAATTAAGAACGCAAGGGGTAGGCTGCCCCATTCCTGGTTCTGCCATTCCCATTCCCAACTCCGTTTTCATTCCCAACTCCTGTGTGTTTGCTTCATTCCCGACTGTCCATTCCCAACTCCTGTGTGTTTGCTTCATTCCCAACTGTGTCCTGCTTCATTCCCAACTGTGTCCCGCGTCCGCGCATGTGATCCGTTTCCCATTCTCAATCGTCTCACGCATGTGATCCGTTTCCCATTCCCAAACGTCCCGCGAACCGCGACCAAATTTTTACCAAAAAAAGCTAGCAGCGTGGGTTAAAGCTCACAACCAACCAAGACTACACATTCTCTGGGACACACTAGCCCTTATAAACAAGTGTTTGCACAGTTCAGTGAACCATGTGGTACTATTCTTAACTTGTATAGATTTGTTGACAACGCAGGAGGCCTATCTGCTTGTGGCCCATAGCAGCCCACCCCAGCGCGCCGTCCTCCTCCACAGCCCACCCCGCGCGCCGTCCACCTCCGCCCACCACCGCGCGCCGTCCTCCTCCACAGCCCACCCCGCGCGCCGTCCACCTCGATAGCCCACCCTGCGCGCCGTCCACCTCCGCCCACCACCTCCGCTCCACCCTGGCGCGCCGTCGTCGCTAGGGCGCCCCACCCCCGCGCGCTAGCGAGGCCCATCCCCGCGCGGGGTCATCGCCAGGGCTTCCCACGCCCGCGCGCCACGATCTCCATTGCTGCACCAGCTGCAATCCCCCCACGATCTCCCTCTGAACTGCTCCACTCCCTCCACTTCGATGAGGATAAATGTGGGCGCGACGTCTCCACGCTCTTCTTTCCCTTCTTCCTGCCACGCTTGCTCTCGCCGTCCTCCTTGCCGGTAGACTTGCCCGCGGGGACGCGCTTCTCCGCCTTGGGCTTCTTCCCGGCGGTCGTCTTCTCCGCCGCGGGCTTCTCCTCAGAAGAACCATCAAGTAAGTTTGATGTGGAGAATTAATTTATGTGCCTTGAAGCTTTCCAGTTATTGTTTGATGTGGAACAGTTTGTCTTAGCTGACAATAACATGACACCCAAGCTTACTACACAAGATTACTCACGTCTAAGCTCTTCAGTAATAGCTCACGAGCTGCAACTAAAAAATGGAGAAACCAGATGGGTGGTTGATACCATTGTTGGTAAAGAGGATGGACTTGGTTGTGAGAATCTCCATGGCAGTGGGGCGATTGCCAGCGCATATTCTAAGGCATACAAAGAGACCTTTACTCTGACATTTGTGACTGGAAGAGCTGTTGGCATTGGGGCTTATCTGGCTCGTTTAGGCATGAGGTGTATACAACGTATTGATCAACCAATTATTTTGACTGGGTTTTCGGCACTAAACAAGCTCCTGGGGCGGGAGGTGTACAGTTCTCATATGCAATTGGGTGGCCCCAAAATCATGGCTACAAATGGCGTTGTCCACCAAACTGTGTCAGATGACCTTGAAGGTGTTTCTGCTATCCTGAAATGGCTCAGTTATGTTCCTCCATATGTTGGTGGTCCTCTTCCCATTATGAAACCCCTGGACCCACCCGAAAGACCAGTAACATACCTCCCTGAGAATGCTTGTGATGCTCTTGCAGCCATCTGTGGCATTCAGGATGGTGAAGGGAGGTGGTTGGGTGGTATGTTTGATAGGGAAAGCTTTGTGGAAACATTGGAAGGTTGGGCAAAAACAGTTATCACCGGAAGAGCAAAGCTTGGTGGAATACCAGTTGGTGTCATAGCTGTAGAAACCCAGACTGTGATGCAAGTCATCCCAGCTGGTCCAGGTCAGCTTGATTCCGCTGAGCGCGTAGTCCCTCAAGCAGGTCAGGTTAGCCAATGAGACCACATAAGCACAAACTTATATAGAGGTTATTGAAGAAAAAGAAACTAACTTGATGTAGCCTGAACAGAACATAAAATGAGTCATTTCCATTAAATCTGCTGGTAGAACCTTCATTTTGTTTAGAAGTTCCATCTACAGCTTCATCTGAGCAAACACAGAAGTGTTCCTCTTTCATTTCACCATTAGGAGATAATTCACCCTCTTCTGTTTCAGGCCTTAAATTGTTGTGGGACACCGAATATGCACTAAATGGATGTACACCCAATCCATACAAAGATGTCATCCTGTCATGTTTTATTCTCTGTTGAAGAGGCTATTTAGTCACATTCTCTAGAAATAACTTAAACTTGGAACGGTGAATTTGTCATCCACTGTACATTTGCCAGTTGCCATCGCAATATCATGACCCAACATGAAGGTAGATTACACCAGCAGACCTGCAGGTTACATAAACCAATCACTCTTCATCATCTTCATCTTCATCGTCATCATCCGGAATGGCAGTGTCATCGCCAATACCCTGCAGAAGGGTATCCACATCTTCGCCGAGCTCTGTCAGCCTTGTGCTCAGCTTCTCGACCTTCGTTTGCTCTTGCCCAAGGCAGACGAGTAGATCATTCCGTTCTGCCTCACTGTCCTTCTCAGCCTCTTCCTTAGCTTGCGCTTTTATTGCTTCCACGTCAGGATATGGCACGCTGCCTCCCTGCCGCAAGGCTTTTACCTCGGCATCCAAGCGGTAGTTGGCCTGCTCTATGCTGTTGACCTGTTGTAAGCTTCTGACAAGCGCTTGAGATCAGACTCCAGTTTTACTGAAAGGTTTCTTTGGTTGTTAGCTTCAGCTTCAATCTGGGACTTCTCACTTTTGAGTGCCCCTATCTGTCGTTTTGCCCCCTCCAGTTCTTGTCTGAGAGATTCAATCTGGACCCTTTCTCGGCCACTGCTCGGTTTCTGTGAAGTATCTGTGGTCGTACCACCACCAGTTCTCAGTAACTCTTCTGCTAACATTGCATTCCGACAGATGCCATTATAATAAATACCAGTGTCAGCTTCTTATACTTTCAGGTACAACAGTGTCTGAAAAACACTGGCAACAACAGGCACCCAGAAATGAACCCATTAATCTAGCAACAATTATGTATGGTCACTAGCACAACAATTCAGAAGTTAACTTTAAGAAAACCATGCCTATATCTTCATGCCCCTTTGTTACATTGAAGAATTTCTGGCAACAACTGATGAATCTAATGAAGAGCCTGTTTCAAAACATTCGCCCAAGTCTGGAGAAATTATCTGCAAACACAAGGATAAAGGTTTTGAGCATTTTGCTCATGGACTTTGTGAAAAATGCTACAATAAGGTAGTTCTCATCTACAATGCACACAACACATTGACTTGCAGACTAGACTACATTTTCTTTTGACACTTCGTCTGATTGCCCAGTTCACTAAACTGTCGGGTGGACTAGAAGGTGGTTCTGTCCCTCCAGCATTCCAACGAGCTGAAAAGAAAAGACTTGAAGCTGCTAAAAGGGCTGAAGAAGCTGCAGCAGCTAAGGAGGCAGCGCTGGAAGAATCTCTTTGCGACACACAGAATTCTGAGGTTGAGAGTGCCATGACTCCTAGAAAGGTACTGTACAGATTGGCATGCCTCAAGTTCTTTATTTTTCTCTTTTGGGTGGTTTTTTTGAGGGGGGGTCACTCCCGCTGCAAAGTAACAGTACCTTACAGCTTACAATCTGTGTGTGAATTTATGGGAACTTATCCTTGTTTTATAAGTCTATACGAAAACTAAATTTAGTTGACAATGAATCTGGCTATTAAACTCAGTTCCCATCTAATCTTTGCGGCCTGCATAATCAGAGGCTTTCATCCTCCCTACTATAAGATTCTATATAAATTAGTTTCATAAGTTACTATCTTTGTTTAGTACTCCCTCCATTCTAAATTATAAGATGTTTTAACTTTTCTAGATGCATACCTTTTGTTATGCACTTAGATCCCAAGCAACAGTATCGTCACATGAATATTATAGAAGGATTAGTCGCTATAATTATGAAATGGTGCATAATCTATTTTTGTTTCTGAATTTTGTGATGTGTGGCATTGTGACATGTTATCTCTTCGATTAGCTTTTTATGCTACAACTTTTGCGCTTATTTCCCCTCTCTCTTTTTGTTCTCTGGGAACACACTTCAAGCAGGGTTTAAGTGGAGATAAATCTTCGAAAATGGGATCTGAGGGACTCATAAATGACTCTATGCCACCCAAGGATCCTGAAGAGGGAGGTTTGTTACTTCCTGAATCATCATGCACTGCAGTAATTTCAGTTTTCTTCTTTTGAATCCTTGTTTGAAAGCTGAATGCTATCTTATGAAACTGGTTCTGACAGGGTTACAAAGGAGAGAGAAGGTTGGTGCTCTGATCCTCATGTCCCCCCGTGCGCTGGGTATGTAATTTTGCCCCCATGTCAGCTGAATCTGCTTACTCGGGTTGGCTTGTATCAAGGAACCTACCTGATGTGTTTGCTGTACAGGTTTGTTGAAATAATGGCTCCAGTTTTCTCCAGAGATGCGTGGAGATGTGTCTGGCATATGTACTTTATTTAAATATATTTCTGCTAGATTCTATCCCTTCTATTTTCTAATAACTATAGAGAAACATGACTGAGAAGGGTAGACCTGTTGCAGTGGTGAGAACTGAGTCAGGGGAGGGCTTACTCGGTTTATCCCTTCCGCACCCTACTCATGTGGGAGTCTCCTGCACTGGATCTTTTCTTTTTATAGACATGACTGAGTGATGATATTATTTGTTCCATGCCTTTTTCGTCATCAGTGTTGGTCAATGTAAAAACTCTGAGTGTTTATATCGTTTCTTGTCTTTTTCAGGACAAGCCTCAGCCGCCACCTGAGGGCCGTCTTCCTGATGCCACCAAGGGTAGATTTCTAATCTTTACTAGATTGGCATGAATGCTGAGTTAATGAGTTACATTCACCTTGCATCCTTTGTTAAGTGTTTCAAAGGTGTTGTTTTGGCATCCCTGTACCCAGCTTGCTTTGGGTAACAGTGGTGCCTTGTAGCCGAGGCACCGTGTAGGCGTCCAGACCAAACACTGGTTTTGATGTCACTTCTATTGACACGAGGACTGGCGCTTGCTGCTTGCTTTTTTTTTGAAACCAGGTTCTAACCACCTGAGGCAAGTCTTTGGCAAGCAGATGGGTTTGAGTGATCAGGACATCGTTGCCCTCTCTGGTGGCCACACCTTGGTTTGTTGCTGTCCACTCATGTTTGATTCAGGAATGTAATGTGTATGCCTGTACTGATTTAGTTTTCTTTGAGGTTTTATTAGGGAAGGTGCCACAAAGAGCGGTCTGGTTTTGAGGGGGCCTGGACTACGAACCCTTTGGTCTTTGACAACTCTTACTTCAAGTGAGTCTGTCTTGTTTACTATTGAAAAGCAACTGCATTTAGTTAAGAAATACTTAAAATTTGTTTACCTTTGTTATGTCATTACTTGGCAGCTGAATGCTGTGCTAGAAATTAATAGCCGTCCCATATCTCCTACTATTCCCATATTTTCATAGGGAACTTCTGAGTGGTGACAAGGAGGGCCTTCTTCAGCTCCCAAGTGACAAAGCCCTGCTGAGCGACCCTGTCTTCCGCCCTCTTGTGGAGAAATATGCTGCAGTATGTCCTTGGTCATTGTTATCCAGGGTATGGAGATTCGTAGGGAGGCAAGTACTGATTATCGTGTGCTCTGTAGGATGAGAAGGCATTCTTTGATGACTACAAAGAGGCCCACCTCAAGCTCTCCGAACTGGGGTGAGTAACCATTGGTTGCACAATTTGTGCTTGGTCAGTGGAACAAATCTGATCGTTTACTCTTCTGGGGTGCAGGTATGCTGATGCTTAAATGGCCCATATCCTGGAGCGGGATACAAACTGCTGCCTGTATGGACTCGTGCGATCTTTTGCATTTGGATTCAGCTGTAACGTAGCTGTAACGTACCACAGGATTATGTGGTTTTGGGATTATTTATTTCTCAAGACCAGTTTATTAATTAGTTTCATTTTATTCTTATCAGCATGCTCTCTCTCATTTTTTCATACTGTTGTGTTTGGATGGTGTACCACCAGTGTTTTACAACAGTTTGGCTTTTGGAATTGCTACTGCTAAAACTTCGTTCCTCTAAGAAGACCTTTTGTTTTTGCATTCCCAGCTGAGGAGCTGAGGGACAGCGAAGTACTTGTATTATTACAAAATCTTTTCTTAGTATACCACATATTTATACATAAGTTATCATGGTATTATAAGTTTCCGTTGCAACGCACGGGCACTTACCTAATATCTTGAGGTATGTTTCTGATCTGAAGTACTTATTTACAACTTCTCTCACTTGTCATCTATGTACCATGTATGTTTCTGAAATTACATGAACAGTAATGTTTTTTTTGGAAGACACAGCATACCTTTAATTATTCAGCTACTGTACAATGTACAAAATCTTAATTTACTGCTAGGCAAATCAATGCTCTCAACCATTTCAACTTCTGTTGCCATGAGATGAGAGAACTGAAATGATAGTCTCATTGTTAGTACTTTAACTGTGCTGTTCTATGGATCCTTCATCCTTCACTATCTAGCAGTCAATATGCTTCAGTTCAAATTGTTTGCATTTTCTTTCCTTTGTTGGTCTGACATGTAAAACTTTATGCTGCAGCATTCTCACTGGGCTTCTGTCCTTCATGGTAAGTTGTTCCTTGCACCTCAGTACCTCACTATGAGTTAACCTTTCCAAAAAAGAATGTCTAGGTTTAGTCATAATTTCTAGCACGCATATAAAATTTGGAAGATCAGTTGTTGCTCCAGGCTTAGTTGCTCAACATTGCAGCAAGCAATTCTTGGCATTTCCCTTGCCAGAACTTCCTTGTTTTAAGGTGTTTTCTCAATGTTGATAATTCTCATACTTGCAGATGGACGATGCACTGACAACTGGAAGCATCAAGACATCAGATGCAGAAAAGAGGCGTTTAGCAAAAGCTTCCCTTGCCTACAATTGTGAGAGGTAGATGCATTTCTCTGCAGGCTATTTCATTCTGACCATTTTCTTTTTGTAGAACTGTTAGAAACTACCCCCACAGGAACATAATGGTCATTAGCTTCTGAACAAGTAGTGTAGTGTTTATACCTTTACATGAAAGAAACAACTGAATTTTTGGTCGGTGTGCTCCGTTTTTAAGTGCAAACATTGATTGGAGTTCCTATGTAAAGTTGTTAAGTTACTATCATCACTTCATCTGCTTGAAGTCATGTTCTAAATACCCCACTTGTTCATTGTGGCAAGTCTGTGTGGCTCAATAGTTCAAGTGTTTGTCTTGCAGCAAAAACTGTCCGCACTTCAGGAAACTTTTCCCAGAGTATGTTGAGAAGTACAATCAACAGCTACAATTGGAGAACACTGCTGCAGAGCCGGTGCCTCAGGAGAATCCTGCACCTGCTCCATCCCCTGCTGCCCAGCAAGCCCCGACCGTGGCCAATAGGGCACAACCACTGGCGGAGGCGCGCCGTGACAAGAACCAGAAGAAGGCGGTGCCCTTCTGGATGGTGCTGGTCATGTTTTCAGTTTTCGGGGCTGTGATGGCGTTGCCCCTAATGCAACTTTGACAATAATAAAGACAATAAGAACGTGTGATGCCAGGGCCGTAATTTTGTATAGTTTTCTATTGGTTTGTCTGAGTGACTCAGTTGGTCCCCTAGACTACCTACCACCTCGGAGTCGTATTGATGAACCTGTGATGGTATATCTGAAGAACTTTTGTTCTCAGTTCTCACTCTTGAGTTGCAGCGCCAGAAGGTCGTTCGTTTTTGCTTTCTGTTTCCGAAATCGTATACTTAATTTTTTTTGTTGCCTCCCAGTTCGTCTTTGTGATGTGTGCTGACTTCAAGGTTGAGTTCGCATTTTCACATCCTCTTTCCAAGTGCGTTTGTTCCTTCGAATTTACGGCATGGTGATGCCTTCGCAATCTCTGCCGACTTCTGTGTTGAAATTCAAGCTCTAGGAATAGAGCAGTCTTCGCCCTATCAATTTTATTTTGAAACTAGGTCAGTACCAACGCACGGGAACATATAATACCATGATAACTTATATACAAAATGTGTCTTATATTGTTATAAGAAAATATTTCATAATCCATTTGTGATCCTAGCCATACATAAATTTTGTTATTTTAATTTAGTTGTTTCACTACTACATTGCCAACTATATTACCTACAGTATTCCTTTCTTGCACCATAACTGTTATATGATGTGGCTTTTTCCTAGGCATCATGCGCTTACATTTGCATAAGTCTGTGATGCATAATTTGTTTTTATCATTTGCTGCAGAGTGCAAAGACAAACCTGAACGTCGAGCAGGTTTTCTTTTCTATAGCAAGGGATATCAAACAGAGACTTTCAGAGACTGATTCCAAGCCTGAGGTGCGGTCCTTTGCATAGCGTGTTGAACCTTTGGCACGTCTGCTTTCTCTTCCACAGTTCCTTAGCTTACCTGTTTGCAGGATCGAACTATCAAGATCAAGGCTGAAGGGGAAGCTGATGCAGCAGAGGCGCAGAAATCAGCTTGCTGCGACTCTTGAACGGTTGTGGCCGCAGGATAGTTTCATAATTTTTTTTCTTTGCCAGCAAGTCTCTCCTTGTGCTTGAGCTATCACAATTGATGTGGTTTGGACAAGTGGGTGTTACGTCAGAACTAATTACTTGCTATATTGCGGAAACCCTGCTCTTGATAACGACGATCGCAGTGGGTGGTTTGATCTCGTGATGGCTACTGCTATGGCTGTAGAGTCATAGAGATGGCATTGGAGTTGTATGGTGCATGTTATTTAAAAAACAAGCCAGAAATAATCATTTAGTTGTGCGGGAGCCACGGAGCATACTGCATGCGTTCAACATAGCCTTGGTAAGCTAGGCACCAACCGGTGTTACTTTGTTTGCTTTTACATTGAATTTACGAAATATGATAAATTTCTTTATTATTTGTTTCAGTGTTGGCGTGCTGCTTCTTTTCTGAAATACACTGAGTTGAATCGTCGAGAATCACTTGCCCTTGCTTCAGATGGATTGAATTATGAATGCAATGAGGCTCCATCATAGGCAGGCTTATAGGTTCGTAGTATCGTTAGGACGGGCATCTTACTATAACAATATAAGACACATTTTGTATATATAACACATGTGCATATATAAGTTATCGAGATATTATATGTCTCTGTTGCAACGCACGGGCACTGATCTATAAAAGTATAACACACATTTGTACATAGTTTATCATGGTTTTATACGTTCCCGTTGCAACGCACGGACACTCTCCTAGTTAAAATATAAATAGATGAGAACTAACAAACTTTACTTCCAAACTGTACCAATTAGGAGATAAATAAACTAACAAACCATACCTGAGAACAGCTGTGATGGATGCACGCACGTTGGCTAATTGCTGATCCGCTGATGGCGTGATGGCCGATGGGATTAGTGTCTGCCGCCGGCCTAAGGCTCTAAGCAGATAGGGGTACCGGGTACAGGGAAATGGAAATTGGAAACCGCTCGGTGCTCACAAGGAAATGGGAATTGGGAACGTCAATTGCGGCAGGTTGCGTACGTGAGAAAAGGAAGCAAATGTGCTTTGGCGGGCGGCTGTTGATGGTACTCCTTTGTTTGTTGGGATTCACAATCTAATTGATGTACATACTAATATTTATTAAGGACATGAGATGAGGCTCCATTAATCTGGGGGCCAGATCAAGGGCACTGCTGGACCCCCACAGAGCCGGCACTGCCGCGTAGGCCAAAAATCCAAGCCACCTGTCGCCCAATGTGTCGTGCCCCGTCCTTTAGTAATATTAAGTTTTGTTTTGGTCCAAATTTGTTTGTCTTCTTTTTCTGATTTTCTGTTTCCAATTTCGGACTCTACTGTATTTCAGGCTCTATTGTGTATTCTGGGCTTTAATATATATTTTGGGTTTTTTTGTTTTCGGACCGCCCGAAATAAGTTCGCCACATTTAGCTACTAACGTGTCGAGCCGTGGGCCAATGACTCAGCCCGTGAGCAAGCCTAGGACGGGCCGAAATTAATATTGAGCCGGATCAACCCGAAATTATTCGCGCCGGGCATTTTCGGGCTTGAGCGGGGCCGAATCAGACGACCTGAATGCATACCTATAACTTAAATTGCCAACAGGCAACAACCAGATTCAAGCATTTAGCACAAAGGACCTGCTTGAGAACACGATTTTTTAAAACCACAATTTATAATATCATACATTATCGAGTGACATAGTAGAACTATGACACTTGTTTAGAGACACGGTCTTTTGGTTGCACGGTCTTAATCAATCCATAGTTTTCCCAAACAAAAAACTTAAATTGAGATGAAGTTTTTCATACCCTAAGATATTATGTATTGATGAAACCTTGATATAAGATATAAAGTTCCTAGATGTACTATTAAACACCTTTTAGCTTAAAATACCAAGATTGATTAAATGCCAAAGTATTGCCTTGAGACTTACCAAAATATTGTGTTTCCAAATACACCATAATAGTCTTTCTATTCTGATCACCATTTTTAAAGTTGTACTTTTGGTCTCTTTTTTCCTAAAATTTTTCTATGAATTCATGTTTATATTTTTTATTGTAAAATTTTCGTGTATACATAGTATGAAAAAGAAATATTATTGTTGGTCCTTGCTCTCGAATGCTATACACTAAGAATAAGACAACACAATTGTTAATGGATAAAGACCTTCGTCCTTCGAAACATTATTTCCCTTCGGATATAATATTTTTTGGACGAAGATCATGAAGGGCGTACCTTCATCGTCTCGGTAAATGAATATAAATAAATAAAGAAACATAAAACATATAAGAATGTAAATAATGGCAACATAGAAATAGATTATTTACATTCTCATTTCATTTTATAAACATGAACAAATGCTCATAATATTTATATTTCATTGATACCTTCGGCTTGGCAGAAGGTGGTAATGTAAGAGACGCTGGAGCGATTACAATGTCACGTGAACAGTACAGTATTACTGTTCATCTATTTATAGGCACGGGACGCAGCCCGGGCAAAATTACATTCATGTCCCTGGCATTTTCTATTAACCATAAGGCAAGTTGTCGAGGACTAAGAAGTCTTTTCTCCTTTAGGTCGGTTCCATCTTTCACCATCGTCATCATGCTAAGCCAAAGCTCCTTCAGCCGCAGCTTCGGAGCGCATTTCTCCTTCCTTCAGACCGCACCTTCATATCACGCACACCTTCATCTCAATGCCGAAGCCTCATGTAACAGTCTATGTTATACTAAAAAACATGTTAGCTAGTTAAGTTTTTGAGGACCTTCGGAAGAGGAAGGCCCCCAACAATTATTCTTATATTTTTCTAACGATATGTAAAGAATTGAAAAACATGATTTTGCAAAAAACCTAAACAGAAACAAATCAATGCAACTTGTTTCACAAAACTTTCCACCCAAAGATTTGCAAATACTTTTTTAAAAGATAATAAATAATTCATGAAGAGTTTTGGTAAATGCTTTACAAACATCCCATAATCAACAACGACAACATGTTCTCAATGAATTGGCCTCCTTGGTGTGAGGAGATCTAGAAGACAGATGAAGAAAGAGAACAAGTTTGATGGCTAAAAAACATATAGAAAAGGTATGTGTCGGAGGGGAGAATCCTCCGGTCGGGTGGCGGATTGCACCCGCACTGATCCTCGGATGAGGAGTAGGCTTAGGTGATTGCCTAGCCTTTTAAATGAACACAAGAACACAAGGGTTTAGAGCGGTTCAGGCTATCAGGGCGTAATACCTTACATCCACTACGAGTTGTATTGATTGAGAACTGGGGAGTTGAAGGTCTGAGTGTGAATCAACTTCCCCTGCTACGGAGCAAGTTCTCTCCCTTTTTAAGTCCAAGGAAGACATGTTACAAGGGAGTTCTGGACCTAACAGGACCTAGGAGAGTTTTACAATATGGAACGGGAAACAACTGAATAGAGCTGATAACGCTAGATCTTCCTAAGCTTGCATCCCTTCTTAGGCGTTGTATGTGAGAGCACCTAGAGGGGGGTGAATAGGTGATCCTGTAAAAACTTAAAACTTAAAGCCACAAAACTTGATTAAGTGTTAGCACAATGAAATCAAGTGGCTAAGGACCGAGCTCTTGTGAAACACAATAGACATAGTGAGAACAAGCACAAGAGACACGATGGTTTATCCCGTGGTTCGGCCAAGTACAACACTTGCCTACTCCACGTTGTGGCGTCCCAATGGACGAGGGTTGCACTCAACCTCTTTCAAGTGATCCAAAGATCCACTTGAATACCACGGTGTTTTCCTTTCTTTCACTATATCTCGTTTGCGAGGAATCTCCACAACTTGGAGCCTCTCGCCCTTACAAATGATGATCACAAAGAAGCACGGATGTAAGGGAGGGAAAAGCAACACACACAAGTCTCAAAAGCAACAGCACAAACACGCACACTAGTCACAACTTGAGCTCTAATTTCACACACGGAGTTCTCAACTCAAGAGTGAAAGGGAAATGTGCCCTTGGGCCATTTCTAAGTATTTTGGTGATCAAGTGCCAACACAAAAATGGTTTAAGTATGAAACTATGCCAAATGGTGGAAGAAGTGAAAATCAACACAAAGGTATGATTCTAGACTTAGTACATTGGTTTTTGTATACTAACATATTTGTCTAAGTGCTGGAATCAGAGAAAAGACAAAAAGAAAAAGAGTTGGCTGTGTACAGCCAACTGTTGTTCAGTTTGGGTGCACCGGACTGTCCGGTGGTGCATCGAACAGTGTCCGGTGCGCCAGGCTGGCTCTAGTAAAAAGACTGCTCTCGGGATTTCGTCGGCGGCGTATGGCTAAAAATCACCGGACTGTCCTGTGGTGCACCGGACTGTCCGGTGAGCCAACGGTCGGCCGAGCCAACGGTCAGCCACGCAATCCGCGCGTGACGCGTGGCCGAGCCAACGGTCTGATGGGGGCACCGGACTGTCCGGTGTGCACCGAACAGTGTCCGGTGCGCCAACGGCTCCAAAACTTCAACGGTCGGCTGCGCCAGAATAGGAAAGCAATCAGCACCGGACAGTGTCCGGTGGTGCACCGGACTGTCTGGTGCACCACCCGACAGAAGGCAAGGATAGCCTTCCTGAATTGCTCTCAACGGCTCCTAGCTGCCTTGGGGCTATAAAAGGGACCCCTAGGCGCATGGAGGAGAACACCAAGCATACTCTAAGCATTCTTGATCATTCACACTCCGTCTTTGCGCACTCGATTGGCATTCTTAGTGATTTGAGCTCCGTTCTAGTAGTGAACCTTGTGTTATTCATTTGGGCTCAAGTCTTGGCTGTGTGTGTGCGTATTGCTGTGGATTTGTGTGTGTTGCTTCCCTCCCTTACTCTAGTGCTTTCACTTTGATCCTTATTGTAAGGGCGAGAGACTCCAAGTTGTGGAGATTCCTCGCAAACGGGAAAGAGTAAAGAAAGAAGAACACTGTGGTATTCAAGTTGATCATTGGATCACTTGAGAGGAGTTGAGTGCAACTCTCGTCCATTGGGACGCCACAACGTGGAATAGGCAAGTGTTATACTTGGCCGAACCACGGGATAAATCCTCGTGTCTCTTGTGCTTGTTCTCACTGTGTTTATTGTGTTTCACAAGAGCTCTCCTTTAGCCACTTGAATTCATTGTGCTAACTCTTAATCAAGTTTTGTGGCTTTAAGTTTTAAGTTTTTACAGGATCACCTATTCACCCCCTCTAGGTGCTCTCAATTGGTATCGGAGCCGTTCTCTTCAAGAAAGAGACTAATTGCCCAAAGAGATGGATCCTAAGGGAAAGGGGATGGTGGTCAACGACAATGAGAAGGAGTCCATCTTCAACGAGCCAAGGGATGACAAAGCCAATGACTCCGGCTCGAGTCAAAAGAAGGAGGATGGAAAGAAGAAGAGGCACATCAAGAAGATTGTCTACTATGACAGCGACGAATCTTCCTCTTCTCAAAAGGATGAGGAATACGAGGAGAAAAAGAAAACGGTTAACTCGAACTTTTCTTTCGATTATTCTCATATTCCGCATAATTCCAATGCTCATTTGCTTTCCATTCCACTTGGTAAACCTCCCCACTTTGATGGAGAGGACTACAGATTTTGGAGTCACAAAATGCGTAGCCACTTGTTCTCTCTTCATCCAAGTATATGGGAGATAGTAGAAAATGGAATGCGATTTGATAGTTCGGATAACTCCATGTTTATCAATGAACAAATCCATAAAAATGCACAAGCTACTACTGTTCTTTTAGCATCCTTGTGCAGGGAAGAGTACAATAAAGTGAGCGGCTTGGACAACGCCAAGCAGATTTGGGACACCCTCAAGATCTCGCATGAGGGGAACAACGCCACCATGCTCACCAAGATGGAGTTGGTGGAAGGCGAACTAGGAAGGTTCGCGATGATCAGGGGAGAGGAGCCAACTCAAACGTACAATAGGCTCAAGACCCTGATCAACAAGATAAGAAGCTATGGAAGCACGAGATGGACGGACCACGACGTCGTCCGACTTATGCTAAGGTCCTTCACTGTCCTTGATCCTCATCTTGTAAACTCTATTCGTGAGAATCCTAGGTACATCAAGATGACGCCCGAGGAAATACTCGGAAAGTTCGTAAGCGGGCGAATGATGATCAAGGAGGCAAGATATGTTGATGATGCATTGAATGGCCCAATGCCGATCTACGAGCCTCAAACTGTTGCTCTCAAAGCAACAAGTAGCAGGTAGACGCTACCTAGCAAGGTGGCACAAGTTGAGGCGGCCGGGCTGAATGAGGACGAAATGGCCCTCATCATCAAGCGCTTCAAGACAGCGCTCAAAGGTCGCAGGGAGCATCACAACAAGAGCAAGACGAAGGGAAAGCGCTCCTGCTTCAAGTGTGGTAAGATTGGTCACTTTATTGCTAACTGTCCCGATAATGATAGTGACCAGGAACAAGGAAAGAGCGGAAAGTGGGAAAAGAAGACCTACAAAAAGGTGAAGGGCGAGGCACACCTTGGAAAGGAGTGGGATTCGGATTGCTCCTCATCCGACTCCGACAACGAAGGACTCGCCGCCACGGCATTCAACAAGTCGTCTCTCTTCCCCAACGAGCATCACACCTGCCTCATGGCAAAGGAGAAGAAGGTAAGTACTCGAAGTACCCGTACATATGCTTCTTCAAGTGATGATGAGTCTAGTGATGATGAAGTAGACTATGCTAGTTTATTCAAAGGTTTAGATAGAACTAAAATTGATAAGATCAATGAATTAATTGATGCCTTGAATGAGAAAAATAGATTGTTAGAGAAGCAAGAGGATCTTTTATATGAAGAGCATGATAAATTTGTTAGTGCACAAAATTCTCTTGCTCTAGAAGTTAAAAGAAATAAAATGCTTTCATGTGAATTGTCTACATGCCATGAATCTATTTCTAGCCTAAAGAGTTGTAACACCCTAAAAAAATAAACCATTTTTATAATCCAAATATGGTATGTCCTATGGATGATCGGAGGCCGTAGATGTATTGATCTCATCAAGATGATTCCGATCAATCACTAGTTTGCCTTGTTTGGAGTCCGGATGAGTCTTTTTGAGTGCCGGTTGATCTGAGCCATTGAATATTAGGATTGTGGAAGTTTTCTTCTATTTATACCTCCCTAACCCTAGAAGCCACGTCCTCCCACCCCTAGCAGCCGTCACCCTTTTGTGCCTTGCCCCAAGAGAAGAGAGGAAGAAAAAAGAAGAGAAGAGAGGGGAGATGAGGGCATACCGTCGCCCATCATCGTCGTTCCTCTCCAAGAATTGGTTGGATTTCCTTTCCTCTCTCTCTTTTATCCACTTGATGAATGCTTTCCCTTGTTTTGGATGAGTTTTAGGCCCTGCAATTAGTTTTTTTGGTTAGATTGGATGGGAGATTAGATTTTAATCTCGAAATTAGTTTCTGCAGAATGGCAGATTCAATAGTTTCTGTTCATGCCAGTTTTCCGTGGTCTTAGTGGCCTCAAAAAAATAAAAAGTCTATCTATGAGTCGTATATAATTTGTAGATCTTTCCGTGGCCGCGAAGAACACCTCAATCGGATATCAGATCAGAAAGTTATTGCAGTTTGATTATAGCAGTTTTTCAGTCTCATAATTCTGTACAGAATCTATTCTCTTAAGCTTTAGGCAATTTTATCAACAGAATTAAACTTTAGGATTGTAAAAGAAGTTGTAGACAATTTCATAAGCTTTCCAGATTGTTAAAGAGCGCATTCATATGAATTATGAAAGTCCAGTTATGTTTGTTTTACTGTGGCTGTTCCTATTTGCCTGACAAAAATAAGCGGGTCTGTTCACTGGTGGGTTTCATATAGTAAATAGCCAAATTGGCTGTTCCAACTATGGAGACATTTGTAGAGGGATAAAAGTTCTTACTGCCAGCAGAATTTCATAATTTTTGGTTGAGTAGTTTGGTAGATATTGAATTTTGAAGTTAACTATGCTGCTATCTAAAACATATTCAGACATTTATCTTATCAGATGTTTTAGAACTTATAGATGACAGAATTTAATTATCCATTGAATACCGAAGTTATAGAATATTTTGTGTAGACACTCATAGAGTATTTGTTTAATATCACCACTGTTATAATTTTAAAGATACAAAATTAACAAACAGCGCTGCTGCTGTTTGGCATGTGGTTCAGGGTGGGAGTCTTTCCACCGGGATTTGGTTTCAAGTGTACGAGCGATTTGTTGATTGTTAGCAAATGTTTGTGAAATATTTGTACTAATTTTTATGCCCGCTAGCAGGTGGCTACACTCCGGATCATGCCTAGTACATCTTTCTTCTTCGATGAAGGCAAGTGAATGTAGCAGTGGTTGCTACCGTTTTGACTTGTTTTTTTTATCGCCTACGCTCTAATATTCAGAATTATGGAATTCTTTCATAATTGAACTCTATGGTGATGCTTTACTTGCTTGTATTATACTGATGCTCAATCATATATTGATGATGATTATGGTTCGAGTATGACCCATGAGATTAATTTACACCCCCTGAAGGCAGATAAAGTATTATTTGAGGTTTGTATTGTATCTGAAGGCAGATGAAGTATTATTTGAGGTTTGTTTTGTATCTGAAGGAAGTGAAGTATATTGATAAATGCAGCATGCCATATGCATTACATTATTCATTTGCATCTGAAGTTTGGTCGTGACCTATGGTCCGACCGTACCGGTACAACTTAGCATCGTACGTTGCTCGAGGAGGGGTACGATGCGGCTTCATACCCTTAGAGGTATGAAGGCAGAGGACATATGCATTGCATTTATATGCATTCATTGAAGTGATATTAGCAGATGATGTGGTTTTATACTCTCAGAGGTATGAGGGGAGATGACCTACACATTGCATTCCTATGCATACATTGAAGTGATATCTGCAGGTATTGTTGACGCAGGGAAGGGTTATACAACCTATTGTGGTTGTTCGAGGAAATGAGATGGTATTGGTTATATTGGGACTATTGAGTTCTATATCTACAAGTATTTCTGATCTCAATTGGGATTCCTTTAAAATGTTGTTTAATTCAATTTGTGGTTTAAATATCTTGTCAAAATAATTTGCTTGCTGAGATGTATCATCTCACTCTTGCATTACTCAATGCAGGTATTTGATTCATGTTGGGAATGAGGGAAGTAGCAGCACGTCCACCTTCACTATTATAATAACGCTGCCCAGTTGCAGCCATGATTTAATTAGAAACTCGATGTCAAATGATGTTTGTTTTTTTCTAGTCGTGTGCACTGGTTAATTCAGTTCATGTTATTATGTTTAACTTTCCTTTGCTAGCATATTAATAATGCTTAGTATGTTTTTTGTCATGATATATGTTTATACATTGTTGCCCCTCGTTTATGCAATCTTTCAAAGGAGATGCTGCCGAAATTTTATATATGGATGTCAGATGTGTAGTTCAGTAGCATTCCGGGGTGTTTGTGGACTCTGGGGTGTTACAGTTGGTATCAAAGCATAGGCTTTAGATTCTTGGCAATTTGAAGATAAATTTGATACACTTGCACATATAGGAAGGGTATGGGATCAAATATCTTTGATATATATTAGTGTCTTTGAAGTGCAGATGACAATAATTTCACCCCTCCCTATTCCTTTACGGTGATGTGGTAAGTTGTTTATGACTTAATGCCTAATAGGTTTTATCTCTAAATCTTTATATTGTTTTATTAATGCGATTGATATTGCTGGTCTTTGGTAAGATCGAAGTTGTTATTATGCTTGTGATATACAAGTATGCCTATGTTGTTTTCATCATGTTTTTCGTGGTTGAGTTTTATTGCAATAATATTGTTATATATGCTTGATTGTGGATGTTCCTAAGAGGAGTGTGAATTGCGTGTTTTGGGTTACAAGGTAACCATCAATTTGAATTTAAGTTGTTGAGTGGTTGGTGGATAGTTCCAACTATTTTTGCAAAGAATGATTGTTTATGTCGAGAAACCAGTTCTGAAAAAAATGAATATTGATACTTTTATATGAATTTTGGGGAAGTCTTTACATAGCCAGAATGGCTTACATGTCTCTCTTCTATTGTGTGTTTTAGTAGCCACAAAGCCTAGAGGTGGTTTAAAGTGGTTGCATGTTAGTCATGCTAGTTGTAGAATAAATCTCTGTTTTTCTTGATCCATTGATTATGTATTAATGCGTTGAGGATCAGATGGTTCTCTCCCCGATGCATGCTGGTGAAGCCATTGTTGGACCACCTATCTATTGGTTTGAATGAAGTCATTGCCTAGCCTAGAGTTGGTTGTGTGTGGTTAGTCACCTATTCCTAAATGACGTGGTTTTTACAACAACTTGAGATGTTTGTCAAATGTGTGAAGGATTACGAGGTTATTATTGACCTCGTATATCTGGTGCTTTGAGTGCATCATATGATAGAATGAAATGTAAGTTTCTGAACTACAGTAGATGAAGACTTATATTATTTGTAGGTTAACCTTACTAGTTTGGTTATTTTCTTAGTGGAGTTGTTGGATTAAGTATAGCTACATTGGTTAAGCAAGTATTGTGTTGTTGTTGTGCTATCAATGCTCTTTGTGGAGTTTTTGGCATTTCTTCGATGAAATGTGTCACGCAGAATGTTATGGGCTTCTTGTCGGCTTTATTGCTCCATTAGTTCTGTAGACTTTCTCCCTTTTGTGGGGTGCAAAGAATGTTAGATTACATGATTATCTTTTCATGATGGCAAGAACGGGGTTTAGGAAGATTAGGAGTTTTGTTTCAATAGAACTACTTGTTTTGTGGTGCTGTGAAGTGAGGTGTTTGATCTTCATATACGTTCATCTGGTGTGGATGTTTTACCAATGAATTAAAATGAATTGTTGAAGTTGGTAAGGGTTGTGCTTAGTGCATATTACCCCTTCATAAAAGAGTGTGGTTTTAGACATTGATGCTGATGTATGGCTGCATCCAAATTCGATGTTGTGAAATCATAGTGTTGATCGCATCTATGACTTGCTTTGAGCTTCATTGCAGGTTGTTTCATGCTTGTTGTCAGGTTGTGTAGCTTCCTTAGACCATTAGTCCGAGGTAGAAGTTCTTGTGTTGATTAATACCAATAATGGATTCATGTTTTGAATGGTGGTGCTATGTGGGGTACCTTGGATGTTTTGCTTGGAGTGGTCGAATTCGAGGACAAATTCTTTTTAAGGGGGGTAGAATGTAACACCCTAAAAAAATAAACCATTTTTATAATCCAAATATGGTATGTCCTATGGATGATCGGAGGCCGTAGATGTATTGATCTCATCAAGATGATTCCGATCAATCACTAGTTTGCCTTGTTTGGAGTCCGGATGAGTCTTTTTGAGTGCCGGTTGATCTGAGCCATTGAATATTAGGATTGTGGAAGTTTTCTTCTATTTATACCTCCCTAACCCTAGAAGCCACGTCCTCCCACCCCTAGCAGCCGTCACCCTTTTGTGCCTTGCCCCAAGAGAAGAGAGGAAGAAAAAAGAAGAGAAGAGAGGGGAGATGAGGGCATACCGTCGCCCATCATCGTCGTTCCTCTCCAAGAATTGGTTGGATTTCCTTTCCTCTCTCTCTTTTATCCACTTGATGAATGCTTTCCCTTGTTTTGGATGAGTTTTAGGCCCTGCAATTAGTTTTTTTGGTTAGATTGGATGGGAGATTAGATTTTAATCTCGAAATTAGTTTCTGCAGAATGGCAGATTCAATAGTTTCTGTTCATGCCAGTTTTCCGTGGTCTTAGTGGCCTCAAAAAAATAAAAAGTCTATCTATGAGTCGTATATAATTTGTAGATCTTTCCGTGGCCGCGAAGAACACCTCAATCGGATATCAGATCAGAAAGTTATTGCAGTTTGATTATAGCAGTTTTTCAGTCTCATAATTCTGTACAGAATCTATTCTCTTAAGCTTTAGGCAATTTTATCAACAGAATTAAACTTTAGGATTGTAAAAGAAGTTGTAGACAATTTCATAAGCTTTCCAGATTGTTAAAGAGCGCATTCATATGAATTATGAAAGTCCAGTTATGTTTGTTTTACTGTGGCTGTTCCTATTTGCCTGACAAAAATAAGCGGGTCTGTTCACTGGTGGGTTTCATATAGTAAATAGCCAAATTGGCTGTTCCAACTATGGAGACATTTGTAGAGGGATAAAAGTTCTTACTGCCAGCAGAATTTCATAATTTTTGGTTGAGTAGTTTGGTAGATATTGAATTTTGAAGTTAACTATGCTGCTATCTAAAACATATTCAGACATTTATCTTATCAGATGTTTTAGAACTTATAGATGACAGAATTTAATTATCCATTGAATACCGAAGTTATAGAATATTTTGTGTAGACACTCATAGAGTATTTGTTTAATATCACCACTGTTATAATTTTAAAGATACAAAATTAACAAACAGCGCTGCTGCTGTTTGGCATGTGGTTCAGGGTGGGAGTCTTTCCACCGGGATTTGGTTTCAAGTGTACGAGCGATTTGTTGATTGTTAGCAAATGTTTGTGAAATATTTGTACTAATTTTTATGCCCGCTAGCAGGTGGCTACACTCCGGATCATGCCTAGTACATCTTTCTTCTTCGATGAAGGCAAGTGAATGTAGCAGTGGTTGCTACCGTTTTGACTTGTTTTTTTTATCGCCTACGCTCTAATATTCAGAATTATGGAATTCTTTCATAATTGAACTCTATGGTGATGCTTTACTTGCTTGTATTATACTGATGCTCAATCATATATTGATGATGATTATGGTTCGAGTATGACCCATGAGATTAATTTACACCCCCTGAAGGCAGATAAAGTATTATTTGAGGTTTGTATTGTATCTGAAGGCAGATGAAGTATTATTTGAGGTTTGTTTTGTATCTGAAGGAAGTGAAGTATATTGATAAATGCAGCATGCCATATGCATTACATTATTCATTTGCATCTGAAGTTTGGTCGTGACCTATGGTCCGACCGTACCGGTACAACTTAGCATCGTACGTTGCTCGAGGAGGGGTACGATGCGGCTTCATACCCTTAGAGGTATGAAGGCAGAGGACATATGCATTGCATTTATATGCATTCATTGAAGTGATATTAGCAGATGATGTGGTTTTATACTCTCAGAGGTATGAGGGGAGATGACCTACACATTGCATTCCTATGCATACATTGAAGTGATATCTGCAGGTATTGTTGACGCAGGGAAGGGTTATACAACCTATTGTGGTTGTTCGAGGAAATGAGATGGTATTGGTTATATTGGGACTATTGAGTTCTATATCTACAAGTATTTCTGATCTCAATTGGGATTCCTTTAAAATGTTGTTTAATTCAATTTGTGGTTTAAATATCTTGTCAAAATAATTTGCTTGCTGAGATGTATCATCTCACTCTTGCATTACTCAATGCAGGTATTTGATTCATGTTGGGAATGAGGGAAGTAGCAGCACGTCCACCTTCACTATTATAATAACGCTGCCCAGTTGCAGCCATGATTTAATTAGAAACTCGATGTCAAATGATGTTTGTTTTTTTCTAGTCGTGTGCACTGGTTAATTCAGTTCATGTTATTATGTTTAACTTTCCTTTGCTAGCATATTAATAATGCTTAGTATGTTTTTTGTCATGATATATGTTTATACATTGTTGCCCCTCGTTTATGCAATCTTTCAAAGGAGATGCTGCCGAAATTTTATATATGGATGTCAGATGTGTAGTTCAGTAGCATTCCGGGGTGTTTGTGGACTCTGGGGTGTTACAGTTGGTATCAAAGCATAGGCTTTAGATTCTTGGCAATTTGAAGATAAATTTGATACACTTGCACATATAGGAAGGGTATGGGATCAAATATCTTTGATATATATTAGTGTCTTTGAAGTGCAGATGACAATAATTTCACCCCTCCCTATTCCTTTACGGTGATGTGGTAAGTTGTTTATGACTTAATGCCTAATAGGTTTTATCTCTAAATCTTTATATTGTTTTATTAATGCGATTGATATTGCTGGTCTTTGGTAAGATCGAAGTTGTTATTATGCTTGTGATATACAAGTATGCCTATGTTGTTTTCATCATGTTTTTCGTGGTTGAGTTTTATTGCAATAATATTGTTATATATGCTTGATTGTGGATGTTCCTAAGAGGAGTGTGAATTGCGTGTTTTGGGTTACAAGGTAACCATCAATTTGAATTTAAGTTGTTGAGTGGTTGGTGGATAGTTCCAACTATTTTTGCAAAGAATGATTGTTTATGTCGAGAAACCAGTTCTGAAAAAAATGAATATTGATACTTTTATATGAATTTTGGGGAAGTCTTTACATAGCCAGAATGGCTTACATGTCTCTCTTCTATTGTGTGTTTTAGTAGCCACAAAGCCTAGAGGTGGTTTAAAGTGGTTGCATGTTAGTCATGCTAGTTGTAGAATAAATCTCTGTTTTTCTTGATCCATTGATTATGTATTAATGCGTTGAGGATCAGATGGTTCTCTCCCCGATGCATGCTGGTGAAGCCATTGTTGGACCACCTATCTATTGGTTTGAATGAAGTCATTGCCTAGCCTAGAGTTGGTTGTGTGTGGTTAGTCACCTATTCCTAAATGACGTGGTTTTTACAACAACTTGAGATGTTTGTCAAATGTGTGAAGGATTACGAGGTTATTATTGACCTCGTATATCTGGTGCTTTGAGTGCATCATATGATAGAATGAAATGTAAGTTTCTGAACTACAGTAGATGAAGACTTATATTATTTGTAGGTTAACCTTACTAGTTTGGTTATTTTCTTAGTGGAGTTGTTGGATTAAGTATAGCTACATTGGTTAAGCAAGTATTGTGTTGTTGTTGTGCTATCAATGCTCTTTGTGGAGTTTTTGGCATTTCTTCGATGAAATGTGTCACGCAGAATGTTATGGGCTTCTTGTCGGCTTTATTGCTCCATTAGTTCTGTAGACTTTCTCCCTTTTGTGGGGTGCAAAGAATGTTAGATTACATGATTATCTTTTCATGATGGCAAGAACGGGGTTTAGGAAGATTAGGAGTTTTGTTTCAATAGAACTACTTGTTTTGTGGTGCTGTGAAGTGAGGTGTTTGATCTTCATATACGTTCATCTGGTGTGGATGTTTTACCAATGAATTAAAATGAATTGTTGAAGTTGGTAAGGGTTGTGCTTAGTGCATATTACCCCTTCATAAAAGAGTGTGGTTTTAGACATTGATGCTGATGTATGGCTGCATCCAAATTCGATGTTGTGAAATCATAGTGTTGATCGCATCTATGACTTGCTTTGAGCTTCATTGCAGGTTGTTTCATGCTTGTTGTCAGGTTGTGTAGCTTCCTTAGACCATTAGTCCGAGGTAGAAGTTCTTGTGTTGATTAATACCAATAATGGATTCATGTTTTGAATGGTGGTGCTATGTGGGGTACCTTGGATGTTTTGCTTGGAGTGGTCGAATTCGAGGACAAATTCTTTTTAAGGGGGGTAGAATGTAACACCCTAAAAAAATAAACCATTTTTATAATCCAAATATGGTATGTCCTATGGATGATCGGAGGCCGTAGATGTATTGATCTCATCAAGATGATTCCGATCAATCACTAGTTTGCCTTGTTTGGAGTCCGGATGAGTCTTTTTGAGTGCCGGTTGATCTGAGCCATTGAATATTAGGATTGTGGAAGTTTTCTTCTATTTATACCTCCCTAACCCTAGAAGCCACGTCCTCCCACCCCTAGCAGCCGTCACCCTTTTGTGCCTTGCCCCAAGAGAAGAGAGGAAGAAAAAAGAAGAGAAGAGAGGGGAGATGAGGGCATACCGTCGCCCATCATCGTCGTTCCTCTCCAAGAATTGGTTGGATTTCCTTTCCTCTCTCTCTTTTATCCACTTGATGAATGCTTTCCCTTGTTTTGGATGAGTTTTAGGCCCTGCAATTAGTTTTTTTGGTTAGATTGGATGGGAGATTAGATTTTAATCTCGAAATTAGTTTCTGCAGAATGGCAGATTCAATAGTTTCTGTTCATGCCAGTTTTCCGTGGTCTTAGTGGCCTCAAAAAAATAAAAAGTCTATCTATGAGTCGTATATAATTTGTAGATCTTTCCGTGGCCGCGAAGAACACCTCAATCGGATATCAGATCAGAAAGTTATTGCAGTTTGATTATAGCAGTTTTTCAGTCTCATAATTCTGTACAGAATCTATTCTCTTAAGCTTTAGGCAATTTTATCAACAGAATTAAACTTTAGGATTGTAAAAGAAGTTGTAGACAATTTCATAAGCTTTCCAGATTGTTAAAGAGCGCATTCATATGAATTATGAAAGTCCAGTTATGTTTGTTTTACTGTGGCTGTTCCTATTTGCCTGACAAAAATAAGCGGGTCTGTTCACTGGTGGGTTTCATATAGTAAATAGCCAAATTGGCTGTTCCAACTATGGAGACATTTGTAGAGGGATAAAAGTTCTTACTGCCAGCAGAATTTCATAATTTTTGGTTGAGTAGTTTGGTAGATATTGAATTTTGAAGTTAACTATGCTGCTATCTGAAACATATTCAGACATTTATCTTATCAGATGTTTTAGAACTTATAGATGACAGAATTTAATTATCCATTGAATACCGAAGTTATAGAATATTTTGTGTAGACACTCATAGAGTATTTGTTTAATATCACCACTGTTATAATTTTAAAGATACAAAATTAACAAACAGCGCTGCTGCTGTTTGGCATGTGGTTCAGGGTGGGAGTCTTTCCACCGGGATTTGGTTTCAAGTGTACGAGCGATTTGTTGATTGTTAGCAAATGTTTGTGAAATATTTGTACTAATTTTTATGCCCGCTAGCAGGTGGCTACACTCCGGCATGCCTAGTACATCTTTCTTCTTCGATGAAGGCAAGTGAATGTAGCAGTGGTTGCTACCGTTTTGACTTGTTTTTTTATCGCCTACGCTCTAATATTCAGAATTATGGAATTCTTTCATAATTGAACTCTATGGTGATGCTTTACTTGCTTGTATTATACTGATGCTCAATCATATATTGATGATGATTATGGTTCGAGTATGACCCATGAGATTAATTTACACCCCTGAAGGCAGATAAAGTATTATTTGAGGTTTGTATTGTATCTGAAGGCAGATGAAGTATTATTTGAGGTTTGTTTTGTATCTGAAGGAAGTGAAGTATATTGATAAATGCAGCATGCCATATGCATTACATTATTCATTTGCATCTGAAGTTTGGTCGTGACCTATGGTCCGACCGTACCGGTACAACTTAGCATCGTACATTGCCCGAGGAGGGGTACGATGCGGCTTCATACCCTTAGAGGTATGAAGGCAGATGACATATGCATTGCATTTATATGCATTCATTGAAGTGATATTAGCAAATGATGTGGTTTTATACTCTCAGAGGTATGAGGGGAGATGACCTACACATTGCATTCCTATGCATACATTGAAGTGATATCTGCAGGTATTGTTGACGCAGGGAAGGGTTATACAACCTATTGTGGTTGTTCGAGGAAATGAGATGGTATTGGTTATATTGGGACTATTGAGTTCTATATCTACAAGTATTTCTGATCTCAATTGGGATTCCTTTAAAATGTTGTTTAATTCAATTTGTGGTTTAAATATCTTGTCAAAATAATTTGCTTGCTGAGATGTATCATCTCACTCTTGCATTACTCAATGCAGGTATTTGATTCATGTTGGGAATGAGGGAAGTAGCAGCACGTCCACCTTCACTATTATAATAACGCTGCCCAGTTGCAGCCATGATTTAATTAGAAACTCGATGTCAAATGATGTTTGTTTTTTTCTAGTCGTGTGCACTGGTTAATTCAGTTCATGTTATTATGTTTAACTTTCCTTTGCTAGCATATTAATAATGCTTAGTATGTTTTTTGTCATGATATATGTTTATACACTGTTGCCCCTCGTTTATGCAATCTTTCAAAGAAGATGCTGCCGAAATTTTATATATGGATGTCAGATGTGTAGTTCAGTAGCATTCCGGGGTGTTTGTGGACTCTGGGGTGTTACAAGAGTATTAATGATGACTTAAATGCTAAGTTAGAAGTAGCTAACAAATCTAGCTCATGTATTGAACATGTAGTAATTTGTAATAGGTGTAAGGATTTTAATATTGATGCATGTGTTGAGCACCTTACTTCTATTGCAAAATTAAATGGTGAAGTGGCTAGTCTTAATGCCCAACTTAAGACTAGCAAAAATGATTTTGATAAACTAAAATTTGCAAGGGATGCCTATACTATTGGTAGACACCCCTCAATTAAGGATGGGCTTGGTTTTCAAAGGGAAGCCAAGAACTTAACAAGTCATAAGGCTCCCATCCCCGCCAAGGAGAAAGGGAAGGCCCCTATGGCAAATACTAGTCAAAAGAACCATGCTTTTATGTATCATGATAGGAAATTTTCTAGAAATGTTCACTATAATAGGAGTTACAATGCTTATGACTCAAATACCATGATTGCTTCAAGTTCTTCCTTTATGCATAGTAGAGATATGACTAGGAAAAATGTCATTCATCATATGCCTAGGAGAAATATTGTTAATCATATGCCTTGGAAAGTGTGTAATGGAGATACCACTGTCTTTCATGCTTGCAATGCTAAGTTTGTTCTTTCATGTAAAAATGAAAAAGTAATTGCTAAAAAGGTGGGGGCCAAATGCAAGGGAGACAAGACTTGCATTTGGGTCCCTAAGGCTATTGTAACTAACCTTGTAGGACCCAACAAGAGTTGGGTACCTAAAACCCAAGTCTAATTTGCCTTGCAGGTTTATGCATCCGGGGGCTCAAGCTGGATTATCGACAGCGGATGCACAAACCACATGACGGGGGAGAAGAAGATGTTCACCTCCTACGTCAAGAACAAGGATTCCCAAGATTCAATCATATTCGGTGACGAGAATCAAGGCAAGGTTAAAGGACTAGGAAAGATTGCTATTTCATCCGAGCACTCCATATCTAATGTGTTTTTAGTTGAGTCGCTCGGGTATAACCTATTGTCCGTTAGTCAACTTTGTAATATGGGTTATAATTGCTTATTTACAAATGTAGATGTGTCTGTCTTTAGAAGGAGTGATGGTTCATTAGATTTTAAGGGTATACTAGACGACAAACTCTATTTAGTTGATTTTGCAAAAGAGGAGGCAGGTCTAGATGCATGCTTAATTGCTAAGACTAGCATGGGCTGGTTGTGGCATCGCCGTCTAGCACATGTGGGGATGAAGAACCTTCACAAACTTCTAAAGGGAGAACATGTGTTAGGACTAACAAATGTAACTTTCGAAAAAGATAGACCTTGTGCAGCTTGTCAAGCAGGTAAACAAGTGGGAAATGCTCATCACAGCAAGAACGTGATGACCACATCAAGATCCCTGGAGCTACTGCATATGGACCTCTTCGGACACGTCGCCTACCTCAGCATCGGGGGAAGTAAGTATGGTCTTGTTATAGTCGATGATTTTTCCCGCTTCACTTGGGTATTCTTTTTGCAGGATAAAACAGAAACCCAAGGGACCCTCAAGTGCTTCCTAAGGAGAGCTCAAAATGAGTTTGAGCTCAAAGTCAAAAAGATAAGGAGCGACAACGGGTCCGAGTTCAAGAACCTTCAAGTGGAGGAGTACCTTGAGGAGGAAGGAATCAAGCACGAGTTCTCCGCTCCCTACACGCCAGAGCAAAACGGTGTGGTAGAGAGGAAGAACAGGACGCTGCTAGACATGGCGAGGACGATGCTTGGTGAATTCAAGACGCCCGATGTAACACCTCAGGTGTTACCATGGCTAGAGCACACCTTGGTACTAAGGACTGTGATCACATGTGGTAAAAACTTAAGGAGAACATAAGAACCTTGGAGACCATGTGTTAACCAAGATTGCTAATGACCTAAGAAGCATCACTCAAGCTTTTGTGCACTTACTACCTTGGGCAAGAGGAGGGAAAACCCTAAACCTCTCTTGAACCCTATCTTCCAAAACCATGGTTGAGTGGGGGGGAGAATAAGCAAATGTGCAAATCATGAGTTAATCTTTAACCAAACTTTAAGTAACTTTATAACCAGCAATTATGGGAAGGTAATGTTGCAAAAAGACCCCTGGAGAAACCCTAAATCCATTCCTTAAGTGGAGAGAGAGCTAGAGCTCTCTAATTCTCTCTAAGTCAAAAACTACACCTACACTAAAGATCAACCGTGTTCACCTTGAAGATGGCACCAAAACCACCTATGTTCTATACCAAAAATGTGGCATACCACCTAGGGCACCCACTGGAAAAAGTTGAGCCCGAGACCTTGACGTTTGACATGCCTTGGCATGGTTTTTGTCGCGAGGTGGGCAGAGAGACATACCTGATTTGGCGACCAAAGATCTCCCTACCTAGGGCATATCTGCCATGGCGACTCACGGATGAGAGACAGCCCTAGGTGCCAGGAAAAGACTCGCGCCGGATTTTTGCCAAGATTCGCACGTTTGCGACTTGGGCGAGCTGTGAAACACAGGCAGAAGAAAAGCTCCACGTGTTCGACGCGCTCTGTGCACGCCAGAGCACGCCCGCGCGCGCCCCGCGTCGCGCCAACGGCCAGCCGACACCATGGCCCGCGCCCGCGCCTATAAAGCCCACTCAAGCGTCAACCACACTCTTCCGCGCACGCTCAAACCTCACCGAAGCTCAACTCACCATCGTTTGCCCGTGCACGGCGTGTCCGTGGCTACCCGAGCCCCTGCCACCGTAGACCGGCCAACCCAGCCTTTCCCGACCCCGTCCGACCCTCGGAGACGACTGAGCACACCGCGGTGAAGCTCCCCGAGCGAGGAATCGAAGTCTGCTTCACCGGAGAGACCAGTCCACGGTCGCCGGAGTTCACAACCCCGCCGGAGTGCGTGGACCGGGTAATCCACTGAACCATTTTCCGATTCCTTGTGCACACAGTCTCTACGTCACCCCGTGAAGCTCACCGTGCCATTGGATTGAACCAGATCGCCGTGATTTGGCCGGCACACCCGCCGCCGACGAGGACACCCGCCTGCGCACGTGGACCGAGCGATTCCGGCCATCCCCGCCGTCGAGCCATACATCGCTGTGACCGCGAGAGCCTCCCCGAGCCAACCCTGCCCCTCGCCGGACCTCTCTCGCCACCAGTAAGCCGCGCTACCCTTTTCTTTCTTGCGGGTACTGTTTAAACCTAGGGAAGGACCGCGGGGGAGAAGGAAAGAAGTCTGGGGGGTTTTGTGAAATGCCAGAGACTCAAATGAATAGTAGCGCGGGGGTATAACTGAGAGAGTTAGGGTTGATTTGGTGACAAGGGGATCACGGGAGGATTGGAGGGGATTGAGGGGGAAATGAACTAATTTCCCCCTTAATCCCCTCCAATCCTCCCGGGATCCCGGGTCACCAAATCAGCTCTTAGTTTGGAAATAACCCAGGGTCCTCGGTGTAAACTGCTTTTCCAGAAAACCTTTACTGAATCTGATTTTAAATTTGAACAGAACTTTAATAATTCATAACTTCTGTTTTATTCATCCAAATTTGGTCAAACCAATTTTGTCAGACTTTAAATAATGTAAACTGCTTAGGAAAAATATAAAACCCTTAAGTACTACAGAAAAATATAAGGTTCTGATTTAATTATTGTTTTGACCAAAAGCTAAATAATAGGGATAAAAATAGTTGCACTATTTGGCTAGGGTTAGAAAAATTTGGAGAAGTTTATATCCACCTACTGACCTATTTAAAAATGCTAAACTTCTCTGTCCAACCCATTAAGTTAGTTTTTGCCATTTAATTTACAATATGCTTAAGGTTAAGAAAAATAGAAAAGATGATTTAAATAATGAACCAGGGGCACCCCTATTTTTGTTAGAGTACTTATTCAATGTAGTTTACTAGAAAAATCCATTATACCCTGGTTTAGTATAAAATAAGTAGGATCCCTTTTATTTTAGGAAAATAAGGAAAACTTAGAAAAACCCTACAAAAATGACCCCAAGGTGAAAACACCCCAACCCTTGGGATAACTAATGTTTGGTTATTAAGAACTTAGGAAAAATCTGAAATCTGCTGTTTGACATTTTTCAAATAACAATGTAGTAGAAAGTGCCTTTTTGGCATTTAACTTTAGAAAATCATAACTAAATGACCATCCCTTAGCTTTCTGTGATTTTTGGCACAGAAGCCTATTATTATTGTTAGATACCAACAAAAATAACCCTTAGGACAGAACTCACCCCTAATTAAGAGATGTAGTGCAAAGTGGCCCATTTTACACAACTTTTGTTATTTTTGTCTGAAGCATAGCCTTTTTATTTTAAACCTCAAATTCCTAGAACAGGCTATAATGACCAATGGCAACCCACTGTAATTTTTACAGAAGTTTTAGAAAATATTAAACCACTGTCGTAGTTCAAACCTACACTAGAAACCATAAATAGAAAATAAAGAAAGGGAAAGATGAATAATAGAAAATTAGTGTCATATTAAAACCCTTTATAACTTGTCCACTGAAATATATAGAGGCAATACCAATTCCCTATGCCTATCCCTAGCAAAACCTAAACCTAGAAGTGATAAGCATAAACCATTAAAAGCCACGTATGACCCAGAAACCCTAAATTGCTCATTAACTTAGTTTTTCTTCTCTTAGAATAATGTTATTAAATCCTGCATAATCATGACATACATGTTCATTGCATTTCGATAGACTGTAACCTTGCTGACGGAGAGTACGTCCTCGTGCCGGAGCAAGGAGCTGCTCAGGAGGTAGCCCCGGATCCAGCACCCGAGTCTGCACCAGAGGATCTGCCTGCCACAGCCTTGGAAGGCAAGCCCCGGTTTTATGCATAACCGTTATATATGCTATTTTACTGCACTTAATGTTTGTAGGCTTGTATTGTGCACTTAAGTGTAGGAGTTGACTGAAACCCTAGTTGCATGAACTCAGGATTCCTTTTGAGATGGATACTAACATGCTATGTCGAGTAGTGCTTTATTTAATTAGGATCTCGGTAGAAGACGAGTGATTTTTCTAGCACTCGCGCGAGATCAGGAATTGGTTGTACCCACTTTTCATATCATATTGATAGTTGGTTGGTGGACACGGATCCATGGGGATGCGTGGTCTACGAGGTGAAATTGGAATAAGGATTAACGTGCAGATACCTGTGTCAAGCGATTGAACGTACTAAGCACATGCCGAGAAATATGGTAAATCGGTAAGCCTAGTACCTGATTGAACCTGGCAGCAGATTGCCCTCCTCACGCGACCTGAGACGTGGTCTCCCATTCCGGTTATGGTGGGTACAAGTGCGGTCACTGCACGACGACGGTCGGGGTCAGTGAGGCATTGTACGCCAAGGCAGTGAGCCCCTCTCTGCTGACGGGGAATCGATGGGGACGGTTGATGTGTGTGGGGACGGAATGCCCCTACATGTCGTGTGTTTAGGTTTACCTTGCAAGGATGAAAACTCGATTCGAATCGTCTGCTTCTCGCAGCTAATGAGACTGCTTGATCCATTGTACTGCATTGAGTAACAAGTGGAAATATGATGAGTTGATATAAGATGTTGATTGCTAATAATGTTTGCTACTATGTATGAGTAGATAGTACACATTTAGCCTTAAGAGAGTCACACTTAAATTGACAAAGTTAAAACTTGACTTAGAAACTCAGCTAGTGCTTTTGGCAACCAAACCCCACAGCCAAACAGCTGCATGTCTAGAGGTAGAGGAGTAGACTCCTCACACCGGGTAAGTCTAGCTGAGTATTAGTATACTCAGCCTTGCTTGTGGCATAATTTTACAGGTTCTCTGGAGGACATGGTTGCTGGAGTGACTTGGCCGTCCATCTTGCCACCGGGTTGGACTGTCGAGTGGGACCCTACCTCGGCTGAGGAGGAGCATGAGGAGTGATGGGACAGGCTTCCCCATCTCTCTGTTTATTTACCGTTAGTTTTATTCCGCTGCACTTCGAACAATGATGACTACTTTTGCAAAAACTCCGATGATGATGTAATAATTTAATACTCTTTAATGCATGGCTTTATGCTTTATTGTATTTGCTCTGTGACTCACCATCGAGTGAGATTGTGGTACTTGATCCTGTCAGTGGCCTTGTCGGACTAGATCCGAGGGATTGACGGGTTATTCCCATTTAAGTGTGGTCTAGCCTCTAAGGCAGGGCTTAGGCACTTAAGTTGGAATAATTCGGGAAGTTCCGCCACAGCTGGTATCGGAGCTTGTACCACCACAGAGCAATCAATAAAATGTAAATACCATCCTTTTCCGAAATAAAACTTGATAGAAACAATGTTGGATAGATCGTAGGACGATCAGGATAGACCTAGGACGTGAAGCCTTAGGATGATAGAAGGGTAGCTAGGTGGCTAAGTGATTAGGCCCTACAGGCCACTTTAAGGGACGGGAGTTCTTCCCTATTCCCTTTACATTGCTGTGAGGTCGTTCAGGACGAGCATGCATGCATTCTTAAATTCAACAAATGGATAATTGAGTAAAGACTTAAAAACAAAATGATAACCAACTAAGTATCCCAATACCATTTTTTTAGTTGGAGAGCAGCTGAGTCTTATTTTTCTTGTTCTTTTTATAATTCTTTTTCTTTTACTTACGCTTAACCGTACACAGATGGCTTCCCACGGATCCTCAGACGACGAAAATGCATTGTCCCACACTGACGGGCTTGCACGAGAGGGCTTTCCCCGCATTTTGTGGGAGGTACTTTAGGGGGTCGGATACACGACGCCTCCTCAGTATGCGGTGCAGCAGTTTGAGAAGCATCGGGTGCCCCGCTGTAGGGTGAGGATGACCCTGGAGCCTCATCCCCTACAGCCAGGCTGGCGTTCACTGGACTCTAAGTCCTTTGGATACCGGGCTGAGGACACGATCGAGGCGATTGCTCTGCACGGGTTGACCACTTTCTGTAGATTCCATCCCTTGGAGCTGTCTACCCACCCCATTGGCTTGTTCCCCGCGGAAAGGGAGGACGACCCAATGTGGAAGGATCTGGTGGAGCATGCCAAGGACATCTGGGCTATCTACCCAGGTCAGACTGCGCACTTGACCGTACGGTGCATGAATGCTCTATACCGTCTGCAAGTGATGCGCGGTGAGGCGATGTCCCATCTGATGGCACTATTGGAGGCGACAAAGATCACTTTGGACAACAGAGAGGAGCTTGTGGTTGATTTGTCCACTGAGATGGTGGAAAAGGATTTGCAGGTGGAGCAGCTATCCAATGAGATCCAAGAGTTGGAGGAATTAGTGGGGACCAGAGAGAACACCATCGAGGTTCTCGAGGATCAGCTTATTAACACTCAGCAGCAGCTTGCTGAGGCTAATGAGCACCTGGATATGCATCACCAGGAGATCTAGGACATGGAGGCCAACGAGGACGTCGACATTGAGGGAGGAGAGGAGCCTGCCTCCAGCGTGGACACTGCTGGCTCCAGGAGACCACCTTCCCCCGAGTCGAGTGTTGCCTCGTTCGCTCACTAGGTGGCAGGGATAGAGTTAGAAGTCGGTGATGGTAGGACTCCTCGCAGCTAGCTTAGCTTTTGCACCCTTGGGGTACTAGGCTAGATAGAGTTGAGTCTTTTTGGGACCATTGATGTAATCATGTTAAACTCTTTTGGAAGCATGGTTGATGGATGCTGTTAGTTTTAAATTTGGAAAGAAAGTTTATGCCTTTTGAAATCCTTTTTGTTTATGTCGGAATCTATCAATTTGCCTTTGACTCCTTCACCGCGATTAAACCTTGAACTCGGAGATATGGTATTAAGTATATATGTGATTTTTCAGATGGTTGGGAGACAGCGTCGTGGCCAAAATGAGCGTGTTCCTCCACCGCCGCCACCGCCTCCCACTCTGCAGGAGCTAATGGCTCAGCAGAATGAGATCTTGAGGCAGCTAGCTCAGCGTCAGCCACCACCTCAGCACTATGGTGGTGGAGACCATCAGCGTCACCCCGCGGCAGCTACCTACCAGGAGTTCCTCAGTACCCAGCCTCAATTGTTCACCAGGGCAGAGGACCCACTTGATGCAGATGTGTGGTTGAGAGTAGTGGAATCCAAATTCCCGTTACTCCATGGAGCTTGTTCAGAGGTCACTAAAGTCAGGTTCGCCACACAGCAGCTTCGCGGACCTGCAAGGACTTGGTGGGACCATTTTCTTGCCATGCAGCCAGAGGACCGAGAGGTGGAATGGAGAGAATTCAAGGCAGCTTTTAGGGGACACCACATACCAGCCGGGATTATGGACCGAAAGCTCAACGAGTTTCTGGCACTCACTCAGGGCAACAGGACAGTGTTGCAGTATGCTCAGGCTTTTAATGACCTGTGCCAGTATGCTGGGTATCATGCAGATACGAACGAGAAGAAGAGAGACAGGTTCAGGAGGGGGCTCAGCACTAAGCTCCGTGACCGTCTCAACACCGTCAGGGCCAACAGCTACAATGAGTTGGTCAACATGGCCATCTCCCAGGAGGACTGTATCACAACTCGTCAGGCAGAAAAGAAGAGGAAGACCCCTGTGGCAGGACCCTCAGCTCAGCCACAGCGCTTCAGGATTGTGTCTGACACTCAGAACAGGGGACCCCAGCAGTAGCAAGGGAGATGGGTGATCCGACCGCAGCAGCAGCAGCAGCAGGCACCCAACCGCACCCAGTTTCCAGCTCAAAGAAACAATCAGCAGCAGCAGTATCGCCAGGCAAATGACAATAGGTGTTTCACATGCGGCAACACCAGACATTATGCCAAGAATTGCCCCAGGAACCAGCAGAGGCAAGGGCAGAATGTGAATCAGAATCAAGGCAAGAGACAGAAGGTGCAAGTGAGGCAGGGCAGGCTGAACTTCACCACCATGGCTGATATTCCAGAGGGAGCACCCGTCATGACTGGTATCTTTACAGTTTTGAATTATCCTGCTATTATTCTTTTTGTTTCTGGTGCATCGCATAGTTTTATCAGTGCCAAATTTAGTGCCAAGTGCCAGTTGCCCTTTCACCACACCAATGGGGGCATTACCATTTCAACACCAGGAGGCAGGGTTGCCACTTATCAAATCAACAGGCAAGTGCCTATAAAATTTGGTAGTCTTGTGATTAGAACCACCCTTCTCATCTTAGGATTGGATAGCGTGGATATTATATTGGGAGCTGACTGGTTGACCAGGCATCGGGCAGTATTGGATATTGCAGCCAGGGCCATTGAAATTCATTCCCCTGCTTATGGTGAGACTGTTTTATATTTGCCCGACCAGGGATGCACCCGTTCTTGTGCCTTTGTTATGATAGAATCCCCAGTGGAAAGGATCCCAGTGGTCTGTGACTACCCGGATGTGTTTCCGGATGAATTGCCAGGGATGCCACCTGACCGAGACATTGAGTTTGCCATTGAATTGCAACCCGGGACTGCTCCTATCTCCAAGAGACCGTATAGGATGCCTCCCGCGGAATTGGCAGAACTGAAAAAGCAATTGCAGGAGTTGTTGAACAAGGGGTTCATTCGCCCAAGTACTTCACCATGGGGATGTCCTACCTTATTTGTGAAGAAAAAGGATGAGAGTTTGAGAATGTGTGTTGACTACCGCCCTCTCAATGCGGTGACTATCAAGAACAAATACCCACTGCCCCGCATTGATGTCTTGTTTGATCAGTAGATAGGAGCCAAAGTATTCTCCAAGATAGACCTTCGCTCGGGCTACCACCAGATCAAGATCCGTGCCAGTGATATTCCCAAGACGACCTTCTCCACCAGATATGGGCTTTATGAGTTTTTGGTGATGTCTTTTGGGCTGACCAATGCCCCAGCTTATTTCATGTACCTGATGAACTCAGTGTTTATGCCAGAATTGGACAAATTCGTGGTCGTTTTCATTGATGATATTTTGGTCTATTCAAAGAATGAAGATGAACATACTGAGCATCTGCACATCGTGCTTCAACGGCTGCGCGATCATCGTCTTTATGCTAAGTTGTCTAAATGTGAATTCTGGCTGAAGGAGATCAAATTCTTGGGTCACACAATTTCTCAGGATGGGATATCAGTTGATCCTGAGAAGGTACAAGAGATAATGGATTGGAAACCCCCGACTACAGTGAGGCAGATTCGGAGTTTTCTGGGATTGGCAGGGTATTATCGACGATTTATTCCGAATTTCTCCAGAATTGCCAAACCAATGACTGAACTGTTAAAGAAGGGAGCCAAATATGATTGGAGCCAGAAGTGTGAAGATGCTTTTCATACACTAAGGCAGCACTTGACAACAGCCCCAGTGCTGGCTCAACCTGATAACACCAAGCCATTTGAAGTTTATTGTGATGCTTCCGGTACTGGATTGGGATGTGTCTTAATGCAAGATAACAGAGTAATTGCTTATGCTTCCCGAGCACTCAGGCCCCATGAGCAGAACTACCCTACACATGATCTGGAGTTGGCAGCTGTGGTTCATGCTCTTAAGATATGGAGACACTACTTGATGGGAGCTCACTGTAACATCTACACTGATCACAAGAGTCTCAAATACATCTTCACTCAGGCAGATCTGAACATGAGGCAGAGGAGATGGTTGGAGTTAATCAAGGATTATGATTTAGAGGTGCATTACCATCCTGGCAAAGCCAATGTTGTAGCAGATGCCTTGAGCAGAAAGGCCCAGTGCAATTGTATGAGCATGGATGCAAGAGTTACCACCCTGTGCGATGAATTTTGCAAGCTGAACCTGGAAGTTGTTTCTTCAGGTGACTTAAGTTATATCTCGGTGGAGCCCACATTACAAGAGCAAATAGTCAGGGCACAGATTGAAGATAAGGGTATTCAGGTTCTCAAAGAAATGATCAAGCAGAAGGCAGAGAAATACAAGTGCTTCCGTCAGGACAGCAAGGGAATTTTATGGTTTGGAGATTGATTGGTTGTTCCCAAGGACCCTGAGCTCAGAAAGAAGATACTGGATGAAGCTCACCTTTCCAAGTTCTCCATGCACCCTGGTAGCAACAAAATGTATCATGATCTCAGATCTTTATATTGGTGGACCAGAATGAAGAGGGAAATTGCCAAGTACATATCCGAGTGTGACACCTGCCAGAGGATCAAAGCTAGTCATTTGAAGGCAGCAGGCCCTTTGCAACCCCTTCCCATACCATCTTGGAAATGGGAAGACATTTGCATGGACTTTATCGTAGGATTGCCCAATACCTCCAGGCACCATGATTCCATTTGGGTTATTGTGGACAGATTGACCAAGACTGCTCATTTCTTACCATTGCATACCACCCACAAGACAGAGAAGTATGCGGAAATTTATGTTGATCAAATAGTGCGATTGCATGGTATTCCAAAGACCATTGTATCTGACAGAGGAGCACTGTTTGTGGCACGCTTTTGGGAGCAGCTGCAAGAATCACTTGGGACCCAAGTAATATGAAGCTCAGCATACCATCCCCAAACAGATGGCTAGACGGAAAGGGTAAATCAGATTTTGGAAGACATGTTGCGAGCATGTGCACTACACTACGGAAAAGATTGGGACAAGTGTCTTTCCTTGGCAGAGTTTTCTTATTATAACAACTATCAGTCCAGTCTAAAGATGGCACCTTTTGAAGCCTTATATGGGAGAAGGTGTAGGACCCTGCTGAATTGGTCTCAAGCCGGAGAAAGGGAAATATTTGGGCCAGATTTGGTACTTGAGGCAGAGGAAAAGGTCAGGGTTATTACAAAGAACTTAGAAGCTGCTCAGGCCAGGCAGAAGAGCTATCATGACAAGAGGCGGAAGGCTCTACAGTTTGAGGTGGGAGATCATGTTTATCTTAAGGTATCACCCACCAAGGGTGTCCAGAGATTCGGAATCAAGGGCAAGTTAGCTCCTCGCTACATTGGACCCTATGAGATAAAAGTAAGTTGTGGACCCATAGCCTATCAATTGGAATTGCCACCTCACATGTCAGCAGTTCACAATGTGTTCCATGTATCTCAGCTGCGGAAATGTGTTCGCCTACCCACTGAAGTGCTACCGGAACCAGACATTGAGATAGAACCAGACTTGTCCTATCAAGAGTACCCCGTCAAAGTATTGGATTAGAAGGAGAGATCAACACGGGCAAGGTCAATCAGAATGTATAAAGTTCAGTGGAGTCACCATTCAGCAGAAGAAGCTACCTGGGAGACTGAGGATTTTCTACGCTCTCGCTTCCCCGACTTTCTGCCCAAAGGAGTCGGTACGTAACCCCAAAACCCCACCCCCACCTGCCCTTTGAATATAATTATAAGAAGAACTTAGATAACAAGGGTAGTCTAAGTTGTGGATTTAACTTAAAAAGGACTTCCTTCTGAAGTTGCAAAGAGAATGACATTCGAAGAGCAATTAACCAGAGAAACTTGAGTAAAAGAAGGATTAGCACCCCTCTAGAGGACTCTGCCTAAAATCTCGGGACGAGATTCCTTTAAGGGGGGAGGGCTGTAACACCTCAGGAGTTACCATGGCTAGAGCACACCTTGGTACTAAGGACTGTGATCACATGTGGTAAAAACTTAAGGAGAACATAAGAACCTTGGAGACCATGTGTTAACCAAGATTGCTAATGACCTAAGAAGCATCACTCAAGCTTTTGTGCACTTACTACCTTGGGCAAGAGGAGGGAAAACCCTAGACCTCTCTTGAACCCTATCTTCCAAAACCATGGTTGAGAGGGGGGAGAATAAGCAAATGTGCAAATCATGAGTTAATCTTTAACCAAACTTTAAGTAACTTTATAACCAGCAATTATGGGAAGGTAATGTTGCAAAAAGACCCCTGGAGAAACCCCAAATCCATTCCTTAAGTGGAGAGAGAGCTAGAGCTCTCTAATTCTCTCTAAGTCAAAAACTACACCTACACTAAAGATCAACCGTGTTCACCTTGAAGATGGCACCAAAACCACCTATGTTCTATACCAAAAATGTGGCATACCACCTAGGGCACCCACTGGAAAAAGTTGAGCCCGAGACCTTGACGTTTGACATGCCTTGGCATGGTTTTTGTTGCGAGGTGGGCAGAGAGACATACCTGATTTGGCGACCAAAGATCTCCCTACCTAGGGCATATCTGCCATGGCGACTCACGGATGAGAGACAACCCTAGGTGCCAGGAAAAGACTCACGCCGGATTTTTTCCAAGATTCGCACGTTTGCGACTTGGGCGAGCTGTGAAACACGGGCAGAAGAAAAGCTCCACGTGTTCAACGCGCTCTGTGCACGCCAGAGCACGCCCGCGCGCGCCCCGCGTCGCGCCAACGGCCAGCCGACACCATGGCCCGCGCCCGCGCCTATAAAGCCCACTCAGGCGTCGACCACACTCTTCCGCGCACGCTCAAACCTCACCGGAGCTCAACTCACCGTCGTTTGCCCGTGCACGGCGTGTCCGCGGCTACCCGAGCCCCTGCCGCCGTAGACCGGCCAGCCCAGCCTTTCCCGACCCCGTCCGACCCTCGGAGACGATTGAGCACACCGCGGTGAAGCTCCCCGAGCGAGGAATCGAAGTCTGCTTCACCGGAGAGACCAGTCCACGGTCGCCGGAGTTCACAACCCCGCCGGAGTGCGTGGACCGGGTAATCCACTGAACCACTTTCCGATTCCTTGTGCACACAGTCTCTACGTCACCCTGTGAAGCTCACCATGCCATTGGATTGAACCAGATCGCCGTGATTTGGCCGACACACCCGCCGCCGACGAGGACACCCGCCTGCGCACGTGGACCGAGCGATTCCGGCCATCCCCGCCGTCGAGCCGTACATTGCTGTGACCGCCAGAGCCTCCCCGAGCCAACCCTGCCCCTCGCCGGACCTCTCTCGCCGCCGGTAAGCCGCGCCACCCTTTTCTTTCTTGCGGGTACTGTTTAAACCTAGGGAAGGACCGCGGGGGAGAAGGAAAGAAGTCTGGGGGGTTTGTGAAATGTCAGAGACTCAAATGAATAGTAGCACGGGGGTATAACTGAGAGAGTTAGTTTGGAAATAACCCAGGGTCCTCGGTGTAAATTGCTTTTCCAGAAAACCTTTACTAAATCTGATTTTAAATTTGAACAAAACTTTAATAATTCATAACTTCTGTTTTATTCATCCAAATTTGGTCAAACCAATTTTGTCAGACTTTAAATAATGTAAACTGCTTAGGAAAAATATAAAACTCTTAAGTACTACAGAAAACTATAAGGTTCTGATTTAATTATTGTTTTGACCAAAAGCTAAATAATAGGGATAAAAATAGTTGCACTATTTGGCTAGGGTTAGAAAAATTTGAAGAAGTTTATATCCACCTACTGACCTATTTAAAAATGCTAAACTTCTCTGTCCAACCCATTAAGTTAGTTTTTGCCATTTAATTTACAATATGCTTAAGGTTAAGAAAAATAGAAAAGGTGATTTAAATAATGAACCAGGGGGCACCCTTATTTTTGTTAGAGTACTTATTCAATGTAGTTTACTAGAAAAATCCATTATACCCTGGTTTAGTATAAAATAAGTAGGATCCCTTTTATTTTAGGAAAATAAGGAAAACTTAGAAAAACCCTACAAAAATGACCCCAAGGTGAAAACACCCCAACCTTTGGGATAACTAATGTTTGGTTATTAAGAACTTAGGAAAAATCTGAAATCTGCTGTTTGACATTTTTCAAATAACAATGTAGTAGAAAGTGTCTTTTTGGCATTTAACTTTAGAAAATCATAACTAAATGACCATCCCTTAGCTTTCTGTGATTTTTGGCACAGAAGCCTATTATTACTGTTAGATGCCAACAAAAATAACCCTTAGGACAGAACTCACCCCTAATTAAGAGATGTAGTGCAAAGTGGCCCATTTTACACAACTTTTGTTATTTTTGTCTGAAGCATAGCCTTTTTATTTTAAACCTCAAATTCCTAGAACAGGCTATAATGACCAATGGCAACCCACTGTAATTTTTACAGAAGTTTTGGAAAATATTAAACCACTGTCGTAGTTCAAACCTACACTAGAAACCATAAATAGAAAATAAAGAAAGGGAAAGATGAATAATAGAAAATTAGTGTCATCCTAAAACCCTTTATAACTTGTCCACTGAAATATATAGAGGCAATACCAATTCCCTATGCCTATCCCTAGCAAAACCTAAACCTAGAAGTGATAAGCATAAACCATTAAAAGCCACGTATGACCCAGAAACCTTAAATTGCTCATTAACTTAGTTTTTCTTCTCTTAGCATAATGTTATTAAATCCTGCATAATCATGACATACACGTTCATTACATTTCGATAGACTGTAACCTTGCTGACGGAGAGTACGTCCTCGTGCCGGAGCAAGGAGCTGCTCAGGAGGTAGCCCCGGATCCAGCACCCGAGTCTGCACCAGAGGATCTGCCTGCCACAGCCTTGGAAGGCAAGCCCCGGTTTTATGCATAACCGTTATATATGCTATTTTACTGCACTTAATGTTTGTAGGCTTGTATTGTGCACTTAAGTGTAGGAGTTGACTGAACCCTAGTTGCATGAACTCAGGATTCCTTTTGAGATGGATACTAGTATGCTAGGTCGAGTAGTGCTTTATTTAATTAGGATCTCGGTAGAAGACGAGTGCCAATTCCCTGTATGCCACTGGAAAATATACTCATCCCTTGTATGCCACTGGCCCCACATGTCATAGACACTAAAAATTATACCTATATGCCACTCAGTGGCATACAAGGGATGAGTATAAAATCTGATGGCATACCAGGAATTTTCTCATTTTTCTAGCACTCGCGCGAGATCAGGAATTGGTTGTACCCACTTTTCATATCATATTGATAGTTGGTTGGTGGACACGGATCCATGGGGATGCGTGGTCTACGAGGTGAAATTGGAATAAGGATTAACGTGCGGATACCTGTGTCAAGCGATTGAACGTACTAAGCACATGCCGAGAAATATGGTAAATTGGTAAGCCTAGTACCTGATTGAACCTGGCAGCAGATTGCCCTCCTCACGCGACCTGAGACATGGTCTCCCATTCCGGTTATGGTGGGTACAAGTGCGGTCACTGCACGACGGCGGTCGGGGTCAGTGAGGCATTGTACGCCAAGGCGGTGAGCCCCTCTCTGCTGACGGGGAATCGATGGGGACGGTTGATGTGTGTGGGGACGGAGTGCCCCTACATGTCGTGTGTTTAGGTTTACCTTGCAAGGATGAAAACTCGATTCGAATCGTCTGCTTCTCGCAGCTAATGAGACTGCTTGATCCATTGTACTGCATTGAGTAACAAGTGGAAATATGATGAGTTGATATAAGATGTTGATTGCTAATAATGTTTGCTACTATGTATGAGTAGATAGTACACATTTAGCCTTAAGAGAGTCACACTTAAATTGACAAAGTTAAAACTTGACTTAGAAACTCAGCTAGTGCTTTTGGCAACCAAACCCCACAGCCAAACAGCTGCATGTCTAGAGGTAGAGGAGTAGACTCCTCACACCGGGTAAGTCTAGCTGAGTATTAGTATACTCAGCCTTGCTTGTGGCATAATTTTACAGGTTCTCTGGAGGACATGGTTGCTGGAGTGACTTGGCCGTCCATCTTGCCACCGGGTTGGACTGTCGAGTGGGACCCTACCTCGGCTGAGGAGGAGCATGAGGAGTGATGGGACAGGCTTCCCCATCTCTCTGTTTATTTACCGTTAGTTTTATTCCGCTGCACTTCGAACAATGATGACTACTTTTGCAAAAACTCCGATGATGATGTAATAATTTAATACTCTTTAATGCATGGCTTTATGCTTTATTGTATTTGCTCTGTGACTCACCATCGAGTGAGATTGTGGTACTTGATCCTGTCAGTGGCCTTGTCGGACTAGATCCGAGGGATTGACGGGTTATTCCCATTTAAGTGTGGTCTAGCCTCTAAGGCAGGGCTTAGGCACTTAAGTTGGAATAATTCGGGCAGTTCCGCCACACCCGAACGGTTTTGGACGGAAGCTGTGAACACGGCTTGCCACGCCATAAACCGGGTCTACCTTCATCGCCTCCTCAAGAAGAATTTGTATGTGCTTCTAACCGGTAACAAACCCAATGTTTCATACTTTCGTGTATTTGGGAGTAAATGTTATATTCTTGTGAAGAAAGGTAGGAATTCCAAATTTGCTCCCAAAGCTGTAGAAGGGTTTTTGTTATGTTATGACTCAAATACAAAGGCGTATAGAGTCTTCAACAATCATCGGGTTTGGTTGAAGTCTCTAGCGACGTTGTATTTGATGAGACTAATGGCTCTCCAAGAGAGCAAGTTGATCTTGATGATGTAGATGAAGAAGATGTTCCAACGGCCGCCATACGCACTATGGCGATTGGAGATGTCCGACCACAGGAACAAAAGGAGCAAGATCAACCTTCTTCCTCAACAACGGTGCATCCCCCAATTCAAACTGATGAACAGGTTCATCAAGAGGCGTGCGATCAAGGGGGAGCACAAGATGATCATGCTATGGAGGAAGAAGCACGTCAAGCCCCTCCAACTCAAGTCCGAGCGACGATTCAAAGGAATCATCCCGTCGACCAGATATTGGGTGATATAAGCAAAGGAGTAACTACTTGCTCTAGATTAGTTATTTTTTGTGAGCATTACTCTTTTGTCTCTTCTATTGAGCCTTTCAGGGTAGAAGAGGCCTTGCTAGATCCAGACTAGGTGTTGGCCATGCAGGAAGAGCTCAACAACTTCAAGCGAAATGAAGTTTGGACACTGGTGCCTCGTCCAAAGCAAAACGTTGTGGGAAACAAGTGGGTGTTCCTGAGAGCACCTAGAGGAAGAGCTATCAAACTTCATTCCATTCTCCACAATCTCCCATATGCTTGGATGGAGAGAGAATAAGTGACTACGCATTTTGTGACTCCAAAATCCGTAGTCCTCCCCATCGAAGTGTGGAGGTTTGCCAAGAGGAATGGAAAGCAAATGCGAATTCGAACTATGTTGAATACGAGAATAATCAAATGAAAAGTTCGAATTGACCGTCTTTTTGTAGTCGTTGTCATCATCCTTTTGGGAAGAAGTAGACTCATCACTATCGTCGTAGTAGATGATCTCCTTGATGCGCCTTGTCTTCTTCTTCTTTCCTTCCTTCCGTCTATGCCCCGAGCCGGAGTCGGTAGGCTTGTCGTCCTTCGGCTCGTTGGCGAAGGATTCCTTTTCTTTGTCGTTGATCACGATTCCCTTCCCCTTAGGATCCATCTCTTCAGGCGATAAGTCCCTTTGTGAAGAGAACGGCTCTGATACCAATTGAGAGCACCTAGAGGGGGGGTGAATAGGTGATCCTGTAAAAACTTAACTTATAGCCACAAAAACTTGTTAAGGGTTAGCACAATAATTGCCAAGTGGCTAAAGAGGAAATCTTGCACAATACGACTATCACAGAGAATTCAACACAGAGGAGACACGGTGATTTATCCCGTGGTTCGGCCAAGTACAAAACTTGCCTACTCCACGTTGTGGCGTCCCAACGGACGAGGGTTGCAATCAACCCCTCTCAAGCAGTCCAAAGACCCACTTGAATACCACGGTGTTATGCCTTGCTTATCTTTATCCCACTCGCGAGGAATCTCCACAAATTGGAGTCTCTCGCCCTTACACTTAAGATTCACAAAGAAGCACGGAGTAAGGGAGGGAAGCAACACACACAAATCCACAGCAAAACGCGCACACACACGGCCAAGATTCGAGCTCAAAGACTATCTCACAGTTTCTCACAAGAACAGAGCTCGAATCACTTAGAATCACAAACGGATGCGCAAAGACTGAGTGTGGATGATCAAGAATGCTCAAGAGTTGCTTGGGTGTTCTCCTCCATGCGCCTAGGGGTCCCTTTTATAGCCCCAAGGCAGCTAGGAGCCGTTGAGAGCAAATCCAGAAGGCCAATCTTGCCTTCTGTCGTCGGGCGCACCGGACAGTCCGGTGCACACCGGACACTGTCCGGTGCCCGATTTATTTCCATAAACAGCTCAGCCGACCGTTGCCGACCGTTGCAGATCTGGCGCACCGGACAGTCCGGTGCACACCGGACAGTCCGGTGCCCCCTTTCGACCGTTGGCTTGGCCACGTGTCCTGCGCAGATCGCGCGGCCGACCGTTGGCCCTGGCCGACGGTTGGCTCACCGGACAGTCCGGTGCACACCGGACAGTCCGGTGAATTTTAGCCGTACGCCGTCAGCCAATTCCCGAGAGCGGCCACTTCGGCCGAGGTAGCCTGGCGCACCGGACACTGTCCGGTGCACCACCGGACACTGTCCGGTGCACCACCGGACAGTCCGGTGCCCCAGACCGAAACAGCCCCTTGGCTGCACACAACCAAGTCTTCTCTTCTCTTCTTCTTTCTGTTTCTAACACTTAGACAAATATATTAGTACACACAACCAATGTACTAAGACTTAGAAACTTACCTCTGCTCTTGATTTGCACTTTGTTCATCCATTGGCATTGATTCACATTTAAACACTTGTGTTGACATTCAATCACCAAAATACTTAGAAATGGCCCAAGGGCACATTTCCCTTTCAATCTCCCCCTTTTTGGTGATTTATGCCAACACAACATAAAGCAACTAGAACAAGTGCAAAATCACTTCAAATAAAAACTCAAATTGGTTTTGATTCAATTTTGGCATATATGGATCATCCTTTGCCACCACTTGGTTTGTTTTTGCAAATCAAACTCAAATCTCTATCTCTAAGTCAAACACACATGTTGAAGCATAAAGAGAGTCATTCCAAAAGAGATTGATCAAAGATTTCAAAAACTCCCCCTATTTCCCATAATCAACACTTCTCCCCACAAGAAGCCAACTTTTGACAAGAGAGACAACAAAAGAGTTTGACAAAACAAAAACTCTATTCTACTATTTTCAAAATCTCTTAAGTGGTAGCTGATCCATTTATCGCTTTGGCCTTTATTTTCTCCCCCTTTGGCATCAAGCACCAAAACGGGATCAATCTTGGCCCTTTTAACCCCATTGCCTCACCAAAATCTTCAATTAAGAGTACAAAGGCAATAAGATCATAGAGATGAACTTGGAATAAGTTACCCTCTCATCGGAGTGCAGTGGAAGTCTTGCATGGTCCAAGTTCACCTTTCCCTTTCAATCCACCTTCGAGACTAAATCAAGCAAACTCAAGCAAATGGTTAGTCTCAAAGGATCAAGTTGTAACACATCTCCCCCTAAACATGTGCATCACTTTGCAACGGACTTGTGAGGTCCAGGGAGTGTTTGTACAACTTGAGCACCACAATAAGCAACAAAATGCAGAATGAACCTGATCAAAGGCATAAACACATGTATGCTACAATTCAATCCAAGTTTCGCGAATCTAAGACATTTAGCTCACTACGCAGCCTGCAAAAGGTCTTCTCATCTAGAGGCTTGGTAAAGATATCGGCTAGCTGGTTCTCGGTGCTAACATGAAACACTTCGATATCTCCCTTTTGCTGGTGGTCTCTCAAAAAGTGATGCCGGATGTCTATGTGCTTTGTGCGGCTGTGTTCAACAGGATTTTCCGCCATGCGGATAGCACTCTCATTATCACATAGGAGTGGGACTTTGCTCAGATTGTAGCCAAAGTCCCGGAGGGTTTGCCTCATCCAAAGTAGTTGCGCGCAACACTGTCCTGCGGCAACATACTCGGCCTCAGCGGTGGATAGGGCAACGGAGGTTTGTTTCTTAGAGTTCCATGACACCAGGGACCTTCCTAAGAATTGGCACGTCCCTGATGTACTCTTCCTATCGACCTTACATCCAGCATAGTCGGAATCTGAGTATCCAACCAAGTCAAAGGTAGACCCCTTTGGATACCAGAGTCCGAAGCAAGGCGTAGCAACTAAATATCTAAGAATTCGCTTCACCGCCACTAAGTGACACTCCTTAGGATCGGATTGAAATCTAGCACACATGCATACGCTAAGCATAATATCCGGTCTACTAGCACATAAATAAAGTAAAGACCCTATCATTGACCGGTATGCTTTTTGATCAACGGACTTACCTCCTTTGTTGAGGTCTGTGTGTCCGTCGGTTCCCATCGGCGTCTTTGCGGGCTTGGCGTCCTTCATCCCAAACCTTTTTAGCAAGTCTTGCGTGTACTTCGTTTGGGAGATGAAGGTGCCATCCTTGAGTTGCTTCACTTGGAACCCAAGGAAGTAGTTCAACTCGCCCATCATCTACATCTCGAATTTCTGTGTCATCACCCTGCTAAACTCTTCACAAGACTTTTGGTTAGTAGAACCAAATATTATGTCATCGACATAAATTTGGCACACAAACAAATCACCATTACAAGTCTTAGTAAAAAGAGTTGGATCGGCTTTCCCAACCTTGAAAGCATTAGCAACTAAGAAATCTCTAAGGCATTCATACCATGCTCTTGGGGCTTGCTTAAGTCCATAGAGCGCCTTAGAGAGCTTACACACATGGTCGGGGAACCGATCATCCTCGAAGCCAGGGGGTTGCTCTACGTACACCTCCTCCTTGATCGGCCCGTTGAGGAAAGCGCTCTTCACATCCATTTGGTACAACCTGAAAGAATGGTGAGCGGCATATGCTAGCAAGATTCGAATTGACTCTAGCCTAGCCACAGGAGCAAAAGTCTCCTCGAAATCCAAACCTGCGACTTGGGCATAACCTTTTGCCACAAGTCGAGCCTTGTTCCTCGTCACCACCCCGTGCTCGTCCTGTTTGTTGCGGAACACCCACTTGGTTCCCACAACATTTTGCTTCGGACGAGGCACCAGTGTCCAAACTTCATTGCGCTTGAAGTTGTTGAGCTCCTCCTGCATGGCCAACACCCAGTCCGGATCTAGCAAGGCCTCCTCTACCCTGAAAGGCTCAATAGAAGAGACAAAGGAGTAATGCTCACAAAAATTAACTAATCGAGATCGAGTAGTTACTCCCTTGCTAATGTCACCCAGAATTTGATCGACGGGATGATCCCTTTGAATCATCGCTCGAACTTGGGTTGGAGGTGCCGGTTGCGCTTCTTCCTCCATCACTCGATCATCTTGTACTCCCCCTTGATCACACGCCTCCTGTTGATGAACCTGTTCATCGTCTTGAGTTGGGGGTTGCACCATAGTTGAGGAGGGAGGTTGATCTTGCTCCAATTGTTCCTGTGGTCGCACATCACAAATCGCCATGGTGCGCATAGCGGCCGTTGGAACGTCTTCTTCATCTACATCATCAAGATCAACAACTTGCTCTCTTGGAGAGCCATTAGTCTCATCAAATACAACGTCGCTAGAGACTTCAACCAAACCCGATGATTTGTTGAAGACTCTATACGCCTTTGTATTTGAATCATAACCTAACAAAAACCCTTCTACAGCTTTGGGAGCAAATTTAGAATTTCTACCCTTCTTCACTAGAATGTAGTACTTGCTCCCAAATACACGAAAGTAAGATACATTGGGTTTGTTACCGGTTAGTAGCTCATACGATGTCTTCTTGAGGAGGCGGTGAAGGTAGACCCTGTTGATGGCGTGACAAGCCGTGTTCACGGCTTCCGACCAGAAACATTCGGGGGTCTTGAATTCTCCAAGCATCGTCCTTGCCATATCAATTAGCGTCCTGTTCTTCCTCTCTACCACACCATTTTGTTGTGGTGTGTAGGGAGCGGAGAACTCGTGCTTGATCCCTTCCTCCTCAAGAAATTCCTCCACTTGAAGGTTCTTGAATTCGGACCCGTTGTCGCTCCTTATCTTCTTCACCTTGAGCTCAAACTCATTTTGAGCTCTCCTGAGGAAGCGCTTGAGGGTCCCTTGGGTTTCAGACTTATCCTGCAAAAAGAACACCCAAGTGAAGCGGGAAAAGTCATCAACAATAACTAAACCATACTTACTTCCTCCTATGCTCAGATAGGCGACGGGTCCGAAGAGGTCCATATGCAGCAGCTCCAGGGGTTTTGTAGTGGTCATCACATTCTTGCTGTGATGCGCTCCTCCTACTTGTTTACCTGCTTGACAAGCTGCACAAGGTCTATCTTTTTCGAAATGCACGTTAGTCAAACCTATCACGTGTTCTCCCTTTAGAAGTTTGTGAAGGTTCTTCATCCCCACATGTGCTAAGCGGCGATGCCACAGCCAGCCCATGCTAGTCTTAGCTATTAAGCATGCATCTAGACCGGCCTCTTCTTTTGCAAAATCAACTAAATAAAGTTTGCCGTCTAATACACCCTTAAAAGCTAATGAACCATCGCTTCTTCTAAAGACAGACACATCTACATTCGTAAATAGACAGTTATATCCCATATGACATAATTGACTAACAGATAGCAAATTATATCCAAGACTCTCTACTAAAAATACATTAGAGATAGAATGCTCATTAGAAATTGCAATTTTACCTAACCCTTTTACCTTGCCTTGATTCCCATCACCGAATATAATTGAATCTTGGGAATCCTTATTCTTGACGTAGGAAGTGAACATCTTCTTCTCCCCCGTCATATGGTTTGTGCATCCGCTATCAATAATCCAGCTTGAACCCCCAAGCTTGATGCATAAACCTGCAAGGCAAATTTAGGCTTGGGACTTAGGTACCCAACTCATGTTGGGTCCTACAAGGTTAGCACAAATATTCTTAGGGACCCAAATGCAAGTTTTATCTCCCTTGCATCTTGCCCCTAACTTCCTAGCAACAATTTTCTTATCCTTTCTACAAATAGCAAAGGAAGCATTTAGAGCACAATAAATTTCGGAAGGTTCATTCACTACTTTCCTAGGAGCATTATGATCTACATTTCTCCTAGGCATTTGGTGAACAACATTTCTTCTAAACACATTTCTACCATGCATAACATGAGAGCTAGAAGCAGTCATAGCATAAGAGTCATAAGCATGTGAATCAAAAACATCATTACTCCTAAAAGCATTTCTAGAGTATCTCCTATCATAGTACATGAAAGCATGATTCTTCTTAACACTATTAGCCATAGGAGCCTTCCCTTTCTCCTTGGTGGAGATAGGAGTCTTATGGCTTGTTAAGTTCTTGGCTTCCCTCTTGAAGCCAAGCCCATCCTTAATTGAGGGGTGTCTACCAATAGTGTAGGCATCCCTTGCAAATTTTAGTTTTTCAAATTCGCTCTTGCTAGTCTTAAGTTGAGCATTAAGACTAGCCACTTCATCATTTAGTTTTGAAATTGAAACTAAGTGTTCACTACAAGCATTAACATCAAAATCCTTACACCTCGTGCAAATTGTAATATTTTCAACACAAGAGTTACTTGCTACTTCTAGTTTAGCAGTTACAACATTAATTTCACCTTTTAAAGAAGAAATGGTTTCATTACAAGTAGAAAGTTCACAAGAAAGTATTCCATTTCTTTTAACTTCTAGAGCAAGTGAATTTTGTGCACTAACAAACTTATCATGTTCTTCATATAAAAGGTCTTCTTGTTTCTCTAAGATTCTATCCTTTTTATTTAAGGCATCAATCAACTCATTAATCTTAGCTATTTTAGTTCTATCCAATCCCTTGAATAAACTAGAGTAATCAATTTCATCCTCACTAGATTCATCATCACTAGAAGAATCATAAGTATTAGCATTACGAGTGATTACCTTCTTTTCCCTTGCCATGAGGCAAGTGTGATGCTCGTTGGGGAAGAGAGCCGATTTGTTGAAGGCAGTGGCGGCGAATCCTTCGTCGTCGGAGTCGGACGAAGAGCAATCCGAATCCCACTCCTTTCCAAGGTGTGCTTCGCCTTTGGCCTTCTTGTAAACCTTCTTGTTCTCTCTCTTCCCATTTTTCCCTTGCTCCTGGTCACTATCATTTTCGGGACAGTTAGCAATAAAATGACCAAGCTTACCGCATTTGAAGCATGATCGCTTTCCCTTTGTCTTGGCCTTGCTTGGCTGTCCCTTTTGACCTTTTAGCGCCGTCTTGAATCTTTTAATGATGAGAGCCATCTCTTCATCATTGAGCCCGGCCGCCTCAACTTGCGCCACCTTGCTAGGTAGCGACTCCTTGCTCCTCGTTGCCTTTAGAGCAATGGGTTGGGGTTCGTGGAGTGGACCGTTCAATGCGTCGTCGACGTATCTTGCCTCCTTGATCATCATCCGCCCGCTCACGAATTTTCCAAGAACTTCCTCGGGCGTCATCATCGTGTACCTGGGATTCTCACGAATATTGTTCACGAGATGAGGATCAAGAACAGTAAAGGACCTGAGCATTAGGCGGACGACGTCGTGATCCGTCCAACGCGTGCTTCCGTAGCTCCTTATTTTGTTGATAAGAGTCTTGAGCCGGTTGTAAGTTTGAGTTGGCTCCTCTCCCCTTATCATGGCGAATCGTCCAAGCTCACCCTCCACCAACTCAATCTTGGTGAGCATGGTGATGTCGTTCCCCTCGTGAGAGATCTTGAGGGTGTCCCATATCTGCTTGGCATTGTCCAAGCCGCTCACCTTATTGTACTCTTCCCTGCACAAAGATGCTAAGAGAACAGTAGTAGCTTGTGCATTTCTATGAATTTGTTCATTTATAAGCATAGGGCTATCCGAGCTATCAAACTTCATTCCATTCTCCACAATCTCCCATATGCTTGGATGGAGAGAGAATAAGTGACTACGCATTTTGTGACTCCAAAATCCGTAGTCCTCCCCATCGAAGTGTGGAGGTTTGCCAAGAGGAATGGAAAGCAAATGCGAATTCGAACTATGTTGAATACGAGAATAATCAAATGAAAAGTTCGAATTGACCGTCTTTTTGTAGTCGTTGTCATCATCCTTTTGGGAAGAAGTAGACTCATCACTATCGTCGTAGTAGATGATCTCCTTGATGCGCCTTGTCTTCTTCTTCTTTCCTTCCTTCCGTCTATGCCCCGAGCCGGAGTCGGTAGGCTTGTCGTCCTTCGGCTCGTTGGCGAAGGATTCCTTTTCTTTGTCGTTGATCACGATTCCCTTCCCCTTAGGATCCATCTCTTCAGGCGATAAGTCCCTTTGTGAAGAGAACGGCTCTGATACCAATTGAGAGCACCTAGAGGGGGGGGGGTGAATAGGTGATCCTGTAAAAACTTAACTTATAGCCACAAAAACTTGTTAAGGGTTAGCACAATAATTGCCAAGTGGCTAAAGAGGAAATCTTGCACAATACGACTATCACAGAGAATTCAACACAGAGGAGACACGGTGATTTATCCCGTGGTTCGGCCAAGTACAAAACTTGCCTACTCCACGTTGTGGCGTCCCAACGGACGAGGGTTGCAATCAACCCCTCTCAAGCAGTCCAAAGACCCACTTGAATACCACGGTGTTATGCCTTGCTTATCTTTATCCCACTCGCGAGGAATCTCCACAAATTGGAGTCTCTCGCCCTTACACTTAAGATTCACAAAGAAGCACGGAGTAAGGGAGGGAAGCAACACACACAAATCCACAGCAAAACGCGCACACACACGGCCAAGATTCGAGCTCAAAGACTATCTCACAGTTTCTCACAAGAACAGAGCTCGAATCACTTAGAATCACAAACGGATGCGCAAAGACTGAGTGTGGATGATCAAGAATGCTCAAGAGTTGCTTGGGTGTTCTCCTCCATGCGCCTAGGGGTCCCTTTTATAGCCCCAAGGCAGCTAGGAGCCGTTGAGAGCAAATCCAGAAGGCCAATCTTGCCTTCTGTCGTCGGGCGCACCGGACAGTCCGGTGCACACCGGACACTGTCCGGTGCCCGATTTATTTCCATAAACAGCTCAGCCGACCATTGCCGACCGTTGCAGATCTGGCGCATCGGACAGTCCGGTGCACACCGGACAGTCCGGTGCCCCCTTTCGACCGTTGGCTTGGCCACGTGTCCTGCGCAGATCGCGCGGCCGACCGTTGGCCCTGGCCGACGGTTGGCTCACCGGACAGTCCGGTGCACACCGGACAGTCCGGTGAATTTTAGCCGTACGCCGTCAGCCAATTCCCGAGAGCGGCCACTTCGGCCGAGGTAGCCTGGCGCACCGGACACTGTCCGGTGCACCACCGGACAGTCCGGTGCCCCAGACCGAAACAGCCCCTTGGCTGCACACAGCCAAGTCTTCTCTTCTCTTCTTCTTTCTGTTTCTAACACTTAGACAAATATATTAGTACACACAACCAATGTACTAAGACTTAGAAACTTACCTCTGCTCTTGATTTGCACTTTGTTCATCCATTGGCATTGATTCACATTTAAACACTTGTGTTGACATTCAATCACCAAAATACTTAGAAATGGCCCAAGGGCACATTTCCCTTTCAGTTCCGCAACAAACAAGACGAGCACGGAGTGGTGACAAGGAACAAGGCTAGACTTGTGGCAAAAGGTGTTATGCCCAAGTCGCAGGTTTGGACTTTGAGGAGACTTTTGCTCCTGTGGCTAGGCTAGAGTCTATTCGCATATTGTTAGCCTATGCCGCTCACCATTCTTTCAGGTTGTTCCAAATGGATGTGAAGAGCGCTTTCCTCAACAGGCCAATCAAGGAGGAGGTGTACGTAGAGCAACCCCCTGGCTTTGAGGATGAACAGTACCCCGACCACGTGTGTAAGCTCTCTAAGGCGCTCTATGGACTTAAGCAAGCCCCAAGAGCATGGTATGAATGCCTTAGAGACTTTCTAATTGCTAATGCTTTCAAGGTTGGGAAAGTCGATCCAACCCTATTTACTAAGACTTGTGATGGTGACTTATTTGTGTGCCAAATCTATGTCGATGACATAATATTTGGTTCTACTAACCAAAAGTCTTGTGAAGAGTTTAGCAGGGTGATGACTCAAAAGTTTGAGATGTCGATGATGGGCGAGTTGAACTACTTCCTTGGGTTCCAAGTGAAGCAACTCAAGGACGACACTTTCATCTCCCAAACGAAGTACACGCAAGATTTGATCAAGCGGTTTAGGATGAAGGACGCCAAGCCCGCAAAGACTCCAATAGGAACCGATGGACATGTCGACCTCAACAAAGGAGGTAAGTCCGTTGATCAAAAGGCATATCGGTCTATGATAGGGTCTTTACTTTATTTATGTGCTAGTAGACCGGATATTATGCTAAGCGTATGCATGTGTGCTAGATTTCAATCCGATCCAAGGGAGTGTCACCTTGTGGCCGTTAAGCGAATTCTTAGATATTTAGTTGCTACGCCTTGCTTCGGGATCTGGTATCCAAAGGGGTCAACCTTTGACTTGATTGGATACTCAGACTTCGATTATGCTGGATGCAAGGTTGATAGGAAGAGTACATCAGGGACATGCCAATTCTTAGGAAGGTCCCTGGTGTCTTGGAGTTCTAAGAAACAAACTTCCGTTGCCCTATCCACCGCTAAGGTCGAGTATGTTGCCACAGGACAGTGTTGCGCGCAATTACTTTGGATGAGGCAAACCCTCCGAGATTTTGGCTACAATCTGAGCAAAGTCCCACTCCTATGAGATAATGAGAGTGCAATCCGCATGGCGGATAATCCTGTTGAACACAGCCGCACTAAGCACATAGACATCTGCCATCACTTTTTGAGAGACCACCAGCAAAAGGGAGATATCGAAGTGTTTTATGTTAGCACCGAGAACCAGCTAGCCGATATCTTTACCAAGCCTCTAGATGAGTCAACCTTTTGCTGGCTGCGTAGTGAGCTAAATGTCTTAGATTCGCGGAACTTGGATTGATTTATAGCATACATGTGTTTTATGCCTTTGATCATGTTCTTTTATGCATATTGTTGCCTAATTATGGTGCTCAATTTGTACACATGATCCCCGGACCTCACAAGTCCATTTGCAAGTGATGCATTTATTTAGGGGGAGGCATGCTACAACTTGACACTTTGAGACTAACCTTGTGTTTGAGTTTACTTGTTAAGTCTCAAAAGTAGATTGAAAGGGAAAGGTGGACTTGGACCATGAAAGACTTCCACTGCACTCCGATGAGAGGGTAACTTACTCCAAGTTCATCTCCATGCTCTTATTGCCTTTTTACTCCTAATTGAAGATTTTGGTGAGGCAATGGAGTTTAAGGGCCAAAAATGATCCCGTTTTGGTGCTTGATGCCAAAGGGGGAGAAATTAAGGCTAAAGCAAATGGATCAGCTACCACTTGAGAATTTCGAAAATAGTACAGTTAGAACTTTGTTTTGTCAAAATACTCTAAATGTCTCTTTTTATCAAAAGTTGGTCTCTTGTGGGGAGAATATTTGATTATGGGAAAAAGGGGGAGTTTTTGAATCTTTGATCAATTTCTCTTGGAATACCTCTCTTTATGCCTCAACAAGTGTGTTTGACTTAGAGATAGGAAATTGAAGTTGATTTGCAAAAACAAAACCAAGTGGTGGCAAAGGATGATCCAAATATGCCAAATTTGAATCAAAACAAATTTGTGTACTCATTCGCATTGAGGTTGCACTTCTTTTAGTTGCTTTTTGTTGTGTTGGCATAAATCACCAAAAAGGGGGAGATTGAAAGGGAAATGTGCCCTTGGGCCATTTCTAAGTATTTTGGTGATTAAGTGCCAACACAAAAATGGTTTAAGTATGAAACTATGCCAAATGGTGGAAGAAGTGAAAATCAACACAAAGGTATGATTCTAGACTTAGTACATTGGTTTTTGTGTACTAACATATTTGTCTAAGTGCTGGAATCAGAGAAAAGACAAAAAGAAAAGGAGTTAGCTGTGTATAGCCAACTGTTGTTCAGTCTGGGTGCACCGGACTGTCCGGTGGTGCACCGGACAGTGTCCGGTGCGCCAGGCTAGCTCTGGTAAAAAGACTGCTCTCGGGATTTCGTCGGCGGCATACGGCTAAAAATCACCGGACTGTCCGGTGGTGCACCGGACTGTCCGGTGAGCCAACGTGCCGTGCAATCCGCGCGTGACGCGTGGCCGAGCCAACGATCTGATGGGGGCACCGGACTGTCCGGTGTGCACCGGATAGTGTCCGGTGCGCCAACGGCTCCAAAACTTCAACGGTCGGCTGTGCCAGAATAGGAAAGCAATCAGCACCGGACAGTGTTCGGTGGTGCACCGGACTGTCCGGTGCACCACCCAACAGAAGGCAAGGATAGCCTTCCTGGATTGCTCTCAACGGCTCCTAGATGCCTTGGGGCTATAAAAGGGACCCCTAGGCGCATGGAGTAGAACACCAAGCATACTCTAAGCATTCTTGATCATTCACACTCCGTCTTTGCGCACTCGATTGGCATTCTTAGTGATTTGAGCTCCGCTCTAGTAGTGAACCTTGTGTTATTCATTTGAGCTCAAGTCTTGGTTGTGTGTGTGCGTATTGCTGTGGATTTGTGTGTGTTGCTTCCCTCCCTTACTCTAGTGCTTTCACTTTGATCCTTATTGTAAGGGCGAGAGACTCCAAGTTGTGGAGATTCCTCGCAAACGGGAAAGAGTAAAGAAAGAAGAACACTGTGGTATTCAAGTTGATCATTGGATCACTTGAGAGGAGTTGAGTGCAACTCTCGTCCATTGGGATGCCACAACGTGGAATAGGCAAGTGTTATACTTGGCCGAACCATGGGATAAATCCTCGTGTCTCTTGTGCTTGTTCTCACTGTGTTTATTGTGTTTCACAAGAGCTCTCCTTTAGCCACTTGAATTCATTGTGCTAACTCTTAATCAAGTTTTGTGGCTTTAAGTTTTTACAGGATCACCTATTCACCCCCCCTCTAGGTGCTCTCAAAGAGGAGCTCAAATTGCTATCACAAAGAATCAAATGCGCTAGAATGAGGTCTTGGTGCTTAGATATGATCAAAAAATGCGTGTGTATCTCCTCCATGCGCCTAGGGGTCCCTTTTATAGCCCCAAGGCAGCTAGGAGTCGTTGGAGGCAATCAGGGAAGGCAATTCTTGCCTTCTGTCGGGTGGCGCATCGGACAGTACGGTTTGCCACCGGACAGACACTGTTCAGTGTCCGGTGCAGATTGCTTTCCAAAATTGGCGCAGCCGACCGTTGAAGATTTGGAGCCGTTGGCGCACCGGACACTGTCCAGTGCACACCGGACAGTTCGGTGCCCCCATTAGACCGTTGGCTCGGCCACGCGTCACGCGTGGATTGCGCGACCGACCGTTGGCTCACCGGACAGTCCGGTGCACCACCGGACAGTCCGGTGAATTTTAGCCGTACGCCGCCAACGAATTCCCAAGAGTGGCCAGTTGACCAGACTCCAGCCTGGCGCACTGGACATTGTATGGTGCACCACCGGACAGTTCGGTGCACCCAGACTGCGCAGAGTCTTGGCTGCTCCAGCCAAGTCTTTTTCCTTTTGTGTTTTCTCTGATTCTAGCACTTAGACAAATATGTTAGTACACAAAATACAATGTACTAAGTCTAGAATCATACCTTATTGATGTTTTGCACTTCATCCACCATTTTGCACACTTTGCACTTAAACCATTTGTGTTGGGCACTTAATCACCAAAATACTTAGAAATGGCCCAAGGGCACATTTCCCTTTCAATATCCCCCTTTTGGTGATTTATGCCAACACAACAAAAATCAACTAAAAGAAGTGCAACATCAATGCAATATTGAACAAGAATTGTTTTTGATTCAAATTTGGCATATTTGGATCATCCTTTGCCACCACTTAGTTTGTTTTTTGCAAATCAAACTCAATTTCCTATCTCTAAGCAAAACACACTTGTTGAAACATAAAGAGAGGTATTCTAAGAGAAATTGATTAAAGATTCAAAAACTCCCCCTTTTTCCCATAATCAAACATTCTCCCCACAAGAGACCAATTTTTGACAAAAAGGAGACACTTAGAGTATTTTGGCAAATCAAAAACTCTAACTCTACTATTTTCCAAAATTCTCAAGTGGTAGCTGATCCATTTGCTTGCTTTGGCCTTAATTTCTCCCCCTTTGGCATCAAGCACCAAAACGGGATCATTTTTGGCTCTTTTAACCCCATTGGCTCACCAAAATCTTCAAGTAAGAGTAAAAAGGCAATAAGATCATGGAGATGAACTTGGAATTAGTTACCCTCTCATCGGAGTGCAGTGGAAGTCTTTCACGGTCCAAGTCCACCTTTCCCTTTCAATCCACTTTTGAGACTAAAACAAGTCAACTTAAACACAAGGTTAGTCTCAAAGTGTCAAGTTGTAGCATGCCTCCCCCTTAATAAGTGCATCACTTGCAAATGGACTTGTGAGGTCCGGGGATCATGTGTACAACTTGAGCACCATAAATAAGCAACAAAATGCATAAAGGAACATGATCAAAGACATAAAACACATGTATGCTATAGATCAATCCAAGTTACGCGAATCTAAGACATTTAGCTCACTACGCAGCCTGCAAAAGGTCTTCTCATCTAAAGGCTTGGTAAAGATATCGACTAGCTGATTCTCGGTGCTAACATAAAACACTTCGATATCTCCCTTTTGCTGGTGATCTCTCAAAAAGTGATGCCGGATGTCTATGTGCTTCGTGCGGCTGTGTTCAACAGGATTATCCGCCATGCGGATTGCACTCTCATTGTCACATAGGAGTGGGACTTTGCTCAGATTGTAGCCAAAGTCCCTGAGGGTTTGCCTCATCTAAAGTAGTTGCGTGCAACACTGTCCTGCGACAATATACTCAGCCTCAGTGGTGGATAGGGCAACAGAAGTTTGTTTCTTAGAACTCCAAGACACCAGGGACCTTCCTAAGAATTGGCACGTCCCTAATGTACTCTTCCTATCAACCTTGCATCCAGCATAATCGGAGTCTGAATATCCAATTAAGTCAAAGGTAGACCCCTTTGGATACCAGATCCCAAAACAAGGCGTAGCAACTAAATATCTAAGTATTCGCTTAAAGACCACAAGGTGACACTCCCTTGGATCGGATTGAAATCTAGCACACATGCATACGCTTAGCATAATATCCGGTCTACTAGCACATAAGTATAGCAAGGAACCTATCATAGACCGGTATGCCTTTTGATCAACGGTCTTACCTCCTTTGTTGAGGTCGACATGTCCATTGGTTCCCATTGGAGTCTTTGCGGGCTTGGCGTCCGTCATCCCAAACCGCTTGATCAAGTCCTACGTGTACTTCACTTGGGAGATGAAGGTGCCGTCCTTGAGTTGCTTCACTTGAAACCCAAGGAAGTAGTTCAACTCGCCCATCATCGACATCTCAAATTTTTGAGTCATCACCCTGCTAAACTCTTCACAAGACTTTTGGTTAGTAGAACCAAATATTATGTCATCGACATAAATTTGGCATACAAATAAGTCACCATCACAAGTCTTAGTGAATAAAGTTGGATCGGCTTTCCCAACCTTGAAAGCATTAGCAATTAGAAAATCTCTAAGGCATTCATACCATGCTCTTGGGGCTTGCTTAAGTCCATAGAGCGCATTAGAGAGCTTACACAGGTGGTCGGGGTACCGTTCATCCTCAAAGCCAGGGGGTTGCTCTACATACACCTCCTCCTTGATTGGCCCATTGAGGAAAGCGTTCTTCACATCCATTTGAAACAACCAGAAAGAATGGTGAGCGGCATAGGCTAACAAAATGCGAATAGACTCTAGCCTAGCCACAGGAGCAAAAGTCTCCTCAAAGTCCAAACCTGCGATTTGGGCATAACCTTTTGCCACAAGTCTAGCCTTGTTCCTTGTCACCACTCCGTGCTCGTCTTGTTTGTTGTGGAACACCCACTTGGTTCCCACAATGTTTTGCTTGGGACATGGCACCAGTGTCCAAACTTCATTTCGCTTGAAGTTATTAAGCTCTTCCTGCATGGCCAACACCCAGTCCGGATCTAGCAAGGCTCTTCTACCCTGAAAGGCTCAATAGAAGAGACAAAAGAGTAATTCTCACAAAAATTAGCTAATCTAGAGCGAGTAGTTACTCCCTTGCTTATATCACCCAATATCTGGTCGACGGGATGATTCCTTTGAATCGTCGCTCGGACTTGAGTTGGAGGGGCTTGAGGTGCTTCTTCCTCCATAACATCATTATCTTGTGCTCCCCCTTGATCACACGCCTCCTCTTGATGAACCTGTTCATCAGTTTGAGTTGGGGGATGCACCATTGTTGAGGAAGACGGTTGATCTTGCTCATTTTGTTCCTGTGGTCGCACATCTCCAATCGCCATGGTGCGTATTGCGGCCGTTGGAACATCTTCTTCATCTACATCATCAATATCAACTTGCTCTCTTGGAGAGCCATTAGTCTCATCAAATACAACGTCGCTAGAGACTTCGACCAAACCCAATGATTTGTTGAAGACTCTATACGCCTTTGCATTTGAGTCATAACCTAACAAAAACCCTTCTACAGCTTTGGGAGCAAATTTGGAATTCCTACCTTTCTTCACTAGAATGTAGCGTTTGCTCCCAAATACACGAAAATACGAAACGTTGGGTTTGTTACCGGTTAGAAGTTCATACGACGTCTTCTTGAGGAGGCGATGAAGGTAGACCCGGTTTATGGCGTGGCAAGCCGTGTTTACGACTTCCGACCAAAACCGCTCGGGCGTCTTGAACTCTCCAAGCATCGTCCTCGCCATGTCTATGAGCGTCCTGTTCTTCCTCTCTACCACACCGTTTTGCTGTGGTGTGTAGGGAGCGGAGAACTCGTGCTTGATTCCTTCCTCCTCAAGGTACTCCTCTACTAGAAGATTCTTGAACTCGGACCCGTTGTCGCTCCTTATCTTCTTCACCTTGAGCTCAAATTCATTTTGAGCTCTCCTTAGGAAGCGCTTGAGGGTCACTTGGGTCTCAGATTTATCCTGCAAAAAGAATACCCAAGTGAAGCGGGAAAAATCATCAACAATAATAAGACCATACTTACTTCCCCCTATGCTGAGATAGGCGACGGGTCCGAAGAGGTCCATATGAAGTAGCTCCAGAGGTCTTGATGTGGTCATCACATTTTTGCTATGACGAGTACTTCCCACCTGTTACCTGCTTGACAAGCTGCACAAGGTCTATCTTTTTCGAAAGATACATTTGTTAGACCTAACACATGTTCCCCCTTTAGAAGCTTATGAAGGATCTTCATCCCAACATGTGCTAGACGACGATGCCACAGTCAGCCCATGCTAGTCTTAGCAATTAAGCATGCATCTAGACCGGCCTCTTCCTTCGAAAAATCAACTAAATAAAGTTTGTCGTCTAGTACACCCTTAAAAGCTAATGAACCATCACACCTTCTAAAGACGGACATATCTACATTGGTAAATAAACAATTGTAACCCATATTACAAAGTTGACTAACGGACAACAAGTTATACCCGAGCGATTCAACTAAAAATACATTAGAGATGGAATGCTCGGATGAAATAGCTATTTTTCCTAGTCCTTTAACCTTGCCTTGATTCTCGTCACCGAATATGATTGAATCTTGGGAATCTTTGTTCTTGACATAGGAGGTGAACATCTTCTTCTCCCCCGTCATGTGGTTTGTGCATCCGCTGTCGATAATCCAACTTGAGCCCCCGGATGCATAAACCTGCAAGGTAAATTAGGCTTGGGTTTTAGGTACCCAACTCTTGTTGGATTCTACAAGGTTAGTAACAATAGCCTTAGGGACCCAAATGCAAGTTTTGTCTCCCTTGCATTTTGCCCCTAATTTCCTAGCAACCACTTTCTTATTTTTACATGTGAGTACAAAATCAGTGTTGCAGGCATGTATAATAGTAGCATTTTCATTATGCATTTTCCTAGGCACATGAACAACATTTCTCCTAGGCATATGATGAATAATATTTTTCCTTGGCAAATCTCTACCATGCACAAAGGAAGAACTTGAAGCAATCATGGCATGTGAATCATAAGCATCACAACTCCTATAAGCATTTCTAGAAAATTTTCTATCATAAATAAATGCATGATTCTTTTGACTACTATTAGCCATAGGAGCCTTCCCCTTTTCCTTGTTGAAAATGGGAGCTCTTTGGCTTGTTAAGTTCTTGGCTTCCCTCTTGAAGCCAAGCCCATCCTTAATTGAGGGGTGTCTACCAATGGTGTAGGCATCCCTTACAAATTTTAGTTTATCAAAATTACTCTTGCTAGTCTTAAGTTGAGCATTAAGACTAGCCACTTCATCATTTAATTTAGAAATGGAAATTAAGTGTTCACTACAGGCATCAACATTAAAATCCTTACACCTATTACAAATTACTACATGTTCAATACACGAGCTAGATTTCATTAGCTACTTCTAGCTTAGCATTTAAGTCATCATTGACACTCTTTAGACTAGAAATAGACTCATGACAAGTAGATAATTCACATGTGAAAGCATTTCATTTCTTTTAACTTCTAAGGCAAGAGACTTTTGTACACTTACAAATTTATCATGCTCTTCATATAAAAGATCCTCTTGCTTTTCTAATAATCTATTCTTATCATTCAAAGCATCAATTAATTTATTGATCTTATCAATTTTAGTTCTATCTAAACCTTTGAATAAGCTTGCGTAGTCTACTTCATCATCACTAGATTCATCATCACTTGAAGAAGCAAATGTAATAGTATTTCGAGTGCTTACCTTCTTCTCCTTTGCCATGAGGCAGGTGTGATGCTCGTTGGGGAAGAGAGACGATTTGTTGAAGGCCGTGGCGGCGAGTCCTTCGTCGTCGGAGTCAGACGAGGAACAATCTGAGTCCCATTCTTTTCCAAGGTGTGCCTCGCCCTTAGCCTTCTTGTAAACCTTCTTGTTCTCTATCTTCCCATTCTTTCCTTGTTCCTGGTCACTATCATTATCGAGACAGTTAGCAATAAAGTGACCAATCTTACCACACTTGAAGCAGGAGCGCTTTCCCTTTGTCTTGCTCTTGTTGGGATGCTCCTTGCGACCTTTGAGCGCTGTCTTGAAGCATTTGATGATGAGGGCCATTTCATCCTCATTTAGCCCGGCCGCCTCAACTTGCGCCACCTTGCTAGGTAGCGTCTCCCTGCTACTTGTTGCTTTGAGAGCAACCTTTTGAGGCTCGTAGATGGACATTGGGCCATTCAACGCCTCATCAACATATCTTGCCTCCTTGATCATCATTCGCCCGCTTACAAATTTTCCGAGTATTTCCTCGGGCGTCATCTTGGTGTACCTAGGATTTTCACGAATAGAGTTTACAAGATGAGGATCAAGGACAGTGAAGGACCTTAGCATAAGTCGGACGACGTCGTGGTTCGTCCATCTCGTGCTTCCATAGCTCCTGATTTTGTTGACCAGAATCTTGAGCCTGTTGTACGTTTGGGTTGGCTCCTACCCCCTGATCATTGTGAACCTTCCTAGTTCGCCTTCCACCAATTCCATCTTGGTGATCATGGTGGCATCATTCCCCTCATGCGAGATCTTGAGGGTGTCCCAAATCTGCTTGGCGTTATCCAAGCCGCTCACCTTATTGTACTCTTCCCTGCACAAGGATGCTAGTAGAACAGTGGTAGCTTGTGCATTTTTGTGAATTTGTTCATTGATAAACATGGAATTATCCGTACTATCAAATTGCATTCCATTTTCTACTATCTCCCATATACTTGGATGAAGAGAAAACAAGTGGCTACGCATTTTGTGACTCCAAAATCTGTAGTCCTCTCCATCAAAGTGAGGAGGTTTACCAAGAGGAATGGAAAGCAAATGAGTATTCGAATTATGCGGAATACGAGAATAATCAAAAGAAAAGTTTGAGTTGACCGTTTTCTTTTTCTCGTCGTCGTCGTCTCTTTGGGAAGAAGAGGACTCGTCACTGTTGTAGTAGACTATCTTCTTGATGCGCCTCTTCTTCTTTCCATCCTTCTTCTTATGGCTTGAGCCCGAGTCAGTGGGCTTGTCGTCTTTTGGCTCATTGATGAAGGACTCCTTTTCCTTGTCGTTGATCACCATCCCCTTTCCCTTAGGATCCATCCCTTCAGGCAATTAGTCCTTTTCGTGAAGAGAACGACTTTGATACCAATTGAGAGCACCTAGAGGGGGGGTGAATAGGTGATCCTGTAAAAACTTAAAACTTAAAGCCACAAAACTTGATTAAGTGTTAGCACAATGAAATCAAGTGGCTAAGGACCGAGCTCTTGTGAAACACAATAGACACAGTGAGAACAAGCACAAGAGACACGATGGTTTATCCCATGGTTCGGCCAAGTACAACACTTGCCTACTCCACGTTGTGGCGTCCCAATGGACGAGGGTTGCACTCAACCCCTTTCAAGTGATCCAAAGATCCACTTGAATACCACGGTGTTTTCCTTTCTTTCACTATATCCCGTTTGCGAGGAATCTCCACAACTTGGAGCCTCTCGCCCTTACAAATGATGATCACAAAGAAGCACGGATGTAAGGGAGGGAAAAGCAACACACACAAGTCTCAAAAGCAACAGCACAAATACGCACACTAGTCACAACTTGAGCTCTAATTTCACACACGGAGTTCTCAACTCAAGAGGAGCTCAAATTGCTATCACAAAGAATCAAATGCGCTAGAATGAGGTCTTGGTGCTTAGAGATGATCAAAGAATGCTTGTGTATCTCCTCCATGCGCCTAGGGGTCCCTTTTATAGCCCCAAGGCAGCTAGGAGCCGTTGGAGGCAATCAGGGAAGGCAATTCTTGCCTTCTGTCGGTTGGCGCACCGGACAGTCCGGTGTGCCACCAGATAGGCACTGTTCAGTGTCCGGTGCAGATTGCTTTCCAAAATTGGCACAGCCGACCGTTGAAGATTTGGAGCCGTTGGCGCACCGGACACTGTCCGGTGCACACCGGACAGTCCGGTGCCCCCATCAGACCGTTGGCTCGGCCACGCGTCACGCGCAGATTGCACGGCCGACCATTGGCTCGGCCAACCGTTGGCTCACCGGACAGTTTGGTGCACCACCGGACAGTCCGGTGAATTTTAGCCATACTCCGCCGACGAATTCCCGAGAGGGGCCAGTTGACCAGACTCCAGCCAGGCGCACCGGACACCGAACAGTCCGGTGCACCCAGACTGCGCAGAGTCTTGGCTGCTCCAGCCAAGTCTTTTTCCTTTTGTGTTTTCTCTGATTCTAGCACTTAGACAAATATGTTAGTACACAAAATACAATGTACTAAGTCTAGAATCATACCTTATTGATATTTTGCACTTCATCCACCATTTTGCACACTTTGCACTTAAACCATTTGTGTTGGGCACTTAATCACCAAAATACTTAGAAATGGCACAAGGGCACATTTCCCTTTCAGTATGATCTTCTGGCGTACTTATCCTGCCACCTTGTCCCGTCTAATTGAACACATGCCTTGATGTAAGTTGTGGCGTAACCTGATACACTGTCTTGCGTAGGGTTTAACGAGTGGTGTCGTCTAGTCTTATTTGTCCGTCTATTCATGCCTCGGTAACACACAAAGAACAATCGAAGTCATAATGAAAGGCACCCAAACGGCGTCCTTGGTCAAGCCCCTCGCCTCAGTAACGTGCGGGTAACAATAAAAGCCGCACATTATAGTCCTGCACATGTTGCACACATTTAATGCGGGGGTATGCTACCGTTGCTGGCGTGGGTAAGTATACGTCCCATCTACACTCAGTGATGGTGGGCCCTATGTCAGAGGCTTTCCTCAGGCATCGTCCGGTGGCTTACGCTAGGGGCGTCTGGCCACGTGTTAGCACCGGACCCCTGCCTGGATGAGGGCAGGCCTGGGAATAAGTGGTGACACTGCTTTCCCTAGTCTTTCCTGACCATAGGCCCGACCGCACCTGAGGGGGTCTAGGCTCCTGCCACCCTTGCCTAGACACGTGGCGACTCCAGACCTCACCTAGCCTGAAGTCCGAATGGTGTCTTCCATGCCTAGAGCTGTTCTGAAGGCTTGGTGTTGTACCCAGAGAGCGCCTTCTCCTCCAGAGCTTTATGTTCCCTCTGGACCCCTTTGTCTGGGGATCCATTGGGTCACAAGCAGGTCTGGATCCTATTTGCAGGATCCCAAACCTATAGATGAAATTGTTGATTCCTCCCTTTATGGAGCTTGATAGAGACGACGACCCAGCCCAGGAGGCGAGCCTGGCCTGGTCATGACCCCATATGGTGGGCCTTAGCCCCATGATGGCCCGGCTGCCCATGAAATTCTTAACGGTGGCCCATGAAGACTCACATTGACATAGCAGGAGCGAGTACCCCGTATTCAAGGTACCGACAATATGTCTATAGAAAATAGTCTAATTTATCTCCTTTAACTATCCATTATAATAGTGTCTCAATTTATTCCTAAACTATAAAACGAGATTATTGAACACTAACTTTAAAATCCGTTTATTTTGCACACTGGGTAGTTTTAATGGTGATTTTGGTAATATGACTATGTTAGAGGAAGTAAATTAGACTAAGTTAAAATTTCAATGACATATGTCGAGCTACAATTTTTTAAAAAAACATAAAAATAAATTTTCAATATTTTATCCAAATATTTTTAAATGAAAATAATAGAATTTAAAATTCTAAATTCTGGTTTAATCTTAAAAAATTATGAAACTAGTTTCAAATTTTCTAAAATTATGGTTTATTTTATAGTGTCTAACTTAAAACTGTTTGAATATTGATGGACTCATTTTTGTACTTTTTTGTTAGGCTTCATTTGGTTAGAGGGACTAATCTTTAGTCCAGGTTTTTAGTCCCATTTAGTCTTTATTTTGCCAATCGGAAGGACTAAAGTAGGGACTAATTGACTTTAGTCTCTAGTCCCTCATATGGGTGCTAAAAGGGACTAAGGTCTCGTTTGGTTAGAGAGACTAATCTTTAGTCCCTGGTTTTTAATCCTGTTTAGTCTCTATTTTGCCAAACGGAAGGACTAAAGGAGGGACTAATTGGCTTTAGTCTCCAGCCCCTCACATGGGTGCTAAAAGGGACTAAAGGGCAATATTTACTCTAGTTACCCTTGCTTAGAAAACTGACGTGAAACAAGAAAAGAGGTATTTTGATCTTTATGTGTTGCATTTAATGTATTTAGAATCTGTTTAGTCCCTACAACCAAACACGATAGGGACTAAAGTTTAGTCACTAGACTCACTAGACTAAACTTTAGTCCTAGAACTTAATGGAACCAAACTGGGCCTAAAGGGCAACATCTACTCCAATTGCCTTTGCCTAAGAACTGGTATCAAACAAGAAAAGAAGTATTTTAGTCTTTATGTGTTGCATTTAGTATTTAGAATCTGATTAGTCACTATAACCAAACTACAACCAAATAGAGTGGGGGACTAAAGTTTAGTCCCTGTCATAGGACTAAGGGAATCAAACAGGACCTTAGTGGAAGCTCTCGTTATCCATTATAATTGGTTGACGTTGATCATCTATAATTGGTTGACGTTGATCAAAGGTCCCCGAAGCACCAAACGAGGACCTAACAACCACTAGCCGCTACCGACCACGCAAGGTCACTCCGGGCCTCCGGGGCAACCTTTCTCTAAGGACCCCGTGTAGGGTTCACAAGATGAGGAACGTTGGACTCCGCTAAGCGACCACTTAGCCGCAGGCGTGGGCCCGTCAGGTCCACATATCAGTCTTCGATGTGGGTGAGAAAAATGGTGCAATGAAGAATGTAGCCAAGGGGACCTTTGCATAAAATATTGAAGCATGTAGTAGAGAACCAAAGACACTATGGTATTTTAGGCCTTGGGCCCTTGATGCTTAATTTGTGCGTGCTATCATGTGCCTCATCACACGATAACTCGTCCCAGTTTTCAGTTTAGATCACGTGTGCTGTCGTTCGCTTTGTCGCACGACAATCCTTTAAATTTACCTAGAGTTGTTTATAATAATTAAGCGCGTAGCGTAACTTTATTTTATGCATAGCGCGATTGTTAAATCAACATGGTTATGTTTAGACAAGTATTTTAATTCATGACTATTTAACGTAATCGCCTTTCGATCGTAGCCTCGACCATTGTTTTCTCTTTCTCACATAGTCATAGGTGCGAGCCCTGCGCCAAGCGTCTGCTTATTTGTTGCATTCCACTGTGTGGTGTATTGTTTCTTTTATATTAAGTTTGTGAAATGTATGTTTGAACTCGTATAGATAACGATCCATTGGCGGAGTCCGAAGGAGTTGCAGGTGAAGACCCTGAGCAGCAGCTGGTTGGTGAAGGCAAGTTTCCCTTGACCCATCTATGTCCTATACATTTTATAATTCACTCCCCGCATTTACATAATTTATACCTAAGGATTAACTAGCTTTGTTTATCATGTCCTTGTTTACCTATGTGGGTTGGATCATTTTGGTTTAGCTCTATGCTAGTGTTTCACCCTAATCAATGAACATGATGAGATTATTTATGATACGTTGTTTCCTCTCTTGATTATGATGATGACTTTGTGACAATTAAGGGGACTCGAGCGGTTTCTCGAGTGCCTCTCTGTAAGGACTGGTTCGTTGGATGACCACCCGGGAAAACAGTACAACCATGAGGGTGGTATGGGACGCCCTTAGCTGAATAATTAGAGGAACTGAGGTGTAGTTCGCTTCGCTGTTGTGCCGTCAATGGGGCTCGGTGTATGCGGCTCGCTCTGCCGAGGGTGGTTTGCCCCTTAGGAGGAGTGCGGTACATTTAGGCAACCTAACGGGCGACTACAACCTCAGGGAATCTTTGTAAAGGCTACATAGTGAAACCTTGCCTATTCACCTTGGTAGTGTTTAAGGTTTTGATCGGCCCGAGGCAAAAAGGAATCACGGCTCGTGGGTAAAGTGTGCAACATCTGCAGAGTGTTATGAAACTGATATATCAGTCGTGCTCACGGTTATGAGCGACCTTGGGAGCTCCACTGATTAGAAACACATTGATCAGAGATACTTTGTTTACAGATGATGATGAGGATATGATGGTTTTGATTATGATTATGATTATGGTTTCTGGTATTCTTTCCTTTTGGAAAGAGAACTTTTGGGTTAATAACTTGAGTTAATGCTAAAACTTGGCTCTTTACTTGTAATAATTACCTGACCAACTAAAAGCAACTACTTGACCTTAAGCCCACATAAAGCTAGTCCACTATAGTCAAACGGGACAATTGCTGAGTATGTTGATGTGTACTCACCCTTGCTTTACACACCAAACTCCCCCAGGTTGTCCACATTGCAACCACTGCTCAGGAGAAGATGAAGTCGTGGTGGAGGATTTCCAGGAGTTCCATGGGTACGATGAGTTCTAGGAGTGGGTTAGCGACAAACCCCCCAAGTCGGCTGCCTGTGAAGGCCGTGTTTAGCTACGTTTCGTTTTTCGCACTTTGATAATTGTTAATGACTATGTGGATGTTTCGGACATCATGATGTAATCAGACTATTACCCTCTTTTATGTTATTATTTGAGCATTGTCTGATGATGTACGGTTATGTAACTGTTGTGTATGTGAATTGCTGATCCTGGCACGTATATGGTTCACATTCAGTTTGCCTTCTAAAACCAGGTGTGACACTCTAGCAGCGACACCTCCCCGCTTGCCCCTACCCGGGTCCCATTCCACCCTTGTGGTAGCACTGTTTTCCCGGGTGGTTCTCCAAGTTCCAATTAACAATATGTTCTAATCATGAACAGTAATTCAACAATAACGTAATTGGAACATGATCATAATAAAACATTAGTTTCCCAAAACCAGGTAGAGTAATAGCAAATCTACCCAATAATTCATCTGTTTGCAAGGTGGGGGATAAACAATGCTAGGGAAACCTATTAGGTCCTGTCAAATTAACCTGAGCATGTCACAGTGATTAATATAAAACATTATTAGATAAAAAGGAGTGATCAAGGGCACAACTTGCCTTAAACTTGAGATTTCGGGTACCAAGATGATCTTCAGACGACTCGTAACCTCGCTGCTAGTCGTAGCAATACAAACAAACATGGTATAGGCAAAATTAACATCACACCAAACATAAGAACAAACTGCATAATAATGTTCTACGCGTCTTAACGAGATCGTAGGTCCGAGAACCACTAAATCCGGAGTTACGGTTAACAAGTTATTATTTTCTGAAGATTCAGGTGATAGATAATAAAACAATTAGGTGTAAAATTTTATCCTATGTTTCATAACAAAATAAAGTTACCAGATGATAAACAATATTAATATGAATTTAATGCAACTGGAATGGATCAAAAAGAAGTTAAAATGAATTAATTATGAATTAAACAAGTTTCTGGAGTTATTTTTATACTAAAAATCATTTTTTGGTTTATTTTATTAAATCTGAGGTTTATTTGAACTTCGGGCATAATTATCAGAGAGCTCAGGGTCTAAATCATGAAAAACAGGACCGATCTGTAATGCTTTTTACATTGCAGTGGACGGTGGGTTGGTTTCATATAAGCACAGGGGCTCTTATGCAAACCTGCCCAGCTGAAGGGGTATTATGCAATCGGGGCCATTGGATCGTGTTTCATCCGTCCAGATTAGACGCACACACATTATGAACCATGGTGCGATCCTGATCGCTGGATCCAAGATCCAAGGCCAGAAGTCACCCTTGACCCGATCACGTTCGATCCCAATCCGGCGGCCCAGATCAAGTGCGACGAAGGGGTATCTAAGCATTGAATCACAACCATCCATCACATAACCTACGGTTGCAAGCTTGTCTTCTACCATACCTCGCCAGAGCACGGCGGCGCCCCGCCACCGCGTGGCGAACAAGCCGGTGAGCGGCTAGCCGAGACCCAGGGTACAATCGCCAACATCGGAGGGACCTACTGAAAGCGGACATCAAACCGAATAGGGTTAGGAACATCATACCATCGAGGGCACCCTGGTGAAGCCGGCCTGCGACAGACAGCGGATCTGCGTTACACGGACTGCTCCGGTGAGCAATCGGGATGGCGCAGGTGACAAATCCTCCACGGCGCAACCACAGCCTCCCACCCGCAGGCCAGAAGAAGCCCTAGGACACAACTCCAGGACGGCGAATCGAAGTCCACACGCGGCAGCCCAATCATGCTCCCATGGCGGCCACCGAACAGGTGTCGTGGTTCTCCGAGATGGCACAATGACAGTTCGACAAAGGGGTGGCACCGTTTAGCTTTATAGGAGGGCAGGGGAGACCAGATCGGAAAGGGAGGGGCGGGCAAGGGGGTTCTCCGGTGATCTCGGGTTTGTTGCAACAAAAGCACGCGCCGCAGAGAGGAGACATCAGACGATGCGGGGCCCACTTACCTGCGACACAACGATGACACTCACAGGCGACCAACAGGTGGGCTCCACACGTCAGTGACACTTTCGTGCGAGCGGAACACAGATAACCCGGGCCTGTATGTCGGCTCCATGCCCAGGGAGATGGGTCGCGCGTGCGAGGGGTAAGAGACGGTGGGCCGAAAGAGCAGGAATTGGCCCAACAGTGGCTTTTTTCCTTTTTTCTGTTCTATCTCAAATTTCAAATATTCAAACCAAATTCTAATTTCTGTTTTGAATTTCAGATGTTCAATTTCAAATATAATCCAAATGTGAATGTAAATCCTACTATTTTCCATATTATTATTTATTCTCCTTCCCATTATTTGATTCTAGCAATAATTAACTTTATTACTAATTTCTTTTCTCATTTTCTATTTTGGATTTTGAATTTGAACTTCTTCCTAATTTTCAAAATCCAGTATTTGAATTCAAATTTATGTTGGGGATTTCACACCTTAATCAAGTGCATCCACAAAAGTACCAACATGAAGAAATATATTTATTCATGTATATTTTTCTTATAGTGTACATTCTTTTCCTTCTCGTGCCTTTTCTTTTCTCATTCCCTAATTCCCAAAACACTACCATCCAAATATATTTATTTATTTTATTATTTTTCTCTTATACCAATTTTGGGCTTTACACCGACTCACCTTGGTAGTGTTTGAGGGTTTGATCGACCCGAGGCAAAAAGGGATCATGACTCGTGGGTAAAATGTGCAACCTATGCAGAGTGTTACAAACTAGTATATCAGTCATCCTCACAGTTAAGAGCAGCCTTGGGATTCTCTTTGATTAGAATTACTCTAGATTCATTTATGTCGATGGTTTAATGATGATGGTTACTTATGATATTTGGTACTTTTCTCTTGTAGGAAGTTCTTTCTTTTGGGAATATCAACTTATATTTTATGCTAAAACTTGGCTTCTACTAATGATATATACCTGACCAACTAAAAGCAACCACTTTGAGCTTAACCCCACATACAATTAGTCCACTTCAACCAAACGAGACATTTGCTGAGTACGTTGATGTGTACTCACCCTTGCTTAAAAACCAAACACCAGGTTGTCCCTATTGCAACCATTGCTTAGGAGAAGATGAAGGCAACATGGAGGATTTTTAGGAGTTTCAAGACTTCAAGGAATTCTAAACTAGACTAGCGGCAAACCCCCAGTCAGCTTCCTGTGAAGGCCTTATCTTACTACGTTCCGTTCAGCACTTTGATTTATGTTTAAGTTAATGACAATGTGGATGTTTTGGACATCATGATGTAATAAAGTAATACTTATTTTCGCTATTATTTGAGCATTGTGTGATGATGTCCAATTATGTAATCGTTGTGTACGTGAATTTCTAATCTTGGCACGTACATGGTTCGCATTCGGTTTACCTTCTAAAACTGGGTGTGACAATTGGGGCCTATATATATATATATATATATATATATATATATATATAGGGACGAGGTAATGGAAGCCCTGGGCTTCCATTAGTACCAGGAAGTCCCAGCCAGGTATAGCCACGTCCCGTACCAGCATGCGTCCCATCGGGCATGAGTTCTTACTTGGACATATTTTAGCGTAAAACGTGAACAAAAACAGCGTAAATGATTACAAATTTTAGCGTAAATCGTAGATCTATTTTGAAACGGCGAATGCGGCCCGAAAATTACGGCGTAAAAATCTCGCACGTCCCATCATGATCGGGTTCTGACTCGGACAGATTTTAGCGTAAAACATGAACCAAAACAGCGTAAATGAGTACAAAATTTAGCGTAAATCTTATATCTGTTTCGTAACCGTAAATGGGTCCCGAAATTACGGCGTAATAATCGCGTGCGTCCGATCGTGCGCGGGTTTTTCTCAAATAGATTTTAGCGTAAAACGTGAGCTAAAACAGCGTAAATGAGTACACAATTTAGCGTAAATCGTATACCTGTTTCGTATACCAAATTTACGGCGTGAAAATCGCGCGCCATCGGTCGTGCGCAGGTTCTGGCTCGGACGGATTTAAGTGTAAATCGTGAACCAAAACAACGTAAATGAGTATGAATTTTAGCGTAAATCGTCCATCTATTTCATAATAACGAATGTAGACCGAATGTATCTCTCAGCGCATGAGGTTGTCATAAAACACATCAAGAAATGTCGTAAATTGGTGTAAGATACAACAAGAAGTGATCTGAGCTAATTGTAGTGTAAAATGCAAGCTAACCATCTACAGGAGAACTGTTTCAGATTTTACAATATGATATAAGAGATAATTATTCCTGTTCATGTTGCACTTATATTTTGTGTAGAGGTCCTTCAAGTCCGTTTTCTCATAATCTGACCCTCTATATTTAGCTTCAAATTCTTCAATGTCAGCCTCCGTGACCTGGGAATAAAGATTAAATTAAGTACCATTATATATAAAAATATACAACCTGTCCCCAAAATATTGTCACTCTGGCTATACATCTGAACAAGCCAAAAGGGTATTCTTTTAGAGACAGAGCAACAGAGCTAGTTTTATGCCACAACAGAGTTCTCGCTACTGTATTTCCCTAAAAAATATCATTGTAAATTAATAGACAATATCAGCCTACAATTAATATAGAAGCAACCATACTTTCTTGTACATTGTTCTGAAGTACTCCTGAAGATCGTTTGCTGCTTCTCCCACCAATGCCTAGATGAAAAAGGAAGATCCATAAAAATATTGCTTGAGTCTGAAAGGTAAAAAAACATTCATGTTTATGGTTGAGATACTACCTCATCCCCAGGATTCTTATCTGGGTGGAGGCGCAGAGCCAATTTGTGATACGCCTTCTTTATTTCTTGTTGAGAAGTGGTCTTCCCAACTCCTAGAATCTTTAAATGATAAAAAATAAACAAAAAATTAAATAATTAAATTGTGATCTGGAAAGAGAACCTGAAAGCAGTAAGCACTGGTTAATTACAGTTCCAAAGTGATAGCATATGCCAAAGAAAAACTCAAAGATGTTTTGGTTTTTTAATGTTATGTACTTAAATAATATATATACACTAAAAACCAATATATATGCATAACCAAAAAATATATATATATAAATATAAAATGTCTCATAATTGTAAAGAATGAAGCAACAAATATCATTAGCACGAGTATATATGAAAAATTGACAAACAACACTAGCTAATTATGATAAGATTATTACTTGCCATTAACCAAAAGTGGATAACACAACCCCAGGCTCATGACTATTGATTTATAGAGAACCCAGTTGATTTATTTGTACTGTGTAGCTAGCAACGAACCATATAGCCTAATTACGTAATGGGAATCACCTATATACAATGTTTTATGCATGTTTGCATAGCATACAAGAAATCACCTTGGCATTCCGCCGTTGCATCTCATCAACTCCTCGAGCTGCAAGCAATACTGGAAGTAGCACTCCAGCCCTGCGCGAAGAACTCTCACGCAAGTGCTTGATCCATCCCAGCTCGCCGCAGCTGTGTTCTTCAATAAGAGCCGGTGGCCAATCAAAACCGTTGTCACTGCCTCTGCTTCTTCCCTTTCCGTGGCTAGCTCCTACCTCGAGTCTGTCAAACAGCAAGTGCTTGAGTTGCTCCCCTTCTCTCTCCCCTTCATCAGCGTCGGTCGTCCTCCAGTGACTACAGCCACCTGGTCGGCGGCGTCGACGAGGCAGTCGATGGGCGACTTGGACTGGGCGAGGAGCCAGTTCAGGGTCTTGCTGGCCTTGTCGAACCCGAGGCGGTCCTGCAGCGCCAAGAACTCTCGCGCGACCCCGACCGAGAGCCGCATCCGGCGGTCGCGGAGGCCCTGCGCGTGCGGATCTTACTGTGCTAAATCGTCTGGAACGACCGCTTCCGTAGTACGGCCGCGACCTGGACGCCGGCGTCATCCACCACCGGCGGCGACCCGTTGCTCGGCAGCTCCCTCTCCCCGCCGGCGCCTGCATAAAAGAAAGCAGAAGCGGAGGCCGTGAGATCTGGTAGCCACGGTCGTGCTGCGCTAGGTGGATCCGGATCTGTGCGGGGTGGTTGTCTGGATCGGGGAGTGGGGCTCGGAGGCGATGGCAGCGTGAGTGGAGGTAAAACTGCCGCCACTGAAACCCTATTTTTCTTGCAAACAGCCGCCGTTGGGAAGGTTGGATAGTGTGATCCGTTTTATACGATGGTGTTACAGCAAAATAAGCGTAAACTTATGTATAACAAAGCGTAAAGATGATGTTAGGTCGACCGATTGAGTGGGGATCAGGGCTTTCTCTAATTAGAGAGAGCCAGGGCTCCTAATACTATAACTATATATATATATATATATATATATATATATATATATATATATATATATATATATATATATATATATATATATATATATATATATATACTGGCCATTTGAAGGCGTGGGAGCTCAAGCAACAAACCAAGACATATTGTAGACATTTCCAAGTGCTCATACGCCAAGTGCTTAATAGAATCACTCGATGATTAGTGTAGGTGCTTTGCGAAGTGCTTAAGTTAGTTAGACCGCTTATGCACTTGCAATAGGTGAATCCTAGTTAGTTGAGAGAGTTTAGAAAAAACACACAACCCTCGGCTCTTGTGTGAGCCGTTGTAATTGTACCGAGTGGGGCGAGAGTCTTGAGAGACTGTGACAACCGAGTTTGTGTCACGACCGCCACCATGTACCGGAGGGAACGAGGCCCGCGGTGTTTCGTATGGAAGCTCGATAGTGGAGATGATAGGGAGCGTCCGAGAGGAGCTGGAAGTGAAGCACCACTTGCGCGTGGAGAAGGCACGCGACTCTCTATGGAGTTACTCGACCAAGGTGTTTGGCCCTCGCGTGGGCTACCCTTTGCATAGGGACACCAATGGGGATTAGTCATGACCTTGCATCGTTCCGGATACCTCGGTAAAAATATCGGCATCATCCACGGGAGTTGCATCTCTATCTTGCTCTTTACCTTTCACATTTATATTGAGTAATTAAGTTTCAATCTCCTCTTTCTAGTTAGAATATTTAGGATTGAAACTTAGGCTTTGCGGTAGAGATAGCCAACACTTGGACAAAACGTAGTTTGCACATTCTAGATTATTTATTTGCATAGGTTTTGCTCTAGGGATTTAATTGTGGCCTAGTTTAGATAATAGTTTTAGAAGTCCTAATTCACCCCTCTTAAGCATCACTGTTTCCTACAACTAGCAAACACATTAGTCCACAAGTTATGTTGATCATCAAACACCAAAATCATTTAGTCAAATGGTCCAGGGTCCATTTTCCTTACTGTGGGGGCTCTATAAAAACCCCCTAGCAGGCCATTTGAAGATGTTGGAGCCCAAGTAAAATATCCTAAGCATAGAAACACATTTTCAAGTGCTCTATCACACAAGTGCTAAATAGAATTACTCGATCATTAGTATAGGTGCTTTGCGGAGTGCTTAGTCTAGTTAAACCGCCATTGCACTTGCTCTATGTGTATTCCTAGTTGTGTGAGTGAGGTTAGCAAAACTCACAAAACCCCTCGGCTCTTGCGCGAGCCAATGTAATATTGTACCAAGTGAGGTAAGAGTCTTGCGAGACCATGTCAACTGCGTTTGTGACACGACCGCCACTGTGTACCGGAGAAAATGAGGCCCACGACGTTTTGGTTGGAAACTCGATAGTGAAGAGGGCAGGGAGCGTCCGAGAGGAGACCAAAAGCAGAGCACCTCTTGAGAGGGAGAAGGCCTACGACTCTTTACCGAGTTACTCGTATGTGGTGCTTGGCCCTCGTGTGGGCTACCATTTGTGTAGGGGCACCAACGAGGATTAGTTAGGACCTTGCGCGGTTCCGGATACCTCGGTAAAAATATCGATGTTGTCCACATGAGTTTGCATCTCTAGCTTTGCTCTTTAGCTTCTGCATTTACTTTCAAGTACTTAATTTTCAATCTGTCTATTCCTAGCTTAGAATTGTTAGGATTGGAACTTAGGTTGCAAAACACCTTTTTGCGGTAGAAATAGTAATACTCAGACAAAACCTAGTTTGCACATTCTAGTTTACATATTTGCATAGTTTTGTTCTAGAGATTTATTTGTGCTATAGTTTAGAGATAATTTTTAGAAGTCTTATTCACCTCCCTCTTAGGTGTTTGTGTTTCCTATACTGGTCAGCTCGGCTCGACTCGGATCAGATCGTCTCGTTTGAATCTTTCATGAGCTGATCTAACATCCTAGCTCGGTTCATTAACGAGCCAACTCGTGAACTAAACGAGCGATCACAATTCAGCAAAACAAAACCATATGCATATCATTTACGTAACAATTAATGAACATGTTATATGTATGTGTGGTGTCTATGACCTATGAATTAAACTAATGATTGATAAATTGTGTCTATGTGTTAAATTGATCTATGCACGTGTAACTGTGGGTTAAACTAATGAACATGTGTGTGCATTGTGAATTGATGACTAATGAGTTGTATTAATTTGGTGCTAAATTGATGTGGTATGTAAAACTATGAGTATAATTGTTATTTTCTGTTGTTAAATTGGTTTGAAATTAACTAGAAAATGATTATTATGTACATATCGTTTTTTTTCTGCTCTGACTGACGAGCTAAACGAATCAGCTCGAGTTCGTAAACGAGCTGAGCTAACTCTGTGGCTCTTTAGCTTAACGAGCCAACTCGAACACGGACGAACTGAGCTTGTCGGGGACCATAATTAGGGGTACCCTCAAGGCTCCTAATTCTCAGCTGGTAACCCCCATCAGCATAAAGCTGCAAAGGCCTGATGGGTGCGATTAAGTCATGGATCAGTCCATTCGAGCGACTCGATCACGCCTCGCCCGAGCCTAGCCTCGGACAAGGGCAGCCGACCCCGGAGGATTTCCGTCTCGCCCGAGGCCCCCCTCCAACGGCGAACATATTTCCGGCTCGCCCAAGGCCCAGCCTTCGCTAAGAAGCAACCCTGACCAAATCGCCGCACCAACCGACCAAATCGCAGGAGCATTTAATGCAAAGGTGGCCTGACACCTTTATCCTGACGCGCGCCCCCCAGCCGGCAGAGCCGAAGTGACCGCCGTCACTTCACCGCTCCACTGACCGACCTGACAGAAGGACAGCGCCGCATGCGCCACTCCGACTGCGGTGCCACTTGACAGAGTGAAACTGACAGGCAGTCAGGCCCTGCCGAAGGCATCATAGGAAGCTCCGCTTCGCCCGACCCAGGGCTCGGACTCGGGCTAAGTCCCGGAAGACGGCGAACTCCGCTCCGCCCGACCCAGGGCTCGGACTCGGGCTAAGTCCCGGAAAACAGCGAACTCCGCTCCGCCCGACCCAGGGCTCGGACTCGGGCTAAGTCCCGGAAGACGGCGAACTCCGCTCCGCCCGACCCAGGTGAGAGCACCTAGAGGGGGGGGTGAATAGGTGATCCTGTAAACTTAAAACTTAAGCCACAAAAACTTGGTTAAGTGTTAGCACAATAATCACCAAGTGGCTAGAGAAGAGTCTTAGCAAAACACAATAACCACAAGAGAACAATCACAGAGATGACACAGTGGTTTATCCCGTGGTTCGGCCAAGACCAACGCTTGCCTACTCCACGTTGTGGCGTCCCAACGGACGAGGGTTGCAATCAACCCCTCTCAAGCGGTCCAAAGACCCACTTGAATACCACGGTGTTTTGCTTGCTTTACTATATCCCGTTTGCGAGGAATCTCCACACTTTGGAGCCTCTCGCCCTTACACTTGAAGTTCACAAAGAAGCACAGAGCAAGGGAGGGATTAGCAACTCACACAAGACACAAAGATCACAGCAAATACGCACACACAGAATCCAGACTTAAGCTCAAATGGCTAGCACACTAGAACGGAGCTCAAATCACTAGAATGTCGAACAAGTGCGCGAGAATGATGTGTGAGTGATCAATAGTGCTCAAAGGATGCTTGGTGTGCTCCTCCATGCGCCTAGGGGTCCCTTTTATAGCCCCAAGGCAGCTAGGAGCCGTTGAGAGCAATCTGGGAAGGCAATTCTTGCCTTCTGTCGTCTGGCGCACCGGATAGTCCGGTGCACACCGGACACTGTCCGGTGCCCGATTTCTTTCCTTCTATGGCGAAGCCGACCGTTGGCAGCCTTGGAGCCGTTGGCGCACCGGACAGTCCGGTGCCCCCTTCTAGCCGTTGGCTCGGCCACGTGTCCCGCACAGATCACGCGACCGACTGTTGGCCCGGCCGACCGTTGGCTCACCGGACAGTCCGGTGCACACCGGACAGTCCGGTGAATTATAGCCGTACGTCGCCGGTTAATTCCCGAGAGCGGCCACTTCGCTCGAACCAGCCTGGCGCACCGGACACTGTCCGGTGCACCACTGGACAGTCCGGTGCTCCCAGACTGGGCAGATTCTTGGCTGCTCGAGCCAAGACATTTCCAATTGGATTTTTCCTGTTTCCAGCACTTAGACATAATACATTAGTCCATAAAACAATGTACTAAGTCTGAGAAACATACCTTTATCCTTGGTTTGTACTTTGTCCACCATTTTACATTTAAGCACTTGTGTTAGACACTAAATCACCAAAATACTTAGAAATGGCCCAAGGGCACATTTCCCTTTCAATCTCCCCCTTTTTGGTGATTTATGCCAACACAATATAAAGTAAGTAGAACAAATACAATATCACTTCAAATAAGAACTTAAATTGTTTTGATTCAATTTTGACATATATGGATCACCCTTTGCCACCACTTGGTTTGTTTTTGGAAATCAAACTCAAACCTCTATCTCTAAGTCAAACACACATGTTAAGACATAAAGAGAGTGATTCCAAGAGAAATTGATTCAAGATTTCAAAAACTCCCCTTTTTCCCATAATCAACACTTCTCCCCACAAGAAGCCAACTTTTGACAAGAGAGACAATAAAAGAGTTTTGAAAAACCAAAAAGCTCTATTCTACTATTTTCAAAATCTCTCAAGTGGTAGCTGATCCATTTATCGCTTTGGCCTTTATTTTCTCCCCCTTTGGCATCAAGCACCAAAACGGGATCAATCTTGGCCCTTGAACCCCATTGCCTCACCAAAATCTTCAATAAGAATACAAAGGCAATAAGAGTACATGAGATGAACTTGGAATAAGTTACCCTCTCATCGGAGTGCAGTGGAAGTCTTTCATGGTCCAAGTCCACCTTTTTCCTTTCAATCCTCCTTCGAGACTAAATCATCAAACTCAAGCACATGGTTAGTCTCAAAGGGTCAAGTTGTAACACATCTCCCCCTAAACATGTGCATCACTTTGCAACGGACTTGTGAGGTCCAGGGAGTGTTTATACAACTTGAGCACCATTATTAAGCAACAATATGCATAAGGAACATGATCAAAGGCATAAACACATGTATGCTATCAATTCAGGTTCCGCGAATCTAAGACATTTAGCTCACTACGCAACCTGCAAAAGGTCTTCTCATCTAGAGGCTTGGTAAAGATATCGGCTAGCTGGTTCTCGGAGCTAACATGGAACACTTCGATATCTCCCTTTTGCTGGTGGTCTCTCAAAAAGTGATGCCGGATGTCAATGTGCTTTGTGCGGCTGTGTTCAACAGGATTTTCCGCCATGCGGATAGCACTCTCATTATCACATAGGAGTGGGACTTTGCTCAGATTGTAGCCAAAGTCCCTAAGGGTTTGCCTCATCCAAAGTAGTTGCGCGCAGCACTGTCCTGCGGCAACATACTCGGCCTCAGCGGTGGATAGGGCAACGGCGATTTGTTTCTTAGAATTCCATGACACCAGGGACCTTCCTAAGAATTGGCATGTCCCCGATGTACTCTTCCTATCGACCTTACATCTAGCATAGTCGGAATCTGAATATCCAATCAAGTCAAAAGTGGACCCCTTTGGATACCAGAGCCCGAAGCAAGGCGTAGCAACTAAATATCTAAGGATTCGCTTCACTGCCACTAAGTGACACTCCTTAGGATCGGATTGAAATCTAGCACACATGCATACGCTAAGCATAATATCTGGTCTACTAGCGCATAAGTAAAGTAATGACCCTATCATTGACCGGTATGCCTTTTGATCAACGAACTTACCTCCTTTGTTGAGGTCGGTGTGTCCGTCGGTCCCCATTGGAGTCTTTGTGGGCTTGGCATCCTTCATCCCAAACCGCTTCAGCAAGTCTTGCGTGTACTTCGTTTGAGAGATGAAGGTGCCGTCCTTGAGTTGCTTTACTTGGAACCCAAGGAAGTAGTTCAACTCGCCCATCATCGACATCTCGAATTTCTGTGTCATCACCCTGCTAAACTCTTCACAAGACTTTTTATTAGTAGAACCAAATATTATGTCATCGACATAAATTTGGCACACAAAAAGATCACCGTCACAAGTCTTAGTGAAAAGAGTTGGATCGGCTTTCCCAACCTTGAAAGTATTAGCAATTAAAAAGTCTCTAAGGCATTCATACCATGCTCTTGGGGCTTGCTTAAGTCCATAGAGCGCCTTAGAGAGCTTACACACGTGGTCGGGGTACCGTTCATCCTCGAAGCCAGGGGGTTGCTCCACGTACACCTCCTCCTTGATCGGCCCATTGAGGAAAGCACTCTTCACATCCATTTGGTACAACCTGAAAGAATGGTGAGCGGCATATGCTAACAAAATACGAATGGACTCTAGCCTAGCCACAGGAGCAAAAGTCTCCTCAAAGTCCAAACCTGCGACTTGGGCATAACCTTTTGCCACAAGTCGAGCCTTGTTCCTTGTCACCACCCCGTGCTCGTCTTGTTTGTTGCGGAACACCCACTTGGTTCCCACATCATTTTGCTTAGGACGAGGCACCAGCGTCCAAACTTCATTCCTCTTGAAGTTATTGAGCTCCTCTTGCATGGCCAATACCCAGTCCGGATCTAGCAAGGCCTCTTCTACCCTGAAAGGCTCAATAGAAGAGACAAAGGAGTAATGCTCACAAAAATTAACTAATCGAGATCGAGTAATTACTCCCTTGCTTATGTCACCCAAAATCTGGTCGACGGGATGATCCCTTTGAATCATCGCTCGGACTTGAGTTGGAGGTGCCGATTGTGCTTCTTCCTCCATTACTTGATCGTCTTGTGCTCCCCCTTGATCACACGCCTCCTGTTCATCATCTTGAGTTGGGGGATGCACCATCGTTGAGGAAGAAGGTTGATCTTGCTCCTTTTGTTCCTGTGGTCGTACATCACCAATCACCATGGTTCGTATAGCGGCCGTCGGAACATCTTCTTCATCTACATCATCAAGATCAACAACTTGCTCTCTTGGAGAGCCATTAGTCTCATCAAATACAACGTCGCTAGAGACTTCAACCAAACCCGATGATTTGTTGAAGACCCTATACGCCTTTGTATTTGAGTCATAACCTAACAAAAACCCTTCTACAACTTTGGGAGCAAACTTAGAATTTCTACCCTTCTTCACTAGAATGTAGCATTTGCTCCCAAATACACGAAAGTAAGATACATTGGGTTTGTTACCGGTTAGAAGCTCATACGATGTCTTCTTGAGGAGGCGGTGAAGGTAGACCCTGTTGATGGCGTGGCAAGCCGTGTTCACGGCTTCCGACCAAAAACGCTCGGGGGTCTTGAACTCTCCAAGAATCGTCCTCGCCATATCGATTAGCGTCCTGTTCTTCCTCTCTACCACACCATTTTGTTGTGGTGTGTAGGGAGCGGAGAACTCGTGCTTGATCCCTTCCTCTTCAAGGAACTCCTCCACTTGCAGGTTCTTGAACTCGGACCCGTTGTCGCTCCTTATCTTCTTCACCTTGAGCTCAAACTCATTTTGAGCTCTCCTTAGGAAGCGCTTGAGGGTCCCTTGGGTTTCAGACTTATCCTGCAAAAAGAATACCCAAGTGAAGCGGGAAAAGTCATCCACAATAACTAAACCATACTTACTTCCCCCTATGCTTAGATAAGCGACGGGTCTGAAGAGGTCCATATGTAGCAGCTCCAGGGGCCTTGATGTGGTCATCACATTCTTGCTGTGATGTGCTCCTCCCACCTGTTTACCTGCTTGACATGCTGCACAAGGTCTATCTTTTTCGAATTGCACGTTAGTTAAACCTATCACATGTTCTTCCTTTAAAAGCTTGTGAAGGTTCTTCATCCCCACATGTGCTAAGCGGCGATGCCACAGCCAGCCCATGCTAGTCTTAGCTATTAAGCATGCATCTAGACCGGCCTCCTCTTTTGCAAAATCAACTAAATAAAGTTTGCCGTCTAATACACCCTTAAAAGCTAGTGAACCATCACTTCTTCTAAAGACAGACACATCTACATTAGTGAATAGACAATTATATCCCATATTGCATAATTGACTAACAGATAACAAATTATATCCAAGAGACTCAACTAAAAACACATTAGATATAGAGTGCTCATTTGATATTGCAATTTTGCCTAATCCTTTCACCTTGCCTTGATTCCCATCACTGAATATAATTGAATCTTGGGAATCCTTGTTCTTGACATAGGAGGTGAACATCTTCTTCTCCCCTGTCATATGGTTTGTGCATCCGCTATCGATAATCTAGCTTGAACCCCCGGATGCATAAACCTGCAAGGCAAATTTAGGCTTGGGACTTAGGTACCCAACTCTTGTTGGGTCCTACAAGGTTAGTCACAGTTGTCTTAGGGACCCAAATGCAAGTTTTATCTCCCTTGCATTTTGCCCCTAATTTCCTAGCAACTATCTTCCTATCCTTTCTACAAATAGCAAAGGAAGCATTTAAAGCATGATAAATTGTAGAGGGACCATTCATAACTTTTCTAGGAACATGAACAATATTCTTCCTAGGCACATAATGAATATTTTTCCTAGGCATATCTCTACCATGCATATAGGAAGAACTGGAAGCATACATAGCATAAGGGTCATAGGCATGTGAATCAAAAGTATTACAACTCCTATGAGACTGTCTTCTATCATTGTACATAAAAGCATGGTTCTTTTTAGTACTACTTGCCATAGGGGCCTTCCCTTTCTCCTTGGCGGAGATGGGAGCCTTATGGCTTGTTAAGTTCTTGACTTCCCTCTTGAAGCCAAGACCATCCTTAATTGAGGGGTGTCTACCAATTGTGTAGGCATCCCTTGCAAATTTTAATTTGTCAAATTCACTTTTGCTAGTCTTAAGTTGGGCATTAAGACTAGCAACTTCATCATTTAATTTTGCAATAGAGGCTATGTGTTCACTACAAGCATCAATATCAAAATCTTTACACCTATTGCAAATAACATCATTTTCTACACAAGATGTTGATTTACTAGCTATTTTTAACTTAGCATTCAAATCATCATTAATGCTCCTTAAGTTAGAAATTGTCTCATGGCAAGAAGATAATTCACAAGAAAGCATTTCATTTCTTTTAACTTCTAGAGCATGAGATTTTTGTGCTTCTACATATTTGTCATGTTCTTCATACAACAAATCCTCTTGCTTTTCTAAAAGCCTATTCTTATCATTCAAGGCATCAATCAATTCATTAATTTTATCTACCTTGGTTCTATCTAGGCCCTTAAATAAACATGAATAATCTATTTCATCCTCATCACTAGATTCGTCCTCACTTGAAGAAGCATAAGTAGTGTTTCGAGTACATACCTTCTTCTCCCTTGCCATAAGGCATGTGTGACGCTCGTTGGGGAAGAGGGATGACTTGTTGAAGGCGGTGGGGGCGAGTCCTTCATTGTCGGAGTCGGAAGAGGAGCAATCCGAATCCCACTCCTTGCCTAGATGCGCCTCACCCTTCGCCTTCTTATAGTTCTTCTTCTTCTCCCTCTTGTTTCCTTGATCCTGATCACTATCATTGTCGGGACAGTTAGCAATAAAATGACCAAGCTTACCACATTTGAAGCATGAGTGCTTCCCCTTTGTCTTGGTCTTGCTTGGCTGCCCTTTGCGACCTTTTAGCGCCGTCTTGAATCTCTTGATGATGAGAGCCATCTCTTCATTATTAAGTCCGGCCGCCTCAATTTGTGCCACCTTGCTAGGTAGCGTCTCATTGCTTCTTGTTGCCTTGAGAGCAAGAGGTTGAGGCTCATTGATTGGACCATTCAATGCATCGTCCACGTATCTTGCTTCCTTGATCATCATTCGCCCGCTCACGAACTTTCCAAGTATCTCCTCGGGCGTCATCTTGATGTACCTAGGATTCTCACGAATATTGTTCACAAGATGAGGATCAAGGACAGTAAACGACCTTAACATTAGGCGAACGACGTCGTGGTCCGTCCATCGCGTGCTTCCGTAGCTCCTTATCTTGTTGACAAGGGTCTTTAGCCGGTTGTATGTTTGGGTTGGCTCCTCCCCCCTTATCATAGCGAATCTCCCAAGTTCGCCTTCCACCAACTCCATCTTGGTAAGCATGGTGACATCGTTGCCCTCATGTGAGATCTTGAGGGTGTCCCAGATCTGCTTGGCATTGTCCAAGCCGCTCACTTTGTGGTACTCATCCCTGCACAATGAGGCTAGCAACACAGTAGTAGCTTGTGCATTTTTATGAATTTGCTCATTGATAAACATGGGACTATCACTACTATCAAAATGCATTCCATTTTCTACTATCTCCCATATGCTAGGATGGAGAGAGAACAAGTGACTACGCATTTTGTGACTCCAAAATCCGTAGTCTTCTCCATCAAAATAAGGAGGTTTACCAAGTGGAATGGATAATAAATGAGCATTTGTACTTTGCAGAATACGAGAGTAGTCAAAAGAAAAGTTTGAATTAACCGGTTTCCTTCTCTCGCAGTCATTGTCGTCGTTGTCCTTTTGGGAAGAAGTGGACTCATCACTATCGTCGTAGTAGACGATCTCCTTGATGCGTCTTGTCTTCTTCTTCTTCCCATCTTTGCGTCTGTGGCCCGAGCCCGAGTCGGTAGGCTTGTCATCCTTCGGCTCGTTGATAAAGGACTCCTTCTCCTTGTCGTTGATCACGATTCCCTTCCCCTTAGGATCCATCTCTTCGGGCGGTTAGTCCCTTTCTTGAAGAGAACGACTCTGATACCAATTGAGAGCACCTAGAGGGGGGGTGAATAGGTGATCCTGTAAACTTAAAACTTAAGCCACAAAAACTTGGTTAAGTGTTAGCACAATAATCACCAAGTGGCTAGAGAGGAGTCTTAGCAAAACACAATAACCACAAGAGAACAATCACAGAGATGACACAGTGGTTTATCCCGTGGTTCGGCCAAGACCAACGCTTGCCTACTCCACGTTGTGGCGTCCCAACGGACGAGGGTTGCAATCAACCCCTCTCAAGCGGTCCAAAGACCCACTTGAATACCACGGTGTTTTGCTTGCTTTACTATATCCCGTTTGCGAGGAATCTCCACACTTTGGAGCCTCTCGCCCTTACACTTGAAGTTCACAAAGAAGCATAGAGCAAGGGAGGGATTAGCAACTCACACATGACACAAAGATCACAACAAATACGCACACACAGAATCCAGACTTAAGCTCAAATGGCTAGCACACTAGAACGGAGCTCAAATCACTAGAATGTCGAACAAGTGCGCGAGAATGATGTGTGAGTGATCAATAGTGCTCAAAGGATGCTTGGTGTGCTCCTCCATGCGCCTAGGGGTCCCTTTTATAGCCCCAAGGCAGCTAGGAGCCGTTGAGAGCAATCTGGGAAGGCAATTCTTGCCTTCTGTCGTCTGGCGCACCGGACAGTCCGGTGCACACCGGACACTGTCCGGTGCCCGATTTCTTTCCTTCTATGGCGAAGCCGACCGTTGGCAGCCTTGGAGCCGTTGGCGCACCGGACAGTCCGGTGCCCCCTTCTAGCCGTTGGCTCGGCCACGTGTCCCGCGCAGATCGCGCGGCCGACTGTTGGCCCGGCCGACCGTTGGCTCACCGGACAGTCCGGTGCACACCGGACAGTCCGGTGAATTATAGCCGTACGTCGCCGGTTAATTCCCGAGAGCGGCCACTTCGCTCGAACCAGCCTGGCGCACCGGACACTGTCCGGTGCACCACCGGACAGTCCGGTGCTCCCAGACTGGGCAGATTCTTGGCTGCTCGAGCCAAGACATTTCCAATTGGATTTTTCCTGTTTCCAGCACTTAGACATAATACATTAGTCCATAAAACAATGTACTAAGTCTGAGAAACATACCTTTATCCTTGGTTTGTACTTTGTCCACCATTTTACATTTAAGCACTTGTGTTAGACACTAAATCACCAAAATACTTAGAAATGGCCCAAGGGCACATTTCCCTTTCACCAGGGCTCGGACTCGGGCTAAGTCCCGGAAGACGGTGAACTCCGCTCCGCCCGACCCAGGGCTCAGACTCGGGCTAAGTCCCGGAAGACGGTGAACTCCGCTCCGCCCGACCCAGGGCTCGGACTCGGGCTAAGTCCCAGAAGACGGTGAACTCCGCTCCGCCCGACCCAGGGCTCGGACTTGGGCTCAACCCTAAAAGACGACGAACTCCGCCTCGCCCGACCCAGGGGCTCGGACTCAACCTCGACCACGAAAGACAGACTCAACCTCGGCTTCGGAGGAGCTTCCACATCGCCCAACCTAGGGCGCAGACCAGCCACGTCAACAGGAGGCGCCATCATCACCCTACCCCGAGCTGACTCGGGCCGCAGGGAACAAGACCGGCGTCCCATCTAGCTAGCTCCGCCAGATAGGCAATGATGGCGCCCCGCGTACTCTGTGACAACGGCAGCTCTCAGCCCCCTTACGGAAGCAAGAGGACGTCAGCAAGGACTCAACCGCTCCGATAGCTGTCCCTCCGCCAGGCTCCATCGCTCCTCCGACGGCCACGACATCACACCAGCTGGGTGCCAAAATATCTCCGGCTGCCACAACGGCATGTACTTAGGGCGCTAGCTCTCCTCCGCTAGACACGTAGCACTCTGCTACACACCCCATTGTACATCTGGATCCTCTCCTTACGCCTATAAAAGGAAGGACCAGGGCCCTCTTAGAGAGGGTTGGCCGCGCGGGGACGAGGACGAGACATGCGCTCGCTTGAAGCCGCTCGCTCCCTCTCCCGCGTGGACGCTTGTAACCCCCTACTGCAAGCGCACCCGACCTGGGCACGGGACGAACACGAAGGCCGCGGGATTCCCACCTCTCTCACGCCGGTCTCCGGCTGCCTCGCTCTCCCCCCTTCGCGCTCGCCCTCGCGCTCGACCCATCTGGGCTGGGGCACGCGGCGACATTCACTCGTCGGCCCAGGGACCCCCCGGTCTCGAAACGCCGACAGTTGGCACGCCAGGTAGGGGCCTGCTGCGTGTTGACGAATAGCTTCCCGTCAAGCTCCAGATGGGCAGTCTCCAACAACCTCTCCAACCCGGGACTGTGCTCCGTTTCGGGAGTCTTGAGTTCATGTCCCTCGACGGCAGCTACGACATGATACTCCTTCCACCGCCGCACGACAACGACAATGGCGGCCAACAGCCCGCCCGCCGGAGGCGGAATCGACGACGTCTTCCCCGCGTGGTGGAAGAACAACCTTCAAGCTCATCCCGCCCTCTTCCCCGCCGACGGAGGGGAAGGCAGAGCAACCAAGGCCAAGCAGGAGGCAGCGCCTCGTCGGCTGTCGAGCGAGTCGACAGCACTGGCACCCCAACGGGGGGCGCACCGGGTATCGACTTCGCGCTTGAGACGAAGACGAGCGCCGTCTCCCCGCGACACGCCAATCCCGAGCAAGCGGACGACGCCAGCACGCTCGCGGAAAGCTTGCTGGACGTCACCCTCGTACCTGAGACGACGGTGCAGTCAGTCCCCGACGTGACTTTATCGCCGCTCGTCGACCAAGAGGTACCGACCGATTCCCAACCCACGTCATTTGGATTCAGCCTCAACCCGCCTAGCGACCTCGCTTTGGCGGGCGCTCTCGTAGAGGCGAGTCCAAACCCTCTGGGGTTTCGCATGCGGTCACCTTGGGACCGGCTGACGGACGTCTCGACCTACGGGCCCTCTGGGTCCGAGGAAGACGACGAGCCCAACATCTGTTGGGATTTCTCTGGACTTGGCAACCCCAGTGCCATGCGGGACTTCATGACCGCATGTGACTACTGCCTCTCCGACTGTTCCGACGGTAGCCGCAGCCTCGGCGACGAGAACTGCGGCCCAAGCCGCGAATGTTTCCACGTCGATCTAGGGGGTCCCTCCGAAGGCAATCATCTCGGCATGCCAGAGGACGGTGATCTCCCTAGGTCGGTGCCCCACGTTGACATCCCACGAGAGCTAGCTGTGGTCCCCGTTCAGGCGGGGGGCCATGACCCACAGCTCGAGCAAATCCGCGGGGTGCAGGCCAGGCTCGACGAGGGAGCAGGGGCGCTTGAGCCGATCCGCCGGGACGTCGAGCAGGCATGGGCGGGCCAACCCCCGGCCGGAGAAATACGTCATCTGCCCCAGGGTTTCTAGCACCGCGTCGCCGACGACGTCAGGGTCAGGCCGCCACCCGCCTCTAGTGGGGTCGGCCAGAACCTTGCTGCAGCAGCGATGCTTCTCTGCGCGATGCCGGAGCCATCAACCACCGAGGGCCGGCGAATCCAGGGGGAGCTCAAGAATCTCCTGGAAGGCGCTGCGGTCCGACGGGCCGAGAGCTCTGCCTCCCGAAGGCAGGGGTACCCCTCGGAACCTCATGCCTCGACTTCCCGATTCATGCGGGAAGCCTCGGTCTACACTGGGCGCACGCACAACACCGCGCCTGCGGCCCCGGGCCGCCTCGGCAACGAACACCATCGCCGCGACCGTCGGGCCCACCTCGACGAGAGGGTGCGCCGAGGCTACCACCCCAGGCGTGGGGGACGCTACGATAGCGGGGAGGATCGAAGCCCCTCGCCCGAACCACCCCGGTCCGCAGGCCTTCAGCCGGGCCATCCGACGGGCGCCGTTCCCGACCCGGTTCCGACCTCCGACTACTATCACAAAGTACTCGGGGGAGACGAGACCGGAACTGTGGCTCGCGGACTACCGTCTGGCCTGCCAACTGGGTGGAACGGACGATGACAACCTCATCATCCGCAACCTCCCCCTGTTCCTCTCCGACACCGCTCGCGCCTGGTTGGAGCATCTACCTCCGGGGCAGATCTCCAACTGGGACGACCTAGTCCAAGCTTTCGCCGGCAATTTCCAGGGCACGTACGTGCGCCCCGGGAATTCCTGGGACCTCCGGAGCTGCCGGCAGCAGCCGGGAGAGTCTCTCTGGGACTACATCCGGCGATTCTCAAAGCAGCGCACCGAGCTGCCCAACATCACCGACTCGGATGTCATCGGCGCGTTCCTCGCCGGCACCACCTGCCGCGACCTGGTGAGCCAGTTGGGTCGCAAGACCCCCACCAGGGCGAGCGAGCTGATGGACATCGCCACCAAGTTCGCCTCCGGCCAGGAAGCGGTCGAGGCTATCTTCCGAAAGGACAAGCAGCCCCAGGGCCGCCCATCGGAAGATGCTCCCGAGGCGTCGACTCAGCGCGGCGCCAAGAAGAAAGGCAAGAAGAAGTCACAAGCGAAACGCGACGCCGCCGACGCGGATCTTGTCGCCGCCGCCGAGTACAAGAACCCTCGGAAACCCCCCGGAGGTGCCAACCTCTTCGACAAGATGCTCAAGGAGCCGTGCCCCTATCACCAGGGGCCCGTCAAGCACACCCTTGAGGAGTGCGTCATGCTTCGGGGCCACTTCCACAGGGCCGGGCCACCCGCGAAGGGTGGCAGGGCCCGCGACGACGACAAGAAGGAAGATCACCAAGCAGGAGAGTTCCCCGAGGTCCGCGACTGCTTCATGATCTATGGTGGGCAAGCGGCGAATGCCTCGGCTCGGCACCGCAAGCAAGAGCGCCGGGAGGTCTGCTCGGCGAAGGTGGCGGCGCCAGTCTACCTAGACTGGTCCGACAAGCCATCACCTTCGACCAAGCCGACCACCCCGACCACGTGCCGAGCCCGGGGAAATACCCGCTCGTCGTCGACCCCGTCATCGACGACGTCAGGCTCACCAAGGTCCTTATGGACGGAGGCAGCAGCCTCAACATCATCTACGCCGAGACCCTCGGGCTCCTGCGTGTCGATCTGTCCTCCGTCCGAGCAGGCGCTGCGCCCTTCCATGGGATCATTCCCGGGAAGCGCGTCCAGCCCCTCGGACAACTCGACCTTCCCGTCTGCTTCGGAACACCCTCCAACTTCTGAAGGGAGACCTTGACGTTCGAGGTGGTCGGGTTCCGAGGAACCTACCACGTGGTACTGGGAAGACCATGCTACGCGAAGTTCATGGTCGTCCCCAACTACACCTACCTGAAGCTCAAGATGCCGGGCCCCAATGGGGTCATCACCGTCGGCCCCACGTACAAACACGCGTTCGAATGCGACGTGGAGTGCGTGGAGTACGCCGAGGCCCTCACCGAGTCCGAGGCCCTCATCGCCGACCTGGAAAGCCTCTCTAAGGAGGTGCCAGACGTGAAACGTCATGCCGGCAACTTCGAGCCAGTGGAGACGGTTAAGGCCGTCCCCCTCGACCCCAGTGGCGACGCCTCCAAGCAAATCCGGATCGGCTCCGGGCTCGATCCCAAATAGGAAGCAGTGCTCATCGACTTTCTCTGAGCGAACGCCGACGTCTTCGCGTGGAGTCCCTCGGACATGCCCGGCATACCGAGGGATGTCGCCGAGCACTCGCTGGATATTCGAGCCGGAGCCCGACCCGTCAAGCAGCCTCTGCGCCGATTCGACGAGGAGAAGCGCAGAGCCATAGGCGAGGAGATCCACAAGCTAATGGCGGCACGGTTCATCAAAGAGGTATTCCATCCCGAATGGCTTGCCAACCCTGTGCTTGTGAGAAAGAAAGGGGGGAAATGGCGGATGTGTGTAGACTACACTGGTCTCAACAAAGCATGTCCGAAGGTTCCCTACCCTCTGCCTCGCATCGATCAAATCGTGGATTCCACTGCTGGGTGCAAAACCCTGTCTTTCCTCGATGCCTACTCAGGGTATCATCAAATCAGGATGAAAGAGTCCGACTAGCTCGCGACTTCTTTCATCACACCCTTCGGCATGTACTGCTATGTCACCATGCCGTTTGGCTTGAGGAATGCGGGCGCGACGTACCAGCGGTGCATGAACCATGTGTTCGGCGAACACATTGGCCGCACGGTCGAGGCCTACGTCGATGACATCGTAGTCAAGACGAGGAAAGCTTCCGACCTCCTTTCCGACCTTGAAGTGACATTCCGATGTCTCAAGGCGAAAGGCGTCAAGCTCAATCCCGAGAAGTGTGTCTTCGGGGTGCCCCGAGGCATGCTCTTGGGGTTCATCGTCTCCGAGCGGGGCATCGAAGCCAACCCGGAGAAGATCGCAGCCATCACCAGCATGGGGCCCATCAAGGACTTGAAAGGCGTACAGAGGGTTATGGGATGTCTCGCGGCTCTGAGCCGCTTCATCTCACGCCTCGGCGAAAGAGGTCTACCTCTGTACCGCCTCTTAAGGAAGGCCGAGTGCTTCACTTGGACCCCTGAGGCCGAGGAAGCTCTCGGGAACCTGAAGGCGCTCCTCACAAAGGCGCCTATCTTGGTGCCTCCAGCTGCCGGAGAAGCCCTCTTGGTCTACGTCGCCGCGACCACTCAGGTGGTTAGCGCCGTGATTGTGGTCGAGAGGCAAGAAGAGGGGCATGCATTGCCCGTTCAGAGGCCAGTTTACTTCGTCAGCGAGGTACTGTCCGAAACCAAGATCCGCTACCCACAAGTTCAGAAGCTGCTGTATGCAGTGATCCTGACACGGCGGAAGTTGCGACACTATTTCGAGTCCCATCCGGTAACTGTGGTGTCATCCTTCCCACTGGGGGAGATCATCCAGTGCCGAGAGGCCTCGGGTAGGATTGCAAAGTGGGCGGTGGAAATCATGGGCGAGACAATCTCGTTCGCCCCTCGGAAGGCCATCAAGTCCCAGGTTTTGGCGGACTTCGTGGCCGAATGGGTCGACACCCAGCTACCGATGGCTCCGATCCAACCAGAGCTCTAGACCATGTTTTTCGACGGGTCATGATGAAGACGGGAGCCGGCGCAGGCCTACTCTTCATCTCGCCCCTCGGAAAACACCTATGCTATGTGTTACGCCTCCATTTCCCGGCATCCAACAATGTGGCTGAGTATGAGGCTCTGGTCAACGGGTTGCGGATCGCCATCGAGCTAGGGGTCCGGCGCCTCGACGCCCGCAGTGACTCGCAGCTCGTCATCGACCAAGTCATGAAGAACTCCCACTGCCGCGACCCGAAGATGGAGGCCTACTGCGATGAGGTTCGGCGCTTGGAGGACAAGTTCTACGGGCTCGAGCTCAACCACATCGCTCGGCGCTACAACGAGACTGCGGACGAGCTGGCTAAAATAGCCTCGGGGCGAACAACGGTTCCCCCAGACGTCTTCTCCCGGGATCTGCATCAACCCTCCGTCAAGATCGACGACACGCCCGAGCCTGAGGTGCCCTCGGCCCAGTCCGAGGTATCCTCGGCACAGCCCGAGGCACCCTCAGCTCGGCCCGAGGCGCCCTCGGTTCAGCCCGATGTACCCTCGGCCCCCGAGGGTGAGGCACTGCGCGTCGAGGAGGAGCGAAGCGGGGTCACGCCTGATCGAAACTGGTAGACCCCGTACCTGCAATATCTCCACCAAGGAGAGCTACCCCTCGACCGAGCCATCAAGTCGTTTGTCCTGCTGGGCAATGAGAAGGAGCTCTACCACCGCAACCCCTCTGGCATCCTCCAGCGATGCATCTCCGCCGCCGAAGGTCAGGAACTCCTGCGAGAGATACACTCGGGGGCTTGCAGCCATCACGCAGCCCCTCGAGCCCTTGTCGGGAATGCTTTCCGACAAGGCTTCTACTGGCCGACGGTGGTGGCCGACGCCACTAGAATTGTCCGCACCTGCGAAGGGTGTCAATTCTACGCGAGGCAGACCCACCTGCCCGCTCAGGCTCTATAGACGATAGCCATCACCTGGCCTTTCGCTGTGTGGGGTCTGGATCTCGTCGGCCCCTTGCAGAAGGCACCCGGGGGCTACACGCACCTGCTGGTCGCCATCGACAAATTCTCCAAGTGGATCGAGGTCCGACCTCTGAACAGCATCAGGTCCGAGCAGGCGGTGGCGTTCTTCACCAACATCATCCATCGCTTCGGGGTCCCAAACTCCATCATCACCGACAACGGCACCCAGTTCACCGGCAGAAAGTTCTTGGACTTCTGCGAGGATCACCACATCCGGGTGGACTGGGCCGCCGTGGCTCATCCCATGTCAAATGGGCAAGTAGAGCGTGCCAACAGCATGATTCTACAAGGGCTCAAGCCTCGGATCTACAACGACCTCAACAAGTTCGGCAGGCGATGGATGAAGGAACTCCCCTCGGTGGTCTGGAGCCTGAGGACAACGCCGAGCCGGGCCACGGGCTTCACGCCATTCTTCCTAGTCTACAGGGCCGAGGCCATCTTGCCCACAGACCTGGAATACGGCTCCCTGAGGACGAGGGCCTACAGCGATCAAAGCAACCAAGCTAGCCGAGAAGACTCGCTGGACCAGCTCGAGGAGGCTCGGGACAAGGCCTTACTACGCTCGGCGCGGTACCAGCAGTCCCTGCGACACTACCACGCCCGAGGGGTCCGGTCCCGAGACCTCCAGGTGGGCGACCTGGTGCTTCGGCTGCGATAAGACGCCCGAGGGAGGCACAAGCTCACGCCCCCCTGGGAGGGACCGTTCGTCATCGCCAAGGTTCTGAAGCCCGGAACGTACAAGCTGGCCAACAGTCAAGGCGAGGTCTACGGCAACGCTTGGAACATCCAACAACTACGTCGCTTCTACCCTTAAGATGTTTTCAAGTTGTTCATATACCTCGCAACCACGCAAAGTTTAGTCATCAAGGAAGGGTCGGCCTCACCTCGGCAAAGCCCGACCCTCCCTCGGGGGCTAAAAGGGGGGGAACCCCCTCTGCGTCGAAATTTTCCTCGAAGAAAGATCTTTTCTGCCAGAATATCTTTCGTGCTTTTTGACTACTTCGAAAAGTGGATCCTGAAAACGACGGAGTACACGTAAGCAGCCAAGGCTAACTGAGCCGAGGGACTCCTACGCCTCCGGGATACGGATACCTCACTCATCACCTTCTGCAATAAGTAACTCACGTTCGGATAAGTGATTCTGCGGACCGAACAAGTCTTCACGTTCGGAAGCTCTTCTGCCGAAGCGATCCTTCGAGCCTTCTCGACTGCGTCGGTGACAGAGCCCCATGGACGGGTAAGAGTGCGCGTAAGCGGCAAGGCCGATCGAGCTGAGGGACTCCTACGCCTCCGGGATACGGATACCTCACTCGTCACCTTCCGCGAGAAGCAACTCTCGCTCGCACAAACATCCCTGTTACCGACAAAAAAGTCCAGATACTCGAAACAAGAGGAAAAGAGACGCAGCTTTACAACACAGCGAGGGTGTGTTTTGGCCTCTGCGGCCGCAGGAAACACACGCTACAAGACAATCCGATCCTGCAGGCTCGGGTCTTGACGCTGGAAGGGGGCAGCAGCACCCTCGGCATCGACGACACCTTCGGCGAGGCCCGACCTAGCCTCGGACGGCGACGCGATCCGAGGGTCTCCACTCTAAAGGACGACGTCATCGCCACGCCCAGGCAATCGCTGCCAGGGTCTTCTCCGGGAATCCGGACCGAGCAGGCGGCTCGGCCGGTCACCCCGGGGCCTCGGCCAACCATCCTCCAAGGACGTCAACCCGACTCGAGGCCTCGGCTGGTCAACTCCGGCGTCGGTCCCGCTAACGGACGACCCGGCTAGGCTCCGGCCAACCAGGTTTCCTTTTCAAGCCAACTCTGCCCCTGTTCATGCTAATACCGCTACCCCTGGCCTCGGCTCATCGAAGAGCGGCCAAGGGGTCCCTTTAATTAAGCTAGAGAAGCCTCGGACAACAAGGCCGACTGAGCCGAGGGACTCCTACGCCTCCGGGATACGGATACCTCACTCGTCACCTTTACACGGGGCGACTCACGCTTGGTGAAGCGGTTCAGACAACCAACAGGCGAGTCTTAGTGCTCGAAAATAAGGAAAAACACGGCTCCGTGCCAAAATTACATACATGTTCAGGCCTCGACAGCCACAACGAACAAAAACACTGGCATTCGAAGTGCCATTAATAACAGAACTCCGGTTCCACCTCCGCAGGTACGAACAACCCCACTCGATGGGGGGGTGAAAGGGAAATGTGCCCTTGGGCCATTTCTAAGTATTTTGGTGATTGAGTGTCAACACAAGTGCTTAAACGTGAATCAATGCCCATGGATGAACAAAGTGCAAATCTAGAGCAAAGGTATGTTTCTAAGTCTTAGTACATTGGTTTTGTGTACTAATATACTTGTCTAAGTATTAGAAACAGGAAGAAGAAGAAAAGAAGAGAGTTGGCTGTGTACAGCCAAGAGGCTGTTTTCAGTCTGGGGCACCGGACTGTCCGGTGGTGCACCGGACAGTGTCCGGTGCGCCAGGCTGCCTCGACCTGAAGACGCTGCTCTCGGGAATTTGCCGACGGCGTACGGCTAAAATTCACCGGACTGTCCGGTGAGTCAACGGTCGGCCGAGCCAACGGTCGGCCGCAGAATCTGCGCGCGACACGTGGTCTGGCCAACGGTCGGAAGTAGGCACCGGACTGTCCGGTGTGCACCGGACTGTCCGGTGCGCCAGATCTGCAACGGTCGGCTGCGCTGTTTATGGAAATAAATCGGGCACCGGACAGTGTCCGGTGTGCACCGGACTGTCCGGTGTGCACCGGACTGTCCGGTGCGCCCGACGACAGAAGGCAAGATTGGCCTTCTGGATTTGCTCTCAACGGCTCCTAGCTGCCTTGGGGCTATAAAAGGGACCCCTAGGCGCATGGAGGAGATATCCAAGCAACCTTAGAGCATTCCTGATCATCCACACTCAGTCTTTGCGCATCCGATTGTCATTCTAAGTGATTCGAGCTCCGTTCTTGTGAGAACCTTGAGATAGTCTTTTGAGCTCGACTCTTGGCCGTGTGTGTGCGCGTTTTGCTATGGATTTGTGTGTGTTGCTTCTCTCCCTTACTCCGTATTTCTTTGTGAATCTCAAGTGTAAGGGCGAGAGACTCCAAGTTGTGGAGATTCCTCGCAAACGGGATATTGAAAGAAAAGCATAACACTGTGGTATTCAAGTTGATCATTGGATCACTTGAGAGGAGTTGAGTGCAACTCTCGTCCGTTGGGACGCCACAACGTGGAGTAGGCAAGTTTTGTACTTGGCCGAACCACGGGATAAATCACTGTGTCTTCTCTGTGTTGAACTCCTTGTGATTATCATATTGTGCAAGATCTTCTCTCTAGCCACTTGGCATTAACTGTGCTAACACTTAATCAAAGTTTTGTGGCTTAAGTTTTGAAGTTTACAGGATCACCTATTCACCCCCCCCTCTAGGTGCTCTCAATTGGTATCGGAGCCGTTCTCTTCAAGAAGGGGTCTAACCGCCCGAAGAGATGGATCCTAAGGGGAAGGGAATCGTGATCAACGACAAGGAAAAGGAGTCCTTCGTCAACGAGCCAAAAGATGATAAATCCAACGACTTTGGCTCGGGCCACAGACGTAAAGATGGGAAGAAGAAGAAGACAAGGCGCATCAAGGAGATCGTCTACTACGACAGTGACGAATCCTCTTCTTCCCAAAAGGACGACGACAACGACTACAGGAAGACGGTCAATTCAAACTTTTCATTTGATTATTCTCGTATTCCACATAGTTCGAATTCGCATTTGCTTTCCATTCCTCTTGGCAAACCTCCACACTTTGATGGGGAGGACTACGGATTTTGGAGTCACAAAATGCATAGTCATTTATTCTCTCTCCATCCAAGCATATGGGAGATCGTAGAGAATGGAATGAAATTTGATAGCTCGGATAGCCCTATGTTTATTAATGAACAAATTCACAAAAATGCACAAGCTACTACTGTGTTGCTAGCCTCTTTGTGCAGGGACGAGTACAATAAGGTGAGCGGCTTGGACAATGCCAAGCAAATATGGGACACCCTCAAGATTTCTCACGAGGGGAACGACATCACCATGCTCACTAAAATGGAATTGGTGGAGGGCGAGCTTGGAAGATTTGCAATGATCAGGGGCGAGGAGCCAACCCAAACATACAACCGGCTCAAGACCCTTATCAACAAAATAAGGAGTTATGGAAGCACGCGATGGACGGACCATGACGTCGTCCGACTATTACTAAGGTCCTTTACCATTCTTGATCCTCATTTGGTGAATAATATTCGTGAGAATCCCAGGTACACCAAAATGTCGCCCGAAGAAGTCCTAGGAAAATTCGTCAGCGGGCGAATGATGATTAAGGAAGCAAGGTACGTGGACGACGCCTTGAATGGACCAATCAACGAGCCGCAACCTCTTGCTCTCAAAGCAACAAGAAGCAAGGAGGCGCTACCTAGCAAGGTGGCACAAATTGAGGCGGCCGGACTTAATGATGAAGAGATGGCTCTCATCATCAAACGCTTCAAGACGGTGCTAAGAGGTCACAAGGGGCAGCCAAGCAAGACCAAGACAAAGGGGAAGCGCTCATGCTTCAAGTGCGGTAAGATTGGTCATTTTATCGCTAACTGCCCCGATAACGATAGTGACCAGGAACAGGGGAACAAGAGGGAAAAGAAGAAGAACTACAAGAAGGCCAAGGGCGAGGCACACATTGGAAAGGAGTGGGATTCGGATTGCTCCTCCGACTCCGACAATGAAGGACTCGCCGCCACCGCCTTCAACAAGTCATTCCTCTTCCCGAACGAGCATCACACATGCCTTATGGCAAGGGAGAAGAAGGTGAGTACTCGAAACTCCACTTATGCTTCTTCTAGTGATAATGAGTCTAGTGATGATGATGACATAGACTATTCATGCTTATTCAAGGGTTTAGATAGATCTAAAATAGACAAAATAAATGAATTGATTGATGCCTTGAATGATAAGAATGTGCTTTTAGAAAAGCAAGAAGATTTGTTGTATGAAGAACATGACAAGTTTGTAGAAGCACAAAAATCACTTGCATTAGAGATTAAGAGAAATGAAATGCTTTCTTGTGAGTTGTCTACATGTCATGATTCAATTGCTAGTTTAAAGAGCATAAATGATGATTTAAATGCTAAACTAGAAAAATATAGTAAATCAACATCTTGTGTAGAACATGTTAAGATTTGCACTAGGTGTAAAGATTTCGATGTTGATGCCTGTAGTGATCGTTTAGTTTCAATTTCCAAACTAACTGAGGAATTGGCTAGTCTTAATGCCCAACTTAAGACTAGCAAGAATGACTTCGATAAACTAAAATTTGCAAGGGATGCCTACACAATTGGTAGACACCCCTCAATTAAGGATGGACTTGGCTTCAAAAGGGAAGCCAAGAACTTAACAAGCCATAAGGCTCCCATTCCCGCTAAGGAGAAAGGGAAGGCCCCTATGGCTACTAGTGCTAAAAAGAACCATGCCTTTTTGTATTATGATAGGAAAAATTCTAGAAATGCTTTTAGAAGTTATGGTGCTATTGATTCACATGCTTATGATTCTTATGCCATGACTGCTTCTAGTTCTTCCTATATGCATGGTAGAAGTATGACTAGGAGAAATGCTATTCATCACGTGCCTAGAAAGAATACTATTCATGCTCCTAGGAAAGTAGTAAATGAACCTTCTACAATTTATTGTGCTTTAAATGCTTCCTTTGCTATTTGTAGAAAGGATAGGAAGATAGTTGCTAGGAAGTTAGGGGCAAAATGCAAGGGAGACAAAACTTGCATTTGGGTCCCTAAGGAAATTGTGACTAACCTTGTAGGACCCAACAAGAGTTGGGTACCTAAGTCCCAAGCCTAAATTTGCCTTGCAGGTTTATGCATCCGGGGGTTCAAGCTGGATTATTGATAGCGGATGCACAAACCATATGACGGGGGAGAAGAAGATGTTCACCTCCTACGTCAAGAATAAGGATTCCTAAGATTCAATTATATTCGGTGATGGGAATCAAGGCAAGGTAAAAGGATTAGGTAAAATTGCAATCTCAAATGAGCACTCAATTTCTAATGTGTTTTTAGTTGAGTCCTTGGGATATAATTTGCTATCTGTTAGTCAATTATGCAACATGGGGTATAACTGTCTATTTACAAATGTAGATGTGTCTGTCTTTAGAAGAAGTGATGGTTCACTAGCTTTTAAGGGTGTATTAGACGGCAAACTTTATTTAGTTGATTTTGCAAAAGAAGAGGCCGGTCTAGATGCATGCTTAATAGCTAAGACTAGCATGGGCTGGCTGTGGCATCGCCGCTTAGCACATGTGGGGATGAAGAACCTTCACAAGCTTCTAAAGGGAGAACACGTGATAGGTTTGACTAACGTGCAATTCGAAAAAGATTGACCTTGTGCAGCTTGTCAAGCAGGTAAACAAGTGGGAGGAGCACATCACAGCAAGAATGTGATGACCACTTCAAGACCCCTGGAGCTGCTGCATATGGACCTCTTCGGACCCGTCGCCTATCTGAGCATAGGAGGGAGTAAGTATGGTCTAGTTATTGTTGATGACTTTTCCCGCTTCACTTGGGTGTTCTTTTTGCAGGATAAGTCTGAAACCCAAGGGACCCTCAAGCGCTTCCTCAGGAGAGCTCAAAATGAGTTTGAGCTCAAGGTGAAGAAGATAAGGAGCGACAACGGGTCCGAGTTCAAGAACCTTCAAGTGGAGGAGTTCCTTGAGGAGGAAGGGATCAAGCATGAGTTCTCCGCTCCCTACACACCACAGCAAAATGGTGTGGTAGAGAGGAAGAACAGGACGCTAATCGACATGGCGAGGACTATGCTTGGAGAGTTCAAGACCCCCGAGCGTTTTTGGTCGGAAGCCGTGAACACGGCTTGCCACACCATCAACAGGGTCTACCTTCACCGCCTCCTCAAGAAGACGTCGTATGAGCTTCTAACCGGTAACAAACCCAATGTATCGTACTTTCATGTATTTGGGAGCAAGTGCTACATTCTAGTGAAGAGGGGTAGAAATTCTAAGTTTGCTCCCAAAGCAGTAGAAGGGTTTTTGTTAGGTTATGACTCAAATACAAAGGCGTATAGAGTCTTCAACAAATCATCGGGTTTGGTTGAAGTCTCTAGCGACGTTGTATTTGATGAGACTAATGGCTCTCCAAGAGAGCAAGTTGTTGATTGTGATGATGTAGATGAAGAAGATGTTCCGACGGCCGCTATACGAACCATGGCGATTGGTGAAGTGCGACCACAGGAACAATTGGAGCAAGATCAACCTTCTTCCTCAACAACGGTGCATCCCCCAACTCAAGACGATGAACAGGTTCATCAACAAGAGGCATGTGATCAAGGGGGAGCACAAGATGATCTCGTGATGAAGGAAGAAGCACAACCAGCACCTCCAACCCAAGTTCGAGCGATGATTCAAAGGGATCATCCCGTCGACCAAATTTTGGGTGACATTAGCAAGGGAGTAACTACTCGATCTCGATTAGTTAATTTTTGTGAGCATTACTCCTTTGTCTCTTCTATTGAGCCTTTCAGGGTAGAGGAAGCCTTGCTAGATCCAGACTGGGTGTTGGCCATGAAGGAGGAACTCAACAACTTCAAGCGCAATGAAGTTTGGACACTGGTGCCTCGTCCCAAGCAAAATGTTGTGGGAACCAAGTGGGTGTTCCGCAACAAACAGGACGAGCACGGGGTGGTGACGAGGAACAAGGCTCGACTTGTTGCAAAAGGTTATGCCCAAGTCGCAGGTTTGGATTTCGAGGAGACTTTTGCTCCTGTGGCTAGGCTAGAGTCAATTCAAATCTTGCTAGCATATGCCGCTCACCATTCTTTCAGGTTGTTCCAAATGGATGTGAAGAGCGCTTTCCTCAACGGGCCAATCAAGGAGGAGGTGTACGTGGAGCAACCCCCTGGCTTCGAGGATGAACGGTACCCCGACCACGTGTGTAAGCTCTCTAAGGCGCTCTATGGACTTAAGCAAGCCCCAAGAGCATGGTATGAATGCCTTAGAGACTTTTTACTTGCTAATGCTTTCAAGGTTGGGAAAGCCGATCCAACTCTTTTTACTAAGACATGTGATGGTGATTTGTTTGTGTGCCAAATTTATGTCGATGACATAATATTTGGTTCTACTAACCAAAAGTCTTGTGAAGAGTTTAGCAGGGTGATGACGCAGAAATTCGAAATGTCGATGATGGGCGAGTTGAACTATTTCCTTGGGTTCCAAGTGAAGCAACTCAAGGACGGCACCTTCATCTCCCAAACGAAGTACACGCAAGACTTGCTGAAGCGGTTTGGGATGAAGGACGCCAAGCCCGCAAAGACTCCTATGGGGACTGACGGACACACCGACCTCAACAAAGGAGGTAAGTCCGTTGATCAAAAAGCATACCGGTCCATGATAGGTTCCTTGCTTTACTTATGTGCTAGTAGACCGGATATTATGCTTAGTGTATGCATGTGTGCTAGATTTCAATCCGATCCTAAGGAGTGTCACTTAGTGGCGGTGAAGCGAATTCTGAGATATTTAGTTGCTACGCCTTGCTTCGGGCTCTGGTATCCAAAGGGGTCTACCTTTGACTTGGTTGGATACTCAGACTCCGACTATGCTGGATGTAAGGTCGATAGGAAGAGTACATCAGGGACGTGCCAATTCTTAGGAAGGTCCCTGGTGTCGTGGAACTCTAAGAAACAAACCTCCGTTGCCCTATCCATCGCTGAGGCCGAGTACGTTGCCGCAGGACAGTGTTACGCGCAACTGCTTTGGATGAGGCAAACCCTCCGGGACTTTGGCTACAATCTGAGCAAAGTCCCACTCCTATGTGACAATGAGAGTGCTATCCGCATTGCGGAGAATCCTGTTGAGCACAGCCGCACAAAGCACATAGACATCCGGCATCACTTTTTGAGAGACCACCAGCAAAAGGGAGATATCGAAGTGTTTCATGTTAGCACCGAGAACCAGCTAGCCGATATCTTCACTAAGCCTCTAGATGAGAAGACCTTTTGCAGGTTGCGTAGTGAGCTAAATGTCTTAGATTCACGGAACCTGGATTGAATTGTAGCATACATGTATTTATGCTGTTGATCATGTTCCTTTTTGCATTTTGTTGCTTATTGAGGTGCTCAAGTTGTACAAACACTCCCTGGACCTCACAAGTCCGTTGCAAAGTGATGCACATGTTTAGGGGGAGATGTGCTACAACTTGACCCTTTGAGACTAACCATGTGCTTGAGTTTGATGATTTAGTCTCGAAGGAGGATTGAAAGGGATAAGGTGGACTTGGACCATGAAAGACTTCCACTGCACTCCAATGAGAGGGTAACTTATTCCGAGTTCATCTTTAGACTCTGATTGCCTTTATGTTCTCATTTGAAGATTTTGGTATGGCAATGGGGTTAAAAGGGCCAAGATTGATCCCGTTTTGGTGCTTGATGCCAAAGGGGGAGAAAATAAAGGCCAAAGCGATAAATGGATCAGCTACCACTTGAGAAATTTTGAAAATAGTAGAATAGAGTTTTTGTTTTGTTAAACTCTTTTGTTGTCTCTTATTGTCTCTCTTGTCAAAGTTGGCTTCTTGTGGGGAGAAGTGTTATTTATGGGAAAAAGGGGGAGTTTTTGAAATCTGTGATCAATCTCTTTTGGAATGACTCTCTTTATGCTTCAACATGTGTGTTTGACTTAGAGATAGAGATTTGAGTTTGATTTGCAAAAACAAACCAAGTGGTGGCAAAGGATGATCCATATATGCCAAAATTGGATCAAAATCAATTTGAGTTTTATTTGAAGTGATTTTGCACTTGGTCTAGTTGCTTTATGTTGTGTTGGCATAAATCACCAAAAAGGGGGAGATTGAAAGGGAAATGTGCCCTTGGGCCATTTCTAAGTATTTTGGTGATTGAGTGTCAACACAAGTGCTTAAACGTGAATCAATGCCCATGGATGAACAAAGTGCAAATCTAGAGCAAAGGTATGTTTCTAAGTCTTAGTACATTGGTTTTGTGTACTAATATACTTGTCTAAGTATTAGAAACAGGAAGAAGAAGAAAAGAAGAGAGTTGGCTGTGTACAGCCAAGAGGCTGTTTTCAGTCTGGGGCACCGGACTGTCCGGTGGTGCACCGGACAGTGTCCGGTGGTGCACCGGACAGTGTCCGGTGCGCCAGGCTGCCTCGACCTGAAGACGCTGCTCTCGGGAATTTGCCGACGGCGTACGGCTAAAATTCACCAGACTGTCCGGTGTGCACCGGACTGTCCGGTGAGTCAACGGTCGGCCGAGCCAACGGTCGGCCGCAGAATCTGCGCGCGACACGTGGTCTGGCCAACGATCGGAAGTAGGCACCGGACTGTCCGGTGTGCACCGGACTGTCCGGTGCGCCAGATCTGCAACGGTCGGCAACGGTCGGCTGCGCTGTTTATGGAAATAAATCGGGCACCGGACAGTGTCCGGTGTGCACCGGACTGTCCGGTGCGCCCGACGACAGAAGGCAAGATTGGCCTTCTGGATTTGCTCTCAACGGCTCCTAGCTGCCTTGGGGCTATAAAAGGGACCCCTAGGCGCATGGAGGAGATATCCAAGCAACCTTAGAGCATTCCTGATCATCCACACTCAGTCTTTGCGCATCCGATTGTCATTCTAAGTGATTCGAGCTCCGTTCTTGTGAGAACCTTGAGATAGTCTTTTGAGCTCGACTCTTGGCCGTGTGTGTGCGCGTTTTGCTGTGGATTTGTGTGTGTTGCTTCTCTCCCTTACTCCGTATTTCTTTGTGAATCTCAAGTGTAAGGGCGAGAGACTCCAAGTTGTGGAGATTCCTCGCAAACGGGATATTGAAAGAAAAGCATAACACTGTGGTATTCAAGTTGATCATTGGATCACTTGAGAGGAGTTGAGTGCAACTCTCGTCCGTTGGGACGCCACAACGTGGAGTAGGCAAGTTTTGTACTTGGCCGAACCACGGGATAAATCACTGTGTCTTCTCTGTGTTGAACTCCTTGTGATTATCATATTGTGCAAGATCTTCTCTCTAGCCACTTGGCATTAACTGTGCTAACACTTAATCAAAGTTTTGTGGCTTAAGTTTTGAAGTTTACAGGATCACCTATTCACCCCCCCCCCCCCTCTAGGTGCTCTCAGGGGGGCCTGCGGAGCAACAGAACACCGACGAACGGCGCGCCGTCGCCCGCTCCAGCAGCGGCGACGACGACGACTTCTGCTCCGGGGGGCCGAACAGCGGCAGCACTGACCTCAGGGCGGATGCTGCTGCCAAGAGGCCCCCGCCCATGCCCAAACTCGTGAGGCAAGGACGGGCAGAAGGCCGTAGAGTTGGAGGTCGGTCCGTGGGCGGCCCTGGCTATCTCGTCGGCGGCAGAACCTCTTCCAGCTGCCGTGGCAGACGCCGGCGCCGGGAGCGGCTCCGAAGCCACTCGCGTCCGAGAGCCAGGCACGCTGCAGCTGCCGGCGCCACGGACGACGACCGCCCTTCCCTCCGATCACTGAGGGAAGGAGCGGGCCACCGCCCACGCAGGGGCCGACCCCAACTCGGCACACTCCCCTCCCCATCCCTGGTGATGAAAATCCTTGAGGCTGAGGGAGGGGCAGAGGCCGCAGCCCGGCTCGCTTTCCCCCACCATCAAACTGGAGGTCACCATCTTGGGTGACCGCCGGCGGAGGGGTGCAGCCGGGCTGCATGATGAAAATCCTTGAAGCCGAATGATGGCTGAAAGGTACCAACTCCCACGGAGTTGCGTTCCTCCAACGATGAGGAGGGAAGACGGCGGGTATCCCCCATCCGGGGGCTTGGAAGGTGGAAAGACACGATGCATAAGGGAGCGCGAAGACATGGTCGCCTTCCAAAGGGGGTCACCCTCCTTTTAAAGGCGACTCTCCCTACTTGCGCCCCCAACCGTCGCGGGCTAAGTCTTCTCCAACACACTCCAAGGTCCTCCCCTGCGTCGCGGGGGCTGGGTCCCGCACGTCATGCAAACCAGCTCAGAGCAGAAGAAGCCAAACCGCCGTGCGCGGTGCGCACAACCGCCCAGCGGTTACAAGTGACCCTCCACTTTTGCCCAGACCAACGGGCGAAAGGGGCGGGCAGCCATGCAGGCGGCATGCAACCGCGCCAAGTGGGCGCGCTTCTCTGACTCCCAACACGCCCAGCATGGAGGCCCAGGCCCACACGCCATGCAACCGACGCGCCGAATGCTTCGTGCATGCAACTGCACTGCCACTTGCGCCACCACCACGCCTCCTCGACTGCGGAACCAATACCACGACTCGAGGCGACCCAGCGCACGACCCAGCAGCGCCAGCCTGGCGCGGCGGTCAGTGCGGCCAAAAATGGGCCGGCAGTAATGACGGTGGCAGGCGGGCAGGAGCAGCAGTCACGTCGTCAGCCAAGCTCACGTCCCATCCGGGGGCAGCGAGAGAACCCTCTCTCACGACGTGAAGACAACGCGCCCGTGTCCCGTTCCTCGAACGGCTCGCGCATGCGCAACGGCCGCCCCGCAAACCACTCGCCCCGTCGCATTAACTCCGCGGCGGGACAGGCGGCGCCTCTGGCAGGAGAAGCAGGCGACGCTTCGCCTTCGCCATAATAACCGCGTCAAAAAAGGTACGCCGCGTCGTTCGATTTCGTATCCTTTTCCTTTTTCCTCTTTCTCTCTCTTGCGACAGGGACCGGGAAAGGGGGATACCCCGAAAAGGATCCTTCCCCGTGAAGGAATCAGGCTCCGAGCCTCCCTACTGATCAGAGGTTCGAAGGCTGGCCCCCCGGAAGGGTTCGACAGCCGCCTCAGATCGCGTGGGCCCTACACCCACTACTGGTCAGAGGTTCGAAGGCCGGCCCCTCGGAAGGGTTCCACGGCCGCCTCAGGCTACTCGGGCTCCGCGCCCATTACTGATCAGGGGTTCGAAGGCTGGCCCCCGAAGGGTTCACAGCCGCCTCAGACACCGAGCGAGGGATGACCACGGGTACGTTCGATACATAACCAAGGCTCGGGCTGCGCTCCCGAGGTACCCTAGGACATTTCCGAGACCAGCGGGAACGTTCTTGTAACGGAATCCCATCAGAGGGAGGCATCGAGCCCTCGGACCCCGTCGCTAGGGGACCGGGTCCGGCAGATCACCCGCAGGTACTTTTGGGCGTGCCTCTGGGCCCCTAGCCGACCCCTAACGAACGGGGCACGGACGTCCACTCGGATTACCCGCTTGCAGCTCACCGGAGACACCATGTTCGGCGCCCATCGAGGGCAACATGGCGCTTTCCCCCCTCCTCCTTGCGGAAAGGCGACGCAGGGGCGTATGTAAAAAAGCCGAGTCTGTCCCTGATCGCCCTCTCGCCCTGTGCAGAGGCTCGGGGGCTGCTCTCGCAAACCCGGCTCCGGCCGAACCGTTGACAGCGTCAACATACCAGCTCGAGAACTTGGGACCCGACCGTACACCCGGGCTACGGCCAGCTCGCATGAGGGAACAACCAGACCAGCCGAAGCATTACACGAGGCATTAAGACCTCGAAGGAGTGAAACCACTCCTCCGAGGCCTCGGGGGCTACACCCGGCGGGTGCGCTCGCGCGCACCCACCGGAACAAAACGCAACCGAGAAAGGCTGGTCCCCTTGCAAAAAAGTGCAACGAGAGCCTCCAAGCGAGTGCTAACACTCCCTTCGAGGCTCGGGGGCTACTGTCGGGGACCATAATTAGGGGTACCCTCAAGGCTCCTAATTCTCAGCTGGTAACCCCCATCAGCATAAAGCTGCAAAGGCCTGATGGGTGCGATTAAGTCAGGGATTAGTCCATTCGAGCGACTCGATCATGCCTCGCCCGAGCCTAGCCTCGGACAAGGGCAGCCGACCCCGGAGGATTTCTGTCTCGCCCGAGGCCCCCCTCCAACGGCGAACATATTTCCGGCTCGCCCGAGGCCAGCCTTCGCTAAGAAGCAACCCTAACCAAATCACCGCACCAACCGACCAAATCGCAGGAGCATTTAATGCAAAGGTGGCCTGACACCTTTATCCTGACGCGCGCCCCCCAGCCGGCAGAGCCGAAGTGACCGCCGTCACTTCGCCGCTCCACTGACCGACCTGACAGAAGGACAGCGTCGCCTGCGCCACTCCGACTGCGGTGCCACTTGACAGAGTGAAACTGACAGGCAGTCAGGCCCTGCCGAAGGCATCATAGGAAGCTCCGCTTCGCCCGACCCAGGGCTCGGACTCGGACTAAGTCCCAGAAGACGGCGAACTCCGCTCCGCCCGACCCAGGGCTCGGACTCGGGCTAAGTCCCGGAAGACGGCGAACTCCGCTCCGTCCGACCCAGGGCTCGGACTCGGGCTAAGTCCCGGAAGACGGTGAACTCCGCTCTGCCCGACCCAGGGCTCGGACTCGGGCTAAGTCCCGGAAGACGGCGAACTCCGCTCCGCCCGACCCAGGGCTCGGACTCGGGCTAAGTCCCGGAAGACGGTGGACTCCGCTCCGCCCGACCCAGGGCTCGGACTCGGGCTAAGTCCTGGAAGACAGTGAACTCCGCTCCGCCCGACCTAGGGCTCAGACTCGGGCTAAGTCCCGGAAGACGGTGAACTCCGCTCCGCCCGACCCTGGGCTCGGACTTGGGCTCAGCCCTAAAAGACGACGAACTCCGCCTCGCCCGACCCAGGGGCTCGGACTCAACCTCGACCACGAAAGACAGACTCGACCTCGGCTTCGGAGGAGCTTCCACATCGCCCAACCTAGGGCGCAGACCAGCCACGTCAACAGGAGGCGCCATCATCACCCTACCCCGAGCTGACTCGGGCCGCAGGGAACAAGACCGGCGTCCCATCTGGCTAGCTCCGCCAGATAGGCAATGATGGCGCCCCGCGTACTCTGTGACGACGGCAGCTCTCAGCCCCCTTACGGAAGCAAGAGGACGTCAGCAAGGACTCAACCGCTCCGACAGCTGTCCCTCCGCCAGGCTCCATCGCTCCTCCGACGACCACGACATCACACTAGCTGGGTGCCAAAATCTCTCCGGCTGCCACAACGGCATGTACTTAGGGCGCTAGCTCTCCTCCGCTAGACACGTAGCACTCTGCTACACCCCCCATTGTACATCTGGATCCTCTCCTTACGCCTATAAAAGGAAGGACCAGGGCCCTCTTAGAGAGGGTTGGCCGCGCGGGGACGAGGACGAGACAGGCGCTCGCTTGAAGCCGCTCGCTCCCTCTCCCGCGTGGATGCTTGTAACCCCCTACTGCAAGCGCACCCGACCTGGGCGCGGGACGAACACGAAGGCCGCGGGATTCCCACCTCTCTCACGCCGGTCTCCGGCCGCCTCGCTCTCCCCCCTTCGCGCTCGCCCTCGCGCTCGACCCATCTGGGCTGGGGCACGCGGCGACATTCACTCGTCGGCCAGGGACCCCCCCGGTCTCGAAACGCCGACAGAGCTGGATCAATATCCAGCCCTATTTATAAAATAAGGATATGCTAGAAAATAAACACAGCTTGTGTGGCGATTAAGGCCTGTTTGTTTGAACTTTTTTCAGCTTCTAGTCACCTGCTACAAACTACCAAATGCTTAGCTTTTCAGCCCGCTTCTACAAAATCGTTTTGATAAAACCCATCCAAAATCAACATGAACATAGAATTGGTCGTGTCATCACGATAGTCGGAATCCGTCGTTTTATAGATTCTGAACACTTTGCAGCACTTCATCTTCCTCCACATGTAATCTCCACGATACTAAAATTTTTTCCACGGCTAAATTCTCTGCACAACTAGATTCTCAGAAAGGCTGGTCAGATGAACCAAGCCCACTCCGATGATAACAAACTTTAGAACCTTGTATTGCTAGAGGTGCAAAACGGTTTGGTTTAGAGCATGGTTAAATACTGTGGAGTGTAAACTTACTAACTTAGCGCCTGCCCAAGTGTAACAACGAAGTAGTACCCGGCAGCGATCCATGGTGTCGTTTCGTTAACAAAATATAACGTAAATGGTAACGGTAATAGTTCGCACTCGATTACCAACGGTAACAAGTTTGTATAGGCCGGTATCAATTCCTAGTATATTATCTGATTACGGTTGGATTTAAACAAACATAATTTAACGTTATCTGTTACCTATTATATTACAAATATGTGAACCAAACAACACACATATTACGAGAACAAAAAAAAGGCTGCGTATACATTATGCATCTAAGAATCAGCTAGAGAGCATAGGAGCATAAGCGACCAATATGTTGGCTTCATGGCTTGTGTTTCTTGCGAGACGTCATTCCTGCAACAGAAAGATGACAGCACCTGCAAACTCAACTTGATGGATCTGTAGATGAGCCAGGCAATACCATTCTTCGCCTCAGTATTACAGTGATTAGTGTGTCCTCCTGGGTGACGGTACCTTGCCGCTTGTACAGTCTGAAAGCACGCCAAGCATTCAGGTTAAGATGGTTTCCCACTCCGCGCTTGAAACATGGGTTAAAATCTTTACTCAACACGCTATATACCGTTTTTATATATAGATGAAAGTAGCAGTCATCATAGTGCTAACTCTCTAAAATAAAAGGACAAACCAAATTGACATAAAACATTAGTTTGTGATTTCAAAGTGCCATCGGACATTTCGTAAGGTTGGGTTTTGTTCTCTGAGGTTTCAGAATAGTCACATGAGATATTCCACTAAGTATCTAGTATTGTATCAGTCTACCTGAACGAAGCAAATGCAGATGAACAGTGTAGTGTGCGGATGATTGCACCTATAAAGCCATGGGCTGGGCAGCAGCCACCCACGCACCGTACCTGGAGTATAGAAGCTCATGAAGGGGAAGACAGCGAAGTCGTTGTAGTTCCCAGGCTCGCTTAGTTTGCGCTCCTGCCCTGATTTGAGGTCGACCGCGAAGAGGCCAACCTCAGTTGAGACCAAGAAGATTGTACCGAAACCCAAGCCCTCCGCAGAAGCAATCACATGTGCTTCGCTATAGGGCATAAAGGGGATCCGTGTCATAAGCTCAATGTCCCCGCGTCGAACCCATCCTCCAATCCCCTCTGCGCCGACACTCGTCGACCACAGGCAAAGCCTTGATCCCCTGACGCCGGCAAGCCCCAGCGAGCCGTCACCGCCCATGGGCATGAGCACGACGCCCCCTTCGTCGACGTGCGCCGCCGGAGGGTCGAAGGTGGACAGACGGTTCCTGCCCATGTCGTACCTCAGAAACACGTCACCCTCCATGAGCTGGAAGTAGACGTTGTCTCCGACGAGCGCGCTGGGCTTCCGCATGACATGGGAATCGGAGGCCAGCTGAGCAGAGGCGACCCAGGCAGCGGCCTCCGAGCAGTAGAGGCGCGCCCGCACGCCGGCGTCCCTTGAGAAGTAGTCCATGCCCGCCAGGACGACGCGGAACGGGCCGCCGCCGCGGCAGTGGAGGTGGTCGCAGCCGCGCGCGGCGCAGAGCACCGCCGCGCTGTAGTAACCGGGGAGCACCCCGGGGTCAGGCAGCCCACAGTGGTCGCCGGTGACGGGGTCCCACACGACGAGGTTGACCCTCTCGGCGAAGAGGCCGAGGAGGACGCGGCCGTGGCGGCAGTCGAGGGCCTCCCAGCAGATGCAGTCGAACGTCCGCCTGGGGAAAGGGGAGCCGGATGAGGTGGTGGGGGAGAAGCGAGGGGCCGTGGCGCCGTGGAGCCCGATGGTGTTGTCGACGAAGCCGAGCAGAGGGGGTGCCCCGTGGAACGCGCGGTACCGGCGGAGGAAGGCCCCGCCGGAGAGGATGCGGCGCCAGCGCCTGGAGACCAGGGCGGCACGGACGAGGTGCGCGGGCTCGTCCGGGGGAAGGCGGAGGCAGATCTCGGCGATCGTGTCGTCAACGAGCTCCGGCGGCGCCGCCATGGCGGATGGGGGAATGGAAAGGCAGAGTGAATTCTACCACTTCTCCTTTCTCCATATTTCTTGTAGGTTCGCTAGAGGATCCCACGCACTCCCCACCTGTTCCCCGAGTTGGCTTTGGCTCCCCATGTCGTTGCCGAAGATGACACGCAACTTCGTTAACCCCTCCCTGCCGCCCAACTCTGACTGCGACCGTCTCACTTGGACTGATCCTGCAGTGGCCGCTGCTTTCAACCTGCTCACCTGAACGAATTTGACGACATTGTCGTCAATCCTGCCACTGACAGAAACTGTGCCAGTATCACAACGCTTCTCAAACAAGCGTTGGAGTGTCTTATTTTTTTTTCTACACAGCACCATTTATGGTACCTGGAATCGACCGAAAGCTCCGACCATGTAACCTGAACGGCGCGTGGGATAGTATGAATAGGCTGTGAAACTTTTTTTTCCTATGCGTATTTATCTAACTAATCACACAGAATTCTATTAGGTTACGCTTAGGAACAGATTCAGACATATATATAGATAGTTAATATGTTATGCGGTCGAACCCAATCAAGTCAGCTTATCCCATGTCCGTCGAGCCGTGCTGTTAGACCCGCACGTTTAACATCGTCCAAAACCGTCTCTACTCAATCAAGCCCGCTATCCACGTGCAAGTAGCCGGGGTTTCTATCACGAGTTGCCGTAAACCAGAAAAGAAAACCACCGAATCCCGACGACCAAGGCGGCTCCGACCGAGGCGACTGACCATTCGACTTCTGTCGCCGCCATTCCTCTCCAGCCCTGGTTCCATCCAACCAATCACACTAGGGTTTCGGAGCCCCAATTGAATAGCCATTGTTGTTCGCCAAGCTCCGCTATCTTCGTCGACCACCAAATCCTCTGAAGCTTATGTCGCCTTCCGAGGTATTTTACTCGATTCGAAACCGGTCAACACCCATATCCCATCTATAAGCTATATATGAGTTAAATCCATGGTCACATTTCCCAATCGATTGTGTTCTATTAAAAAAACAACCCATTTCACCGTTTTTATTTAGGGTTTATATTGATTCAAGTGGAATAAGTAACGATGGGGTTGTCTGTTTCGACCATTTGTAGACACTATTAGATAAATTATCGTATTTGGGGTTAGTAGCGTCGGTGTCGTTTTTTGACACATTATCTATGGTTAGGGTTTATGGTATATATTCACATCCAGGCATCCTATGGGTCACATTAGCAGGGTACTTAATCAATGCAATTTCTCAGTCCGTTAGAGTTTAATTTTTTTTTCTACCACATGGACACCCACATTATTAATTTTATTAGGGTTTTGAACTTTTTGTCTAGTCACTAGTCACATTTATATGAAGCTGTTAGAAATTATTTCAGTTGCTAGTTATTCATTAAGGCTTTATTATTACAATCTGTCATGCAAATTGTTGTTAAAATTGTAACACCCCATCCACTCCCGGACCAGTGGTACTTACTCCTGGCAACTGAAAGGCAAATAGGGTTAACCATTTCCTATAATTAATTTTGGTGGTTGATGACCAAACACGTGGACTAACTAGTTTGTCTAGATATTATCTATTACAGGTGCATTAGGTTCAACATAAACCAAGAAATAAATCAAATTAGGGACACAATAAAAGTGGAGCAAGACCTAGAGTGTGCTGGAAGTTGGCGCACCAGACAGTGTCCAATGTGTGCACCAGGCCGTACAGCAGATGAACCAGTCACTCTCGGGAATTCCAGGGGGGCGCTCCGCTATAATTCACCGGACTGTCCAATGTGCCACCAGACTGTCTAGTGTGCCACCAGACTATCTAGTGTGCCACCGGACTGTCCGGTGAGCCAGCGGAGCAACGGCTCCCTGCGCGCCAACGGCTCTCTACAAAAGCAACAATGTGCTATAGTGCCGCGGCAGAAGTCAGAGCGCAAAGTCAGAGGGCACCAGACTATCCGGCGTGGCACCGGACTGTCCGGTGCAGCTTGAAGACAAATGTCCCCAACGGTCAACTGCTCCGAACCCTAACGATTGCGCTGACGTGGCGCGCACCGGACAGTGCACAGTGACTGTCGGGTGGCGCACCGGACTGTCCGGTGCGCCTATCGCCAGCAGAAATCAGCCAACGGCTAGAAGTGGTTGGGAGGCTATAAATATCCCTCAACCACCTCATTCACTCGCATCCAAGCCTTCTGAAATCTTCATTCATTGCAAGAGCAAAAGCCCAACACTCCAAGACACAATCAAAGCAATCAATCCACTCAAAGCCCCAAAATCAACTCTAGTGCATTAGGGCTTGTGAGAGGATCACTTGTGTTCTTTTGTTGCTCTTGTCGCTTGGATTGGCCTTTTTCTTTTTCCCTTATTATTCTCAAGAGACTTGTAATCGAAGCAAGAGACACCTAAGTGTGTGGTGGTCCTTGCGGGGTATAAGTGACCCGTGAGATTAAGGAAAAGGCTCACTCGGTCTAAGTGACCGTTTGAGAGAGGGAAATGGTTGAAATAGACCCGGTCTTTGTGACCTCCTCAACGGGGACTAAGTTCTTTGGAACCGAACCTCGGTAAAACAAATCATCGTGTTCACTTGCTTTGATTCTCGTTTGATTTGTTTTCCCTCTCTAATGCTTCCTTGCTAGTATTGATTTGAGTTGGCTCCCATACGTCATCTGCATTCTTTGAGCAACTCTTAGCAAGAGGAACATTCTTTTAACTTGAATTTAATTCTAACGCTAACCCTGGCCTTAGTGTGTGTTTATAGTTGATAAATTTCAGGTTTCGCCTATTCACCCCCTCTAGGCGACTTTCAGCAACCCTCTAGAATGATAGACCATTCCCCCAGGCCAACACGAGTCTTTTGTGCGTACTTTGTCCTCACTCATGTGCAACCGAGAAGACTTCCCGGTCGGTCACCCATCCCAAGATTGCTCTGGGCCAAGGCTACCGAACAAGAAGATGCACCTTGTTGGTATGATTACTCTATTAATTCTATTAATCCTTCGGCCAGAATATCACCATCCACCGGGACCAGGATATCACAGAAATAATCCTTTTTTATAAAGAAATAAATATTGTCTGAGTTCATATCTTCTATGCAAAACATATATACTATCTATGCATTGAAACATTTTTTCAATAAATGCAGACATCATCACTAGTTCCATTGTTTGCTGCACCATGAGGTCGGTTGACTGCCCTCCCCGAATCCGAAGAGAATACCGATTGAGTCAAGCCAGGAGGTTTTCTCGGTCGACATTCCTAGATGTACAAGAGTCAACAACAACATACAATCTACTTTTGATGTTCGATCAAGTCTAATGCAGCAATCACAAGAACCTGCACAGACCCAACTGAAACAACAGATGGATTCACATCAATCACCTGAGCTTTGTCCCTGTTGGACTCCATGAGGGAGAAGGGAGCATGTGCGGCTAGTGAAGGAAAATGGGGATTTCTCCCCGAATTGAGACACACATATATATATGCTAAGGAATTAGGGTTAGGGTTTCTAATGGGCTTAAATGGGCCAACACAAAATTCCAAATGGGCTTTGTTAATTTTTTTATCTGCGTTTGATTAAGTACGAGTTATCGAAATCATATAATTTCTTGCACTGTTTAATTTGACGCAGATTATTGAAATCAGACACTTCCGGGTATTACTCATTTCATATTTGCTTTGAGAATACAATTATGGATAAAGATCGAGACGGATCGATTCTCAGTCTGCGATAAGTCGAAATCGAATACGTGTAGATGAAATTTGTACCATTAGTGTTAGGGGCCTTCTCCTTCCGAAGGTCCTCAAAAACATAATTAGCCATTTGTTTTTAGCATAAGCTATTACAGGAAGCTTCGTCTCCAGGAGATAAACCTGTTTCTTATGACGAAGGACACACGGGATGAAGATGGATTCAAAGAAGATAAGAGTAAACGCCGAAGTTATTGCCAGACGGAAAGCTTCGGCTCACAACGAAGCAGAGGAATGTTGATAATGGCCGAATGAGGAAAAGACTACTTAGTCCTTTATAATTTGTATTACGATCATGTGTAAATTCCAAGGGCATAAATGTACTTTTGCTTGGGCTGCGTCCCGTGCCTATAAATAGATGAACAGTAATATCGTACTGTTCACGCTGGATTGTATTCATTCTCTTGCGTCCTCGCCTTCGAGCAAGCCGAAGGTATCAATATAATATTAACATTATTAATATTTGTATGTACTTTATATAGAATGAAAGAATAAATGAAATATTAAGATATAATTATCATATTTATCTGTCACACCCGGTTTTAGAAGGCAAACCGAATGCAAACCATGTACGTGCCAGGATCAGCAATTCACGTACACAGCAGTTACATAACTGGACATCATCACACAGTGCTCAAATAATAGCATAAAAGGGTAATAATTGTCAATTACATCATGATGTCCAAGACATCCACATAGTCTTTAACAATAATCAAAGTGCGGAAAAGAAACGTAGATACACACGACCTACACAGGCAGTCGACTAGGGGTTTGCCGCTAACCCACGGCTAGAACTCATCGTACTCTTGGAACTCCTGGAAGTCCTCCTCCACGACTTCATCTTCACCTGAGCAGTGGTTGCAACGCGGACAACCTGGGGGGTTTGGTGTGTAAAGCAAGGGTGAGTATACATCAACGTACTCAGCAATATGTCCCGTTTGGCTGTAGTGGACTAGCTTTATGTGGAGTTAAGTCAAGTAGTTGCTTTTAGTTGGTCAGGTTATTATTACTAGTAGAAAGCCAGGTTTTAGCATTAACCCAAGTTATTAAGCCAAAGTACCCTTTCCAAACGGAAAGAATACCACTTACCATTACCATAAGCATAATCATGACCATCCTCCTCATCACCACCTGTAAACCATGCATCTCTGATCAAGTATCTCTAATCAATGGAGCTCCCTTGGCCGCTCATAACCGCGAGCACGGCTGATATATCAGTTTCATAACACTCTGCAGAGGTTGCACACTTTACCCACAAGTCGTGATTCCCTCTTGCCTTGGGCCGATCAAACCCTTAAACACTACCAAGGTGAATAGGCAGGGTCTCACTATATAGCCTTCACAAAGATTCCCTGGGGCTGTAGCCGCCCGTTAGGTTTCCTAAATGCACCGCACTCCTCCACAAGGGGTGAACCAACCTTGGCAGAGTGAGCCGCATACACCAAGCCCCATTAACGGCACGACGGCGAAGCGAACTACACCCGAGTTCCTCTAATTATTCAGCTAAGGGCGTCCCATTCCACCCTCATGGTTGCACTGTTTTCCCGGGCGGTCATCCAACGAACCAGTCCTTACGGAGAGGCACTCGAGAAATAGCTCGAGTCCCCTTAAAGGCCACAAGTATATCATCATGATCAAAAGGGAAAACAGCGTATCATAGATAATCTTATCATGTTCATTAATTAATGTGAAGCACTAGCATATAGCTAAACCAGAATAACCCAACCAGAATAGGTAAACAAGGACAAGATAAACAAAAGCTAGTAAATCCTTAGGTATAAACTATGTAAATGAGGGGAATGAATTATAGGAATGAGTAGGACATAGATGGGTCAAGGGACACTTGCCTTCGCCAACCGACTACTGCTCAGGGTCTTCACCTGCAACTCCTTCGAACTCCGCCAACTAACTGTTATCTATACGAGTTTCAAGCATACATTCCACAAATTTAATACAAAAGAATAGTACACCAAACAATAGAATATAATAAATAAACAGACGTTCGACGCAGGGCTCAGACTTACGACTAAGCGAGAAAGGGAAAGTAACGGTCAGGGCTACGACTAACGAGCGATCACATCACATGATTATAAATTAAAATACTCGTCTAAACAGACTGGTATTAATTTAACCATCGCGTTTAGCATAGGGTAAAGTCATGTTCCATGTTTAATTATTATGAACAGATAAAGGTAAATTAAAAGGATTGTCGCGCGGCGAAATGCGCGACACAACACTTAAATTGAATTAAGAAATAAACGACTCGTCGCGCGACGGAGCGCGCAACGAGACGCTCGCATTAATTATAAAGGGACGTTAAGCGTCGCGCGACGAAACGCACGCGCGACGAAACGCACAACGGTATACGTCATCTAAACTGAATTTAAAACAAAACGTCGCGCGACTAGACGCATTAAATAATCTGAAATTAAGATGAATCATCGTGCGATGAAGCGCGCGACGCAACACGTCAATAGAATCTGAAATCAACTAATTTGCCGCGCGAAGAAGCGCGCGACGCAACACGTTCATTAAACTAAATTTAAAAAACTAATTAAGCCGAGATTCGATCGCCACGCGCGCTGTGGCTACACGCGCGGGAACGCGCTGAGCAAGCCATGAGGGGCCGCGCTACTGGGGGCCAGGGGCCGCGCGCCGGACAGGGGCCACGCAGGGGACCACACTACCCGGGGCCAGGGGCCACGCCGCGAGAGGGGGCTGGGGGAGGGGCGTCGCTGCGCGAGGGGGCCGGGGGAGGGGACTGCCACCGTGCCAGGGGAGCCGGGGAGGGGTGCCGCCGCGCAAGGGGGCCAGGGGATGGGCCGCGCGCCGCGCTAGGGGGCGGGGGAGGGGCCGCACGCCAGGGGGCCGGAGAAGGGGAGCCGCGCGCGCGCAAGGGGGCGGGTGGGGGTCACACGCAGGGGAGAAGAAGGGGAGGGGAAGAGAGACAGGGAGAGGGAGGGAAGGGGAGCTCACCTCGGGGTCCAAATCCGGCCATCACCGTCTCCAAAACCTCACCACGGGGAGAGAGAGAGGTGGAGGAGAGGAGGTTGCTGCGCGGGAAAATCAAATGAGAGAAAGGGAGAAGAGAGAGAGGAGGGGGCGCGCATGGGGGAGGCACAGGCGCCAGGGGTGCATCGGGCCGGGCCGGGCCGGGCTAGGTTGGGTCGCGGGCTGGGACAGAAGCCCACAACACACGCAACCACAGATCGGACTCCAATCGCAAACCGAAATCCGAAATGAGACAAGACGAACACGCGATTAAACACGACATCAGACAAAAGAAATATGCTTCGGCATGATGCAACACCCATGACAACTTATGATTTTGTTTACACGTAATACGGACACCAGTCGCTATACCGCTTTGAATTTGGGAAGAAGGAGCGAAACGGGAAGAGAAAAGAGAGTAACGCCTGAATTTGGTGAGTAAAAATAAGAAAAAATTCTACCCCCAAATTCGGGGCGTTACAAACCTATCCCCCTTAAAAGAATCTCACCCTCGAGATTCAAGGTTGGCCAGCAAAGAGTTCATGATACTTGGCCATCAGATCATCTTCACACTCCCAGGTTGCTTCTTCCTCGGAGTGGTGATCCCATCTGACTTTGCACATTTTGATAGTTTTCCTTCGGGTGACTCTATCTGTAGTCTCAAGAATCTGCACTGGCTTCTCTATGTAGGTCAAGTCCTCCTGGACTTCCAGACCTTCCACTAGCAACTGCTCTTCTGGCACACACAGACACTTCTTCAACTGAGACACATGGAAGACATCATGCACCGCTGACAATCCCTCTAGCAGACTGAGCTGATAGGCCACTTCTCCATGCTTTGCGAGAATCTGATACGGACCAACATAGCGGGGTGCTAGCTTGCCTTTGACTCCGAATCTTCTGACTCCTCTAATAGGCAAAACTTTCAAATAGACAAAATCTCCAACTTCGAAACTCAACTATCTCCTTCTTGTGTCTCCATAGTTTCGCTGCCTTGATTGCGCTATCTTTAGATTCTCCCGAACCATCTTGATGTTCTCTTCAGCTTCGAGCAAAATGTCTGGCCCGAACACTTGCTTTTCTCCAGACTGAGACACATTCTGCTTTGCTCGGGCACTAGGGCCTCACTGTTGCTGGGCTGCCTTCTTCGAACATTGCATCACCCAATGGCCTTGCTCTCCACAATGGAAACATGCTCTGCTTCTGCCTTGGACTGGGGCTGCTTGACTGTTCTGGTTGGTTGCTGGGGCGGGAAGACGAGGTGCCTGCTGATTCTGCCTCCGGAACTGACCTCCTCCTGACTGGTTGTTCTGATGATTCTGCTGCTGGTGCTGGGGGTACTGCCTCTGAAACTGCTGCTGTTGAGGTGGGAGCTGGTTCTGTCTGAACTGCTGAGGTGGGTTGCCTGAGAAACGAGGGCGATTGCTGCTTCCAGGCTGAGGTCCACCAATCTTGCGCTCGCAATCCTCCATCTCTTTGCGCTTCTTCTCTATCATGATTGCTCTGTTGATTAGGTGCTGAAATGTGGGGAATGTATGATTCATCAACTGGTAGTGCAAGAGATCGACTAGGTGTCTCAAGAAACGATACTGTCTCTTGGCATCTGTGTTGACATCTTCAAGAGCATAGCGGGACAGCTGCAGAAACTTGTCTCGGTACTCACTGACAGACATAGGCCCTTGCTTGAGCGCCAGGAACTCCTCCTTCTTCACTGTCATCAGACCTGCGGGAACATGGTACTGACAGAAGTTATCTCTGAATTCTTCCGAGGTGATAGCGTCGGGGTTGGCATGGGTGGCGAGATAGGACTCCCACCAAGACTGGGCTACTCCTCTCAACAGACGAGGACCATACAGAACTTTCTCCCTATCGTCGCACTGAGCGGTGTGCAACTCCCGCTCCACAGTGCGCAGTCAATCTTCAGCATCCATGGGGTCAGAAGAGTGAGCGAACACTGGGGGATGACCTCTCATGAATTCAGCATGCTTGTCTCTAGGCATTTGAGGCATCTGAGGCTGAGGTGGTGGCTGTTGCTGCTGCTGAATGGTGGCCAGAGTCTGACCAATGGCTTGAACTGCCTGAGTCTGCATTAAGAACATCTGCTCGATGGTCATCGGGGGCGGTGGTGGCAGCTGCTGACGGGGTGCCTCATCCTGCGGGGCTGCCTGCTCCTGCTGAGCACGCCTTCCTCCTCTGCGCCTGTTGTCTGACATCTGCAGAATGCAATCACACATCAGAACTAATCTTGCAACTTGCAGCATAAGAAAAGAGTATAGAATTCTTCCACAGTACTGAACAGATGAACATCTTCACTGACTTCCAACACAAGCAACCACATCTTCTCAGATGAAGAGGAAAGTAGAACAAAAGGTCTTCCCAACTAGATAACTAATTTTATTAACATTTAATAGGTAAACCAAAGTGCATGGGATACCCACACCCTGGCAACAGTCATTACAAAGATCCAAATCCAACATAGTTCATCATGACAAACATAAAGGCACAGGATAAGCAAACTACCCTATCTAACTAATACTAACTAAGAGTAAGACTAATGCTAAGGCTATAGCTTCTATATATTTATATATTCTTAAGCATTAATTACAAGGTACGACGCTGACGATCTATGGTTCTAAATTTATCTTGGTCTTGTAGTCGGGGTTACCATAAGCATGGTGTCCACGCTGAGGTGAGCGGTACGGGTGCTGAGTCCCGACTAGAGTGGGGGAGCCATCCTCCATGTGACGATGCTCCGCCCGCTCAGCCCGCAACTGGGCGATCTCAGCACGAGCCCTACTCAGTTCATCTAATGCATGGTCCAGCTCCATGTTTAGCACGACGGCTAGGTTGACTGTGCTGCTCAACCTAGGATTGTCCTCACTAATAGGTGAGACAACCACGCCTCCTATGCTGCCAGATGGACGGCGTGGGTAATACCTCAGGTTAAGACCATCAGCCACCCCACCGAACACTGAGCAATAGTGCGAAAGCGCACGCCGTGCGACATCTTGCATGGCCGCCTCGGCTGAGTCCCGCTCAGAGATAGAATAGTGCTCTGAGCAGACCTCCGCACCTCAGAGACTGTTCTCCAGACGGCGAACCAAGTAGGTCACCTCCCAACAGCCCGGGTAAACCTCACGACTGTGCTGGAAGACCACACAACGATACTCGATGGACTAAGTACGTCGGTCGAGTGCCTGGCATAACAAGGTGTCGAGCGGTGTCATGGAAGTGACACCCGCGAGCGGCGTCGCGAGTGATGGGTCGAGCAACCCATCCTTCCAACTCCTGCTCCTCTGAAAGGTCGGTGCTGTGGCTCGAGCTGCTGTCGCCACCTCCGTCGTCTGGGTCTCCTCCAGCAGCTACTCCAGCGGCTGGGGCGCTCAGTGGTGGTGCAGGGGGCGCCTCCAGCGGGAGCACAGGGGAGCAGCTCCTCACAGACTCTATCTCCTGCTGAAGCGAGAAAGAAGAGCCCTGCTGCTCCAGCTCCTGTCGTCGACGCTCCTGCTTCTTATGCAGGCGGTGGTGCGGCCTTTCCAAATGGCTAGACTGACCAGTCACTAGACGGCGAAGCGGACGCTCCGCGAGACGAGAAGGCAAGAAAGGAATGACGGACTTCCGTGCAGTGTGTCTAAGATGAACCATCTACAAAAGACACCGTAAGCATAAGAGTGAGAACAGAACTAATATGACCAGCAAGTAGACCATAAATAAATGAGGAATTAGAATAAAACAAAATTTTCAGCAAGGTATAATGTATATAGTAGAACATAGGTTTGGTCGATATGACCAACTTTTCAAGGGGAACCAAAGTCAAGGTCATAATAGGGGTCTATAATCCTTAGAACGACCATTCTACTCTAGGTTAGCGGTCCTACAGTCAACACGGCTTTGATACCACCTATGTCACACCCGGTTTTAGAAGGCAAACCAAATGTGAACCATGTACGTGCCAGGATCAGCAATTCACGTACACAGCAGTTACATAAATGGACATCATCACACAGTGCTCAAATAATAGCATAAAAGGGTAATAATAGTCGATTACATCATGATGTCCAAGACATCCACATAGTCTTTAACAATAATCAAAGTGCGGAAAAGAAACGTAGATACACACGGCCTACACAGGCAGCCGATTGGGGGTTTGCCGCTAACCTACGCCTAGAACTCATCGTACTCTTGGAACTCCTGGAAGTCCTCCTCCACGACTTCATCTTCACCTGAGCAGTGGTTGCAATGCGGACAACCTGGGGGGGTTTGGTGTGTAAAGCAAGGGTGAGTACACATCAACATACTCAGCAATATGTCCAGTTTGGCTATAGTGGACTAGCTTTATGTGGAGTTAAGTCAAGCAGTTGCTTTTAGTTGGTCAGGTTATTATTACTAGTAGAAAGCCAGGTTTTAGCATTAACCCAAGTTATTAACCCAAAGTACCCTTTCCAAACGGAAAGAATACCACTTACCATTACCATAAGCATAATCATAACCATCCTCCTCATCACCACCTGTAAACCATGCATGTCTGATCAAGTATCTCTAATCAATGGAGCTCCCTTGGCCGCTCATAACCGCGAGCACGGCTGATATATCAGTTTCATAATACTCTGCAGAGGTTGTGCACTTTACCCACAAGCCGTGATTCCCTCTTGCCTCGGGCCGATCAAACCCTTAAACACTACCAAGGTGAATAGGCAGGGTCTCACTACATAGCCTTTACAAAGATTCCCTGGGGCTGTAGCCGCCCGTTAGGTTTCCTAAATGCACTGCACTCCTCCCTAAGGGGCGAACTAACCTTGGCAGAGCGAGCCGCATACACCGAGCCCCATTAACGGCACGACGACGAAGCGAACTACACCCGAGTTCCTCTAATTATTCAGCTAAGGACGTCCCATTCCACCCTCATGGTTGCACTGTTTTCCCGGGCGGTCATCCAACGAACCAGTCATTACGGAGAGGCACTCGAAAAACAGCTCGAGTCCCCTTAAAGGCCACAAGTATATCATCATGATCAAAAGGGAAAACAGCATATCATAGATAATCTCATCATGTTCATTGATTAATGTGAAGCACTAGCATATAGCTAAACTAGAATAACCCAACCAGAATAGGTAAACAAGGACAAGATAAACAAAAGCTAGTAAATCCTTAGGTATATACTATGTAAATGCGGGGAATGAATTATAAGAATGAGTAGGACAAAGATGGGTCAAGGGACACTTGCCTTAACCAACCGACTGCTGCTCAGGGTCTTCACCTGCAACTCCTTGGGACTCCGCCAACTGACCGTTATCTATACGAGTTTCAAGCATACATTCTACAAATTTAATACAAAAGAACAGTACACCAAACAATAGAATGTAATAAATAAATAGACGTTCAATGCAGGGCTCACACAAATGACTAAGCGAGAAAGGAAAAGTAACGGTCGGGGCTACGGCTGACGAGCAATCACATCACACGATTATAAATTAAAATACTCGTCTAAACAGACTGGTATTAATTTAACCATCGCGTTTAGCCACTACCGGAATCAACTTCTTTGCCATGTGTTCTAAACACACGACAAAGGCTATTTTACACTCGGCAAAGGCTTTGCCGAGTGTAACACTCGGCAAAGAACGCTCGGCGAACTGTACATCGGCAACAGCTTCTTTGCCGAGTACTTTTTGTCGGGCACTCGGCAAAGACTTTGCCGAGTGCCATTTGGCACTCGGCAAAGAAAAGTCACCGTCACGGCGCCAAGTGACGGTGACGGATCCTTTACCGAGTGCCAACGGCGACACTCGGCAAAGACTGGTCTAGTGGACCCCACAGCCAGTCCCTGTGCCGAGAGCCCTAGTAGGCACTCGGCAAAGGAGGTTTCTTTGCCGAGTGTCTGGTGGACTGGCACTCGGCAAAGAACCCTCCAGTGGGCCCCTTTGCCAGTATCTTTGCCGAGTGCCTTGGCAAAAGCACTCGGCAAAGATGTCTTTGTCGGTTCCCAGGTTTCCTTCTTTGCCGAGTGCCACTGTCAGCACTCGGCAAAGATGTCTTTACCGGTTCCCAGGTTTCCTTCTTTGCCGAGTGCCATGGTCATAGCACTCGGCAAAGCAACCCTTTGCCGAGTGTTACACTCGGCAAAGTGACCAGGATGTCCCTTTTTTATTTGCTTTTGTTGTTCCATCCAAACAAACAAAAGATATATATCATTCACATCACATTATATATCAAGCACATCACAGAATGAACACATTTATCATCAACACCATATATATCACAAAGTCTCACAAAACAGATCACAAGTCTCACTAAAGTCAGGATCATCACAAAACAGATACAAGTCTGCATCATCACTAACATCACCAAGTATCTCACAAGATAAAGTGTAACAAACATCACCAACACTCATAAAGGTAAGTCTGGATCATCACAAAACAAATCATCAACGAGGTGGGCATCTGGACTGGTTCGGCGAAGGGCTGGACGAAGCATGAGGGTTGTTCGACGCCGCCGATTGACCCTGCACAGAGAACAGATTGTATGTGTGAGAACATATGAATATATATCATGCAGTACTAAAATTTTGATACTCACAGGAGTAGTGAACTCTGTAGGGTCAGCTGCAGGGAACAACGGAGGTGGTGGAGCATGACCCTGTGCGGCGCCAAGGCTCTGCATGTATGCGAACATCTCCGCCATCCTCTTCTCTAGCTCCTCACGTTGCCTCCTCTCATCATCTAGCTGAGTCTGTAATATTTCGCCCTAATGTTACGATAATGCAAAGAGAAGATATATAAAAATCAATGAACGATGAATAGATAAGGAATAACCTGGAGTTGTTGGATACGATGCTGTGAGGTGTCCTGCCGAGGTCGTATGGCTGGGCTCGCGCTCGTGCTCCTTGCTCGCACCTGAGAGAGAGTGGGAGTGGAGGACGAGTCGATTGCCCCGTCGGCAATCCAGTACCGCCCATGCCTCTTGCCTCCTCCGACCCTCATGAGGACATCTCCGTCGATGTCCTCGATCCTCGGATCGTAATCTGGCCCATGGACCTCCTTGGCCATGGCGGTGTACTCACTGAGTCGGCTGTGGATGGCGGGGTTGGTGTACGCCTCGAGCCCGTCATCCGGGTTGTAGGTGACGTCGGACGTCGCCTTCCCCTTGTGGGCCATGGCATATGCCGAGAACGTGGAGCAAGGCGCGCCACCATGTGCCGCCGACTACGAGAAAACCAACGAGATGGTTAGAAATCATGTCTAATCGAAAGTTATATACCTAAATAAAAAAGAGCACGTACCCATGCTTCCGCGTATTTGCCCAGGCTGCGGCTGCCTTGATGGTGGGAGGGACCTTGCATCAGCAAACGCCGTTCCCGGCTAGCGTTGTGCGCCTCATCCCACTCAGTCGAGCACCACCTCTGCACCATCTGCTCCCAGCACTCAGGATGCGCGGCGCACCAATGAGGAATCATCTAAAAAAATATAAGTACACAGCATATCAGAAGAAAAAAATAACCATATTTAGTACCAATAATAAAGTTTTGTATTTACCTGCAAGTACTGGTCCGGAGTCAACGACATGGTTCGGGCGTCCTTCTTGTTCACCTTCTCCCCAAGGACGGAGCCATGGTAAGTGACGATGGCCTGGATGCGCGCCTCGTAGTGCATGTCCACGACGAGCTTCTTACAGCATGTCGTAGACACCACATCCGCCCTGGCCTCGTATCCAGCATCGCACCTGAAGAAATCCTACATACAAAGACGATGTATCCATACATTATTTCAAGAATATGCAACAAATGCGACTTATTAAACAATATAGTGCGATGAAGACTTACCCACAGCTCTTGCTTCACCCGCTCCGCCTTGTTGTTGAATTGTCTTCCGTCCCGATCTACTGCATCGGGGGCGACGGCGTAGTGGTCAAAGGTGTATGCTGGGCTCATCACTCCGGCGTACTCGACAAGTCCAGGGAAGTGTTCCCGGCATAGAAGGCCCAGGATGCCATTGGGGTTGCGGCCGTGACCCCCTGCAGTCTCCAAAACCATCCAAGACCTGTCCAAGTGATTAAGATGAAGTATTAGTTTCTATTATTAATTTGAACATATAATATGAAAAGGCAGCAACAATATCTAAAGTTACCTACCTCTCTCCATCGGGTCGTATCAGCGGACGTCTGTCACGAAGTATGGGTCGCTTAGGGAGGCTCGCGGGACCTCGCAGGTAGATACTCCTCGAACCTGAGGAGCCAGAACCTGAGACGTCCTGTTGAGCGGCGTCGTCGTCGTCGTCGTCCTGCTGCGCCGCATCGTCGTCGTCCTGCTGTGCCGCATCGACAGCGGCTTGCTGCTCCACCTGAGGGCGGGGGAGGGGCCGCGCGCAGGGGTGAAAGTCGCCTAGAGGGGGGTGAATAGGCAAATCTGAAATTTATAAAGTTTAAGCACAACTACAAGCCGGGGTTAGCGTTAGAAATATAATCGAGTCCGAAAGAGAGGGCGAAAACAAATCACAAGCAAATAAGGCGGATGCCACGGTGATTTGTTTTACTAAGGCTCGGTTCTTACAAACTTACTCCCCGTTGAGGTGGTCACAAAGACCGGGTCTCTTTCAACCCTTTCCCTCTCTCAAACGGTCACCTAGACCGAGTGAGCTTTTCTCTTCCATCAAACGGGACACTTAGTCCACTACAAGGACCACCACAACTTGGTGTCTCTTGCTTTGATTACAAGTGAGTTGAGAACAAGAATGGAGGAAGAAGAAAAGCGATCCAAGCGCAAGAGCTTAAAAGAACATGGCAAAACTCTCTCTTCTAGTCACTATTGCTTTGAGTGGAATTGGGACTTGGAGAGATTTTGATTCACTCTATTTGTGTCTTGTATTGAATGCACTAGCTCTTGTATTGAATGTGTTGGCTGAAAACTTGGAAACCTTGAAGTGTTGGTGGTTGGGGGTATTTATAGCCCCAACCACCAAAATGGCTATTGGGGAAGGCTTCTGTCGACGGGCGCACCTGACATTCCGGTGCGCCAGTCACGTCACCCAACCATTGGGGTTCGACTGTTGGAGCTCTGATAAGTGGGGCCACCGGACAGTCCAGTGGTGCACCGGATAGGTCCTCTTCACTGTCTGGTGTGCCATCTGCGCCTGCTCTGACTTTTGCGCGCGCAGTCGCGCACTGTTCACTGTTGCTTTTGCAGACGACCGTTGGCGTTGTTAGCCGTTGCTCCGCTCTGCACACCGGACAGTCCGGTGCTACACCGGACAGTCCGGTGAATTATAGAGGAGAGGCAATCCCAGAAACCCGAAGGTGGCAAGTTTGGAGTTGATCTCCCTGGTGCACCGGACTCTGTCCGGTGGCACACCGGACAGTCTGGTGCGCCAGACCAGGGCAGCCTTCGGTTGTCTTTTTGCTCTTTTTATTTGAACCCTTTCTTGGACTTTTTATTGGTTTGTGTTGAACCTTTGGCAGATGTAGAGCTTATAATCTAGAGCAAACTAGTTAGTCCAATAATTTGTGTTGAGCAATTCAACCACAAAAATCATTTAGGAAAAGGTGTGAGTCTATTTCCCTTTCAATCTCCCCCCTTTTTGGTGATTGATGCCAACACAAACCAAAGCAAATATATAAGTGCAGAATTGAACTAGTTTGCATAAGGTAAGTGCAAAGGTTACTTGGAATTAAACCAATATACATTTCATAAGATATGCATGAATGCTTTCTTCTAATTTTAACATTTTGGATCACGCTTGCACCACTTGTTTTGTTTTTGCAAAAAAAATTGGAAATTCTTTTTCAAAGTCTTTTGCAAATAGTCAAAGGTAAATGAATAAGATTTCGAGAAGCATTTTCAAGATTTGAAATTTTCTCCCCCTGTTTCAAATGCTTTTCCTTTGACTAAACAAAACTCCCCCTCAATGAAATTCTCCTCTTAGTGTTCAAGAGGGTTTTAGATATTAATTTTGAAGAGGTTATACCAATTTGAAATTATATCAATTTTTTTTTGAAATTGGTGGCGGTGCGGTCCTTTTGCTTTGGGCTAATACTTTCTCCCCCTTTGGCATGAATCGCCAAAAACGGATACTTGTGAGCGAAATATGAGCCCTTTTCAAACTCTCTCCCTCTTTGGCAAATAATATATGAGTGAAGAATTATACCAAAGTGAAGAGCGATGCGAAGTGACGGCGAAGTAGAAATAATGCGATGGAGTGGAGTGGAAGCCTTGTCTTCGCCGAAGACTCCTTTTCCCTTTCAATCTATGACTTAGCATAAAATATACTTAAAAACACATTAGTCATAGCACATGAAAGAGATATGATCAAAGGTATATAAATGAGCTATGTGTGCAAAATATCAATCAGAATTCCTAGAATCAAGAATGTTTAGCTCATGCCTAAGTTTGGTAAAGGTTTTCTCATCTAATGGCTTGGTAAAGATATCGGCTAATTGTTCTTTGGTGCTAACATATGCAATCTCGATGTCCCCCGTTGTTGGTGATCCCTCAAAAAGTGATACTGAATGGCTATGTGCTTAGTGCGGTTGTGCTCAACAGGATTATCCGCCATGCGGATTGCACTCTCATTATCACATAGGAGAGGGACTTTGGTTAATTTGTAACCATAGTCCCTAAGGGTTTGCCTCACCCAAAGCAATGGCGCGCAACAATGGCCTGCGACAATGTACTCGGCTTTGGCAGTAGAAAGAGCTACTGGATTTTGTTTCTTTGAAGCCCAAGACACCAGGGATCTTCCCAAGAACTGACAAGTCCCTGATGTGCTCTTTCTATCAATTTTACACCCTACCCAATCAGCATCTGAACATCCAATTAAATCAAAAGTGGATCCCTTGGGGTACCAAAGGCCAAACTTAGGTGTATGAACTAAATATCTCAAGATTCGTTTCACGGCCCTAAGGTGAACTTCCTTAGGATCGGCTTGGAATCTTGCACACATGCATACGGAAAGCATAATATCCGATCGAGATGCATATAAATAGAGTAAAGATCATATCATCGACCGGTATACCTTTTGATCTACGGATTTACCTCCCGTGTCGAGGTCGAGATGCCCATTGGTTCCCATGGGTGTCTTGATGGGCTTGGCATCCTTCATTCCAAACTTGGTGAGTATGTCTCGAATGTACTTCGTTTGGCTGATGAAGGTGCCCTCTTGGAGTTGCTTGACTTGAAATCCTAGGAAATACTTCAACTCCCCCATCATAGACATCTCAAATTTTTGAACCATGATCCTACTAAACTCTTCACATGTAGATTTGTTAGTAGACCCAAATATGATATCATCAACATAAATTTGGCATACAAACAAATCATTTGCATTTGTTTTAGTAAAAAGAGTAGGATCGACTTTTCCGACTTTGAAGCCATTAGCAATAAGAAAATCTCTTAGGCATTCATACCATACTCTTGGGGCTTGCTTGAGCCCATAAAGCGCCTTAGAGAGTTTATATACATAGTCAGGGAACTCACTATCTTCAAAGTCGGGAGGTTGCTCAACATAGACCTCCTCCTTGATTGGTCCATTGAGGAAGGCACTTTTCACGTCCATTTGATAGAGCTTAAAGCCATGGTAAGTAGCATAGGCAAGTAAACTGCGAATTGACTCAAGCCTAGCTATGGGTGCATAGGTTTCACCGAAATCCAAACCTTCGACTTGTGAATATCCCTTGGCCACAAGTCGGGCTTTGTTCCTTGTCACCACACCATGCTCATCTTTCTTGTTGCGGAAGACCCACTTGGTTCCTACAACATTTTGATTAGGACGTGGAACAAGATGCCATACCTCATTCCTCGTGAAGTTGTTGAGCTCCTCTTGCATTGCCAACACCCAATCTGAATCCCTTAATACGTCTTCCACCCTGTATGGCTCAATAGAAGACATAAAGGAGTAATGTTCACAAAAATGAGCGACACGAGATCGCGTGGTTACCCCCTTATGAATATCGCCGAGGATGGAGTTCACGGGGTGATCTCGTTGTATCGCTTGGTGGACTCTTGGGTGTGGCGATCTTGGACCCTCATCATCTTCCTTTTCTTGATCATTAGCCTCTCCCCCTTGATCATTGTCCTCCTCTTGAGGTGGCTCCTCTTGATCTTCATTTTCATCATCTTGAGCTTGATCCTTATCTTGGGTTGGTGGAGATGCTTGCATGGAGGAATATGGTTGATCTTGTGCATGTGGAGGCTCTTCGGATTCCTTAGGACACACATCCCCAATGGACATGTTCCTTAGCGCGACGCATGGAGCCTCTTCATCATCTAGCTCATCAAGATCAACTTGCTCTACTTGAGAGCCATTAGTCTCATCAAACACAATGTCGCAAGAAACTTCAACTAGTCCAGTGGACTTGTTAAAGACTCTATATGCCCTTGTGTTTGAATCATATCCTAGTAAAAGGCCTTCTACAGCCTTAGGAGCAAATTTAGATTTTCTACCTCTTTTAACAAGAATAAAGCATTTGCTACCAAAGACTCTAAAATATGAAACATTGGGCTTTTTACCGGTTAGAGTTCATATGATGTCTTCTTGAGGATTCGGTGAAGGTAGAGTTGGTTGATGGCGTAGCAAGCGGTGTTGATTGCTTCCGCCCAAAACCGGTCTGAAGTCTTCTACTCATCAAGCATGGTCCTCGCCATGTCAAGTAGAGTTCTATTCTTCCTCTCCACTACACCATTTTGTTGAGGTGTGTAGGGAGAAGAGAACTCATGCTTGATGCCCTCGTCCTCAAGAAAGCCTTCAATTTGAGAGTTCTTGAATTCCGTCCCATTGTCGCTTCTAATCTTTTTGATCCTTAAGCCGAACTCATTTTGAGCCCGTCTCAAGAATCCTTTTAAGGTCTCTTGGTGTTGGGGACTTGTTCTTAAATACTATGAATTAAGAACAAGACAACACAAGATGTTAAATGTAATACCCTTCGTCCTTCGAAGCATTATTTCCCTTAGGACATAATGATCTTCAGACGAAGGTCATGAAAGACATACCTTCATCATTGCAGTATATGTTAAATAAAAGAAGAAGCATATAAAATATGGAATATGAAGTAAAATGTAGGCAATTATATGTTGTTATCAATTCATTTCTGTATTATTATTATTGAAGAATAAAAACGACATCAAGTTACAGATGTACCTTCAGCTTGGAAGGAAGTAAAAGTACAAGCGTGACGCAAAAAGTAAATGCCAAGTCAGCGTGAACAGTACGGGGGTACTGTTCACCTATTTATAGGCACGGAACACAACCCACATAAAATTACATCCATATCCTTTACATTTGGTAGTAGTTCTATAGTAATCCACCGGGGTTTAAATAGCCTTTTCATCTTTAAGTCGGTTTCCTTTTCTGCAGTTACGCCGAAGCTTTCCTGCTCACTTCTTCGGCGCTGTATCAACCTTCGTATTCTTTGAGCTTCTCCCACTGTGGTACCGATTCGGGTCCAAAGATACCTGTTCACACATTATACTCCAGAAACACTGTTAAATCCTGCTTTTGAGGACCTTCGGAGCCGAAGGCCCCCAACAGTAGCCCCTCGCAATGTTAATTTGTTAAATCGACAAATTCAGATTGCGACATGGACGAAGGCTTTAAGCTGAAGGTCCGAAAAAACACCTTCCCTCTGCTAGAATAGCAACATTCACTGACAGGCGGGGTCTTTCAATCTTTCACGCACTGGGCGTATAAATAAGAGCATACCGCGAGCTCATTTGGCACGCTCTCTCGCCAGCTGTTCTCGCTCACTCAATTTTTAGCTCTTGCGTACCAAGATTTGCTTAGCTTTTTAAGTTTTTAAGCTTCGGAGCTGAAAACAGTTTTTTAGTGTCTCCGAAGATGTCTGAAGATAAGAAGGCTGCTGCTGAGATGAAGCTGAGTCTCGATGAAGAGAAGAATCTGGGGTTTCTTATAGCAATGTCGAAGACCAATACAGAAAAAATCACCAAAGAAATTTTAGAAGGTTTGTCTGAAGATACTGATGACATCGACAGTTATGATGTGGATAGTGGTGGTGAAGACTCCGAAGATCGCCCCTGGCGACCAAGCCATTCAGTTTTTGGCAAGTCTGGTATCAAAGAAAATCATCTTGTCAACATGAGGGGAAGGTACTTCCGGGATTTATCCATTGTGAGGGCTGACGAAGGAGAAAAAACTTGTCCGACCCCTGAGGAAAATGAAGTCGTAGTGTTCCGAAGCTTTTTGAAAGCTGGACTACGATTTCCCCTGAGCGAGTTTGTCGTAGAGGTGCTAAAAATATTCGAAGTCTATCTTCACCAACTTACCCCCGAGGCGATTATAAGGCTGAATATCTTCGTGTGGGCCGTGAGAAGCCAAGGTCTAAAGCCTGATGCAAAAAGTTTCTGCAATATACACGAATTATCATACGAAACAAAACCTTGGGGTAAGGAACAGTATCACAATAATTTTGGCTGCTACAGCTTCGTTTCTCGATCCGGGTCAAGCTGTCCCGTGCCAACCTTTCGGAAGAGATGGCCTGGCGACTGGATGACAGAATGGTTTTATGTGAAGAATGACCTGACAGTTCGAGAAGATATCAAAGGTATAATTATGCGACCTATTTGGCAAAGCTTCGGCCTTCGGAGGCCGAAGGTTGAAATGAATGAAGCTGCCGAAGAATGCCAGAGAGCCTTCGGCGTTATCTGTTCTTTTATTGGAACGAGAGATTTGGTACAAGAGCATATTGCCTTCAGGGTATGGCCGCTTGCGGAGAAATGGGAAATGCCGCAAGAAACCATAAAAGAGGCCGACGAAGGTGGACTTATCAGGCTGAAGTACACTTTTAAGTTCGGAGATAAATTCGTTGAGCCAGATGATGACTGGTTAAAAAGCATTGAAAATTTAAGTGATGAACTGCTTGGGGCTTATTCGAAGGCTGAAGATACTGCACTGTCAGCAGCCTTCGGAGGCCGAAAAAAGAAGAGGCTAAATCGGGTGTTTGATGCAATCGGGTTCGTCTACCCTGACTATCGTTATCCCATTCGAGGGCAGAAAAGAAAAAACACAACCTCTGCGAAAGAAGGAGTTGCAACTGCTCCTAGCGAGCCAGAACCAAAAAGAAAGAGGATAAAGGTCCTCACACATCGGCCGCGCTATATTGAACCAGCTTCGGTGCCTGAGTTCACCGGAGAAACTTCTTCGGCCACCGAAGCTGAAAAGCCAACCAAACCGACCTTGCTGCCAGAAGTCACAGAAATGGCCGAAGCGCCAACAAGGATAGAATTGGAAGGACTGAAGATTTTGTTACCAGAAACAAAAGAGATGGCCGAAGCGCCATCCACAGAAAAAATGGAGGAAGTGAAAAAACCAACTGAGGAAAAAACATCAGAAGTTTTGAGTCCTGCAGCAAATGTTGAGACAGTAAAAAATCAAAAGGTGCCAGCAGTGACTCCGAAAAGAAAGAGAATGGCTAATGTGTTAGATGTTCTGGAAACGATTAAATCTTCAAGCACACCTCCGAAGAAAACTGTTGCTATTCCCGAAACGAAAACTGAAATTTCTGATATTAAAGTTCCAGAGCAAGAAACTGGAGCCGAAGCTAGGTTCTCAGAGCCCACGAAGATAAAATCCTTGGAAACCGAGGAAGAAAAAATAACAGAGCCAACTTTTATTGAAGAAATCAGTGTCGTTGCCCCCGAAGCATCCCCCAAAGTCCTTGATTATATTGTTCGTCATGCTTCGGGGAAAAAATTATCAGAAAAAGAAAAACAAGAGGCCCAGCGCTATGCCCAAAAACTGAAGTATCCAAAGGGGGCGTTAATATTCAATGGCAGTGTAGAAGAAGACTTTTTGTATTGTCTCCCTGACAGCAAGGAAATTTCTGTCTGTCGGGAGATGAGCAAGAGCTTCGGATTCCCAACATTAGAAGACGGGCTCTCGGTGTTGTCGAAGAACGATCTGGCCGACAGCCTGGCCTATAATAGCCTAAAGGTGCAACAAATGGAATCTTTGTATTTTTTGTTGAGACCAAAATTTTTCGTTTGTTTAAATCTAATGACGCACACATATTCTTCTTTGCAGGGCCTGATACTTAGCAATGCCCTCAGGGCCCAAAAAGATGCTGAAGACGAAGGGTGTGCTATTGCCCTGAGCAACCTTCGTTCCGAAGTAATTGAACTGAGGAACGAAGGTCTCGAAAAAGATAAAATATTACATTCATTAATAAATAGAATAAAGGAAGACGAAGCTACTTTTAAAGGTCAAGCTGAAGCTCAGAAGCGCGAAATTGAAGATCTACGAAAACAACTGGCCAGAGCCAAAGAGGAACGCATGCTTGAAGAAACGAAGCGAGAACTGAGCGACCAATGGGCAAATCACTTAGAGGGAACTGTTGAAGAGCTTCGTTCATCCAAGAAAAGATGTTATAACAAATCTATAGAGTGTGTCAAGAAGTTGAAAGCTAGCTTCGCCAGTGTCGACGCATTTTCAAGCGAAGAAAACTTTACAAGAGGCAACCCCGAAGGCCCTATCGAATGGATCGGTCACGAAGCTGAGGCTTTCGAGGAAATTTTAAACAGCCGCGGAGACATATGTGCGTTCTCGGGTGCCAGGGGAATTGCCACCATTTTGGAGGGAAAAGGCTGCGAACATGTAAAGATTTTATCGCAATCCGAAGCCACCTTGTCCGTTGAAGATGTAAAAGATCCTTCAGCCGAAGCTAGCATAGTTGGGGGAAAATTTTTCACCGATATCTGGGACAATGGTGGTAGAGAAATGGCCCGAGAAATCATCCAGAAAAGCGAAAAAGGGATCCACGAAGCTAGAAAAGTAGCCGAAGCTGCTGAGAAAAACATAGAGCCCGAAGGGCAAATAGGTATTAACTAATGGTTTTTATTGTGTTGTAACTTTTGATTTTAAACTTCGCTCGCAATCTTGTAATAGTAATGTAATCGTATCCTGTCCTCCCTCAGATCCTACTGAAGCGTCTCCGGGCCCTCAGCCTAAAGATGACGATGAAATTAAAAAGATGGCTGAAGCTATTATGGATCAAGTTGTCGATCGACTCCTGAACGAAGCTGCAGAAGTAGTACTTAGGGAAGACTAGGTGCTATTGTAAAAACATTTGAAATGTAATATGTGTAATATCTTGTAACCCTGAATGTAATATACTTGTTTTTTTATGGTTTAATTCTTTACGATGCATGAAATTTTAAACACATACGGTTTTTGAGTCTTCGACGAAAAAACACCTTCCCTTCTTTTCATGCTTCGTGAAGAAGGATTGTCATTTATCACAACAATATCCAAAGTGTTCTGATGAAAAATATCCAAGCTTCGTGAAAATATTTTCCGAAGCTATACTCTGAAGGTCAATATTGTTTCTCCTTGTGACTTAGCATGAATTGCCCTTTTTCAAAGCATTTTCCCGAAGATCGATATTATGCCCCCTTCTTGTGCCATATGCAGCATGATGTATGATGCTTATGTTATGCAAAATGATGTGATGATGTTATGCTATGTGAGATGGTATTCATTCCGAAGGTACACGCACATCCGTGCGATAAAATACATAATCCTTTTTTGAATCAGCGTTGATTTTTCGCTGTAAGCCTCCCTTAGGTGCTTCTTCGCCTTTTACTTCAGCGGAATCAGCGTTGACTTTTCGCTGTAAGCTCTGCATTCCCTTAGGAACGTCTTTGGAGCAAAAAACTTACACTGCGCTCCTTTTGGAACGGCTTTTTGTTGTTTCGAAGAATTCATATCGTATATATTTTTTAAAAAAATTTTTAATAATCCGAAGGTCCTCCTTGCTATTGCAAATTCTCAAGCTCCAGCAACTTAAGCCTGTGTAGAAGATATGTTTACCTTGTGACAAACAACAAAACTATTACTTGAAATTCAAAAGGTGTCCTTTATTACACAGAAAATAAAACTGAATGGAAAAGACTGCAATCAGGGTAGGATATTTGTTAATAGATGTGCTTCGACTCTGGCACAGTGCTATTGACTGTACGAGCTTCGGATTGTTCTCTGAAGTCCCTTTGACGTTGCTCATATTGGGCCCCTTCTGGCTGCTGGCCTTGTTGCAGTGGTGGTGGTGGGGGCGGAGGCTGTTGCCAGGAAGGTTGAGGTTGGCTCGCCGAAGCAACAGAAACTGCAGGGTGATTACCTACATATTCTGGGATGTAAGGCGAATGATACGAAGCAGTGTGCATGACCTGCTTCGGCTGACCCTGTTGTGCTGCAGCTTCGGCTATCTCATTTTGCTTTTGGATGGTAACATGACACATCCTAGTTGTATGGCCCTTGTTTTCTCCACAAAACAAACAAAATATTCTCCTGGGTTGATCCCCAAATCTTCCGCCGAAGCCCCTGGCGCCTCTACCTCTTGGAGCTGACGGTCGAAAGGAGCTTTGCTGTTGCCCCGAAGCCTGTGAGGAGTTCTGTGGCCTTTGCTGCTGACTCCCTTTATCATCATTTTGAGTAGAATTGTGAATTGACCTGACATGCCTTGGATAGAATCTTCCTCCGAAGCCCCTGGTCATTTCAGAAAACCTGAAAGCCTCCTCCCTTCTTTGACGAAAATCATTGTCAGCTCGAATGTATTCGTCCATCTTCTGGAGCAGCTTCTCCAGCGTTTGTGGTGGCTTCCTGGCAAAATACTGCACTGATGGCCCCGGCCGAAGCCCCTTGATCATGGCCTCAATGACAATCTCATTGGGCACTGTCGGCGCCTGTGCCCTCAGACGCAGAAACCTTCGGACATACGCCTGAAGGTACTCTTCATGGTCTTGGGTACACTGGAAGAGAGCCTGAGCGGTGACCGGCTTCATCTGAAACCCTTGAAAGCTAGTTATCAGCATATCCTTCAATTTCTGCCAAGAAGTGATTGTCCCTGGCCGAATAGAAGAGTACCAAGTCTGAGCAACACTCCTGACGGCCATGACAAAGGATTTTGCCATGACCGCCGTATTGCCACCGTACGAAGATATAGTTGCTTCATAGCTCATTAGGAATTGCTTAGGGTCTGAGTGACCGTCATATATGGGAAGCTGAGGTGGCTTGTAAGTCTGTGGCCAAGGTGTAGCCTGCAATTCTGTTGAGAGAGGAGAAGCATCATCAAAAGCAAAGTTTCCATGATGGAAATCTTCATACCAGTCATCCTCATTGTGGAAGCCTTCCTGATGAAGCTCTCTGCGTGGAAGCCTTCGGCTTTGATCATCTTGAACAAGATGACGAACCTCTTCAGAAGCTTCATCTATCTGTCTCTGAAGATCAGCTAGACGAGCCATCTTCTCCTTCTTGCGTTGGACCTGCTGCTGAAGGATCTCCAGATTTTGAATTTCCTGATCTAGATCATCCTCCGGAGGTGTTGGACTGACAGCCTTCCTCTTCTGGCTCCGAGCCTCTCTAAGAGAAAGGACGTCTTGATTGGGGTCCAGCGGCTGCAGCGTGCCAGCCCCTGTTGCTGAAGCTTTTTTCGGCGGCATGACGAAGGTGATGCTTGCCGAAGGTGTTCAAAGCTCAAGAAATGGAAGTGAGTTCACCGGAGGTGGGCGCCAATGTTGGGGACTTGTTCTTAAATACTATGAATTAAGAACAAGACAACACAAGATGTTAAATGTTAATACCCTTCGTCCTTCGAAGCATTATTTCCCTTAGGACATAATGATCTTCAGACGAAGGTCATGAAAGACATACCTTCATCATTGCAGTATATGTTAAATAAAAGAAGAAGCATATAAAATATGGAATATGAAGTAAAATGTAGGCAATTATATGTTGTTATCAATTCATTTCTGTATTATTATTATTGAAGAATAAAAACGACATCAAGTTACAGATGTACCTTCAGCTTGGAAGGAAGTAAAAGTACAAGCGTGACGCAAAAAGTAAATGCCAAGTCAGCGTGAACAGTACGGGGGTACTGTTCACCTATTTATAGGCACGGAACACAACCCACATAAAATTACATCCATATCCTTTACATTTGGTAGTAGTTCTATAGTAATCCATCGGGGTTTAAATAGCCTTTTCATCTTTAAGTCGGTTTCCTTTTCTGCAGTTACGCCGAAGCTTTCCTGCTCACTTCTTCGGCGCTGTATCAACCTTCGTATTCTTTGAGCTTCTCCCACTGTGGTACCGATTCGGGTCCAAAGATACCTGTTCACACATTATACTCCAGAAACACTGTTAAATCCTGCTTTTGAGGACCTTCGGAGCCGAAGGCCCCCAACACTTGGGTTTGAGATTTTTCCTGCAAAAAGAACACCCAAGTGAAGCGAGAATAATCATCCATAATAACTAGATAGTACTTACTCCCGCTGATGCTTATGTAAGCTATCGGGCCGAATAGATCCATGTGGAGTAGCTCAAGTGGCCTGTCAGTCGTCATGATGTTCTTGTGTAGATGATGAACACCAACTTGCTTCCCTGCTTGACATGCGATACAAATTCTGTCTTTCTCAAAATGAACATTTGTTAGTCCCAAAATGTGCTCTCCCTTTAGAAGCTTATGAAGATTCTTCATCCCAACGTGGGCTAGTCGGCGATGCCAGAGCCGACCCATGTTAGTCTTAGCAATTAAGCAAGTGTCGAGTTCAGCTCTATTAAAATCAACTAAGTATAGCTGACCCTCTAACACTCCCTTAAAAGCTACTAAATCATCACTTCTTCTAAAGACAGTAACACCTATATCCGTAAAAAGACAATTGTAGCCCATTTTGCATAATTGAGAAACAGAAAGCAAGTTGTAATCTAAAGAATCTACAAGAAAAAAATATTGGAAATAGAATGGTCAGGAGATATAGCAATTTTACCAAGTCCTTTGACCAAACCTTGATTTCCATCCCCGAATGTGATAGCTCTTTGGGGATCATGGTTTTTCTCATAGGAGGAGAACATCCTTTTCTCCCCAGCCATGTGGTTTGTGCACCCGCTATCAATGATCCAACTTGAGCCCCCGGATGCATAAACCTACAAAACAAGTTTAGGCCTTGTTCTTAGGTACCCAAACGGTCTTGGGTCCTTTCACATTAGAAACAAGCACCTTGGGTACCCAAACACAAGTCTTTGACCCCTTGTGTTTGCCCCCAACATATTTGGCAACTACTTTGCCTGATTTGTTAGTGAGCACATAAGAAGCATCAAAAGTCTTAAATGAAATATTAGGTTCATTTGATGCTATAGGAGATTTATTTTTAGGCAATTTAACATTAGTGGATTGCCTAGAACTAGATGCCTCACTCTTATACATGAAAGCATGATGAGAGCCAGAGTGAGACTTCCTAGAATGAATTCTCCTAATTTTGTGCTCGGGGTAACCGACAGGGTATAAAATGTAACCCTTGTTATCCTGAGCCATGGGAGCTTTGCCCTTAACAAAATTAGACAATTTCTTAGGGGCATTAAGCTTAACATTGCCTCTCTGTTGGAAGCAAATGCCATCGTTAATGCCTGGGCGTCTCGCACTATAGAGCATGCTTCTAGCAAATTTAAATTTTTCATTTTCTAAGTCATGCTCATTAATTTTAGCACTAAGTTGAGCTATGTGATCATTTTGTTGTTTAATTAAAGCTAGGTGATCATGAATAGCATCAACATTAATGTCTCTACATCTAGTGCAAATAGTAACATGCTCAATGGTAGATGTAGAGGGTTTGCAAATATTTAGTTCATCAATCTTAGCATGTAAAATAGCATTCTCATTTTTAAGATTGGAAATAACATTATTGCAAACATTTAAATCTTTAGCCTTAGCAATTAATTTTTCATTCTCAAATTTAAGGCTAGAGAGTGATGCATTCAACTTGTCAATCTTAGTAATCAAACTAGCATTATCATTTCTAAGACTAATAATTGAATCATCACTAACATCTAACTTCTCAACCTTAGCAATTAATTTTGCATTTTCATTTCTAAGGTTTGAGATAATATCATGGCAAGTGCTTAGCTGACTAGTCAATTTTTCATATTTTTCTACTTTCTGAGCATAAGCATTTTTAACCTTAACATGCTTCTTAGTTTCTTTAATTAGGAAGTCCTCTTGGCTATCCAAGAGTTCATCCTTCTCATGAATAGCTCCTATCAATCATTTACTTTTTCTTTTTGTTGCATGTTGAGGTTGGCAAAAAGGGCAAGCAAATTATCTTCATCATCACTAGAGTTTTCCTCATCACTAGATGTTGCATATTTAGTGGAGGCTCTAGATTTTACCTTCTTTTTGTCGTCTCTTGCCATGATGCACTTGTGGCCGACGTTGGGGAAGAGGAGTCCTTTGTTGACGGTGATGTTTGCGGCGTCCTCGTCGGAGGAGGAGTCGGTGGAGCTCTCATCGGAGTCCCACTCCCGACAAACATGGGCATCGCCGCCCTTCTTCTTGTAGTATTTCTTCTTTTCCCTCCTCTTTCCCTTCTTTTCGTCGCCCCTGCCACTATCACTAGATAATGGACATTTAGCAATAAAATGATCGGGCTTACCACACTTGTAGCAAACTTTCTTGGAGTGGGGCTTGTAGTCCTTCCCCCTCCTTTGCTTGAGGATTTGGCGAAAGCTTTTGATGATTAAAGTCATCTCCTCATTGTCGAGCTTGGAGGTGTCGATGGGGAGCCTACTTGAGGTAGACTCTTCTTTCTTCTTCTCCGTTGCTTTGAAGGCAACGGGTTGCACCTCGGGTGTGGAGGTGGCGCCTCGCTCAATGATTTGTTTGGAGCCTTTGATCATTAATTCAAAGCTCACAAATATTCCTATCACTTCCTCGAGAGACACTAGTTTATATCTAGGATCACCACGAATTAATTGAACTTGAGTAGGGTTAAGAAAAATGAGTGATCTAAGAATAACCTTGACCATTTCATGGACATCCCATTTGGTGCTCCCGAGGTTGCGCACTTGGTTCACCAAGGTCTTGAGCCGGTTGTACATGGCTTGTGGATCCTCCCCTTGGTAAAGCATGAATCGACCGAGCTCCCCCTCGATCGTTTCCCGCTTGGTGATCTTGGTCACCTCATCTCCTTCGTGCGCGGTCTTGAGCACGTCTCAAATCTCTTTGGCACTCTTCAACCCTTGCACCTTATTATACTCCTCTCGACTTAGAGAGGCGGGGAGTATAGTAGTGGCTTGAGAGTTGAAGTGCCGGATTTGGGCTACCTCGTCCGAGTCATAGCCTTCATCCCCCACGGATGGTTCCTGCGCTCCAAACTCAACAATGTCCCAAATACTAGCGTGGAGTGAGGTTAGATGGTGCCTCATTTTATCACTCCACATACAATAATCTTCACCGTCAAAGACCGGTGGTTTGTCTAGTGGGACGAAAAGTAAAGGAGTGCGTTTGGAAATATGAGGGTAGCGTAAGGGGATCTTACTAAACTTCTTGCACTCATGGCGCTTAGAAGTGACGGACGGCGTGTCGGAGCCGGAGGTGGAAGGCGACGAAGAATCGGTCTCGTAGTAGACCACTTTCTTCATTTTCTTCTTCTTGTTGCCACTCCGGTGCGACTTGATGCGGGGAGGGGATTCCTCCCTTTTGTTGTCGGACTCTCCCGATGGAGCTTTCCCGTGGCTTGTGGCGGGCTTCTCACCGGTCACCATCTCCTTCTTGGCGTGAGCTCCCGACATAACTTCGAGCGGTTAGGCTCTAATGAAGTACCGGGCTCCGATACCAATTGAAAGTCGCCTAGAGGGGGGGTGAATAGGCAAATCTGAAATTTATAAAGTTTAAGCACAACTACAAGCCGGGGTTAGCGTTAGAAATATAATAGAGTCCGAAAGAGAGGGCGAAAACAAATCACAAGCAAATAAGGCGGATGACACAGTGATTTGTTTTCCCGAGGTTCGGTTCTTGCAAACCTACTCCCCGTTGAGGTGGTCACAAAGACCGGGTCTCTTTCAACCCTTTCTCTCTCTCAAACGGTCACCTAGACCGAGTGAGCTTTTCTCTTCAATCAAACGGGACACTTAGTCCACTACAAGGACCACCACAACTTGGTGTCTCTTGCTTTGATTACAAGTGAGTTGAGAACAAGAATGGAGGAAGAAGAAAAGCGATCCAAGCGCAAGAGCTTAAAAGAACACGGCAAAACTCTCTCTTCTAGTCACTATTGCTTTGAGTGGAATTGGGACTTGGAGAGATTTTGATTCACTCTATTTGTGTCTTGTATTGAATGCACTAGCTCTTGTATTGAATGTGTTGGCTGAAAACCTGGATACCTTGAAGTGTTGGTGGTTGGGGGTATTTATAGCCCCAACCACCAAAATGGTCGTTGGGGAAGGCTTCTGTCGACGGGCGCACCGGACAGTTAGGTGTGCCACCGGACACTATCCGGTGCGCCAGCCACGTCACCCAACCGTTGGGGTTCGACCGTTGGAGCTCTGACAAGTGGGGCCACCGGACAGTCCGGTGGTGCACCGGACAGGTCCTATTCACTGTCCGGTGTGCCATCTGCGCCTGGTCTAACTTCTACGCGCTCAGTCGCGCACTATTCATTGTTCACTGTTGCTTTTGCAGACGACCGTTGGCGCTGTTAGTCGTTGCTCCGCTTGGCACACCGGACAGTCCGGTGCTACACCGAACAGTCTGGTGAATTATAGCGGAGAGGCAATCCCAGAAACCCGAAGGTGGCAAGTTCGGAGTTGATCTCCCTGGTGCACCGGACTCTGTCCAGTGGTGCACCGGACAGTCCGGTGCGCCAGACCAGGGCAACCTTCGGTTGCCTTTTTGCTCTTTTTATTTGAACCCTTTCTTGGACTTTTTATTGGTTTGTTTTAACCTTTGGCACCTGTAGAACTTATAATCTAGAGAAAACTAGTTAGTCCAATAATTTGTGTTGAGCAATTCAACCACCAAAATCATTTAGGAAAAGGTGTGAGTCTATTTCCCTTTCAAGGGGCCGTGCGCGCGCAAGGGCGCGGGTGGGGGTCGCGTGCAGGGGAGAAGAAGGGGAGGGGAAGAGAGAGAGGGAGAGGGAGAGGGAAGGTGAGCTCACCTCGGGTTCCAAATCTGGCGATCACCATCTCCAAAACCTAGGGCACCACGAGGAGAGAGAGAGAGGTGGAGGAGAGGAGGTTGCTGCGCGGGAAAATCAAATGAGAGAAAGGGAGAAGAGAGAGAGAGGAGGGGCGCGCATGGGGGAGGCACGGGCACGCCGGGCTGGGCCGGGTCGGGCTGGGTTGGGTTGCGGGCTGGGACAGAAGCCCACAACAAGCGCGACCACAGATCGGACTCCAATCGCGAACCAAAATCCGAAACGAGACGAGACGAACACGCGATTAAACACGACATCAGACAAAAGAAATATGCTTCGGCATGATGCAACACCTATGACAACTTAGGTTTTTGTTTACACGTAATACGGACACCAGTCGCTACACCGCTTTGAATTTGGGAAGAAGGAGCGAAACGGGAAGAGAAAAGAGAGTAACGCCTGAATTTGGTGAGTAAAAAGAAGAAAAAATTCTACCCCCAAATTCAGGGTGTTACATTATCCCTTTGCATTCTTACCCTTGCATTGATATGATGAAGGTGTGTCTTTCTTGACCTTTGTCTGAGAAGCATTATACCCGTAAGGAGATACTGCTTCGAGGTACGAAGGTCTTTAGAGAGAGGGGAAGTGCTGCTGAGAGCAAGATCAAGATCTTGAGCACTGTTACTCTACCGGAGTGCTGTCAAGAAAGTTGTAAGCAACCACGACAACGTTGTAACAATCATCAACATATTGAAAGGCTCTATCTATCACGTTGATAGATTTGAACACATCGGAGGACGGAGTAAGATACTCCAAGCCAAGGTGTGGCTAACTCCAACGAGGACTAGGCAAGCATTTCAGGCTTGGCCGAACCTCGGTATAAATACTTGTGTCCTGCGTGCTCTGTGCTATGACTCTTGTCTTGTCTCTGTTTATGTTCTTTGTCTCTTGCCTTATTACTGTGTGCACTTCATATACTCTTATCTGTGGTATAAGTGACTTGTGAAGTGTAGGACTTTTTGAGACAGGAACTTCATTTCCACTGCCACCTACTGGAAGCAATGTTCATTCCGTCGTGATCCAGTCTTCGAGTAGAGTAAGGTTTTAAGTTTTATAATGATAAATATTATTCGCCTATTCACCCCCTCTAGGCGACATCCAGATCCTGTTCCCGGGCATAGGTAACTTTCACTTTGTCGAGTGCTATGGTCATTGCACTTGACAAAAACTCTCTTTGCCGAGTGTAACACTCGACAAAATGACCAAAAATTCCTTTTTATTTGTTTTTTATTCCATCCATACAAACAAAACATATATCACTTATACACCATAAAGTTCACATATTCATCACATACATTATAGAGACCACATATCTCATAAAAACAACCAATCTCACAAGTTTTTCATAAACATGTCTAAGTTCAGACCAAGTTTCACCAATATAAGTATTACTAACTCACAAACATAAGTTCAGAGCAAGTTTCTCACACAAGTCTCACAATCACCACTAAGAGAAGATCGTCAGCGAGGTGGGCGGTTGGACTGGTTTGGCCAAGGGTTGGACGAACCATGAGGTTTGTTTTATGCCGCCGATTGATTCTGCACATAGAAGAGATTGCATATGTGAGATCAGATGAATATATATTATGCAGGACTGAGCAGGGCGGTCAGCTGGAGGAAACAATAGAGGTGGTGGAGCAAGACCCTGTGCGGCGCCAAGGCTTTACATGTACTCAAACATCTCCACCATTCTCTGCTAATCCGCCAAGCGAGCCGCCCGCTCCAACTCTTGCTCCGCACTCATACTTGCCTCAATCTCCATACGTTCCCTCCAATCTCGTCTAGCTCGATCTGTAATATTTCACCCTAATATTATAATAACACAATTCTGTCATTATTGATAGCTAGAATTAAGTGTGATTTAACTTAATTACGACCAAAATCGTGTGGCGCGCGCCATTTACTAGTAAATTGTAAAATAGGGGGAAAAGAAGCGCATAGACGGAAAGCAAATCAGATGAATACAACCCTGTGTATGTGTGGGATATGCAGTTGGCCAGCCGACGTCGCTGCTATTACCGCGTGTCGCGCACCACTCAGCTTGACCTCGTCTACTAGAAGGAAGGCAGAAGGCAGAGCCAAGTTCTAGTAGATAGAATTTCAAAGGAAGTAAAGTAGTCAGCAGAGCGCGTCTTGCGCGCCGAGGCGAACTGAATTGACTGAAATCGGAAGAGCCTGCCACCAGTCCAGACTTGCTCCGGCGATGTCTCCACCTAGCTTCTCCTACTCGCAGTCGCCGCCGGTCGCGTATTATTTTCCGGCAATCATATGTTCGGTCATATATCCTTCGCTCCCCTGCCGTGCGTACGTCGTTTCAGCCTCTACAAGTAGTTCCAAGCCAGCAGTACCTCTACTACCCCCCCTGACGATCTCAACCAGCAACTCAACACCGTCGCTTTCGTTCCATTCCTACGTATCTGTGGTTGTGGTTGTCGGCTTGTCGCTGCAGCTGCACTCGCCATACCATATGACATGGCGGATTCCATAGCCGGAGCTGTGGCGTCAGCCCTTGCGCAGGAGATGGTGAGCAGAGCCGTCTCCCTCGTGCTGCAGGTCGGCCTCAAGCGCGAGGACAAGGCGCCGGCGCCGGCGCAACTGCAAGCCCAGGCAGCAGGTGCTGCAGGCCACAACGCGGAGCGGCTCAAGATGGCCGTCAGCCAGCTGGAGTTCGCCTTAGAGAGGACCGGGAAGCTGCCCATCACGGACGTGTCACTCCTTGACCAGAGGAAGATGTTCAAGCTCGCTTTCATCGAGGGCACGAGCCTGCTCATCACCGAGCAGCGGCTGCGGCGGCAGAGCACGCAAGCCCGCCACCAGCACGAGGAGGTAGAAGAAGAAGCGAACCACCAGAAAGGCCAAGCGAAGCCGAAGCGCAGGCGACGATGGGTTCTTGCGGCCATGGCGCGCCCGTTCCTCACCTCCTCCTCCTCGTCGCCGTCGTCGTCGTCACCCTGCATCGACGCCGCCGTCGTCCGGAGGTTCGAGTGGATGGCGGACAGCGCGGGCAGGTTCGTGCGGGACGTGGCCGAGTCCGGCAGCTCGCTGCGGCACTGCACCTTCTGCAACCCGGTCGTGAGGCGTCTCCTGGAAGGCAAGCACCTCAGGTACGAGGCGGAGCAAGGAGCCGTGCTGCGGTTCCTCGACCTCTGGCCGCTGTGCGTCGAAGGCCGCGGCGTGGAGACGATCCTCGAGTACGGGTACGAGGACCGCGGGGCGCCGGAGAAGAACCTCCTCCTGCACATCGTGCTCCGGCTCTCCGAGAGCATGGACGTGTTCGGGACGGCCATACGGTGCCTGCAGGCGATGGCGTCCCAGCTGAAGCTGCTGGTGAGCGAGGCCGCGGTCGGGGAGCTCGCGCTGCTGGCTGCGTCGGTGGACATGTGCCGTTCCAGCGCGCCTCCGTGGGCTCGCATCGATGAAGGCGAGTACGCTAGGGCCAGCCAGGCGTTCCGTCGGGATCCAGTGTGTTGCAGAGACAGAGAGAGAGGGCAGCAGCTAGGACGGCCTCGGGCTACCAGCGGTGGTGGCGTCGCTGACGCTGCCTCGTCGCCGGAGTTGTCCCGGATATTGCCGGAGCAGATCATCGTGCTGGCGTTTTGGTGCCGCGTTCCGGCGGCACCGGGGTGCGGCTTGTTGCCTACCAGGCCACCTCTGAAGATGACGGTTTTCTTCTCGCCCCATGCGTGCTGCCATGATGCAGAAGAGGAGAGGAGGAGCAGTTGGGCGCTGGACCTTTCTGCCGGAGAGAATGGCAACCCACTGCTTAGAGATGTTAGCGTACAGCAAGTCGCTGAGATGGTAGGACCCAAGGCACTTGATCGTTTCTTGCGCCAGCCACACCTGGCAGTATATGCAATCACCTGGGGCTCTGAACATGGCAAGGCCATCTTTATCCTGGAGAGACCAAAAGAGCAGGATCATAGAAGAAGAACCGAAAGGAATGCAAACCGCAGGCACATGAAAGAAGGCCAGTTGCAGGTAGTGAGGTAGGTCGTTTCTGTTTTGCTAGCTTGCCCCATCAGGGCACCGAGTGTGTATGTGTTTCTGACATGGAAAGAAAATTCGGGATTTCTTATCAAAAGGAGAATTAGAGTAATGTGTTACAAACTCACAGTAGACGTGTACCTCCTTTGTTTCCTAGTGCTGCGATGATTTGTAACATGTACGGTGTATGTTAACTTGTGCTCCTCCTTTTATTACTTGTTCTAGAAAATCGACTTTGCGTCTTTGAACCGCGGGATGGGATGGGAGTGCTTTTGCTAGTAAAGTTTGATTGACCCCTTTTAAAGTTCTCCCTCAACTCTGAATTTGAATAAGGCTGTCCCCTCATTTTAAAATACCGGATGGTACTAATGACCCTGTTTTCAAAGTATTTTGACATTACAATGCCGACACGTCGAGAAAGGGCACATCGGCACCACATCCCATGCTTTTCACTCCACTCGCTATTTTGCTCTCTCCCACAAGTCATCCAGAACATTCTCGTCAGCCCTGATAGCTGACGACGTCAACTATATAGGCTCTCGCCATCGATCACAAGTCTAGTCTAGTGTAGTCGATGAGAATTAAAGACATCCTAGCTGTCTAATTTTCCACACTTTATCTAACTTTTTTTGTCTAAGGTAAGTTCTTTAATTCGGACGACTAATTTTAGATAAAGTATAACATAATTAACCACGAACCAAACAGACCCTAAGTTTATCAGCCACGCTCAGCCGGCGAGAGTTAAATAACTCACTACAAGCGTGGTCGACGGGGATTGTCTATATTCTGTGCAGCCCCTCTCCCTCCCACCCTCTCTGTCTCTCGCGTCTCTTCCTCTCTTCGCTCGCTCGCTAGGCATCCTGCCATTGTCACCACACATAGGATCAACCACCGCCCGCAACATCCCACGCCACCCAGTGCACACACCCGTCGTTGGTGCCCACCGTCGTCCTCGCGCACGGTGCACGTGCTTGCCGTCGTTCGTGCACACGGCGCCACCCCAGTCACGCCCCGGTGCATGTGCCCCGGCACTGCCCAAGTGCCTACCCCCACGTTGCGAATACTTATGAAATGAATGATACTTGTAAACACTCACTAGTGTGATTTCAGTTAGGAGGAGGATGATTATTCTCGACAGGTGTAGTATGGATTGAGTCGGCATGAGTTAACTCTATTGTAATTGGAGTTAGTTTAATATCGCGAAGACATATTGGTGCTAGTATGATTTTGATTAATATTAATTTATGCATGGTACTAGTTAGTTTTAACTTGCTGATATGAATATTAATCAATAGATTTGATGTTATTAGTTGATATGATGATAAATTTCATTGCATTGTTATTGTTGCATGAGTATAAATAATAATTGTTTTGCTTTATCTCCTTAAGATAATCTTGTACTATGTGAGCGTCCATACGTTGCAACGGGAACATATAATACCACGATAATTTATATATAAATGTGTGTTATACTGTTATGAGATGGAGGATGGCGTCCGTGAGCCGTCCTTGATGATGTCGAAGAGAAACTCACGCTGCGACACACGTGCACTCACCTAGTAGTGTATTATATAAAATTTAACAAGAAATTTAATGGAAAAATCTAAGAATGATCTTTCATAGACCGTCATAGTTTAGATATTCAGATCAATAAGTATAAAATAAACATAAACACAACTGTCTAATTAATCTAACTTTTTCCATAATACGGTCAAGATACTCTTGTATATTTCTAGTAATGTTCAATATATGTTCCCCTCGTCTATGAACAAATCAATCAATAAATTCCTACGCAGAGTCGCATCATCCCCGAAAAAATGTTATAAGCAAATATTACTCTCAACTCTAAATAACATTTATGCTATTGTTCTCACCATACTAAGTTGCGCTTTTAAACCACTGTCCCACCACACCATAATGTGCAGAGCAAAATGACTAGTATTAAGACTGAAAAAATTACTAACTTTGTTATATTATGAAATTATAAACATAACATATATATATATGACATTATAATTTTAAGTAATTACCCTTTTGAGTCGAGTGGAGCATTAGGTCGAATTCAATGTCGCCACATATAAATGTCATGTGACCATCCAGTGCATTTGACTCTGTATGCAGCCTTATATTTCTTCGAAATAAGAAGAATTGTTTTCCAAAATATTTTTAGTGGTATATCTTTGCACCATTCTGTAATAAGTGTGAAATTAAACACATATACCGATTTTTTGCATGATTAATCATGAAAAGTATCCATGGCATAAGAACATGTAAACCATGAGACATTAGTACTTTACGTTTGTACCATGTAACTATATAAATCAAAGGAATTTTTACTTATAAATTTGCAAAGTGTGATGCAATAATTCATTTGAGGCCAATTATTTAATGTTTTTGTCAACTCTATCACACTAGAATCCTTATAAGACTTCGCTTCTTCGTCCAAAAACACACGTTTCCTAGAGAAAACGTATTAATATAATATACAAATATAGGAAATATAAGTTAATATTATACATGTTATAACAATATTTAAATAAAAAACACAGAAATACAGGTCGATATAGTGTTTTGTAATCTTTTGTTTTGTACTGGACAACCTCTTTGGTTTATTATGGGCAAGAATTCGAACAACCATGTTAAAACAATCTATAGACATATCTTGATTCACATTTAACAATTCCCTTAGTGCCTTGATAGTCAAATCTATCATGTATGGTTTGAAGCTTCAGATCCATTTAGCCCTGTATAGCAATGTTATATAACAAATATTCAATTATATTTGAATAATACACATAACTTGGCTATTAAATAAATAAATAAATAAAATACGAGGAACTTGCTCTAAAATTGTGTCATCTTGAATTTCCATGATATATTCACATAGAAACTCTATCATATCTACTTTTGTCACTGGCATATCTGTGAATCATCTAGGCCCCTTAGTGGTGTTTTAATAATTAATGATAACTACTTGTGGACTAACAATTCTTAGAGAAATAAGAATGTAGGATTGGACCACAGAAATAAGAAAGTCTTGGAGACTTATAATCATTGTTTGTGGATCAAGTGAAGGCAAATGTATAACATAGGTTTTGTTTTTGCTGGTAATCAAGAGTTTAGATGTAATACCCAACTTGTGGATAATAAGAAAAGAGTTTATCTCCTTATATGTTTTGCCCTCTACTTATTAGAACATATGAATAACCATATTTAAAGTGAATAATTAAGTAATGACACATAAATAATCTATGCATCATGTTGGAGTTTATTTGTGTGTGTATTTAATAATAATAATATTAATAGAAATACATTAATGTCCAAATTGGGATTTAAGACCTAATTTGCAATCTAGAATTTGGAGAAAGAGAATGAAAATGCTATACAATACAAAGAAAATACATATATAAATAAATAAACCTTTATCATATTGGTATTTGAATTTGTGTATTTTATCTGAGTATGAATTGGACAAAAAAAATTTGAATTTGAATTTGAAATCTAAAAATAAAAAGAAAAAGAAAACAGAAACTAAAAGAGAAAGAAAAGAAAAAGGAAAATCGCGCACTGGGCCGAATGCACCATAACCGGCCCACTTTCACTTCCACCGCGCAGCCCAGCTAGAGATCGGCGTTGACATGCGCGACCCGCAGGCAGCCTCCCTTCCACCTCAGCGACCTGCAATGCACGCGTCCTGTGCCGCTGACAGCTGGGGCCAGCACGACAGATCGGTTTGGCCGAATCCTGCGCCGGTCGTGGTGGCCACCCGTGACCGCATGCGAACCGGGGTGATCCGAGTCCTTCGCGGTCCTCCCTATAAGTACTCGCGTGCCATGATCCCCGAACTCCTTAGGCCTAGCCGAGAAAATCGTGGCTTGACCGGTGTGCGCCGTGAGAGTTGGGAGATCGGCGGAGTGCTCGCGCCACCGCCGTTGGTCGGTCATGATCGACTCCTAGACCCGGTGGGTGACCAGGGTGAGAGGTGGAGTCGTCGCCGTTCGTGTGGGTCACATTGTCGGGCGGGATCGGCACCGTGTGACTGGCGATTGCTCGCCGTCGTGGGGCGCCTGAGCAAAACCGCCATCCGCCATGCACAAGCCCTCGGTGCAGTCGAATCACGGTAAGGACTCCCCTGCCAATGCCCGTTATACACTCTACGCGTAGGGATTGGTTTACGCCCGGGTCTGCGCACTGGGGCAACGGTAGCGACTGTGGTGGAACCGTCCGAATTATTCCAACTTAAGTGCCTAAGTCCTGTCTTAGAGGCTAGACCACACTTAAATAGGAATAACACGTCAGTCCCTCGGATCTAGTCCGACGAGGCCACTAACAGGATCAAGTACCACGTACTCACTCGATGGTGAGGCACAGAGCAAATACAATAAAGCATAAATCCACACATTAAAGAGTATTAAATTTATTACATCATCATCGGAGTTTTAGCAAAAGTAGTCATTATTGTTCGGAATGCAGCGGAAAAATAAACTAACGATAAATAACCGGAGGGATGGGGAAGCCTGTCCCATCACTCCTCATGCTCCTGCTCAGCCGAGGTAGGGTCCCACTCGACTGTCCAACCCGGTGGCAAGATGGACGACCAAGTCACTCCAGCAACCATGTCCTCCAGAGAACCTATAAAATTATGCCACAAGCAAGACTGAGTATACTAATACTCAGCTAGACTTACCCGGTGTGAGGAATCTACTCCTCTACCTCTAGACATGCAGCTGTTTGGCTGAGGGGTTTGGTTGCCAAAAGCACTAGCTGAGTCTATAAATCAAGTTTTAGCTTTGTCAAGTTTTAGTGTGACTCTCTTAAGACTAAATGTATACCTATCTAATCATACACGGTATCAAACATTTAGCAATCAACAACTTTTGCCAAGTCATCACATTTCCACTTGTTACTCAATGTAGCAGCATGGATCAAGCAGTCTCATTAGCTGCAAGAAGCAAACGATTCGAATTGAGTTTTTAAACCTTGCAAGGTAAACCTAAACACACGAAGTGGCGAGGCACTCTGTCCCCACACACATCAACCGTCCCCGTCGATTCCCCGTCAGCAGAGAGGGGCTCACCGCCTTGGCGTACAATGCCTCATTGACCCCGACTGCCGTCGTGCAGTGACCGCACTTGTACCCACCATAACCGGAATGGGAGACCACGTCTCAGGTCGCGTGAGGAGGGCAATCTGCTGCCAGGTTCACTCAGGTACTAGGCTTACCGATTTACCATATTTCTCGGCATATGTTTAGTACGTTCAAACGCTTGACACACGGTACCACACCTTAATCCTAATTCCAATTTCCGTCTCGTAGACAACGCATCCCCATGGACCGTTGTCCACAGACCACCATCATTATAATATCAAAATGAATACAACCAATTCCTGACCTTACGCGAGTGCTAGAAAAATCACTCGACTTCTACCGAGATCCCTAATTAATAAAGCAGCTACTCGACCTAGCATACTGGTATCCATCACAAAAGGATTCCTGAGATCATGCAACTAGGGTTTCAAACAACTCCTGCACTTAAGTGCACATTCAATCCTACAATCATTAAGTGTAGTAAAATAGCATAATAAATAGGTTATGCATAAAACCGGGGCTTGCCTTCCAAAGCTGGGGCAGGCAGATCCTCTGGGGCAGGCTCTGGTGCTGGATCCGGGGCTACCTCCTGAGCAACTCCTTGCTCTGGCACGAGGATGTACTCTCCGTCCGCGAGGTTGCAATCTATCGAATGCAATGAATAAGATATATGCATGCTATGATATGTTGAATTTAATAGCAATTATGCCTTAGTGCAGAAAAACTAAGTTAGTTAATCATTAAGGGTTTCCTTATTATAAGAGGCTCTTAGAGTTTTAGGCTTATCAATTTAGGTTTGAGGTTCTTGCCTAAGCATAATGGATTAAGACTTGGAATGCCCCTTAAATGTTTTAGTGGGTACTCAAGGGGTTTTGCTGGTTTGGTCAGGGTAACATTAGTCTCCAATATTAATTTCCTTTTTCTTTTTCTATTTATGCTTCTAGGGTGGGTTTGAACTACAACAGTGATTTAACTTTTTCAAAACTTCTGTAAAAATTACAGTGGGTTACTATTTGTCACTGTAGTCTGTCCTATAAATTTGAGGTCCAGAACAACTAGAATATGCCCTGGACAAAAATAACAAAAGTTGGGACAAAGGGGTCACTCTACACTACAACTCTTATCTAGGGGTGGGTTTTGTACTAAGAGTCATTTTTGCTGGTATCTATAGGTAATAACATGCTTCTGTGCCAAAAATCACAGAAGGTTACTTAGTGGTTATTTAGTTGTGATTTTCTAAAGTTTAATGCTAAAAAGATACTTATAACTAACTTGTTATTTGAAAAATGACAAACAACGGAACTCATAATTTTTCTATGTTTGCAATAACAAAACATTAGTTATCCCAAGGTTTGGGGTATTTTCTCTTGAGGGTTATTTTTCTAGGGTTTTTCTAAGTTTTTCTTGTTGTTCTAAATTAAAAAGTATCTCTTTTATTTTGTACTAAACAAAGTTATAATAAATTTTTCTAGTGAACTACACTAAATAAGGGAGCCAACAAAAATGTGGGTGCTCCCTGGTTCTTATTTTAAACTACATTTTATATTTTCTTTAATCTTAAGCTGAAAATGATTAAAAGGGCAAACACTAACTTAATTGGGTGTACAGAGGGGTTTATTATTTTTAAATAGGTTAGGAAGTGGTTAAGTACTTCTCTAAATTTTCTTAATCCCAGTCTAATAGTGTACCTATTTTTCCTTATTTTCTTTAGCTTTTGACCAGTTAATTAATTAAATCAAAACTTTGAAATTTTCTGCAACACTTGGGGGTTTTATATTTTTTCTCAATAGCTTACATTATTTAGGATCTGGCAAAATTGGTTTGACTCGATTTGGGTAAACAAAAGTGAAGTTATGAATTTTTAAAGTTCCGTTTGTATTTAAATCAGAAATAACAAAAGGTTTTCTGGAAATTCACTTTGCACCAAAGACCCTGGGTTCTTTCTAAACTAATCCCTTCAGTTATACCCCTGCACCACTATTCCCTTGAGTCGCTGACAGTGCACAAAACCCCCTGGCCTTTTTTTCTTCTCCCCCGAGGTCCCTCCCCTTATGAAAACAGTAACCGCGGAAGGAAAAAGGGCGGCGCGGCTTACCGGCGGCGAGGGAGGTCCGGCGAGGGGCGGGGTTGTCTCCAAGAGGTTCTGACGGTCACAGCGAGGTACGGCTCGACGACGGGGGTGGTCGGAATCGGCCGGTCCACATGCGCAGGCGGGTGAACTCGTCGGCGGCGAGTGCTCCGGCCTAACCACGGCGACATAGGTCAATCCAAAGGCACGGGAAGCTTCACGGGGTGTTGATGAGTCGACGCGTGCAAGGAATTGAAGAACAACTCACCGTGGAGCTCAGTCTACGTTCACCGGCGGTCGGGTGAAGTCCGGTGACCGTGGACTGGCTTCTTCGGCGAGGCAAAGTTTGATTCCTTGCTCGGGGAGCTTCACCGAGGCATGCACGGTCTACTCCGAGGGTCGGACGCGGCTGGGAGAGGGTCTGCTAGCCGGTCTACGGTGGCGGGGGATCGGGTGGCCGCGGGCACGCCGTGCGCGGGGCAATGCCGGTGATCTGGTGATCCGGTGAGGTCGAGCGCGCGCGGAGGAGTACGGTCGACGTCTCTGGGGGTTTATAGGCGCGGGCACGGGCAACAGCGCCGGCTCGGCTTTGGCGCGATGTGGGGCACGCGGGGGCGCGTGTCGGGCGTGCTCTGGCGAGCTCAGAGCGCGTCGAACACGTGGCACTTTGTTTCTGTTCTTGTTCTACCCTCTGCTGAGCGCCCAAAACGTGCGAATCTTGCCCTAAGACCAATGAGAGATCTCTTCCCTACACCTAGGGCTACCTAGTTCATGTGAGTTCCAAGGGGAGATGTGGTCGGGTTAGAGAGATATGGGGGTGGGAAGTTGTCTTTGTCCTAGCTGTCCAAACCGAGACAAATCTTGTGCCAAATCGTGTCAAACGACTTAGGGTTGGGTTCAAACTTTTCCAGGGTGTTCTAGAGGTATTTTGGCGCCACTTTGTCAATTGGGCCAAGTGGTTTTGAGTTTGGGATCAAGGTGAACATGTTTGATCTTTGGAAAAGGGGTGGTTTTGGACTTAGAAGAATTCTGATTTTTCTCTTATGCTCAACCCTTTTGTGAACCTTTTGGGGTTTTTCTGGAATCTTTTTGGGATCACTTTCTTACTATCATTTGTAGGGTATCAAGTGTACTACAACTTTTGTAATTGGCCCAAGTCATGATCATGTGGTTTTCATAGCCTTTTGATCATACTTACCTCTAGTGCTCCACTTGTCCAAGGGGGTTTGAATTAGGGTTTGGGCAATTCTCCCCCTTATATGTGCATGACAAGCCAAGGTATGACTTCTAAGATGGGTTGCACTTACTTAGGATCTTGAGCTCCAAATTTGGTGTACTTTTCCCAACTTAAGTCACATGCGATGATGGGCTTACTTGTGTAGCCTTGAGTGGAAAACTCTAAGTAACACCTGGGGTGTTACAGCCCTCCCCCCTTAAAGGAATCTCGTCCCGAGATTTTAGGTAGAGTCCTTTGGAGGGGTGCCATGAAGGTGTGCTGGTGTGTTGCTCCTTCCTTCATCCAAGTTTCTCTAGTTAACTGCTCTTCGAATGTCATTCTCTTTGCGACTTCAGAAGGAAGTCCTTTTTAAGTCATTTTCAAAGCTTACACTACCTTTAACATCTAAGTTTTTCTTATATTTAGATTCAAAGGGTAGGTGGGGTGGGGTTTTTGATTACGTACCGACTCCTTTGGGCAGAAAATCGGGGAAGCGAGAACGTAGAAAATCTTCAGTCTCCCATGTAGCCTCTTCTACTGAATGGTGACTCCACTGAACCTTATACATTCTGATCGACTTTGCCCGCGTTGATCTCTCCTTCTGGTCCAATACCTTGATGGGGTGCTCTTGATAAGACAAGTCTGGTTCTATCTCAATTTCTGGTTCAGGTAGCACTTCAGTGGGTAAGCGGACACATTTCCGTAGCTGGGATACATGGAACACATCATGAACTGCTGACATGTGGGGTGGCAACTTCAACTGATATGCTACGGGTCCATAAGTTTCCTTGATCTCATAGGGTCCAATGTAGCGAGGAGCTAACTTGCCCTTGATTCCAAATCTCTGGACACCTTTGTTGGGTGACACCTTAAGATAAACATGATCTCCCACTCCAAACTGTAGAGGCTTCCTTCTTTTGTCATGATAGCTCTTTTGCCTGGCCTGAGCAGCTTCTAAGTTATTCTTAATAACTCTGACCTTTTCCTCTGCTTCAAGTACCAAGTCTGGTCCAAATATTTCTCTCTCCCCAGCTTGTGACCAATTTAGTGGTGTCCTACACCTTCTCCCATACAAGGCCTCAAAAGGTGCCATCTTCAAACTGGACTGGTAGCTGTTATTATAAGAGAACTCTGCCAATGAAAGACACTTGTCCCAATCCTTTCCATAGTGTAGCACACATGCCCTCAACATGTCTTCCAAAATCTGATTCACCCTTTCTGTCTAACCATCTGTTTGGGGATGGTATGCTGAGCTTCTTATTACATGGGTCCCAAGTGACTCCTGCAATTGCTCCCAAAATCGTGCCACGAACGGTGCTCCTCTATCAGATACTATAGTCCTTGGTATTCCATGCAAGCGAATTATCTGGTCAATGTAAATTTCCGCATACTTTTCTGTCCTGTGGGTGGTGTGTACCGGCAAGAAATGAGTTGTCTTGGTCAATCTGTCCACAATGACCCAAATGGAATCATGGTGCTGGGAGGTATTGGGCAATACCACGATAAAATCCATGCAAATGTCCTCCCATTTCCAAGATGGTATGGGAAGGGGTTGCAAAGGGCCTGCTACCTTCAAATGACTGGCCTTGATTCTCTGGCAGGTGTCACATTCTGATATATACTTCGCAATTTCCCTCTTCATTCTGGTCCACCAGTATAAAGGTCTGAGATCATGATACATCTTGTTACTACCGGGGTGCATGGAGAATTTTGAAAGGTGAGCTTCATCCAATATCTTCTTTCTGAGCTCAGGGTTCTTGGGAACAACCAATCGGTCTCCAAACCATAGGATTCATTTGCTGTCCTGACGGAAGCATTTGTATTTGTCCACCTTCTGTTTGATCATTTCCTTGATAACTTGAACACCCTTGTCACCAATCTGTGCCATGACTATTTGCTCTTGTAATGTGGGCTCCACTGAAATATAATTTAAAGCTCCGGAGGAAATGACTTCTAGGTTCAGCTTGCACAACTCATCACATAGGGTGGTGATTCTTGCATTCATATTCATACAATTGCACTAGGCCTTCCTGCTTAAGGCATCTGCCACAATATTGGCTTTGCCAGGATGGTAATGCACCTCCAAATCATAGTCCTTGATTAGCTCTAACCATCTTCTCTGCCTCATATTAAGATCAGCCTGGGTGAAGATATATTTGAGACTCTTATGATCAGTGTAAATGTTACAGTGAGCTCCCATCAAGTAATGTCTCCATATCTTGAGAGCATGAACCACAGCTGCTAACTCCAGATCATGTGTGGGGTAGTTCTGCTCATGGGGTCTGAGTGCTCGGGAGGCATAAGCAATGACTCTGTTGTCCTGCATTAAGGCACATCCCAATCCAGTACCGGAAGCATCGCAATAAACTTCAAAGGGCTTGGTGTTGTCAGGTTGAGCTAGCACTGGTGCTGTTGTCAAGTGTTGCCTCAGTGTATGAAAGGCATCCTCACACTTCTGGCTCCATTCATACTTGACTCCCTTCTTCAACAGTTTAGTCATTGGCTTGGCAATTCTGGAGAAATCCGGAACAAATCGTCGATAATACCCTGCCAATCCCAGAAAACTCTGAATTTGCCGCACTATGGTAGGAGGTTTCCAATCCATTACTTCTTGTACCTTCTCAGATTCAACTGATATCCCATCCTGAGAAATTGTGTGACCCAAAAAATTAATTTCCCTTAGCCAGAAATCACACTTAGACAACTTAGCATAAAGACGATGATCACGCAGTCGCTGAAGCACGATGTGTAGATGCTCAGTATGCTCGTCTTCATTCTTGGAATAGACCAGAATATCATCAATGAAAACCACCACAAATTTGTCCAGCTCTGGCATGAATACTGAGTTCATCAGGTACATGAAATAAGCGGGGCCATTGGTCAGCCCAAAAGACATCACCAAAAACTCATAGAGCCCATATCTGGTGGAGAAAGCCATCTTCAGAATATCACTGGCACGGATCTTGATTTGATGGTAGCCCGAGCGAAGGTTTATCTTGGAGAACACTTTGGCTCCCACCAACTGATCAAACAAAACATCAATGCGGAGCAGTGGGTATTTGTTCTTGATGGTCACCGCATTGAGAGGGCCGTAATCGACACACATTCTCAGACTTTCATCCTTCTTCTTTACAAATAAGGTTGGGCATCCCCAAGGTGAAGTGCTTGGGCGAATGAACCCCTTGTCCAACAACTCTTGTAGCTGCTTTTTCAACTCCGCTAATTCTGCGGGAGGCATCCTATAGGGTCTCTTGGATATAGGAGCAGTTCCGGGTTGCAATTCAATCGCGAACTCGATGTCTCTGTCGGGTGGCATTCCTGGCAATTCATCAGGAAAGACATCTGGGTAGTCACAGACCACAGGGATTCTTTCAACTGGTGACTCTATCATGGTGAATGCACAAGAACGGGTACAACCCTGATCAGGCAAATATAAAGTAGTCTCGCCATAAGTAGGGGAGTAAATCTCAATGGCCCTTGCTGCAATATCCAATACTACCTGATGCCTGGATAACCAATCAGTTCCCAATATAATGTCCACGCTATCCAATCCTAAGATGAGAAGGGTGGTTCTAATCACAAGACTACCAAGTTTTATAGGCACTTGCCTGTTGATTTGATAGGTGGCAACCCTGCCTCCAGGTGTTGAAATCGTAATACCCCCATTGGTGTGGTGAAAAGGTAATTGACACTTGGTACTAAATTTGGCACTGGTAAAACTGTGTGATGCACCAGATACAAAAAGAATAATAGCAGGATAATTCAAAACTGAAAAGATACCAGTCATGATGGGTGCTCCCTCTGGAATGTCAGCCATGGTGGTGAAGTTCAGTCTGCCTTGTCTCACTTGCACCTTCTGCCTCTTGCCTTGGTTCTGGTTGACATTCTATCCCTACCTCTGCTGGTTTCTGGGGCAATTCTTAGCATAATGTCCGGTGTTACCACAAGTGAAACACCTGTTGTCATTTGCCTGACGGTACTGCTGCTGCTGATTGTTCCTCTGCACTAGGGCTGAGAGCGGGTGGGTGCCTACTGCTGCTGTTGTGGTCGGATCACCCAACGTCCTTGTTGCTGCTGAGGTCCCCTATTCTGAGTGTCAGACACGATCCTGAAGCGTTCTGGCTGAGCTGAAGGTCCTGCCACAGTGGTCTTCCTCTTCTTCTCTGCCTGACGAGGTGTGATACAGTCCTCCTGAGAAATGGCCATGTTGACTAACTCATTATAGTTGTTGGCCCTGACTGTGTTGAGACGATCGCGGAGCTTAGTGCTAAGCCCCCTCCTGAACCTGTCCCTCTTCTTCTCGTCGGTGTCTACATGATATCCGGCATACTGGCACAGGTCATTGAAGGCCTGAGCATACTGTAACACTATCCGGTTCCCTTGAGTGAGTGCCAGAAACTCATTGAGCTTTCGGTCCATAATGTCTGCTGGTATATGATGCTCCCTGAAAGTTGTCTTGAACTCTCTCCATTCCACCTCATGGTCAGCTGGCTGCATAGCAAGGAAATGATCCCACCATGTCCGCGTGGGTCCGCGAAGCTGCTGGGTGGCGAACCTGACCTTAGTTACCTCTGAACAAACTCCATGGAGTAGCGGGAATTTGGATTCCACTACCCTCAGCCATACATCAGCATCAAGTGGGTCCTCGGCCCTGGTGAACAACGGTGGCTGAGTACTGAGGAACTCCTGATAAGTGGCTGTTGCGGGGTGACGTTGATGATCACCACCACCATAATGCTGAGGTGGTGGCTGGCGCTGAGCTAACTGTCGCAAGATCTCGTTCTGCTGAGCCATCAGCTCCTGCAGAGTAGGAGGTGGTGGCAGTGGTGGAGGAATGCGCTCATTCTGTCCACGACGCGCTCTTCCTGCCATCTGAAAAATCATGTATATTCTCAATGTCATACTTCTGAGGCTCAAGGTTCAGTCATGGTGAAAGAATCGAAGGAGTAAAACCAATATATTCTTGCATAATTATAAAAGATTCCACATGGCATAAACTTTTCTTCTTAAATTAAAACTGGCATCATTCATCATCCATGCTTCCAAAAGAGTTTGTCATGATTACATCAGTAACTCAAAAGACTCAACTCTATCTAGCCTAGTACCCCAAGGGTGCAAAAGCTAAGCTAGCTTCGAGGAGTTTTACCGCCACAGACTTCTAACTCTATCTCTGCGACCTAGTGGGCAAACGAGGCAACGCTCGACTCGGGGGAAGGTGGTCTCCCTGAGCCAGCAGTGTCCAAGCTGGAGGCAGGCTCCTCTCCTCCCTCGATGTCGACATCCTCGTTGGCCTCCATGTCCTGGATCTCCTGGTGGTGCATATCCAGATGCTGGTTAGCCTCCGCAAGCTGCTACTGAGTGTTGATTAGCTGATCCTCGAGAACCTCGATGGTGTTCTCCCTGGTGCCCACTAGCTCCTCAAGCTCTTGGATCTCATTTGACAATTGTTCCACTTGTAAGTCTTTTTCCACCATCTTAGTGGACAAGTCTACCACAAGTTCCTCCCTGTTATCCAAGGTGATCTTGGTAGCCTCCAATAGTGCCATCAGATGAGACATGGCCTCTCCTCGTATCACTTGCAGACGATACAGGGCATTCATGCACCGCACCGTCAAGTGAGCAGTCTGACCTGGGTAGATAGCCCATATATCCTTGGCATGCTCCACTCGATCCTTCCACATTGGGTTGTCCTCCTTTTCCACAGGGAACAACCCAATGGGGTGAGTGGACAGCTCCAAGGGGTGGAAACCACAGAAGGTGGTCAGTCCGTGAAGGGCAATCGCCTCGATAGTATCCTCAGCCCTGTATCCAAAAGACTCAGAGTCCAGCGAACGCCAGCCTGGCTGCGCGGGATGAGGCTCTAGGGTCATCCTCACCCTACAACGGGGCACTCGATGCTTCTCAAACAGCTGCACCGCGTACTGGGGAGGCGTCGTGTAACCAGCTCCCTGAAGTACCTCCCACAAGATATGGGGGAAACCCTCTCGTGCAAGCCCATCCGTGTGGGACTGTGCATTCCCTTCGTCCGAGGATCTGTGAGAAGTCATCTGTGTACGGTTAAGCGTAAGTAAAAAAAGAATTATAAAATGAAAAGGGATCGCAACTCAGCCTCTCTATAACTAAGACAATGGTACTGGGGGTACTTAATTTGTCATCATTGTGTATTAAAGTTCTTACCCAATTATTAAATAGTTTAATTAAGGATGCGTGCATGCTCGTCCTAAACGACCTCACATCAACTTAGAGGGAATAGGAAGGAACTCTCATCCATTATAGTAGCCTGTAGGGCTTACTCAATTAGCCACCTAGCTACCCCTCTATCATCCTAAGGCTTCATGTCCTAAGTCTATCCGGATCGTCCTACGATCTATCCAACATTTGTTTCTACCGAGTTTTACTTTGGAAAAGGATGGTATTTATAGTTTATTGATTCCTCTTTGGTGGTACGAGCACCGATACCAACTGTGGCAGAACCGCCCGAATTATTCCAACTTAAGTGCCTAAGTCCTGCCTTAGAGGCTAGACCACACTTAAATGGGAATAACACGTCAGTCCCTCGGATCTAGTCCGACAAGGCCACTAACAGGATCAAGTACCACGTACTCACTCGATGGTGAGGCACAGAGCAAATACAATAAAGCATAAATCCACACATTAAAGAGTATTAAATTTATTACATCATCATCGGAGTTTTAGCAAAAGTAGTCATCATTGTTCGGAATGCAGCGGAAAAATAAACTAACGATAAATGAACGGAGGGATGGGGAAGCCTGTCCCATCACTCCTCATGCTCCTCCTCAGCCGAGGTAGGGTCCCACTCGACTGTCCAACCCGGTGGCAAGATGGATGGCCAAGTCACTCCAGCAACCATGTCCTCCAGAGAACCTGTAAAATTATGCCACAAGCAAGGCTGAGTATACTAATACTCAGCTAGACTTACCCGGTGTGAGGAGTCTACTCCTGTACCTCTAGACATGCAGTTGTTTGGCTGAGGGGTTTGGTTGCCAAAAGCACTAGTTGAGTCTATAAATCAAGTTTTAGCTTTGTCAAGTTTTAGTGTGACTCTCTTAAGACTAAATGTATACCTATCTAATCATACATGGTATCAAACATTTAGCAATCAACAACTTTTGCCAAGTCATCACATTTCTACTTGTTACTCAATGTAGCAGCATGGATCAAGCAGTCTCATTAGCTGCGAGAAGCAGACGATTCAAATCGAGTTTTTAAACCTTGCAAGGTAAACCTAAACACACGACGTGGCGAGGCACTCCGTCCCCACACACATCAACTATCCCCATCGATTCCCCGTCAGCAGAGAGGGGCTCACCGCCTTGGCGTACAATGCCTCACTGACCCCGACTGCCGTCGTGCAGTGACCGCACTTGTACCCACCATAACCGGAATGGGAGACCATGTCTCAGGTCGCGTGAGGAGGGCAATCTGCTACCAAGTTCACTCAGGTACTAGGCTTACCGATTTACCATATTTCTCGGCATATGTTTAGTACTTTCAAACGCTTGACACACGGTACCACACCTTAATCCTTATTCCAATTTCCATCTCGTAGACAACGCATCCCCATGGACCGTTGTCCACAGACCACCATCATTATGATATCAAAATGGATACAACCAATTCCTGACCTCGCGCGAGTGCTAGAAAAATCACTCGACTTCTACCGAGATCCCTAATTAATAAAGCAGCTACTCGACCTAGCATACTAGTATCCATCACAAAAGGATTCCTGAGATCATGCAACTAGGGTTTCAAACAACTCCTACACTTAAGTGCACATTCAATCCTACAATCATTAAGTGTAGTAAAATAGCATAATAAATAGGTTATGCATAAAACCGGGGCTTGCCTTCCAAAGCTAGGGCAGGCAGATCCTCTGGGGCAGGCTCTGGTGCTGGATCCGGGGCTACCTCCTGAGCAACTCCTTGCTCTGGCACGAGGATGTACTCTCCGTCCGCGAGGTTGCAATCTATCGAATGCAATGAATAAGATATATGCATGCTATGATATGTAGAATTTAATAGCAATTATGCCTTAGTGCAGAAAAACTAAGTTAGTTAATCATTTAGTGTTTGCTTGTTATAAGAGGCTCTTAGGGTTTTAGGCTTATCAATTTAGGTTTGAGGTTCTTGCCTAAGCATAATGGATTAAGACTTGGAATGCCCCTTAAATGTTTTAGTGGGTACTCAAGGGGTTTTGCTGGTTTGGTCAGGGTAACATTAGTCTCCACTATTAATTTCCTTTTTCTTTTTCTATTTATGCTTCTAGGGTGGGTTTGAACTACAACAGTGATTTAACTTTTCCAAAACTTCTGTACAAATTACAGTGGGTTACTATTTGTCACTGTAGTCTGTCCTATAAATTTGAGGTCCAGAACAACTAGAATATGCCCTGGTCAAAAATAACAAAAGTTGGGGCAAAGGGGTCACTTTGCACTACAACTCTTATCTAGGGGTGAGTTCTGAACTAAGAGTCATTTTTGCTGGTATCTATAGGTAATAACATGCTTCTGTGCCAAAAATCACATAAGGTTACTTAGTGGTTATTTAGTTGTGATTTTCTAAAGTTTAATGCTAAAAAGATACTTATAACTAACTTGTTATTTGAAAATGTCAAACAACAGAACTCATAATTTTTCTATGTTTACAATAACAAAACATTAGTTATCCCAAGGTTTGGGGTATTTTCTCTTCAGGGTTATTTTTCTAGGGTTTTTATAAGTTTTTCTTGTTGTTCTAAATTAAAAGGTATCTCTTTTCTTTTGTACTAAACAAAGGTATAATAAATTTTTCTAGTGAACTACACTGAATAAGGGAGCCAACAAAAATGTGGTTGCTCCCTGTTTCTTATTTTAAACTACCTTTTATATTTTCTTTAACCTTAAGTTGAAAATGATTAAAAGGGCAAACCCTACCTTAATTGGGTGTACAGAGGAATTTATTATTTTTAAATAGGTTAGGAAGTGGTTAAGTACTTCTCTAAATTTTCTTAATCCCAGTCTAATAGTGTAGCTATTTTTCCTTATTTTCTTTACCTTTTGACCAGTTAATTAATTAAATCAAAACTTTGAAATTTTCTGCAACACTTGGGGGTTTTATATTTTTCCTCAATAGCTTACATTATTTAGGATCTGACAAAATTAGTTTGACTCAATTTGGGTAAACAAAAGTGAAGTTATGAATTTTTCAAGTTTTGTTTGTATTTAAATCAGAAATAACAAAAGGTTTTCTGGAAATCCACTTTGCACCGAAGACCCTGGGTTCTTTCTAAACTAATCCCTTCTGTTATACCCCTGCGCCACTATTCCCTTGAGTCGCTGACAGTGCACAAAACTCCCTGGCCTTTTCTTCTTCTCCCCCGAGGTCCCTTCCCTTATGAAAACAGTAACCGCGAAAGGAAAAAGGGCGGGGCGGCTTACCGGCGGCGAGGGAGGTCCGGCGAGGGGCGGGGTTGGCTCCGAGAGGTTCTGGCGGTCACAGCGAGGTACGACTCGACGGCGGGGGTGGTCGGAATCGACCGGTCCACGTGCGCAGGCGGGTGAACTCGTCAGTGACGAGTGCTCCGGCCTAACCACGGTGACATAGGTCAATCCAAGGGCACGGGAAGCTTCACGGGGTGTTGATGAGTCGACACGTGCAAGGAATTGAAGAACAACTCACCGTGGAGCTCGGTCTACGTTCACCGACGGTCGGGTGAAGTTCGGCGACCGTGGACTGGCTTCTCCGGCGAGGCAAAGTTCAATTCCTTGCTCGGGGAGCTTCATCGAGGCATGCACGGTCTACTCCGAGGGTCGGACGCAGCTGGGAGAGGCTCGGCTGGCCGGTCTACGGTGGCGGGGGATCGGGTGGCCGCGGGCACCCCGTGCGCGGGGCAATGCCGGTGATCTGGTGCTCCGGTGAGGTCGAGCGCGCGCGGAGGAGTACGGTCGACGTGTCTGGGGGCTTTATAGGCGCAGGCGTGGGCAACGGCGCCGGCTCGGCTTTGGCGCGACGCGGGGCACGCGGGGGCGCGCGTCGGGCGTGCTCTAGCGAGCTCAGAGCGCGTCGAACACGTGGCACTTTGTTTCTATTCTTGTTCTACCCTCTGCTGAGCGGCCAAAATGTGCGAATCTTGCCCTAAGACCTGTGAGAGATCTCTTCCCTACACCTAGGGCTACCTAGTTCATGTGAGTTCCAAGGGGAGATGTGGTCGGGTTAGAGAGATATGGGGGTGGGAAGTTGTCTTTGTCCTAGCTGTCCAAACCGAGACAAATCTTGTGCCAAGTCATGTCAAACGACTTAGGGTTGGGTTCAAACTTTTCCAGTGTTGGGGACTTGTTCTCAAGTGCTAAAAGTTAAGAACAAGGCAACATAGAAAATGTTAATTGATAACGTCCTTCGTCCTCCGAAGCATTATTTCCCTTAGGATATAATAACTTGTGGACGAAGGTTATGAAAGGCATACCTTCACAAATTCATCAAACAATGACGAAGGATAAAATATAAAGAATGTAAGAGAAAAGATGAACAATCATTTATTATTACTGAACATAAACAAAAATATCATTGAATTATAAGTGTACCTTCAATCGGAAGGAAATGATAGTACAAGCGTGACGCAGAAAGCAAATGCCAAGTCAGCGTAAATAGTACGGGGATACTGTTCACCTATTTATAGACACGGGACACAGCCCTTATAAAATTACATTCATGCCCTTTACATTTGATAATAACTCTATAGTAGTCTATCGAGGTCTGAATAGCCTTTTCATCTTTAAGTCGGTTCCACTCTTTGCTGTTACGCCGAAGCTTTCCTGCTCAACACCTTCGGCTCTGTAGCAAGCTTCGTATTATTCCAGTCTACTGCAATGCCGATTTTAGTCCGAGGGTACCTATTCACACATTGCACTACAGAAATACTGTTAAATCCTTGTTTTTGAGGACCTTCGGACTCCGAAGGTCCCCAACAGTAGCCCCTCGCAATATTAATTTGTTTGAAATAATAAATTTAGATTGCGATATGGACGAAGGCTTTTACGCCGAAGGTCCGAAAAAACACCTTCCCTTTGCTAGAATAGCAACATTCAATGACAAGTGGGGTCTTTCAATTTTCAACGCACCGAGCGTATATATACGGCCATACCGCAAACTCATTTTGCACGCTTTCTGGCCAACCACTCCCGCTCACTCAATTTTTAGCTCTTGTGCACTGTGTTTTTCTAAGCTTTTAGTTTTGAAGCTTCGGATTTGAAAACAGTTTTTTAGTGCTTCCGAAGATGTCTGAAGCTGCTAAGAAGGCTGCTGCTGAGATGAAACTGAGTCTTGATGAAGAGAAGAACTTAGGATTTCTTATAGCGATGTCGAAGACCAACACAGAAAAAATCACCAATGAGATTCTGGAAGGACTGTCTGAAGATACTGGTGACAGTGAAAGTTATGATGTAGACAGCGGTGGTGAAGACTCCGAAGATCGCCCCTGGCGACCAAGTCATTCAGTTTATGGTAAATCAACTATCAAAGAGAATCATCTTGCTAATATGAGAGGAAGGTATTTCCGGGATTTGTCCGTTGTGAGGGCCGACGAAGGGGAGAAGACTTGTCCACATCCTGAAGAGAATGAAGTCGTAGTATTCCGAAGCTTTTTGAAGGCTGGGCTGCGATTGCCCCTGAGCAGCTTCGTCGTGGAAGTGCTGAAGATTTTTGAAGTCTATCTTCACCAACTTACCCCCGAGGCCATCATAAGGCTGAACATCTTCGTATGGGCCGTGCGAAGCCAAGGTCTGAAGCCTGATGCAAAAAGTTTCTGCAATATGCACGAATTATCATACGAGACAATACCTTGGGGTAAGGAACAGTATCACAATAACTTTGGCTGCTACAGTTTTGTTTCTCGGTCTGGGTCAAGCTGTCCCGTGCCAACTTTTCGGAAGAGGTGGCCTAGCGGCTGGATGACAGAATGGTTTTATGTAAAAAATGATCTGAAAGCACGGGAAGACATCAAAGGTATAATCATGCGACCTATTTGGCAAAGCTTCGGCCTTCGGAGGCCGAAGGTTGAAATGAATGAAGCCGCCGAAGAGTGCCAAAGAGCCTTCGGCGTTGTCTGCTCTTTTATAGGAACAAGGGACTTAGTACAAGAGCATATCGCCTTCAGAGTGTGGCCGCTTGCGGAGAAATGGGAAATGCCACAAGAAACCATTAAAGAGGCCGACGAAGGTGGACTTATCAGATTTAAGTACACTTTTAAATTTGGAGATAAATTTATTGAGCCAGATGATGAATGGTTGAAAAGCATTGACAATTTAAGTGATGAGCTACTCGGGATCTACTCGAAGGCTGAAGATAACGCAATGTCAGCAGCCTTCGGAGGCCGAAAAAAGAAGAGACTGAATCGGGTATTTGATGCCATCGGGTTTGTCTACCCTGACTATTGCTATCCCATTCGGAGGCAGAAGAGAAAAAACACAACCTCTGCAAAAAAAGAAGAAGCTGCAGCTGCTCCTAGCGAGCCAGAACCGAAAAGGAAAAAGTTAAAGGTTCTTACGCATCGGCCGCGTTATATTGAACCAGCTTCGGTGCCCAAGTTTACCGGAAAAACTTCTTCGGCCACCGAAGCTGAAAAACCAACCGAGCCAGCCTTATTGCCAGAGATCGCAGAAACGGCCGAAGTGCCACCAAAGATAGAATCAGAACAATCAAACATTTTGTTGTCAGAAACAAAAGAGGAAACCGAAGCGCCGTCCACAGAAAAAATTGAAGAGGTAAAAGAAGCAAGTGAGGGCTCCAAAACATCAGAAGTTTTGAGTCCTACAGCAATCATTGGGACAGCAAAAAATGAAAAAGTGCCAACCGCAACTCCGAAGAGAAAGAGAATGGCTAATGTGCTAGATGTACTGGAAACGATCAAATCTTCGAGCACACCTCCGAAGAAGGCTGCTGTTACTCCTGAAACAACAGCTGAAATTTCTGGTTCTACAGCTCCAGAGCAAGAAATTGAAGCCGAAGCTGGGCCCTCAGAGCCCGCAAAAACTTTGGAAAGTGAAGCAGAAAAAATAACAAAGCCAACTTTTAAAGAAACTGGTGTTGTTACCCCCGAAGCATCCCCCAAAATTCGTGATTATATTTTTCGTCATGCTTCGGGGAAAAAATTATCAGAAAAAGAAGAACAAGAGGCCCAGCACTATGCCCAAAAGTTGAAATATCTAAAGGGGGCGTTGATATTTAATGGCAGTGGAGAAGAAGATTTCTTGTATTGTCTCCCCGATAGCAAGGAAATTTCTGTCTGTCGGGAGATGAGCAGAAGCTTCGGATTCCCAACTTTAGAAGACGGACTTTCGGTACTGTCGAAGAACGATCTGGCTGACAGCCTAGCTTACAACAGTTTAAAGGTGCGAGAAATGGAATTCTCGTGTTTTTTGTTGAGTTCAAAAAATTTTTTGTTTGTTTAAAACTATTGACACAGACATATTCCTGTTTGCAGGGCCTGATACTCAGCAATGCCCTCAGGGCACAGAAAGATGCTGAGGACGAAGGATGTACTATAGCCCTGAGCAACCTTCGTTCCGAAGTGATTGAACTGAGGAACGAAGGTCTCGAAAAAGACAAAATATTATACTCATTGATAGATAAAATAAAGGAGAACGAAGCTGCTTTTAAAAGTCAAGCTGAAGCTCAGAAACGCGAAATTGAAGACCTTCGGAAACAACTGGCCAGAGCCAAAGAAGAACGTATATTTCAAGAAACAAAGCGTGAACTCAGCGATCAATGGGCAGATCACCTAGAAGTGACTGTTGAAGAGCTTCGTTCATCCAAAAAGAGATGCTACAACAAATCTATAGATTGTGTTAGAAAATTAAAGGCTAGCTTCGCCAAGGTCGGCGCATTCTCAAGTGAGGAAAACTTTTCGAGAGGCAATCCCGAAGGTGTCATTGAATGGATTGACCACGAAGCTGAAGCCTTCGAAGAAATTTTAAATAGTCGAGGAGATATATGTGCCTTCTCTGGCGCCAGAGGGATTGCCACCATCTTAGAGAAGAAGGGCTGTGAACATGTAAAAATTCTAGCACAGTCCGAAGCTGCCTTGTCCTTTGAAGATACAAGGGATCCTACGGCCGAAGCTAGCATAATTGGTGGAAAGTTTTTTACCGATATCTGGGATAATGGTGGCCGAGAAATGGCCGGAGAAATTATTCGAAGAAGTGAGAAGGGCATTCACGATGCTAGAGCAGTAGCTGAGGCTGCTGACAAGAGCACAGAAGCCGAAGATCAACTAGGTACTAAATAATGGTTTTTATCGTGTTGTAATCTTTAGGCTTTAAGATCTGCTTGCGATTTGTAATAGCAATGTAGCCGTGTCCTGCTTCAGATCCGACTAAAGCGCCTTCGGACCCCCAGCCGAAGGGGGACGGCGAAATTAAAAAGATGGCCGAAGATATTATGGATAAAGTCGTGAATCGGCTCCTGAATGAAGCTGCAGAAGTCGTTTTGAGAGAAGATTAAGCATTTTTGTAAAAAACTTCTGAAATGTAATATAATGTAACATTTTGTAACCCTGAATGTAATATATCTATTTTTGTTATTCAATTCTTTACGATGCATGAAACTTTACATACATACCGTTTTTGAGTCTTTGGCGAAAAAACACCTTCCCTTCTTTTCATGCTTCGTGAAGAAGAATTACCATTTATCACAACAATATCCGAAGTATCATGGAAAAGTGCTGAAGCTTCATAGAAACAATCTTCAAGGCTATACTTCAGAAATCAATATTGTTTCTCCTTATGACTTGGCATGATTTGCCCCTTTTTCAAAGCGTTTTTCCGAAGATTAATGTCATATCTCTTTCTTATGCCACATGCATTATGATGTATGATGCTTATGTTATGCAAGGATGATGTGATGATGTTATGCTATGTAAGGTGATATTCCGAAGATACACGCATATTTGCGCAATAAAACACAATCTTTTTGTGAATCAGCATTGTCTTTTCGCTATAAGCCTCCCTTAGGAGCTTCTTCGCCTTTTACTTCAGCGGAACCAGCGTTGACTTTTCGCTGTAAGCTCTGCATTCCCTTAGGAACGTCTTTGGAGCTTCTTCGCCTTTTACTTAGGCGGTATAAGCTCTGCATTCCCTTAGGAACGTCTTTGGAGCTTCTTCGCCTTTTACTTAGGCGGTATCAGCGTTGACTTTTCACTGTATGCTCTGCATTCCTTTTGGAACGACTTTGGAGCAGAAAACTTACACTGCGCTCGCTTCGGAACGACTTTTTGTGACTTCGTCAAACTTACTCTGCGTTCCGTAGAACGACTTTTTGTTGTTTCGAAGAATTTTCGACAGTCCGAAGGTCCTTTTTATTATCACAAGCCTGTGGAGAAAACATATTTTTCTTGTAGGAATCAACGAAACTAATTACATGAAGCCTAAACGATGTCCTTTATTACAGAAAATAAAACTGAATGAAAAAGATTGCTATTAAGGTAGGATATTTGTCAATAGATGTGCTTTGATTCTGGCACTGTGCTGTTGACCGTGCGAGCTTCGGACTGTTCTCTGAAGTCCCTTTGGTGCGGAGCATATTGGCTCCCTTCTGGCTGCTGGCCTTGTTGCAACGGAGGTGGAGGCGGAGGCTGTTGCCAGGAAGCTTGAGGCTGACTCGCCGAAGCAGCAGAGACTGCAGGATGGTTGCCCACATATTCTGGGATGTAGGGCGAATGATACGAAGCTGTGTGCATGACCTGCTTCGGCTGGGCTTGTTGTGCTGCTGCTTCAGCTATTTCCTTTTGCTTCTGTATAGTAACATGGCACGTCCTGGTAGTATGGCCTTTGTTCTCACCGCAGAATAAGCAAAAGATTCTTCTCGGTTGATCGCCAAATCTTCCTCCGAAGCCCCTGGCGCCTCTGCCTCTTGGAGCTGGTGGCCGGAAGGAGCTTTGCTGTTGTCCAGAAGCCTGTGAGGAGTATTGTGGCTTTTGCTGTTGGCTTCCTCTGTCATCATTTTGTGTAGAATTGTGAATTGATCGCACATGCCTCGGGTAAAACCTCCCTCCGAAGCCCCTGGTCATTTCAGAAAACCTGAAAGCCTCCTCCCTTCTTTGGCGAAAATCATTGTCGGCCCGAATGTATTCATCCATTTTCTGGAGAAGCTTCTCCAAAGTTTGAGGAGGCTTCCTGGCGAAGTACTGAGCTGACGGACCTGGCCGAAGCCCCTTGATCATGGCCTCGATGACAATTTCATTGGGCACCGTTGGTGCCTGTGCCCTCAGACGCAAGAACCTTCGGACATATGCCTGAAGGTATTCTTCGTGGTCCTGAGTGTACTAGAACAGAGCCTGAGCAGTGACCGGCTTCGTCTGAAATCCTTGAAAACTGGTTAACAACAAATCCTTCAGCTTCTGCCATGAAGTGATCGTGCCTAGTCGAAGGGAGGAATACCAGGTTTGAGCAACACTTCTGACAGCCATAACGAAAGATTTGGCCATGACTGAAGCATTGCCACCATACGAAGAAACTGTTGCTTCGTAGCTCATCAAAAACTGCTTCGGGTCTGAATGGCCATCGAATACAGGGAGCTGAGGCGGCTTGTAGGACGGGGGCCAAGGTGTAGCCTGCAGCTCAGCGGACAGAGGAGAAGCATCATCAAAAACAAAATTCCCATGATGGAAATTGTCATACCAATCATCTTCGTTGGGAAAACCCTCCTGATGAAGATCTTGATGCTGAGGCCTTCGGTGTTGCTCGTCCTGAGCAAGATGACGAACTTCTTCAGAGGCTTCGTCTATCTGCCTATGCAGTTCAGCTACCCTGGCCATCTTTTCTTTCTTGCGTTGAACCTGTTGCTGAAGGATTTCCAGATTTTGAATCTCCTGATCTAGATCATCCTCCGGAGGTGTTGGACTGGTAGCCTTCCTCTTCTGGCTTCGTGCCTCTCTAAGAGAAAGGACGTCTTGATTAGGGTCCAGCGGCTGCAGCGTGCCAGCCCCTGGTGCTGAAGCCTTCTTCGGCGGCATGACGAAGGTGATGCTTGTCGAAGATGTTGAAAAGCTCAAGAAATGGAAGTGAGTTCACCGGAGGTGGGCGCCAATGTTGGGGACTTGTTCTCAAGTGCTAAAAGTTAAGAACAAGGCAACATAGAAAATGTTAATTGATAACGTCCTTCGTCCTCCGAAGCATTATTTCCCTTAGGATATAATAACTTGTGGACGAAGGTTATGAAAGGCATACCTTCACAAATTCATCAAACAATGACGAAGGATAAAATATAAAGAATGTAAGAGAAAAGATGAACAATCATTTATTATTACTGAACATAAACAAAAATATCATTGAATTATAAGTGTACCTTCAATCGGAAGGAAATGATAGTACAAGCGTGACGCAGAAAGCAAATGCCAAGTCAGCGTAAATAGTACGGGGATACTGTTCACCTATTTATAGACACGGGACACAGCCCTTATAAAATTACATTCATGCCCTTTACATTTGATAATAACTCTATAGTAGTCTATCGAGGTCTGAATAGCCTTTTCATCTTTAAGTCGGTTCCACTCTTTGCTGTTACGCCGAAGCTTTCCTGCTCAACACCTTCGGCTCTGTAGCAAGCTTCGTATTATTCCAGTCTACTGCAATGCCGATTTTAGTCCGAGGGTACCTGTTCACACATTGCACTACAGAAATACTGTTAAATCCTTGTTTTTGAGGACCTTTGGACTCCGAAGGTCCCCAACATCCAGGGTGTTCTAGAGGTATTTTGGCGCCACTTTGTCAATTGGGCCAAGTGGTTTTGAGTTTGGGATCAAGGTGAACATGTTTGATCTTTGGAAAAGGGGTGGTTTTGGACTTAGAAGAATTCTGATTTTTCTCTTATGCTCAACCCTTTTGTGAAACTTTTGGGGTTTTTCTGAAATCTTTTTGGGATCACTTTCTTACTATCATTTGTAGGGTATCAAGTGTACTACAACTTTTATAATTGGCCCAAGTCATGATCATGTGGTTTTCATAGCCTTTTGATCATACTTACCTCTAGTGCTCCACTTGTCCAAAGGGGTTTGAATTAGGGTTTGGGCAATTCTCCCCCTTATATGTGCATGACAAGCCAAGGTATGACTTCTAAGATGGGTTGCACTTACATAGGATCTTGAGCTCCAAATTTGGTGTACTTTTCCCAACTTAAGTCACATGTGATGATGGGCTTACTTGTGTAGCCTTGAGTGGAAAACTCTAAGTAACACCTGGGGTGTTACAGCGACGGCTCACCGGAGTCGACCGCTGCTCGCCATGGATGGGTAGTTGTGTTGGGTTATTACCAAAAATTACTAGACTAGTGAACTCAGGATGGCTTGGGCATCGTGTCGGAGTCGCGGGGGTTCGGGATTGTAGCTCGGGCGCCGGGTTCGTTTGCATCGGCGAACTCACTGCCGCTTGGGTGGCGCGGCGCCACCGTTTGGTTGTGTCGAAGGTAGGAGATAACGTGGGTTCATCGATCTCGAGTTGAACGGCTCGGATTAGATCATAAGGGTACCCCTTCGCGCGATCAATCCTGACCGTGGATCTCTGATCGGGTGACTGGGAGCCGAGTGTTGTTGCATCGAATCCTGACCGTAGATCCTCAATCTGAGGGCGGTCGTTGTGTACCGGTTGGAGTTGACCAGGATCTAATCTGATCCCTTGATTTTGGATCGAGTGGTCCTGGTCGGCTGATACCGTTTCGACTGGGACATTTTCCGTAAGAAACCCTAGGGATTTTAGGAATAAACCCGTAGCCCATACCCTATGCAAATTAATTACATACCGACCCTAGATTCTTGTAAACCAGCCCCTGAACTCCCTAGTATATATGCGCGCAGTACAGAAAGTTAATAAATCGGAGGAATTAATATAGAAAATGGTTTTTAGAGTTAAAATAATCCCAGAACTTGTTTAATTCCTAGAAAATTTAGATTAAGTCCAAATTGATCCATTCCAGTTCCTATAATTTTGTAATAATATTGTTTATCACTTAGTGCCACTGTTTTAACATAAAGGCCACATTAGAATTGATCGCTCAATTAAGTTTGTACCAAACACATAAAACCTTCGGAAAATCATATCTCGAAATTCGTAACTCCGGATTTAGTGATTCTTTTTCCTATCATCTCGTTTTAATGCGTAGATTATTAAAATGTATTTTGTATACATGTTTGGTGTGATGTTAATTGTTCCCTTGCACTATGCTTGTTTGTATTGTGGCGAGTAGAAGAGGCAGTGGTCGAGGATCCGGGTGTTCTGCAGGTAGAAATTGCTAAGCAGGAGCTCATTAAAGGCAAGTTGTGCCCTTGACCATTTTTATTACCCAATAATGTTCTTTATAATCATTTATTCATGCATAGGCTTTATTTTGATGGGACCCAATAGGTCGCCCTAGTTTGGTTATCTTTTCACCTTGTTTACCCCTGAATTTTGGGTAGTCATTGGTATTGCTATACCTGGTTTTGGGTGTTGAGATAACTATTTAACATGATTATTTTATATTATTGTTCTATTTCTCTTCATGATAAGACTATTATTTTAATTGGAACATGGAGCTTAACTTGAGAAACACATGCCACCACAAGGGTGGAATGAGACGCCCTTGGCTGACTAACTAGAAAAGCTAGTGGAGGACTACCTTACCCGATAAGGGCAAGGGCAGTAGGGGAGTAGGCGTGTAGGGAGGTTCCTGGGTTGATTTTGCTGCAATGGCGGTCAGACGGTGGATTCCTGCATTGCTCTTCCTAGAAATTGTAGCGAGTTTTTTGAAGCTAGTGGAACTTTGTAAAGACCTCGTAGTGGATCCCTAGCCATTCACCTTGACAGTGTCTAAGGGCCTTGCAAACCAAGGCAACATGGGATACACTACTTGTGGGTACAGGGTACAACCTCTGCAAAGTGTATGTCACACCCGTTTCCCAAGGGCAGAACCGGATGTATCGCATATGTGTGCCAGGATCTATTTCCACACATATGTTGACATCACAAGTGTAATATATCAAAAGAACAATGCATAAAAGCGTAAATAATGATTATATTAACATATTAAACTTTAAACAGACATAATGTCTTAACCTTTATTCATCAAAGTACATCGAAACAAGGACATCCATCCACACGAAGATGACCGGGGGTATCACTAGACTAGCATCCATGGAGCTCAGCATCATAACTTCATCTGCAAACTTCTGATCAAAATTAAGCAAGGGTGAGCTCACTTATGGTTGGGGCTTAGCAAGTGGGGGAAAAACTAATGCAAGTTTAACAAGGTGAGGCTAAGGTTGAGCAGTAAGCATTTTAGTTGGTCAACATTTTATTAACAACACCTGTCTTACTAATAAGTGTGAATCCCAAGTATTCCCATTACACAAAGGTATAAGAGTATATGAAAAACACTTAAGTGAAACCACTTAAGCAAACCATTGGCAGATCATCGGATCTTGATTTATTTCCATCTTCAAGTTCAATTATCATGTGAGGAGTCCAGGCTGCTCATAACCGTGAGCACGACTGATATATCAATTTTACATTCTGCAGAGGTGGCGCATCTTTACCCATGAGTCGTCATTCCCTTCTAGCCCAGGTTAGCTAGACTCGTATTCACTTCCGAGGTGAATGGCCAGGGTCTCACTACAAGGCTTCTCCCTAGAGTCCTCATTACGCAAATGCTAGAAATGGTCAACTGCATAAGGTACACCTACTGTAACCAACTTATAGTCCAGACTATAGGGTAAAGCTTTGGGAACTATGCTCGTATCCAATCTGCTTGAGCCGGAACTATAAGCGCTTGCCAGATGCCCCTGTTCCGGTCGACCACGACCAGCACCCAACATAAGACTTCTCTAGTTATTTAGCCAAGACCAGAGCCATGATAGTTCTCATGGTAGCACTGTTTTCCCGGGTGGTCACTCCATGTTCCAATTAATATGCAATAATCTTGTTTAACCATCGGGTTAACAACAATAAAGTAAACTTACCATTTGGAACATTAATATCATAAACCGGAGTGACTTCATAAAGTTAAGTTGTAGCAATAGCATAGCTACTTGATTAGATCATAATCCCAGGTTAAACAAGGAGTAAGGTTGGAAAGGTTAGGGGTATCTAAATAGGTAACCCGTAAAATTATGCATATATATCCAAGAATAAACTTTATTAAATGTATTGGTTGGGATCAAACAGAGTATGCAGAGGGAGAAGTCCACTTGCCTTGCTTATAGAAAACTTGAGGTTCTTCCACGTATCGGAATAGATCTTGATTTTAACTACTAGATCAACCACTGAATATCACACAAACAAACAAGAAGAACAAACACCACACAATAACATACATACCACATTCACCATACGTGATGCTAAAATAAAGCCTAAAGAAAAGAGTGTTTGCTTTTCAAAAACGTCGCAAGTAATGGTTATAATAAGAAGGTATTCTTTTCAAAAATGTGTGATCTATACTTTATAAAACAAGACATGAGCTTAAAATATCTTAATTAAAATATACAAATATTAGGTTCACCAAATTAATCTTTTATAAACGTCATATGTGATATGTCTAAGATTAAGGGTTTATAAGACGATAAAACACGTTATAACAATATTAAACCTTTTTAACCTTTTAGAAAATATATAAGTTATATATCTAAGGTTAATGAGCTACGAAACGTGTTATTAATTTTAGAAGCATTATGGAACATCTTATAAATCATTGTTAAATATTCACTTATGATAAACTAAGATATAAGTCTAAATACGTTTTATGTGAAAAGATCATTATTATTAAACATCTATTTATGGAAAGTTATGATATATGCCTTAAATAAACTTTTATGTAAAAGACAATGAACAAACAACTATATTTTATTTCTATTAGAAAGTACATGTCCTATATTCTTTATTAAGAAAGCTATATACAAAACAATATATAAACTAACGTTTTAATTATTATTAAAGAACATGAACACTAATTTCCTTAGTTTATTCTTTAGGAAAAACTAAGTGATTCGTATAATGTGGACTAAATTCTATGAAATCATTAATCATGTCATAAATCTAGTTAAGAACAAATTGACTATAGGTTTGATTAATAAATTATGACAAAGGATAATTAATCTATTAATTATCTTTAATTCTATTGTAGGAACAAATGATCTAATTCATTAGAAAGGAAATTATGTATAAACTATCATTTTAGTTTATAAAAGCAATGACCCTTGTTATCTTTTAATTAAGAAAATATAAATAATCTATTAATCGGACATATATTTATCTTCTATTTTTATTAAAAAACATATGGTCTACATATTCTTTTAAGTTTCTATTTAATACGATTATACTTAAACATCTATAACAAACCTTATGAAATCAAAAACATGATATCTACTAAAAAGGTCATTTTAAAGTTAGAAACAAATTATCTAATTCTTTAGTAAGAAACCTATGTTTATCAATATAACTATCAATTTCTTTATTAGAAAAGTATAAGCGTCTAATTAGGTTATTTTAACATTATTATAAAATTCTATCCTTTCGGTTTTCTCCTTTCTTTTCTAAATAGAGTTTATACGTATAACTAAAAAATGTTTATTTAACTCTTCTAACATTAATATACTAAGAATTAATTGTAAATTACTAAATGAGACTTTTCATAACTTATTCATGGTTATTATGACATAAATAAATATCTTACTAATTCTAAGTAATTAAGTACTATACTTATGATTATACTTTTATTATGACTAGTAACATCTATATTTTCATTTGACCAAAAATACGTGGATTAATTCCTATTTCAATTTCTTATATCACTAAAATTATACTTATATCAATACTAACCGATTATTGCTCCACACACTAAAGCGAAATTAATTATAAACATTTCTAGTATGAAAATCACTGAAGTAGTGAATAGTGACCATGTTCATTTTTAGAATTATAAAATCATACACATATTCAAAGTATTGCCGCGGGGTTCGATTTTGGCTATGCATATACATCGAATCTCTAAAGTCATACACGTAAATCGCCAAATCACATCAATATTACAACAACAATTCACAAGATCCATAAATTAATTCAAAACATGATTTAGAAAATACATCAACAATTTGGGGTTGTCTTCAACCTTGGGATGAACAGCGGTCTTGGCGGGCAAAGAACGGGTGCGGTCATCGGTAAGCGTTCGGAGGACGAGGTACAAGCTCCGGTGAGGCTCCACGGACGGCGGTGATGGCTCTAACGGCGAGGAGAGTGAGAGAGAGATGGGGGCGAGCTCGGGTAGGGAGAGAGAGCTCCATGGGTGCGGTTTTTATAGAGGAGAGGGAGGGAGAGGAAGGGGCGCCGGGGTGAGGGAATAACGGGCGCCATCAAGGTCTTCAAGGCCATTAATGACGTCGGCGGTCCTTCATGACGCAACAATGGAGGGAGTGAGTAATGGGGGAGAGTGTGGGAAGGAGAAACGGTCGCATTTGAAGCTCTTTACGCCGAAGGAGCGGATGGACGCGGCGTGCTCGGGGTCGGCTCGGGTCGGGCTCGGCGCGCATGGCGCGGTATCGTGCCTGGGCGCGGTCTTTGGCGCTGCTGGCGGTGTCGGGTGCAGGGGCGTCGAGCACGGGCTCGGTCGGCTTCCTGTCACGAGTGTGTCGGGGTTGCGGCGGCAAGCGGCTGGGCACCGGGCGGCTCGGTGGCGAGGATGCGCGAGGTGGCTAGAGCGTCGGGTCCTGCGGGATCGACCGCGGTCGACGTCGGGCGCCGGGCTCCTAGCGGCTTCGGTCCTGGGAGAGAGAGGCAGGGAGATGGCCGGGTGGGGCCGGTGCAAGAGAGAGAAGGGGAGAGAAGCAAGGAGAGGTGGCGGCGGCTAAGCAGGGCGGGGAGAGGAGGCTAGGGCGCGACCGGCTGCTTAGGTTTAGGTCAGGGGCGCGGCTGCGCTTGCTTGATGGGCCTAATTGGGCCGAATGCGGTTAGGTTAGTTTTTTCTCTTTTTTTCTTTTCTAATTTCAAAAACATATTTTAAATAACCCTAAAATTCATAATAATTATACCAAAATTATTTATAAATAAAATATTTATTTTTGGACTAGTAATTATTTTTTTATTTTCATTTAATAAGAAATGATATTCAATATCCAAAAATCAATTATGAGTAATCAAAAATCATTTCAAATGAAAATAAATAACAAACACTTAAAAGAAAATTTATTATCACAAATACCATTAATAACTAATTGTATTATTTTTATTTAATGATTTTTATAGTGTTAAAGTGTAAAACTGGTATACTAGCTGTGCTCGTGGTCATGAGCAGCTCAGGACTCTCGCATGATTAACTTATGGAATTAAATTCAATTTGTGGTTTGCATCGCATTGGGATTTATTATTAGTTTTGACATATTATTATTCTAGTTTGGTATTTACTTACATTTAGTAACTGCTAATAAAATTTGACCAACTTATTAAAAGCAATGTTCAGCTTTAACCCCTATTGTTGATCAGCCTTACACTTCACATGAACTCCCATCTTTGGTGAGTTCATGCACATTATTCCCCACAACTTGTTGAGATATGATCTTTTGTGAGCTCACACTTGCGATATATAACCCCCCCACAGGAGAAGAACAGGTGGTCCAGGAGGAGCCGTACAATGAGGAGTACGAGTTGATCTAGGTGGTGTCTCCCAGTCAGCTTTATGGCGCCATGGATGGACATTTAGTTCGCTTTATATTTATAATTTATTTTTTGTAAGACTTCTGCCATGTAATAATGACATTTATGATATTTGTGTCATTTGTATCTATACACTTTGTCATTATATGTGTTGTCCTTCCTTGGCGCACATATGAGACACACTCAACATTATCCCTTAAATCCGGGTGTGACATTAGATAAGAAATTAACCGGATTACTAGGCTAGATAGCCGTACTATTAAGAGGGGTCAATGAATTTGATCGATGTAAAACTTAGTGCCTCATAGAGCATAAAGTGTTGCATTTGCATGAGGACTAACAGCACTTCGTTTTTCAAAAGTCAAAGTTTTTTGTTAAAGCGCAATCTAAAATTACTGAGTTCTAAGGTTGGTGGACCGTCCGGTCTAGGAGACCAGACCGTCCACGACTCAGCTAGAGGGGTTTGCTAGCGTACATGTCCCTGTGTTCTTGTGCAAACTGTCTGGCCAGGGTTGACGAACCGTCCGCATGTGCCAAAATGGATTTGTGCAGGGACGATGTGTTTTTATGTCTTTGTACTACGGACTGTCCAGGGCTTTTGCTCGGGTAGTACGTGGTCCAGGGGCGGACAGTCCAGTCATGGTTGGCGGACAGTCCGACCGTGTTATTCAATATGGTCAGTGCTATGGCATTTCATGTTGACAAGTCCCGGACCATCCAACCTAGTCTGGCGGACCGTCCGGGCTTGACTTTTTCTGATAGCACTGACAGGTTTCAGGCAAGAATTATAGTCGTTATTGGTATGGTGGACCGTCTGTCCATAAGGCACGAATCGTCCACGTGTGCGCAGAATATGTGCTAGTTGCACATAACAGCTAGTATTATGTTGGGGGCTATAAATAGAAGTGGAGCTCGTGTGTGAGGTCTCTCTTGGCCATTCCTAGCACACATTGAGGTTATTTGTAATCCTCTAACTCAAACTCTCACACTCGTTGCTTGAGATTGCATTCTAGTCAGTGACTGAGAGCCTCTAGTGCATTTGCATCCATTGTGATCTTTTGAGGCACTAGGGGTACATCGGGTAAGAGTCATTGTCTTGTTACTCTTGAAGGTTGCCGCCTCCTAGACGGCTCGGGTGTTGTCTCTATCGTGCTCTCCGTGAAGATTGTGGAGGAGCCGCGGTGTTGATTGTGAGGGGTTCGTGCCCACCTTGTCGGAGTGGCAAAGGCGATGCTAGTGGAATCGAGGTATTGAGTGAGTCCTTGTCCACTTGGCTCAAAGATCAAGCAAAGTCTTGATAGAGGAGCAAGTGAGAGCTTGAATTCCACCTCAACGTGGATTAGGGGTGATCGGCAAATCACCGATACCATGGGATAAATTTCGATGGCATTCTCTCACTTTTTATTTATTACTTGCAAGTAGTTAGTAATTTGTGTATTGTCTATCATTTGTAACATTGACATAAATTGCTCATCAAAGTTTGTTAGTCTATCATAGCTATGAAATTTATATCTCTTGTTGTTTTGATCAAATTTCTCTAGTGTCTTTGTTTTTAGTTAAAACCGTCTATTCACCCCCCCTCTAGCCAGTGTCCTAGATCCTACAAGTGGTATAAAAGCTTGGACTCCATTGTTTGTGGATTTAACCATCCCGTAGTTGGAAAAAATGGATAGTAACAACAATGTACACATTGGGAAGCCACCGCATTTTGATGGGAACAATTATGACTATTGGAAAATAAGAATGTCAATGCATTTTAAAGCTATAGGAGGAAAGATTTGGCCTATTGTTAGAGATAGGTTTGTTGTATTGAAGCAAGATGAACCATCACCTAGTGACAATGAGAATGTTCTAACCAATGATCAAGCCATGAATATGTTCTATGATGCTCTAGACATAAATGAGTTCAACTGTATCAAAAATCTCACAACCGCTCATGAGATTTGTACCAAGCTAATGGAAATCCATGAAGGAACTAAAATTGCGAAGAGTGCAAAGTTGTATGTATGCAAGGAATTTTGAGCAATTTCTCATGAAGGAAGATGAAAGTGTGTCTGACATGTTTAACCGACTAAATGAGATAGTAAATGAGCTCAAGGGACTTGGTTTTAATGTACTGGATGTGGATTTCACTCACAAATTTCTTAGATCTCTTCCACACAAATATGACACTATTGTGATCATGTTAGTAAGGAGTGATTTGACCACTACTTCTCCAACCAAAGTATTGGGAGAGATTCTTACTCAATACATATTCAAAAAGTCTAAAGCTGAAGCAATGAGTTTGGCTAAGAAAGTGTGGAAGTCGCCTAGAGGGGGGGTGAATAGGGCGAAACTGAAATTTACAAATATAAACACAACTACAAGCCGGGGTTAGCGTTAGTAATAAAGAAACGAGTCCGCGAGAGAGGGCGCAAAACAAATCCCAAGCAAATAAGCAAGTGAGACACGGAGATTTGTTTTACTGAGGTTCGGTTCTGGCAAACCTACTCCCCGTTGAGGAGGCCACAAAGGCCGGGTCTCTTTCAACCCTTCCCTCTCTCACACGATCCACGGATCGAGTGAGCTTTCTCTTCTCAATCACTTGGAACACAAAGTTCCCACAAGGACCACCACAAGTTTGGTGTCTCTTGCCTCAATTACAAGTGAGTTTGATTGCAAAGAAAGGATCAAGAAAGAAGAAAGCAATCCAAGCGCAAGAGCTCGAAAGAACACAAGCAAATCACTCTCTCTAGTCACTATGGCGTTGTGTGGAATTTGGAGAGGATTTGACCTCTTTGGTGTGTCTAGAATTGAATGCTAGAGCTCTTGTAGTAGTTGGGAAGTGGAAAACTTGGATACAATGAATGGTGGGGTGGTTGGGGTATTTATAGCCCCAACCACCAAAAGTGGTCGTTGGGAGGCTGTCTGTTCGATGGCACACCGGACAGTCCGGTGCACACCGGACAGTCCGGTGCACACCGGACAGTCCGGTGCCCCCTGCCACGTCATCACTGCCGTTGGATTCTGACCGTTGGAGCTTCTGACTTGTGGGCCCGCCTGGGTGTCCGGTGCACACCGGACATGCACTGTTCCTTGTCCGGTGTGCCAGTATGGTGTGCCTAACTTCTGCGCGCGCTGCGCGCGCATTTAATGCGCCGCAGGTAGCCGTTGGCGCGGAGATAGCCGTTGCTCCGGAGTTGCACCGGACAGTCCGGTGCACACCGGACAGTCCGATGAATTTTAGCGGACTAGCCGTTGGAGTTTTCCCGAGGCTGGCGAGTTCCTGAGGCTGACCTTCCTTGGCGCACCGGACACTGTCCGGTGTACATCGGACAGTCCGGTGAATTATAGCGGAGTCGCCTCTGGAAATTCCCGAAGGTGCCGAGTTTGCGTTGGAGTCCTCTGGTACACCGGACATATCCGGTGGTGCACCGGACACTGTCCGGTGGCACACCGGACAGTCCGGTGCGCCCGACCAGAGGTGCCTTCGGTTGGCCCTTTGCTCCTTTGTTGAATCCAAAACTTGATCTTTTTATTGGCTGAGTGTGAACCTTTTACACCTGCATAACCTATACACTTGGGCAAACTAGTTAGTCCAATTATTTGTGTTGGGCAATTCAACCACCAAAATTATTTAGGAACTAGGTGTAAGCCTAATTCCCTTTCAATCTCCCCCTTTTTGGTGATTGATGCCAACACAAACCAAAGCAAATATAGAAGTGCATAATTGAACTAGTTTGCATAATGTAAGTGTAAAGGTTGCTTGAATTTTAGCCAATGTAATTACTTACAAGATATGCATGGATTGTTTCTTTCTATATAACATTTTGGACCACTCTTGCACCACATGTTTTGTTTTTGCAAACTATTTTGTAAATACTTTTCAAAGTTCTTTTGCAAATAGTCAAAGGTAAATGAATAAGATTTAGCAAAGCATTTTCAAGATTTGAAATTTTCTCCCCCTGTTTCAAATGCTTTTCCTTTGACTTAAACAAAACTCCCCCTAAATAGGATCCTCCTCTTAGTGTTCAAGAGGGTTTTGATATATTTTTGAAATACTACTTTCTCCCCCTTTTTGAACACAATAGGAAAACCAATTGATAATATTCAACACTAAGTTTTTGAAATAGGTGGTGGTGCGGTCCTTTTGCTTTGGGCTCTTTCTTTCTCCCCCTTTGGCATGAATCGCCAAAAACGGAATCATTAGAGCCCTCGAAGTGCTATCTTCCCCTTTGGGCATAAATAAATGAGTTAAGATTATACCAAAGGCGAAGTCCGGTCCTTTTGCCTTGGGCTCTTACTTTCTCCCCCAAAGACAAAGACCTTTTCTTTGATGCTCATGCTCTTCTCCCCCAAGAATGGAGAGTTGCTTGGAGTGATGGCGAAGTATGAGTTACGTAGTGGAAGCCTGTGTCTTTGCCGAAGACTCCAATTCCCTTTCAATATACCTATGACTTGGTTTTGAAATAGACTTGAAGACACATTAGTCATAGCATATAAAAGAGATATGATCAAAGGTATATAAATGAGCTATGTGTGCAATCTAGCAAAAGAAATTGCGCGAATCAAGAATATTGAGCTCATGCCTAAGTTTGGTAAAAGTTTGTTCATCAAGAGGCTTGGTAAAGATATCGGCTAATTGATCTTTAGTGTTAACGTAAGAAATCTCGATATCTCCCTTTTGTTGGTGATCCCTAAGAAAGTGATACCGAATGGCTATGTGCTTAGTGCGGCTATGCTCGACGGGATTGTCGGCCATTTTGATTGCAATCTCATTATCACATAGCAAAGGGACTTTGGTTAATTTGTAACCGTAGTCCCGCAGGGTTTGCCTCATCCAAAGCAATTGCACGCAACAGTGACCTGCGGCAATGTACTCGGCTTCGGCGGTAGAAAGAGCGACCGAATTTTGCTTCTTAGAAGCCCAAGACACCAAGGATCTTCCCAAGAACTGGCAAGTCCCCGATGTGCTCTTCCTATTGATTTTGCACCCCGCCCAATCGGCATCCGAATAACCAATCAAATCAAATGAGGATCCCCGAGGGTACCAAAGCCCAAACTTAGGAGTATAAGCCAAATATCTCAAGATTCGTTTTACGGCCGTAAGGTGGGATTCCTTAGGGTCGGATTGGAATCTTGCACACATGCAAACGGAAAGCATAATGTCCGGTCGAGATGCACATAAATAGAGTAATGAACCTATCATCGACCGGTATACCTTTTGATCCACAGACTTACCTCCCGTGTCGAGGTCGAGATGCCCATTAGTTCCCATGGGTGTCTTGATGGGCTTGGCATCCTTCATTCCAAACTTGCTTAGAATATCTTGAGTGTACTTGGTTTGGCTTAGGAAGGTGCCCTCTTGGAGTTGTTTCACTTGAAATCCTAGAAAATACTTCAACTCCCCCATCATAGACATCTCGAATTTCTGTGTCATGATCCTACTAAACTCTTCACAAGTAGATTCGTTAGTAGACCCAAATATAATATCATCAACATAGATTTGGCATACAAACAAATCATTCTCAAGTGTTTTAGTAAAGAGCGTAGGATCGGCCTTTCCGACTTTGAAGCCATTAGCAATAAGAAAATCTCTAAGGCATTCATACCACGCTCTTGGGGCTTGCTTGAGCCCATAAAGCGCCTTAGAGAGCTTATAGACATGATTAGGATACTCACTGTCTTCAAAGCCGGGAGGTTGCTCAACATAGACCTCTTCCTTGATTGGTCCATTGAGGAAGGCACTTTTTACGTCCATTTGATAAAGCTTAAAGCCATGGTAAGTAGCATAGGCCAATAATATACGAATTGACTCAAGCCTAGCTACGGGTGCATAGGTTTCACCGAAATCCAAACCTTCGACTTGTGAGTATCCCTTGGCCACAAGTCGAGCTTTGTTCCTTGTCACCACACCATGCTCATCTTGCTTGTTGCGGAAGACCCATTTGGTTCCTACAACATTTTGGTTAGGACATGGAACTAAATGCCATACCTCATTTCTAGTGAAGTTGTTGAGCTCCTCTTGCATCGCCACCACCCAATCCGAATCTTGAAGCGCTTCCTCTATCCTGTGTGGCTCAATAGAGGAAACAAAAGAGTAATGTTCACAAAAATGTGCAACACGAGATCTAGTAGTTACCCCCTTATGAATGTCGCCGAGGATGGTGTCGACGGGGTGATCTCGTTGGATTGCTTGGTGGACTCTTGGGTGTGGCGGCCTTTGTTCTTCATCCTCCTTATCTTCCTCATTTGCATCTCCCCCTTGATTATTGCCGTCATCTTGAGGTGACTCATTTGCTTGATCTTCTACTCCATCAACTTGAGCTTCATCCTCATTTTGAGTTGGTGGAGATGCTTGCGTGGAGGAGGATGGTTGATCTTGTGCATTTGGAGGCTCTTCGGATTCCTTAGGACACACATCCCCAATGGACATGTTCCTCAGCGCGATGCATGGAGCCTCTTCTTCACCTATCTCATCAAGATCAACTTGCTCTACTTGAGAGCCGTTAGTTTCATCAAACACAACGTCACATGAGACTTCAACCAGTCCAGTGGACTTGTTAAAGACCCTATATGCCCTTGTGTTTGAGTCATAACCAAGTAAAAAGCCTTCTACAGTCTTAGGAGCAAATTTAGATTTTCTACCTCTTTTAACAAGAATAAAGCATTTGCTACCAAAGACTCTAAAATATGAAATGTTGGGCTTTTTACCGATTAGGAGTTCATATGATGTCTTCTTGAGGATTCGGTGAAGATACAACCGGTTGATGGCGTAGCAAGCGGTGTTGACCGCCTCGGCCCAAAACCGATCCGAAGTCTTGTACTCATCAAGCATGGTCCTTGCCATGTCTAATAGAGTTCTATTCTTCCTCTCCACTACACCATTTTGTTGTAGCGTGTAGGGAGAAGAGAACTCATGCTTGATGCCCTCCTCCTCAAGGAAGCCTTCAATTTGAGAATTCTTGAACTCCGTCCCGTTGTCGCTTCTTATTTTCTTGATCCTTAAGCCGAACTCATTTTGAGCCCGTCTCAAGAATCCCTTTAAGGTCTCTTGGGTTTGAGATTTTTCCTGTAAAAAGAACACCCAAGTGAAGCGAGAATAATTATCCACAATAACTAGACAGTACTTACTCCCGCCAATGCTTATGTAAGCAATCGGGCCGAATAGATCTATGTGTAGGAGCTCCAGTGGCTTGTCGGTCATCATTATGTTCTTATGTGGATGATGAGCACCAACTTGCTTTCCTGCCTGGCATGCGCTACAAATCCTGTCTTTCTTAAAATGAACATTTGTTAATCCTAAAATGTGTTCTCCCTTTAGAAGCTTGTGAAGATTCTTCATCCCAACATGGGCTAGTCGGCGATGCCAGAGCCAACCCATGTTAGTCTTAGCAATTAAGCAAGTGTCGAGTTCAGCTCTATCAAAATCTACCAAGTATAGCTGACCTTCTAACACTCCCTTAAATGCTATTGAATCATCACTTCTTCTAAAGACAGTGACACCAATATCGGTAAAAAGACAGTTGTAGCCCATTTGACATAATTGAGATACAGAAAGCAAATTGTAATCTAAAGAATCTACAAGAAAAACATTAGAAATAGAATGGTCAGGAGATATAGCTATTTTACCAAGACCTTTGACCAAACTTTGATTTCCATCCCCGAATGTGATAGCTCGTTGGGGATCTTGGTTTTTCTCATATGAGGAGAACATCTTTTTCTCCCCAGTCATGTGGTTTGTGCACCCGTTGTCGAGTATCCAACTTGAGCCCCCGGATGCATAAACCTACAAAACAAGTTTAGTTCTTGACTTTAGGTACCCAAATGGTTTTGGGTCCTTTGGCATTAGACACAAGAACTTTGGGTACCCAAACACAAGTCTTTGACCCCTTGTGCTTGCCCCCAACATATTTGGCAACTACTTTGCCGGATTTGTTAGTTAAAACATATGATGCATCAAAAGTTTTAAATGAAATGTCATGATCATTTGATGCACTAGGAGTTCTCTTTCTAGGCAACTTAGCATGGGTTGGTTGCCTAGAGCTAGATATCTCACCCTTATACATAAAAGCATGATTTGGGCCAGAGTGAGACTTCCTAGAATGAATTCTCCTAATTTTGCTCTCAGGATAACCGGCAGGGTACAAAATGTAACCCTCGTTATCCTGAGGCATGGGAGCCTTGCCCTTTACAAAATTAGACAATCTTTTAGGAGGGGCACTAAGTTTGATATTGTCTCCCCTTTGGAAGCCAATGCCATCCTTAATGCCCGGGCGTCTCCCACTATAGAGCATACTTCTAGCAAATTTAAACTTTTCATTTTCTAAGTTATGCTCGGCAATTTTAGCATCCAGTTCTGCTATATGATCATTTTGTTGTTTAATTAAAGCCATATGATCATGAATAGCATTAACATCAACATCTCTACATCTAGTACAAATAGATACATGCTCAACAATAGATGTAGAGGGTTTGCAAGAATTAAGTTCAACAATCTTAGCATGAAGAATATCATTTTTATCTTTAAGATTGGAAATGGTAGTATTGCAAACATCTAGTTCTTTAGCCTTAGCAATTAAGTTTTCATTTTCTACTCTAAGGCTAGCAAGAGAAATGTTCAATTCTTCAATCCTAGCAAGCAAATCTTCATTATTATCTCTAGGATTGGGAATTGAAACACTACAAACATGTGAATCAACCTTAGTATTTAAACTAGCATTTTCATTCCTAAGGTTGTCAATCATCTCACGGCAAGTGCTTAGCTCACTAGATAACTTTTCACATTTCTCAATTTCAAGAGCATAAGCCTTTTTAACCTTAACATGCTTCTTATTTTCCTTAATAAGGAGGTCCTCTTGGGAATCCAAAAGGTCGTCCTTTTCATGAATAGCACTAACCAATTCATTTAATTTTTCCTTTTGAGCTATGTTAAGGTTGGCAAAAAGGGAACGCAAATTATCCTCCTCATCACTAGCATTATCATCACTAGAAGACTCATATTTAGTGGAGGAGTTGGTTTTAACCTTCTTCCGTTTGCCGTCCTTTGCCATGAGGCACTTGTGGCCGACGTTGGGGAAGAGGAGTCCCTTGGTGACGGCGATGTTGGCGGCGTCCTCGTCGTCGGAGGAGTCGCTTGAGCTTTCGTCGGAGTCCCACTCCCGACAAACATGGGCATCGCTGCCCTTCTTCTTGTAGTACCTCTTCTTCTCCTTTCTTCTCCCCTTCTTGTCGTCGCCCCTGTCACTATCACTTGATAATGAACATTTAGCAATAAAGTGACCGGGCTTACCACATTTATAGCAAACCTTCTTGGAGCGGGACTTGTAGTCTTTCCCTCTCCTTTGCTTGAGGATTTGGCGGAAGCTCTTGATGACGAGCGCCATTTCCTCATTGTCGAGCTTGGAGGTGTCTATTGGTTGTCGACTTGGTGTAGACTCCTCCTTCTTTTCTTCCGTCGCCTTGAATGCGACGGGTTGAGCTTCGGATGTGGTGGGTTCGTCAAGCTCGTTGATCTTCCTCGAGCCTTCGATCATGCACTCAAAACTTACAAAATGCCCGATTACTTCCTCGGGGGTCATTTTAGTATATCTAGCATTACCACGAATTAATTGAACTTGAGTAGGGTTAAGGAAAATAAGAGATCTTAGAATAACCTTAACCATTTCATGGTCATCCCATTTTGCGCTCCCGAGGTTGCGCACTTGGTTCACCAAGGTCTTGAGCCGGTTGTACATGTGTTGTGGCTCCTCCCCTTTGCGAAGCCGGAACCGACCGAGCTCCCCCTCGATCGTTTCCCGCTTGGTGATCTTGGTGAGCTCATCTCCCTCGTGCGCGGTTTTGAGCACATCCCAAACCTCCTTGGCGCTCTTCAACCCTTGTACTTTGTTATACTCCTCTCTACTTAAAGAGGCGAGGAGTATCGTTGTCGCTTGAGAGTTGAAGTGCTCGATTTGGGCCACCTCATCCTCATCATAATCCTTATCCCCTACCGATGGTACCTGTGCACCAAACTCAACAACATCCCATATACTTTTGTGGAGTGAGGTTAGATGAAAACGCATTAAATCACTCCACCTAGCATAATCTTCACCATCAAAAGTTGGTGGTTTGCCTAATGGGACGTAAAGTAGAGGTGCATGTTTAGAAATACGAGAATAGTGTAGGGGAATTTTACTAAACTTCTTACGCTCTTGGCGTTTAGAAGTTACGGAGGGCGCATCGGAGCCGGAGGTCGATGTTGATGAAGTGTCGGTCTCGTAGTAGACCACCTTTCTCATCCTCTTTTGCTTGTCCCCACTCCGATGCGGTTTGTGGGAAGAAGATTTTTCCTTCTTCTCTTTGTGGTGAGAAGAAGATTTCTTCTCCTTCCCTTTGTTGGAGGAGATCTTCTTCTTCTCCCTCCTCTTGGTGCGGGACTCTTCCGATGAAGTGCTCCCGTGGCTTGTAGTGGGCTTTTCGCCGGTCTCCATCTCCTTCTTGGCGTGATCTCCCGACATCACTTCGAGCGGTTAGGCTCTAATGAAGCACCGGGCTCCGATACCAATTGAAAGTCGCCTAGAGGGGGGGTGAATAGGGCGAAACTGAAATTTACAAATATAAACACAACTACAAGCCGGGGTTAGCGTTAGTAATAAAGAAACGAGTCCGCGAGAGAGGGCGCAAAACAAATCCCAAGCAAATAAGCAAGTGAGACACAGAGATTTGTTTTACCGAGGTTCGGTTCTGGCAAACCTACTCCCCGTTGAGGAGGCCACAAAGGCCGGGTCTCTTTCAACCCTTCCCTCTCTCACACGATCCACGGATCGAGTGAGCTTTCTCTTCTCAATCACTTGGAACACAAAGTTCCCACAAGGACCACCACAAGTTTGGTGTCTCTTGCCTCAATTACAAGTGAGTTTGATTGCAAAGAAAGGATCAAGAAAGAAGAAAGCAATCCAAGCGCAAGAGCTCGAAAGAACACAAGCAAATCACTCTCTCTAGTCACTATGGCGTTGTGTGGAATTTGGAGAGGATTTGATCTCTTTGGTGTGTCTAGAATTGAATGCTAGAGCTCTTGTAGTAGTTGGGAAGTGGAAAACTTGGATACAATGAATGGTGGGGTGGTTGGGGTATTGTCACACCCGGGTTTTAGGGGTCAAAAACCCGGGCGCGAACATAAACACCAGGTGTGCTGGGACCAAGTCTCACACATATGATGCATAGTGGCACAGGATCGAATGTCACATCTTTACTATATAATAGGAGTTCTATACAAAATAAATAATTACATTATAAGGAGACAACGGTCCAGCAACCCAAAGTTGACTGGGAGACGACGGCCTAGACCTCTCACGAACACATCGCAGCATCCTCCATGCGCCTCATCCTGTGGTACCTGTTCTTGACCTGTGGGGGGTGTGAGACAGCAAGAGTGAGCTCACATACGTTCATCGCTCAACAAGTTGTGGGGAATAATGTGCATGAACTCGCCAAAGGTGGGAGCTCACGTGAAGTGTAAGGCTTACCAAAGAGGATGGTTGAAGCTGAGCATTGCTTTTAAAGTTGGTCAAAATTTTATTAGCAATTACTAAGTATAAGTAAATACCAACCCAATTAAGCAGTAGAACAAAAGTAACAACATCACCTGCGATGCAATGCATATGACAAATTGAATTTAGTTCCATAAGTTAATCATGTGAGGGTCCGAGCTGCTCATGACCGTGAGCACGGCTAGTATACCAGTTTTACACTCTGCAGAGGTGGCGCATCTTTACCCACAAGTCATGTTACCCATCTGCCAAGGGATCGCGACTTCCCATACACCTCTACCGAGGAGGCGAGGCAGGGTAACACTACGAGGCCTTTACAAAGTTCCACTAGCTTCAGAAAACCCGCTACAGTTTATAGGAAGCTCCAATGCAGGAATCCCTTGCAGGACCGCCATCGCAGCAAAATCCTCCCGAGGGCCTCCCTACACTGACCACTCCCCTACCGCCCTTGCCCCTTTCGGGTAAGGTAGTCCTCCACTAGCTTTCCTAATTAATCAGCCAAGGGCGTCCCATTATACCCTTGTGGTAGCACTGTTTTCCCGGGTGGTCGCTCCATGTTCCAATTAACATAATGATCTTATCATGAACGATAAATAACAACGGATAACAAAAGTATAATCATGAGTAATGTATCTTCATACCCAAAACCACATAAAGCACTAGCAAGTACTACCCAAAAAGTTCAGTGGTAACAAGGTATAAAGATAATCAAACTAGGGTAACCTATTGGGTCCCATCAAAATTAACCTATGCAGATCATTATGATTAATCAGAACATGGCTGGGTAAAAGAAGTGATCAAGGGCACAACTTGCCTGAGACTTGAGATTCCAGGTACCAGGATGATCTTCAGATTCTCGTGACCTCACTGCTAGTCGTAGCAATACAGACAAACATTGTATAGGCAAAATTAACATTACATCAAACATATATGCAAAAAAAACACAGTAATAATCTACACATTAAAATAAAATTCTAGGAACAAAAATCATAATTTTTGGACTTATAGATTTTAAGTTATGCATTTCCAAATGTTTTATGTGTTTAAAATGGGATTAAGTAAGGAATTAAATTGATTACTATTTTCATGACAAAACAGAGGCTCTAAGTGATAGAGAATAAAATTATAAAATTTTAGGAACTGGAATGGAGTAATTTGGACTAAAAATGGATTTTCTATGAATTTTACAAGTTTCTAGATTTGTTTTTGTATTAAAAATGAATTTCTAATATTATTTCTCTGTTTTTAAACACCTCTGGACTGGGCCTCAATATCAGAGAAACCCAGGGGCCTCGGGACAACATTTCCTAGACCCAGACCACAATGTCGCGGACGGAGGGTTTATTCTGGAAAAAGACAGGGGCTCTTATGCAAAATTGCCACGGCGAAAGGGTATGGACAACTTCTGGCCGACCGATTAGAATTCGGCCGCCAGGATTACCCCCACGTTTTATACGAACCGGTAAACAATCCCGATCGTCCAAAGCCTGATCAACGGTGCAGAGTTAATGAAGGATTCATAACGTCCGAGCCGTCCGATCGATCCTACGGACCGGATCGAATCACGGCGAACGGTATGCACAAAGTAATCGTAGCCGTACAACCCGAGATCAACGACCCCAGCACTCTCCTCTAACCAGGCGGCCAACCCGGCGGCGCCGCCCCATCAAACGACGACGAAGCTCACCGGCAATGCCCCAAATCCGATCTCCAGTGCCCAAACCACAAATTGCGACTACCTACGCGATGCGGACAAGAAGGCGAAACGGACAATGGATAACTTACTCCCGTCACGGCAAGGTCATGGTTTGGCGGCGGCAATGGCGGACGCGGCTTCCGCTGATCAACACCAACGTGAAATTGGTGAAGCTCCACTTGAGCACCACGGTGTAACAGGTTGCAATCCCCGTCGCAAGCACCAGGCGGCAATCCCCATTCCACCAGAGGATCCCGAGCGACCACCAGAGCGCTAATTCAATGGCGGCGTGGATCTTGTCACACAGGCGCCGTGCACACCGCCGCCAAATTGATGGTTCGCGAGGGCAGGAAGGTGGGACGAGGAAAGGACAGAGCAGGTAGGGCTGCTTCAACCTTATAGGCGCGCGGAAAGTTGGGGGCGCCGCAACGACCCGCGAGGATGGCGCGCGGCCACCCGCCGATCTCGGGGAATTCCGTTGAGGGAGGTGGGAGACGAGCTGACTTGAGGGTCCCATGGACCAGCGGCACAAGCAGCGGACGCTCGCGAGTGAGCCACTGGCCGAGCGGGCCCACGTGTAAGTGGCAGATAACACGTTTGCGCGCGGGTGGCTAGTGGTGGGCTGCGCAGTGGGAGGGTTTGGCCGGGCCGAACAGGGTTTCTTCTTCCTTTTCTTTTATTTTCTTTTCTCTCTCTTTTCAAATTCTTATTTATATTTCCCTTCTCATTTGAGTTCAAATTTCAAACTCAAATTCTTTGGTAGATTATCCTCAAATTTACAGTACAATTTGAACATACTAGTATTACTTTTATTTATAATATTTATTTTGTATATATTTTCCTTTTTAGTAATTATTTTCCTACCCCTCCATAATTCTTTGGAGTTTTGTTTTCCAAAATAGAATTCAATTTCCATGTGTCTATTAACATATTAATAATACCTTTATTTTATTAGCCATAAATGCACAATCAAGTAAAATCTCAGCATGATGCATGATTTATTTAGGTGTTATTGGTTATTTAATCCTCTTTTGATGGTGTTTGTTCACATGTGATAGTAATTGGAGATGGTACACACATACGGGTAAAGGAAATGTTCTCTTATCATATGATTTACAATTTGGGTGTTACAGGTATTTATAGCCCCAACCACCAAAAGTGGCCGTTGGGAGGCTGTCTGTTCGATGGCACACCGGACAGTCCGGTGCACACCGGACAGTCCGGTGCCCCCTGCCACGTCATCACTGCCGTTGGATTCTGACCGTTGGAGCTTCTGACTTGTGGGCCCGCCTGGGTGTCCGGTGCACACCGGACATGCACTGTTCCTTGTCCGGTGTGCCAGTATGGGTGTGCCTGACTTCTGCGCGCGCTGCGCGCATTTAATGCGCCGCAGGTAGCCGTTGGCGCGGAGATAGCCGTTGCTCCGGAGTTGCACCGGACAATCCGGTGCACACCGGACAGTCCGGTGAATTTTAGCGGACTAGCCGTTGGAGTTTTCCCGAGGCTGGCGAGTTCCTGAGGCTGACCTTCCTTGGCGCACCGGACACTGTCCGGTGTACACCGGACAGTCCGGTGAATTATAGCGGAGTCGCCTCTGGAAATTCCCGAAGGTGCCGAGTTTGCGTTGGAGTCCTCTGGTACACCGGACATATCCGGTGGTGCACCGGACACTGTCAGGTGGCACACCGGACAGTCCGGTGCGCCCGACCAGAGGTGCCTTCGGTTGGCCCTTTGCTCCTTTGTTGAATCCAAAACTTGATCTTTTTATTGGCTGAGTGTGAACCTTTTACACCTGCATAACCTATACACTTGGGCAAACTAGTTAGTCCAATTATTTGTGTTGGGCAATTCAACCACCAAAATTATTTAGGAACTAGGTGTAAGCCTAATTCCCTTTCAAAGTGAAAGGTGAATCAATAGCTCTCAAAGCTAAAGCTTCCAAGGCAATTGAAAAGGAAGAAAGTGAAGATGAAGGAAATGGAAGTAAAAGTGATGAGGAGTTGGCTCTCTTTGTGAAGAAATTCAACAAATTCATGAGGAGGAAGAAGGGCCAACTTAGAAGGGGCCAAACATCAAGAAGAAATGCTTTTAATGATAGAAAGTGTTTTGAGTGTGGGGTACCCAGTCACATTGCCATGAATTGTCCAAACAAGAAGAACAAGGGCAAAATGGAGATGATAAAAAGAAGAAGTTCCATCACAAGAATAAGGATGAAAAAGCCTATCTAGTTGAACGGGATTCGGATGCTAGCTCGGATGATGATGATTCCAACATCCAAGGACCCAAACAAATTTGGGTACCTAAAAGAGATTGATTTCCTTTTGTAGGTAAATTACAAGGCAGGAGGAAATCATTGGGTGTTGGATAGTGGTTGTACTCAACATATGACCAGGTACAAGGATGTTCACTCAAATGAGTGAGGAAGGTCGTTCAAATTATGATAGCATCACATTTGGAGATAACCCCAAAGGGAAGGTTAAAGGTTTCGCGAAAGGAGGCATGCCGCACCCAGGCGGTGCTCCCGCCAGCCCACGGGCAACACCAAAGAGGGAGGAACGACTTCGTTGGGATGCACGGTTGGAGAAAATCGTCATAGGGTGCCCGGTAACAAGCACCGACATGAAGGCTACGACGTGTATACGATGCAACCCGCCACCCCAAGGTAATCCCTAACTATCTTTCCTAATTAATTAGCCAAGGGCATCCCATTCCACCCTTTTGGTAGCACTGTTTTCTCAAGTTAAGCTTCATGTTCCAATTAACAAAATGTTCTTATCATGAACAATAAAGAATCCCATTGACAATAATAAATAAGCATGATCATAATTCATGTATATCATTAATCTCAAAACTAGGTAGAGCAATAGCAAGACTATAATTCATTTGTTTGCAAGGTATAGGGTAAACAAAACTAGGTAACCTATTAGGTCCCATCAACTTAACCTAACAGTGTGTAATACCCAACTGGTGGATAATTAAAGAAAAGGATTAATCTTCGTATATGTATTGCCCTCTACTTATTAGAACATATGAATAACCAGATTTAAAGTGAATAATTAACTAATGACACATAAATAATCTATGCATCAAGTTGGAGTTTATTTATTTGTGCATTTAATAATAATAATAATAACCATAGTAATAAAATATATTAATGTTGAAATTGGGATTAAAACCTAATTTGAAATCTAGATTTGAAGATAAAATAGCAAAGAAAAGAGAAGGAGAAGGAAAATACTATACAATATAAAGAAAATAAATATATGAATAAATATACCTTTACACACTGGTAATTTTAATTGTGCATATAATCCAAGTGCGGAACTCACAACACAATTTGAATTCAAATTTGAAATCTAAAAGTAAAAATAAAAGAAAACAAAAAAAGAAAAGAAAAGGGAAGACTGCTCGTGGGCCGCGAACCTCACTTCTGGCCCACTCACACATTCATTCCGCGCAGCCCATTGCCTCCGCCTGGCGCCGACGGCCCTGGCCCACACAACATATGCTCATCTCACCAGCTGCCACTGATGCGTGGGCCTAGGGGGGGGACTGCATCGTCCGATGACCTGCGGTCGCGTGGTGTCGCTGCGCAGTGGGGCCCATATGTCTATCTGTTCCCTATCGTTGCCTGCAGTACTCCATGGTGACTTACAGGTGGGCCCGGGACATCAGACCTCTCCCCTTTCTTCGCCCGCGTGACTCGGGCGAGCTCAATCCTAGCGTGCTTCTCGGGGTCTATTGAAGCCGCCCCCAAACCGACCCTGCTGCGACTATAAAGGATAGCTCTAGGGGCTCTGCTTCCCCTTTCCATCTTCGCGAGCCGTTTTCTAGCGCTGCGGGCGAGAGACAGAGAATCAGGAGTTTGGTGTTACCGCTGCCGTGTGCTCGTCTCATCATAGGTGTTCGAACCGGTTTTGAGCCGGCGGACAGTCCGGCCCTGAGGCCGGACGGTCCGCGGTCCGGACGGTCCGCGGTCCGGACGGTCCGCGCCTGTGGGCCGGACGGTCCGCGCGTGCGCAGAACAGATTAGGGTTCCGAGTTTTGTGCTACGGTTGTTAGCTATATTCGCGGGATTAGCTCGGAATCAGTTGTGTAAAGGGTCCAGCCCCCCTCCTCTATAAATAGAGAGGTCTACGGCCGATTTGTAATCATCAACAATCGAATCAATACAACTTCTATTTCGCATTTTATCCTAGGAGTAGTTCTAGTCTAGTTTAGGTTTAGCTATCCAATCCCCAAATTCTTCGTCTCTCTTCGGCTCTACGTCGATTAGAGGAGTCTAGGTCGGCTGGCCCGAGCCTAGACACCACCTAGGATCTCTCCTCCCCGACGGGGTCCCTCCCGGGAGCGAGATCCAGGCGCCGTCGGCGGTCTTCCGCCGCCCCTGCGCACGCGCGGACCGTCCGGCCCTAGGGTGCGGACCGTCCGGCCGTCAGGCAGGGAACTCGGGCTCCTGCACCAGGTCGCGGACCGTCCGGCCCTGTGCCGCGGACCGTCCGCGCCTGACCAGAAAGCACCGCCGCCTCGCACCAGGCCGCGGACCGTCCGGCCCCAGCGCGCGGACCGTCCGCCCCTGTGCAGAGAGCACCGCCGCTGGTTCTCTTGAGTAATTGGCGCCTCCGAAAAGGTGTCAACATACTTTTTGGCGACTCCGCTGGGGAAGACATATCTAAGCTCATCAAATCGGCCCTCAATGGCCGGTTCAAGGGATAGCTCTGATATTTCTCCAAGCAACATCATAGAGCCGACTTGGGAAACCTTGCCGGCTGACGAGCAGCTTCAGTTCGAGGAGCACAAGGAGCGGATGATCCAGGAGGCGAAAGCAAAGTTCCTGGCCAACTTCAAAGTGGACAGGAACAACAAGGTCGTCCGACATCGGGCGACGGATCCGGCTTCGCTCCAACCCACGCCAGATATCCCCAATGTAAGTAATACCAACGATCTGCAATCTCTTAGAAATTATGTAGAAGATCAGCGTGAACAAATGCAGAACATCATAGGGGGTATGCAAAGCGATCTTAAGAAACTAGTACGTGCATTTGATAAATCTAGTACCGCAAATTTTCCTTCGCACGAGGTTGAGTTAGGGGATAACGCGTGTAACACATCGGCTACAGGTTGTCACGACCAGTCACAACCCCTTTATGGGATGCCGATGGGCACATACCCTAAGCAACCGCAAATCGGCAGCAAACCAGCCGATCTGCACATGCCCGGACCGTCCGCACATGAGCGCGGACCGTCTGGGCCAGCAACAGTCGGGCCTATTTTTAATGAGTTACCTAGATATGCGCCCGAGCCACCACACACGGCACAGAACCCAAACTACCCAGTCGGACGGTCCGCATACAACGACGGACGGTCCGGGTACGTATCCGGACAGTCCGCGCATGAGTCTTTTGCGGAGGATTGTTACATGAATCCTCGCCCGTCCCAGCAACACTTCCCATCACACTATGCGATGCACCAGCCCATTAATTCAGGATCCAAAGCCCAGGAAAGCTTTCCGGCCCCACCTAGAAGGCCGGAAAGAAACGATCAAACCTATGACCCATATAGGGCAAATGAAAATGCACCACGTAACTCAAACCAATGGGGGGAAAGACAACATGCTAATGTCCAGCCAACCCCACCTATGTTTGACCAGAGAGCCAGTGGTCTCGCACCGGCTGCCATTGATATAGTAAGGGAAGAAATAGCCGGGGCGTTCCGAGATAAGCTCGGAGTAAGCATGGTCCCTGGGGGGCAATCATATCGGAAACCTTATGACAGCCGATTTGATCACCACCCATACCCACAGGGAACCAGGATACCCGAATTCGCAAAATTTTCGGGTGATCAAGGGAAAAACACACGTGAACATATAGGCCAGTTCTTAGCACAATTGGGAGAATTGGCCGACACAGAGGCATTTCGCGTACGTTTATTTTCATTATCGCTAACAGGGACCGCGTTTGCATGGTATGCCACTTTACCTCCTAATTCCATTTCATCATGGGGGGATCTAGAACAAAAATTTCATGATCATTTTTTCTCCGGTGATTATGAATTGGATTTGGTAGATTTAGTGTCATTACGACAGACAAAAGACGGATCGGTTAATGATTACATCCGGAGATTCCGCGATACAAGAAACCGATGCTTTCAAATCCATTTAGTAGAAAAACAGCTAGTAGGATTGGCCTTCAATGGTTTACGATATTATTTAAAAGAGAGATTAGAAGGCATACAATTTTTTACACTAGCACAGTTACACCAGAGGGCTTTGGCTTGCGAAAGCCGGAGTAAAGAAACTGCTAAAACAATGCGTCACAACGTACATATAGTAGAATGCGACCAAAGTAGCTCAGATGACGAATCAACAGAAGTATATGCTGCTGAAATGGTTTGGCCAAAACAGGCCAAATCTTCGGCTTGTTCCTCCTTGCAGCCGGTTCAAAAGAAACGGCAGGAGGAGGTTAAGTTTACATTTAATGTTGGTAAGTGTGATAGAATATTTGACGAATTACTCAAAAATGGCAATATTAAAATAAATCACACTGTTCCATCCGCCGACGAGCTAAAACGTCGTGCATACTGCAAGTGGCATAACTCATTTTCTCATGCCACTAATGATTGTAATGTATTCCGACGACAGATTCAATCGGCCATTAATGAGGGACGATTGAAATTTCAGGAAATGCAGGTGGATACAGAGCCCTTTCCAATGAACGTGATCGACTTTGAGGGCAAGAAAGTCCTGGTTCGGCCAAACACGGCCGATAAAAGCAAAGGCAAAGAGGCAATCATCGGCAATTCTAAAAAGGCCGATGAGGATCATAAAGTTTCTTGCAGAAAAGTGGTAGCCGAGAAGACTCCCGATGGAGGGGAGACCCTAAAGGTGACCATCACAGCCTCCAGCACTGGGGGGCAAGCGCAGACAGGGAGACAGATGCAGGAACCCGTGCTGTGTATCCCGGACGGTCTGACACGTAGGCGCGGACGGTCCGGGACCCCACCGGACGGTCCGGAGAGCTCCGGCGGACGGTCCGGCCGTACTCAGGACTCGCAGCGACCACGTACTTTCAAACCACGACGACCAGAGATAGGTACGTGGAAAACAAATACATTTAAAGCAGCTGGTCGGCTGATCAAGCCTGGCCCAACTTTCGATCAATTGTTGTCTAAATATGTGAAAAAGAAGGCCGGCCCCAGTGACCGGCCACCGAAGCGACCCCGCTCACCCATTCATGAGCAACGTCAGGTCAGGCCGATTGGACCACCTCACCAATCGGAAGAAATGAAAGGTCCTATTGTACAATTGAGACCTAACATGCCGACATGGACCCCTCCACCTCCTTATCCATCTATGCCATATCCATACACATACTTACCTCCACCATATGTCCCAAATCAAATGTGGGGCATGCCACCATATCCATTTGGGATGCCACAGTACCCTGCCTGGGGGGCACCCCAAACGTCCGTTTTTGATAGGTTGGCGCCGCCAGTGCAAGACCGATTGAGCGCTGCTGAATCAGGTCACCAGGCACAGGCCCAACAAGATTACCGGACTACTCGGCCTCCTAGGCCGACCAATCCGGCAGGGGGGCATATGCCTGTAGCAACTCAAAGAACAACAAAAAAGGACATCATCAAAATAGGCACCGCAGATGTTGTCATACAGGGAGACAATAAAGGACCGATGATTTTCGGCGAATCGGCCAACACAACCGAAAAGGATACGGCTACCATCAAAACAGCTAATCCAAAATACTCCATGCCTCGATGGTGCCCAGCGGGATTGACACGATCCCAAAAGAGAAAATTACAGCGCCTAAGAGCAAAGGAGAGCCAGGAGAAGGAGGCGGAAAAGACATTTAATGACACACATCCATTATACCCGCCACCGCAAAAGAAATGGAGACCGAAGGCCGTTGAGAAAAAACAAACGGCCACAGAAATAGAAAGTCAATCTGCACCAAGCGCGGACCGTCCGGCCCCTACGCGCGGACCGTCCGCCGTTCACCAGGAAGCCTCAACCGACACGACAACATCAATGGAAGAGGACGACCTGCTGGGAGAAGACCTGGTCGACTACGAGGCTTCTCCAGAACACCCAGGTATGGATGTAAATATTATTACATTTTCTGCCGATTGTACTATTATCGGCGACGATGAACCTGTTGTTTCCCAGTTTGATTTTGGTCCTAAAGAAGCCGCCTTTACTAAACCAAAAGAATCGGTAAATCATTTAAAGCCGCTCTTCGTGCGCGGCCACATTGATGGGATACCGATTGCTAAGATGTTGGTAGATGGAGGGGCGGCTGTAAATCTAATGCCTTATTCATTATACAGAAAATTAGGTAAACAAGATGACGAACTTGTCAAGACCAACATGACCCTCAGCGGTGTTGGGACTGATAGTTCGATCAAAGCCAGGGGAGTCACGTCCGTTGAATTAACCATCGGGACTAAGACCCTTGCTGCTGCATTCTTCGTCGCTGATGTAGAAGGAAATTACAGTTTAATCCTAGGCAGAGATTGGATTCACGCCAATCAATGTATACCTTCTACATTACATCAAATGCTGATACAATGGGTAGGCGATGACATAGAACAAGTACATGCTGATGTATCGGCCTGCATCGCTGTGGCCGATGCCCCTGTACTCTGGACTTATGAGACTGCTACATGTCTCACAGGAGTAGACTTTTCTGATTATCAATTCATAAGTATAGATAAGAAAGGTTTCATTCCTGTAATGCTAGAGCCGATGGAGAATCGGCTAAATCCTAAATAAAGTTAAATGATGAATACACACAAAGTTCATGAGTCTTTGGTCACGGACAGTTCGGCCGCCAAGGCCGGATGGTCTGGTCTTTCACAAAAGAGTTCGGACTTTAAGACCGAACATCTACCACAGCGAAAAGACAGTATTACGGATGATCCGGTCCACGAGACCGGAAAGTCCGCAATCACACAAAGATCATCTGATTCCTCTGTGGGGGACATGATAGAGGAATTTAGAGATCTTGATAAACTAGGACAGGGGTTTACATCGGCCGATCCTTTGGAGGAGATTGACATAGGAGATGGTAAAACTCCAAGGCCGACTTTTGTAAACAAGACCCTGGAGACCGATTCTAGAAATGAGATGATCGGTCTATTGAAGGAATATTCAGATTGTTTTGCTTGGAATTACACTGAAATGCCTGGACTAAGCCGAGAAATTGTCGAACATCGGCTGCCTATTAAGCCTGGTTTCAGACCTTTCAAGCAGAAAGCTAGAACATTTCGTCCAGATCTTCTCCCACGAATCAAGGACGAAATCCACCGGCTGCTAGAAGCTAATTTTATTAGACCTTGCAGATACGCAGAGTGGGTCTCCAATATTGTGCCGGTGGAGAAGAAGGAGTCAGGTAAGCTTAGAGTATGCATTGACTTTCGTAATTTAAATAAAGCAACTCCTAAAGATGAATATCCCATGCCCATAGCCGACACATTAATCAATAATGCATCAGGAAATAGAATTATTAGCTTCCTTGATGGTAATGCCGGATATAATCAGATTTTCATGGCCGAAGAAGATGCGTCTAAAACGGCCTTTATATGTCCAGGCTTCATTGGTTTATTTGAATGGGTTGTCATGACATTCGGCCTTAAAAATGCTGGTGCTACTTATCAGAGGGCTATGAATCTGATCTTCCATGAGTTGTTAGGAAACACTGTGGAAGTCTACATTGATGATATTGTAGTCAAATCGGCTGAGTTTAGTTCTCATATAGCTGATTTGCGCAAAGCCTTTGATAAAATGCGTCGGTATGGTTTAAAAATGAACCCACGTAAATGTGCTTTTGGAGTGTCGGCTGGTAAGTTTTTAGGATTTGTCATCCATGAACATGGTATAGAAATAGACCCTGACCGAATCAAGTCTATTCGGAATGTGGGGCCTCCGACGTGTAAGGTCGAAGTGCAGAGGTTTCTCGGCAAGGTGAATTATTTACGAAGGTTTATTTCTAACTTAGCCGGGAAGATTGATGCCTTCACCCCTATCCTTCGGCTTAAAAATGATGCTGAATTCACTTGGGGGGCAGAGCAGCAGGAAGCATTTGATCTCATTAAAAAATACTTGTCTTCGGCTCCCGTGTTAAAAGCACCACAAGTAGGAGCACCATTCAGATTATACATTGCAGCTGAAGACAAGGTTATTGGGGCTGTTCTGACACAAGAAACTGAGGGGAAGGAGCATGTGGTGACATATCTAAGCCGAAGGTTGGTGGATGCTGAAACAAGGTACACTTTTATTGAAAAGTTATGCTTATGCTTGTTTTATGCATGCACCAAATGTAGATGTTATTTACTGTCTAGTCATTGCACTGTTTCTGGTCAAGCCGATGTAATCAAGTACATGTTGCATAACCCAATTATGAGTGGTAGAATTGGTAAGTGGGCTTATGCACTCATAGAATATGACTTGGCTTATGAACCATTGAAATCTATGAAAGGCCAAGTCGTAGCGGATTTTATTGTAGAACATCGGGTTAATGATATTCATGAACTAGACATATCATACCTCACTATTACTCCTTGGACTTTATATTTTGATGGATCGGTTTGCAATGAAGGGCAAGGAATTGGCATTGTGCTTGTTTCACCAAGTAATGTCTCCTTTGACTTCTCTAGCCGATTGAAAACGTATTGCACTAATAATCAAGCCGAATATGAGGCCCTCCTATTCGGTTTAGAACTTTTAAATGGTATGGGAGTAAAACATGTGAAGGTATTTGGTGATTCTCAGCTGGTTGTCCAACAAGTGTTAGAAGAATATCAATGTCTTGATGGTACTCTAAATAGCTATCTTGAGAAATGTTGGAGCATAATCCATTCTTTTGACGAATTCAGTATTCGGCATATCTCTAGAGTTGAGAATCATAGAGCTAACGACTTGGCACAAGATGCATCGGGTTATCGGATAAAGAGAGGGAAATTTCACAAAACTGAAAATCTGATAACCAGTGCAGAGCCAAATTCCCAGGTCGCGGACCGTCCGCGTGTTGACGCCGGACCGTCCGAGGTTACCAGAAGGGTTCTCTTAATCGATTCGGCTGACAATGAAGCCGATACAAGTGATTGGAGGACACCTATACTTAATTATTTGCAAAATCCCAATATCAGGACAGATAAGAACATTCGGCGAACAGCTTTCAAGTATGTGTTGATGAGTGATGAACTTTACCGCCGAACGGTTAATGATATCCTGCTTAAGTGCTTGGGCCCAGACGATGCTATATTAGCCATGGCCGAAGTACATGAAGGAATTTGTGGTACCCATCAATCAGCTCCAAAGATGAAGTGGTTGTTGCGAAGGTCTGGTTTTTATTGGCCTAGTATGACAGCTGATTGTTTCAAGTACTACAAGGGGTGCCAAGTGTGTCAAAAATTCGGCGACCTACAGTTGGTCCCTGCAGCCGAATTACATCCTATCATCAAGCCTTGGCCATTCAGAGGATGGGGATTAGACTTTATTGGAGAAATTCATCCTTCGTCATCAAAGGGGCATCGGTTTGTGTTAGTTGCCACTGACTATTTCACCAAATGGACTAAAGCCGTTGCTCTAAAGAACATGACGCACAAGGAGGTAATTGAGTTCATAACTGAGCATATTATTCATAGATTCGGCATTCCCCAGACCTTGACTACAGATCAAGGTACTTCTTTTATGTCAAAAGAGGTACGTGAATTTGCTGAATTATACAGAATTAAGCTGCTTAATTCGTCTCCATATTATGCTCAGGCCAATGGACAGGCCGAGTCTAGTAATAGGACGTTGATTAATTTGATAAAGAAAAAGGTATCTGATAATCCTAGACATTGGCATAAGATTTTGTCTGAAGCTTTATGGGCTCATAGAATATCTAAGCATAGTGCTACTAAAGTATCTCCTTTTGAGCTTGTCTATGGGCAGGAAGCAGTGTTACCTGTGGAAATAAGTTTGAATGCTGTCAGGTTTGCCAGACAAAATGATCTAACTGCTACTGATTATTATAATTCAATGATGGATAATATTGATGAGGTGACCGACAAGAGGATGATAGCTTTAGGAGCAATAGAAAAAGACAAGATCATGGTAGCCAGGGCCTACAACAAGAAGGTCAAAGAAAAATCATTCCAAGTAGGAGACTTGGTGTGGAAGACCATTCTACCTCTAAGGAATAAAGACCGAAAGTTCGGGAAATGGTCGCCAAGCTGGGAGGGTCCTTATAAAGTGAAACAGGTGATGTCTGGTAACGCTTATTTACTACAAACATTACAAGGCAAGGATTTACCTAAGGCTTTGAATGGGCGTTTCCTCAAACAGTACCATCCTAGTATGTGGCAAGATGCCTAAGAAAACCGATGTGATCACATCGAGTTAGTTGCTTTTGGTTCGCCCAGCTCCACCAAAAGGTAGGGGGGCATATGTTCGAACCGGTTTTGAGCCGGCGGACAGTCCGGCCCTGAGGCCGGACGGTCCGCGGTCCGGACGGTCCGCGGTCCGGACGGTCCGCGCCTGTGGGCCGGACGGTCCGCGCGTGCGCAGAACAGATTAGGGTTCCGAGTTTTGTGCTACGGTTGTTAGCTATATTCGCGGGATTAGCTCGGAATCAGTTGTGTAAAGGGTCCAGCCCCCCTCCTCTATAAATAGAGAGGTCTACGGCCGATTTGTAATCATCAACAATCGAATCAATACAACTTCTATTTCGCATTTTATCCTAGGAGTAGTTCTAGTCTAGTTTAGGTTTAGCTATCCAATCCCCAAATTCTTCGTCTCTCTTCGGCTCTACGTCGATTAGAGGAGTCTAGGTCGGCCGGCCCGAGCCTAGACACCACCTAGGATCTCTCCTCCCCGACGGGGTCCCTCCCGGGAGCGAGATCCAGGCGCCGTCGGCGGTCTTCCGCCGCCCCTGCGCACGCGCGGACCGTCCGGCCCTAGGGCGCGGACCGTCCGGCCGTCAGGCAGGGAACTCGGGCTCCTGCACCAGGTCGCGGACCGTCCGGCCCTGTGCCGCGGACCGTCCGCGCCTGACCAGAAAGCACCGCCGCCTCGCACCAGGCCGCGGACCGTCCGGCCCCAGCGCGCGGACCGTCCGCCCCTGTGCAGAGAGCACCGCCGCTGGTTCTCTTGAGTAATTGGCGCCTCCGAAAAGGTGTCAACAATAGGTGCCGCCCGGTGGCCGGGAGGGGGACTGGGGTCATCCTCATCCATCGTGGGACTTGCGCGAGTAGGGAATCAGGATCACGCGTCGGCATCCGCGACGAATTGCTCACCGGAGCAATTAGGGCGCTGCGGGTCCGCTCTCAGCGTGGCTAGCCTCCACGGGAACACGAATTCTGGTAAGAACTCCTTTCATGTGCTCGCCTTCGTCTACTCATCGTGTTGCACCGATTAGCCTTGTGGTCAGAAGTCCTGTTGCCCTGGTGTGGATCTGTCGTCCATGGCACCGCCGCGTCGGGTGCCAGCGCCGCCGTGTGAGTCGACCAGGAAGAAGATGACCTGGCTGCTGTTCGATTCCCTTCGGACGGCTCAGAATAGAAGACTGTGATATCCCTTCGCCACATTTGGTCAGGGTCGTTGATCTAGATCTGACGGATAGAATTAGATCTAGGGTAATAATATCCCCGCCATTGAATTCAGATCCAATGTTTCTTGTCGCGTAACAATTCATCCGCAGCAGGATCTAATCCTGGACGTGGGATTTAGATCTGACGGCCGAGGCTGCTTCATACCCCTTCGGTCGTGCACTTTTACGTATGAGCCCTTGAACGTTATAGAAATAAATCCGCCGTCCACACTGCGTGTTAAGTAGTTATAGAAAGGCCCTGAACTTTTCAGAAATCATACGCGCAGTCCAGGAACCTAATAAATCAGATAAATTAATATAGAAAATGATTTTTAGTATAAAAATAATCCCAGAATCTTGTTTAATTCATAGAAAATCCATTCTAAGTCCTTTTTGATCCATTCCAGTTGCAATAATTTTATTTTAATATTTTTTATCACCTGTTAACTCTGTTTTATCATGAAACATAGATTAAAATTAATCACTTAGTTTATTATGTACCTAACACATAAAAACTTCAGAAAATCATAACTTGTTATCCGTAACTCCAAATTTTGTGATTCTCGAACCTACGATCTCGTTATAATGCGTAGATTATTATTATGCATTATGTTATCATGTTTGATATGATGTTAATTTCTCTTATACCATGTTTGTTTGTGATGCTACGAGTAGACAAGCAAGTGACCGAGGACCCCGATACCCAGCAGGTGGAGAATACTAAGCAGGAGCCCATTGAAGGCAAGTTGTGCCCTTGACCACTTTTATTTACCCAATAATGTTCTCTATAATCTTTTTGGCATGCATAAGCCTAATTTTGATGGGACCCAATAGAACACCCTAGTTTGGTCATCTATACACCTTGTTTACCTCTAAACTTTTGGGTAGTCTTTGCTATTACTATATGTGGTTTTGGGTGTTGAGATAATTATTACTCATGGTCATGCTTTATTATTGTTGTTCTATTCTTTTCATGATAAGACTGTTATGTTAATTGGAACCTGGAGCTTAACTTGAGAAACATGTGCCACCATAAGGGTGGAATGGGACGCCCTTGGCTGACTAATTAGAAAAGCTAGTGGAGGTCTACCTTACCCGAAAGGTGCAAGGTAGTAGGGGAGTTGTCGGTGTAGGGAGGTTCTCGGGTTGATTTTGCTGCGATGGCTTTTCAGATGGGGGATTTCTGCATTGCGCTCACTAGAAACTGTAGTGGGTTTTCTGAAGCTAGTGAAACTTTGTAAAGGCCTCGTAGTGGTACCCTGCCTCACTTCTTTGGTAGAGGTTTATGGGGTCCGATCAACCCCGTGGCAAACGGTTATCATGACTTGTGGGTAAAGGGTACAACCTCTGCAGAGTGTAAAACTGGTATACTAGCCGTGCTCGCGCTTATGAGCAGCTCAGGACTCTCGCATAATTAACTTATGAAATTAAACTCAATTTATCATTTGCATCGCATTATGGTTTTATTATTAATTTTGATCTACTATTACTTCGGTTTGGTATCTAGTTACATTTAGTAACTGCTAATAAAATTTGACCAACTTATTAAAAGCAATGCTCAGATTTAACTCTTATTTATTGATCAGCTTTACAGTTCACATGAGCTCCCATCTTTGGTGAGTTCATGCACATTATTCCCCACAATTTGTTGAGCTATGATCTTTTGTGAGCTTACCCTTGCGATATATAAACCCCCCTCCCCACAGGTGAAGAGCAGGTAGCCCAGAAGGAGGTATACAACGAGGAGTATAAGCTTATCTAGGTGGCGTCTCCTAGTCAGCTTGATGGTGCCAACGAATAGTTATTAGTTTGTTTTATTGTTATCATTCATTTTTGTAAGACACTTCCGTTATGTAATAATGATTGTGACATTTATCTTTATACACTTGGTCATTATATGTGTTGTTTTTCTTTGGCGCACATATGACATGCAACCGGCTTTATCCCTTAAATCCGGGTATGACACAGTGCCACGGTGATTAACATAACATTATTAGGTCAAGAAAGTGATCAAGGACATAACTTGCCTTATACTTGTGATAACCTTGTTGTCTAGATGCTGCCCAAAAAGTTGGGCTTTAGGTTCCACTCAACCTCGCTTCTATCATAGCAATACATACAAATAAACAAAGAATGGATATTAAAACATTACACCAAAACATGAGAACAAATTGCGTAAAAATATTCTATGCGTTGCTACGAGATCGTAGATTCACGAACCACTAAAATCGGAGTTATGGTTGAAAAAATATGGTTTTCTGTATTTTTAGGTGATTAAACAATAAAATCATATTCTATGTTGATTAATATGAACCATGTAAGAAAAATATATAACTAACTTTATTCAATTTTAATCTAAGTTATAACATGATTAGAGATTATATTTTAGTCAAATTATAATTATAGACAAATTAACTTTGATTAAAAAGATTAATCTAATAAACATAGTTTAAATAAGTATATAATTATAAAAGTGTGATATGATATAACTAATGTTGTTACTGCGTAGACAATTTTATTACGAAGCTAACGCTACTAGTACAGATCAAGTCGAAGCTAAATTGTGTAAGATATGGATTATATAAGTTCTAGGTTATTTGGTATTAATTTTATATCTGAAAATAACTTCTAGGGCTTATATGCAAATATCAGGGACCTCGATGTAATACTTTCTACTGATAAGGGACGATGGGTTAGTTTCCCAAATTCCTGAGGAAGCATTTGAATACTTCCTAGGCTGAAGGGGTATCCTTCGCTCTGGGCCGTGCGATCATGAATCGATGGTATAGATTAGATCCTAGTGTGCCTTAAACCGGTACACGCCATTGGACCGTGGGATTCAAGATCTACGGCTATTATGCCCAAGCGCGTTATGGGCCCGATCACCATCCAACGGCTCACACCCCACCACCCAAAACAGTTCCCCATCATCTAATCTCCATCGCATATATCGGATCCAATGTTCAGGGACTTCCCTTCTCACCTCCCTCTCTTTACTCCTGACACCGGCCGGTGGCGCGCCCAGACGGACGGTGGCACCGTCGCCGCCCATGGCCATCTGTTGGCCTGGCGCCCAAACTCTACCAAACACCATGGCTACACAACGCGTAGATGATGACAAACCTGGAAGGAGTCTCACTGTGTTTTATGCAGCATGATGACTCGCCACAGCTATGGTATGGGGCCGATCCCCGCTGTACCCACACTCCGGCGAGCAATTCGGTGCACACGAGACGGCCCTGGGCTCTGGTGATCCATGCGCAAGCTTCTACGGACCTCCAGAGATGACCCCGGACACTCCATGGGGGTTATGTCGACGACGAGCTGAGAATAGCGTGCAGCGGCACATTTCCTTCCAGATTTCTCTCCGCTCTCCCCCTGGCTTCGGTGTGGGTTAGATGGCATGCGATCGCTAGCCAAGAGGGTGCACGGCTTCGGATTTTATATGCCTAGGGTCCCAGCTAGCGATATGTTTGGATAGGCTCGGAACTCTGGCAGAGGCGCGATTTAGTTACGAGATCGCCGGAGTCGGTTACGGGAAGTGAAAATAGCGAGCTGACAAGAAGGGCCCCACTAGCAGGCACAGATGCTCACGCGGCTCGCGAGGATGCCCCTGACCAGCTGGCCCTGCGTGGCGGAGACCGCACGCGGCACGTTTGTGCTTGGGGAAGCTGGGTCGCGCGAGCTACATCAGTGGAGGAGTAAACAGGCTAGGGGCGAATTTGGCCTAGGTAAGCGCTTTTCTTTTTTCCTTTTAAAGTTCATATTTCTGTTTTCTATTAGTTTTAAATATTGAAATTTAAATGCGTTATAAATTCAGATGTAGATGCAACAAACAAAAGAATCTCAGTGAAATTCATATTCACAAAAGATACTATTTTAAGAAAACAATTCCTAGTATCTCTACTACTCTATAAGAACCTAACGTAGACCACACCGTGCACCATGGTTCTGCCTTTAATAGATCTGCACCGTCTGTTCGCCTTTGTTGAATCTGCATCGTACATCCATGACTCCGTGTCCGCCAACGCCTGCGTGCGTCGCCCCCCACCTTCTGCTCCACGCGAGCAACCCTCCCACTCGGTCTTCCATCCGTCGCCTAGCCTCCCGCCGGCCCTAGCTCTTCTGCTCCACGCGAGCAACCCTCCCACTCGGTCTTCCATCCGTCGCCTAGCCTCCCTCCGGCCCTAGCTCACTGCGGTCCTCCCTCCGCCACCCACCCCTATCCCCTATTGCCGCTGTCGTTCCTCCATCTGCGGTCCCTCTCAGATCTCCCGCAACACCCAACCCTAATCCCCCACCCACAGGAGCCCACCGTCCTGCCCGCTCGCCTATCTGCCCTAGGCCCCAACCCATTTGAATCCAATCCGCGTTGGCGTGTATCGGTGATTCGGCGATGGGATCGATGGAGGTGTGTGACCTGCGCAAGGTGTGGGAGATCCATGAGCTCAAGGCCAAGCTCGACGCGGCCGGCGCCCAGGCTACCTTCGATCGCGTCGCCAGTCAGGTCCAGCCCATCACGCGTCGCCATAAGTGAAGCATCAAGGTCCTCTCAGCAATGATTTAGACGACATTGGGATTGTGCTCCTCTCTGCGACTATTATCGTCGTGTGCCACGCCGCCTCGCGCTACTTCGTCGTCGACACCTCGAGGATTAGGATTCTACTCCGTGTGCCGCTCCATCTCCTTCCATGCGGACGCCCTAGCCCTCAACAAGCTCGACACATTGCTCTCCTCCTCTGTCACTGCGGGTGGTGCTGGGGGCAGCAGTGAGCAAATTCGGGCAGGTCACCCACGTGCCGCATCAAACCACAACCGCCCTCGCCCTTGGCCACGATCTTGGCTTCCGACGAATGTGTTAGGGACCGTAGGCGACCTCATCACAAGTGGAGAATTCAGGCAGGTCTACCTCGGCATGGACCTCGAGTCCAGTGAGATCCTCGTTGTCAAACAGGTTAGTCTTACATCTCGATTCTGGTGATTTGATGGATCTTGTGTTGTTTTCTCGCTGTCTCAGTTTATCTATGTATCTATTCATTCATTCCACTCTAAATTGCTTACACGAGTCTTTTTACTAGGCACATGTAACATAGCTCGAGGAACTTCTCCCAGCCTGATATTGTTGTAAGTACACTGTCATTTCAACATTGTTATCCTCTTTTTTTGGTTGTGGTGTTTGATCTAGGTTGTGTTGTTTGATCAGAGGTATATTGGGATGACATGGGAGGAAAACACGCTAAATATTCTACTGGAATTTGTTCCTGGAGGCTCCATCCAATCGCTACTTGGGAGGCTTGGATCATTCCCAGAGGCTATAAGTATGTGTAACTTATTCTATTGGTGTTTATGTGCTGTCACTTGCCGATAAACGAATTTTCCAGTGTTACTTGGTTGTTTCCTCCTTGGAATTTGATTTTATGAATGTTGATATTTATCACCCTCATGTTCTAGGTGTTGTCTCTAGAGTATAAATTATTTATTCCATTCAGATATGGTGGGGCTAGATCCCCTGCTTGGTTACATGAAAATTCAAATATGGCATCTGAACAAAGGCAGCGGAAGTTGTTAGTACAGTCGTGCATAATAGTCACAAGAGTTAGCAACTTGTCATGGAATCCAATGTACTTGAGGCACTGTCGACAAACTTCAAATCAGGTCCAAGTACAAATGCACGCACAAAAGCGTTAGGAGCCAGTTCTTGTAAGTATCACTCAATCTCATGTGGGGTATAACCCTTTGCTTGAACTGTGCAGTTAATTTTTAGAGTATTTTCTGTTGGTCATGCTAACAAAACTTCGTACAATTGTTTTCCAGCTATAATACGTCATAACCAGCCTGAAGTTTGCGCATTTTGCTTGGGAAATGGCTATGCTGGATTGAAGGATGCTCTTGGTTCAAATGATTCTGGACTTCAAAGGTATGACATGATAATAGCACATGTAGCATTCTGCAACACATGTTATGCAATCAGGTTATTTTCTTAAAATGGTGTCATAGACTATAGACATGGGGTAGATGGAGTGATTCATTCGTCGCTGCCACAAAAAAACTAACAATGTATGTCACACCATTTCCTTTTTATACTGTAAGCACTAGCTGGTACATAAAGAATAAATGGCACCCAGAATTTTGCTAAATAAAAGGCACCCAAGGCTTTACTGAAAGAACATGATGTGATATTGTGATGTTACACTTTAGCTTGAAATCTTGCAGAAATGCAGCAGCAATGAGTCCATGTATTTTAGTTTTCACCAATATCTTACTAAAGATGACTTGCCAAAAATATTCTCCATTTATGGAGCTTACCCATGAATATTGAGATTCAAGACTGAAGAGTAACAAATGGCTATTATGCTAGCTATTTCACTACTTACAGTATGAATCTTCACTCTTATGGTGTTTTTTCTATATTTTTGTAGAATTTGCTAAAGTGCAGGGCATTCATAAAATGCAGGTATAGAAAATAGATTGGGAACCAAAGGTAAACTTAGGAACCAAGTTTGTTCAATTGTGTGTTCACATAATGCTCCTGTTCTTTCTGAAATGTCATCACAGACAACACCACTTCCAATTTGTTTGCCCCTACTAATCACTGTGAAATGTCAAATTGCATAAGACAATTTTTTCAGATGAAGAGCATCTCCATAGATGGAATGCCACATGTTGGGTAGACCAACTAACTTGGTTCCAAGTTGATGAAGTCATGTTCTACTGTCAATTTCTATTTTCTATGTTTGATGCTTTGAGCTGGCTTCCAAGTTGGAATACTATAATTCAGGTGGAATGACAGGTACATGAGACTTAGTAGTATTTGACACCATTGACAGAAAAGGAGGGTTGTGATGGCGCCTGTGTCTAGGATAAATCTGTTTATTTCTGTTAGATGAGGGATTTATTTAGACAATTGAGACTGATGATTACAGTAGTATGTTTTTTAAAGGAGGTCAGATGAGCATATGATTGGTTAAAACATTCAAGTTTTTTTATCATTATGTGCTTGCTTAAGATGTTACTTCTGTTTAGCGTAGTCTTAATTGAAAACAACCTTTCTACACACTTAGTTGTTGCTACCTTTCTTACACAATAATGACACTTCACTTGTTGACACTTCCTACACACTTATTTGACACCATTGTTGTAACACCCCACATCCAAGGATGTATTCTTTTTTATGGTAATAACCCTTCAGTTATTTTTTCACAGAGGTTTAGTAATTCTGCTTTTATGTTGTAGTTTTTTAGATGCACATGATTCAATAATTACATTGTGTGTAGATGTATATCACTATAAATATCCAGTAATAACAACCAGTTACAAACTTTTAAGATTCAGTAATTTCTTATTTGTTTTAGATTTATTATTAGGACAATGTTGAGTGTCCTGTCACTCGACTGGTTGGCACACCCCGCTGGAAGTTTTTTACTTCCAAAATCATGAAGAGTATATGTGATCTTGACAAGACCCCTGGACCTGGCCGTCAGGTGAAGTACGGCAATTTGGAGGTACAGTTTTTAGTAACATTTTTGTAAAATGCAATAATACTTGAGTAATAACAACATTCACTCTTGGCAAACACATCTGATGATCCAGGCAAACACATATCTAATTTTAACTGACAATTACATTACCCTTTGATTTTTTTTCAGTTTAGGAATGCTGCTGAAACTGCGTATGCTGGTGAGCCTTCAGCTGCGCTATCTGAAGCTATATCTTGCCTTGATCATGAGCCAAGCAAGGTTGCAGCAATGACAGCTTTGAAATCATTTCTGATTTTGAGTATTCAGATTCAGGTACGGTCGTATATTAATTTTTTAGATTCAGATATGGACTATTCATATAGGATTTTTGCAGGGTTGTCTTGTTCATCCCACCTATCTCCGCCTCCTCCTCCATCTACTGCCGTGCTTAGCTTCACTTTCTGACTGATATTTTGATGTTGCGTCACAGGTGAAGTACTCGCACTCGCAGGAGACGGGGAGCCCTACCAAGTGTAAGATCAAAATAAAGGACATGCTGCTGAGGAATAGAAAGAAGCAATAGCCTAATATATTCCAAAGACACGAAATGGAAAAGATAAAATAGATGTTGTGGTTGTTGACAAGGAGTCTGTTGGATCTATAAATAGGCATGGAATCGGAGCTAAGATTCTTTACGGAGAAAGAGCTTTGGGTCTTTATCTTGCCAAGCACAACAATAAAGAATCAACGGTACATACCATTTCCATTTTAATTTTCACATTAATTTGTTGCATTGTATAGTTAAATCAAAATGAATGGCTGGTCAGCTTACATATTGGCTAATTGACATTAAGTGTTTTACAGAGCAGTTAAGAGATTTGTTCATTTCATTGTTAGTTTTTATGATAGGCTAGAGACATGGTATTTTTTTCAAGCAGGGTATGTCTACAATCAATTAAAATATTAATAAATGCCCATGTTCTATTCTTTTGTCTGTAGGAGCACTTCTCTTCAGAATTTCTGAGCTTGAACAACTAATAAATTGTCTTTTTTCCGTGTGGCTTGTGACAACCCAGTGCTGCTCCCCTACTAACTGTGCTTGAGGTCTCACGAGCACTCGGAGGCTAGGGCGACGATCTTGTGGGACGACGCGCTACAGTCGGGAGGGGGGGGCTTCTAACACAAGTGCTACAACCTCTTCACCTGCAGCAGCCACTCGTTTGTGGCCGACTACCTCAACCAGCTCGCTTACAACAGCTTCGTGGGTGGGCTGAGGAGCCATCTCTCCGAGAAGGAATTGGAATTGCTAATTGAATCTACTGGTTCGGAGCTGTATGGTGCAACATCACATTATTTGAAGTGGGCTACTATCATTTTTTATCTTAGCTACTATTAAGCCATTGTTATTTTTTTGGCATCGTTCACTATCATCAACTACAAATGTATGTTATAGTGGAATGGACCAGACCAGAAGATAAAAACTGTATTATCAATATGGCTTACTTTATTGCTAGGCAAACATTTGATTACACCTGTCTATGGCTCTCGCAAGCAGCTTGCCATACATATTTTTCCATTGGAACATGGATATTTTTTATTATTATGTGCTTGCAATACAGGATATGCACCCCTTGAAACCTGATGAGAGATGGTTGACCATCTGAAACAAGGACTTGGAAAGGAGGGACATATTTTCACTTATATAACGTTCTGAAATTTATACAGTAAGCAAAGTAGTAGTGTTTTAGTATTGCAATTTGTATGTGCATATCATACATCTCCAAGAGATATCTTCTATAGAGGCATCATTTATAGAACTTTCTTGTAATCTTTGAGAAGCTGAGAGAAGCGTTGAAGAGTATTGAAATTTAGCACGGCGCACAAAGCACGTCACATGTTTTAGACACTGCTTAGCATCATGTGGAACTATGACAATCAGAGGATCCTCATGGATCACATTGTATTTTTCTAATTAAATCTTTTAGCAAGTTTTAATCATATCAACATGAAACTTCAGTGAGCAAGGTCGAGAAGGTCCCCGAGCACACTTTATGTATGGCTAGGATGGCAAATGGATTACAAAACATTTTCTCATAACAGGATAACACATATTTGTAGTTAAGTTATAGTGGTATTATATGTTTCCGTTGCAACGCATGGACACTGACCTATAACACTATAACACTTATTTGTACATAAGTTATAGTGATATTATATATTTCTGTTGCAACGCACGGGCATTCACCTAGTATTATCTTAAATATCTTAGTGAATGTTCTTAAATATTCATTCAACCTAAATCGTTTTATTTGCATAAGGATCTCTTATTTACTTTCTACTGAGAGATGGTTTCAAAACACATAATCCATAAAGAATAGTTTCATCAATTAGACAATTGAGGATCTTTCTATTTTATCTTATGTTTCCTCTATTAACTCAAATTCTAGTTACAAAGTTTAACTTTAACTTTTGAACTACCAAAATTGTGACATTACTATTTATTTACTTTAGGCAAATGTACTTTATAAAGAAAGGAAACCATTATTAAAAGACATTTTTAACTTGAATCTTTTGGAGAGATTTTATAAATCCCAAAACAGGATTTTTGGTGTCATATAAGGGCAAACTTTTTCCTCGATGGCGTCGAGCTCCTCCTCGCTCCATCCGGCGGCATAACCCTCGGCGATCACGAAGGAGTCGATCTCATCGAAATGTGAGACCATCTACCCTAGGGCCATGCTGCTCCTAAGGTACACGCCTTCGAGGGCTACCAACTCCACATGCCCAGGCAGCGCTCACCATTCGCTCGGACAAAAGCACCTCAGCGACGGAACCTCCCAAGATATTAGGCCCACCTACACCTGTCCTTGTCTCCAAGGACCTCAGACAGCCGCGCAGATGCACCTAACAGCTTGTTAGGACCTGGATCTTTCACCTTCTTCTTTATCTCCAGAGAACGATTTACCCAGATCACAGATATTACAACATAATCGGAGGATACGCGGAAAGATATATAATAACTTAGTTCATACACATTTATTTAAGTAGTAAGATAGAGAGTACTTATTACAATATAGTGTCTGAGTGCTAAAAACTTATTACATAACGAGAGGGTTTCAACTTTCCAACCTACAGCCTCACGGTTCTTCTTCCTGTTTGGGAACCACCTTAGTGCAGAAGCAACAAAAATCCGCGGGCTCTTCACCTAAAACAACATGGGCAAAGCCCTGAGTACGAAATGTACTTTCGCAAGTCTTACCCGACAAAATAAAAAGACTCTCAAGGATATGCTGGCTGATTAGAAATCAAGGTAAGGCTCATCAAAAATCAAGGACTCATTTTGCATAAAAGCTTACTAAAGTTGGTCCTTAAGCTTTCATTTTATTACCAAGATAAATAATTTCCTGAATCTAGATTGGCCTAGTCTAGAGCAATCACTTGGCCTAATCTAGTTTTCTTTTATTACTTCCCTTCAATTCAACTTTAACTTCTTGATCTACGGTAGTAAGTCGTAGAGTAGAGTCTCCTTAACCGAGGAGTACCGACGATTCGAACCGATTGAACCCATTTGGGGATCCCTAACCACACGACATATGTAGCACTTAACCCTTGCATATGCCAACCTGCACCCGGGTTTCTCAAGACCAGAACGGGTTCCCGCGACCCGAGAGTATAGATCACCCCACCGTCCAGCCGCTTGCCACGGAGGGTACAAGCTACTCTCGCCATCTCCCACGCCCAGTGCGGGCGAGCTGTTCTAGTATTGGTCCAACCAAGATTAGGCTTACCCTGTCCCATACCAGGGCATGTGGATAGTTATAAATTCTCTACTTACTAGCCTATGGCGGACGGTCCTTAATTGACACAGACGGAGACACTACACCAAGACTCTCTTCTCGTGCAAGTCACCCGCCCGGTCTCAATTTATCCAAACCTTTTTCCCATTTTTGGTACTCGACAGGGGTACTCTTTTCCAATGATGAACCCATCAACATCTTGATGACTCCATCACCATAAGTTTGTTTTCATTTTTCAACCAAAAACCCATAACTAGTGTAACACATCATTCTTTTATAAAAACAAATCATTTTTAAGTTCTTAAGCAGGGCTAAGCATTCTCAGTTCTTTTTATAAAACAGGGATCAGGAAATTTCCAAGGAAAGGTAATGCATCATTTTGTTTATCACACAACTCCTATCACCTAATGCATCATAGCAAGTGAGAAAAGCTTTTTAAACAACAAGGAAGGGGTAAATGCACCGGGGCTTGCCTTGCGTTTCCGGAAAGATTGGTCCTTCTCCACAAATGTCAAAATAGAGGTTTTCTTCTACTGAAGGCCCTTCAGGTTGAGAGACAACTTCTTCCTCTGCTGATACATCCCCTTCGTGCTCTATTCGAAATACAACATATGGATGCTTATGGTATGCCATGAATATGCAATTTATAACAAGGAAACAAGAAATGCTTTTCTTAAGAACAACTTTTCTTCATGGTGCTTATGAACCATGAGAGCTATCGGACTATAAGCCTTTTTAGCCTAGCATAACTATTACTATGCAGTGGCCAAGCTTAGCAAATCTTAACATTCTTAATTGAGCTTTTGGAACCTAACTTTACTCTTTTTTATATTAAACATGGGTGTTCTCTTGGGTTATAACTGGTTTTCTAATTAAACAATGCCCAAACCAGTTCAAACTTCACCTAAGGTTTTTAATAAATATATCAAGCTCACTCAAAGGTTTTCATGATTTTTGGAATTCCTAATACTCTTTTAAAATTTCTAAAAGCCTTTTCCAAGTACTTTTAAATATTAGATAATCTACTGGTTACAAGAAAAATCCTAAAACTATTTTTAATAAATTCTACTGGAATTTAGACATCTAACAAAATTGGTTTCATATTTTTACCATTTTTTTTACTATTTTATATAGATTTTGCAAGCTACGAGAAAAAGAAATGGAGAAACAATGAATAGTACTGGACCAAATCCGGCCCGAGTCGGCCCACGGACAGCAGAAGCGCACGCCTGCGCGACTTTGCAGAATCACCCGCAACGGATTAGCTATTCAATAAAGAGTCCTAGATACTATTCCCTGTGTCGCTGACTTCTTCACTTAAACCCTCCGCTTTTCTATTCTTCCCAAGCGCCAGTCCCCGACCGGACTCCGGTCGAACACCTGGCTGGACCGCGCGCGCTCACCACCGGCGACCCCTAACAACGGTAGCAAGCACATAGGCACCGTCCCAGAGGCCTCCCGGACATGCCACCGAGACTATTTCGACGAGCCCGCCCCTAGAGCTTGTCTGCTCGCGACGCTGGCGGAACCAGAACTCCGGCAAGTTCGTTCTGAGCAACAGAACGTGGTAGCGTTTAGAATAAGGGTAGGGAGAGCATCACTAGCTCACCAGAGGCGCGATACACATACAAATTTGAACGGAGCAAGTACTAAAGAGCCCGTCAACGTGAGGGGTGTTCACGGCGGCGTTCCCGGACGACAACATAGTGTTCTCGGAGTCTGTAGCGATAGCGTTCAATTGGCCTGGCCCGTGAGCATCCAGAGACCATAAGAATACTAAAACGAAACGTAGAGGAGTAGGATTTAACCTGGATCACTCTGGCCACAGCGAAGCTACACTCGGCAGCGTTGATGACCGTGTTCGGGAAAATCCAGTGACTGTGGGCTACAGGGAATGAAACGAGCTGGCTGAGGGTGGGTTGGGCGCGTAACAAAGAGATGGAATCGGGAGTGCCTTCAATTTAAAGGTCCCGGTCAGGCTTATCACGAACTTTGATTGGGGATCAGTTCACGGCGGCCTGGATATTTTACGGTGACTTGCTCACCGTGGCGCGCGAGGAGGAATTGGTTCGTGGGGGGTGGGGTAACTGACTGCTTGCCACGACCTTTACGACGTGGAGAATGCATGGTTGCGTGGCACAGCCGAGTGAAATGGCGAGCTCCGGTGATATCAACTTGGTCGACCGTGCGGGCAAGTGGGTATGACGGCCGAACCAGTTAGCGACCGAGTTCACCCCACCACTGATCTTTTCACCCTTCCCTAGTGTTATCCATTCCTTACTGAGCACGAATCTCCCAGGCGAAACTCGGATCCCAGCGCGAGTTCACCGGCGACGGGTGCACTGCACCGGCGATCTTCTTTAGACCACTGTTCATTCTGAATCTCCCTTCGAAGTCGCCTCACAACGCATGTTTGAGCCACTTTTACTCCTGGCTCTAGGCAGTAACACACCTACCTTCCTTTGACAAAGTTGTACTCCAATATATGGTCTCCAACCTTGTCACAGTGACCCAAGCCTTAACTCCACTGGATTAGTCACAACTTGGCTCCAAAATTGATCCAATGTCACTGATCATCCAATTTTCAGATTGTTTTAGTCTGACAGCCCAACTTTGGTGATGTTTTACACTGTGTTCCATATGGTTCTAGGGCTAAGTCCCTTACATAACTTTATACTACTATAGTAGCTCTACATCTTTGCTATTATGGTCCTTATCAAAATGTTTATGGATTCCAAGTTGCAAATGTCCAAAGATGAGTAAAACACACTATTTCAGGGTTGCTACTCTAGGAGTGCTGGTGAAACTTTGCATTTTACCCTAATTTTTACTACTAAACTTGGAAATCTCCAAATATAGAAGTGGCTTAGTTTTTGTTACTCTACAACTTCAGTATATAAACCTTTGGCAAAAAGTGGCCAAAACTCAAAATCCTTTCTAGGGCACTAATTAGGGTTTCTGGGCTCAAAATCACTTTTATTAGATCTCATCTCTTCAACCCTCTTACCCCTTGGGCACCACCACCCAACTTAGCAAGACCACTTCTTTATCCTTAAAGTATGGAGTCAACATGCTACTAGCTTAGGGTAACTCTATCTCTCCTACCCATTTGAGCATTAGACTTAAGCTAAGTCCTATACACAAACAACATCACATCACCCATTCTTTTGAGATTTTACCTAGTGAATGCATTCTAAATGTATCACAAGCAATGAAATGCCCATGCATATGATGCCATGTGAGTGTTTTAGTTCTCGTAACACCAGGGGTGTTACATCCTCTCCCCCTAAAAAGAATCTCGTCCCGAGATTTAAAGCTCCTAACGAAGTATCAGAAAAGGAAACGTGTCACAACTTTATTTCCTATTTTCTCTTACAAGGCAGGGGTGGGCAGGTGCCTCTCTGTACTTCTCACCAATTACCGACTATACATAATTTAAAGCTTACAAGAACTTAAAAACTCAGGAAAACGCTCTTGCAGATATTCTTCTGATTCCCATGTGGCTTCATCTTCTGTGTGCTGGCTCCATTGCACTTTATAAAATTTGATGGTTCTTCTTCGAGTAACTCATTCTTTCTGGTCCAAAATTCGAATTGGATATTCTGAATAAGTTAAGTCCCGTTCCAGGTTGACATCTGATATGTCTGTGATTTGATCGGGTACTTGAAGACACTTCTTTAGCTGAGACACATGAAATACATTGTGCACCGCAGTCAAAGATTCTGGTAATTGGGGCTTATATGCCACCTCCCCACATCGCTCGAGAATAGGAAAGGGACCAATATATCGAGGTGCTAACTTCCCTTTGACCCCGAAACGAGCAACTCCTTTCATAGGGGATACCTTCAAATAAACATAATCCCCAACTTCAAACATTAAGGGTCGTCGCCTTTGATCAGCATAGCTTTTGTGGCGAGACTGTGCCTTCTTTAGGTTACGTTGAATACACTGAACCTTTTCTTCGGCTTCTCTTACCAAATCGGGTCCAAAGAACCACCTCTCTCCCGGTTCAGACCAATTCAAAGGTGTTCTACACCTTCGACCATACAATGCTTCGAATGGTGCCATTTGGATGCTATTCTGATAACTATTGTTATAAGAGAACTCAGCAAGGGGCAAATAACTATCCCACTTTTCTGGAAACTCTAGAATGCAAGCCCTCAACATGTCTTCTAGTATTTGGTTAACCCTCTCGGTTTGCCCACTTGTTTGAGGATGGTAGGCTGAACTATGGATTAACTTGGTACCCAGGGATCTATGCAATTCTTCCCAAAACCTGGATACAAACTACGGTCCTCTGTCTGATATGATGGTTCTTGGAGCACCATGAAGACTCAAAACACGGCCAATATTCAACTCTGCGTAAGTAGAAGCTGAATATGTAACCTTCACAGGGAGAAAATGCGCAGATTTGGTGAGGCGATCAACAATCACCCAAATAGAATCGTACCCTTTTTGAGGTTCTGGGTAGACTGGTAATAAAATCCATACTTATATCATCCCATTTCCAGCTCGGTACAGGTAATGGCTGCAAAGGGCCAACAGTCTTCATATGCACAGCCTTTACTCGTTGACAAGTATCACACATCGCCACGTAGCGAGCAATTTCTATTTTCATTTTGGTCCACCAATAGCGTTGTTTCAGATCTTGATACATCTTGGTACTTCCCGGATGAATAGAATATCGCGAGAGATGGGCTTCATCTAAGATCTGTTGGCGAAGCTTAGTGTCCTTGGGTACTACTATTCGATCTTTAAACCATAAAACTCCTTGAGCATCTTCCCTAAAACAGGTTGTTTTACCAGCTTCCATTATCTCTCGGATTTGCTTTATGCCTTTATCTGTTTTCTGAGTGTCCATAATTTTCTGGGGAAAAACAGATGTGAGCTTTAGATGCAATATAGTTCCTTGTTGGGCCATCCCCAGATTTAACCTTTCCATTTCTTGGCATAAAGTATAGATGGCCATTTGGCACTAACACGATGGGCCAGCCCAGGCACGACACGAAAAAGCACGGCCCAGGCACGACCCAGCCCGACTAGTATAGTGCCAGTGCCTGGCACGGCACGACTATAGTGCCGTGCCTGGGCCACCATCTCGACCCGTAGTGCTGGCACGGGCACGACATGGTTACATTTTTATTTTAAAAATAATAAATTACATATATTTAGCATAGAATTCAACATATAACACAATAAAAATGTAGTCGCATTGGCTAGATGGGTGTGTTTAAGTCTCTCATACACTAGGTTGTAGGTTCAAACCCCCGCAGCTACATATTTTTTGCTAAATTATACAATATACTCCCATTAGGCACGACACGGTTAGTGAGGCGGGCCTGACGGGCCGTGCCTATACCGGGCCATGCTGGGTCGAGCCGTGCCGGCCTGTTTGGCCATCTATAGCATAAAGTAGTATTGGTCAGACTTGCAGTAAGGCGATGACAAGAGGCTTTGCGGCTTAGAGCATCAGCCACCACATTAGCCTTTCCGGGGTGGTAATGAACCTCTAAATCATAATCCTTGATTAGCTCAAGCCATCTTCTCTGCCTCATATTCAATTCTGATTGAGTAAAAATATACTTCAAACTTTTATGATCAGTATAAACGTGGCATACGTTACCCAATAGATAATGACGCCAAATCTTAAGAGCATGAACCACAACTGCCAATTCTAAGTCATGTGTTGGGTAATGCTCGTCATGACGCCTTAGCTGTCTGGACGCATAAGCTATTACCCGACCTTCTTGCATCAGTACACATCCAATACTAATGCCTGATGCGTCACAATATACATCGAATGGCTTCTCAATATCTGGTTGAGCCAATATGGGTGCAGTGGTCAACAATTTCTTTAATTGCTCGAAGGCTTCATTACACTTGGAAGACCACTTAAACTTGACATCATTCTTCAATAATTCCGTAATTGGTTTGACCAGCTTGGAGAAGTCAGGGATGAATCTACGATAATAACCAGCTAGTCCAAGAAAACTTCTAACTTGATGTACTGTAGTAGGAGATTTCCATTCAAGAACAACCCTCACTTTGCTGGGATCAACTGCAATTCCATCCGCTGATAGAATATGACCCAGAAATTGAATTTCCTCTAACCAAAACGCGCACTTGCTAAACTTAGCATAGAGCTGATGTTCCCTTAAGCGCGTTAGCACAATTCGTAGATGCTCTGCATGTTCCTTCTTAGTCTTGGAATATATTAGAATATCATCAATGAACACTACTACAAACTTATCCAGCTCCGACATAAATACCGAATTCATAAGATATGTGAAATGAGCTGGAGCATTAGTTAACCCAAAGGACATAACCAAATACTCAAATAATCCATACCGAGTAGTGAAAGCAGTCTTGGGTATATCCTCTGGACGAACTCTTATTTGATGATAGCCTGATCTAAGATCAATCTTGGAGAATACCTGGGCTCCAGTAAGCTGATCAAATAGAAGATCAATCCTGGGAAGAGGATACTTGTTCTTAATGGTAACCTCATTGAGGGGCCATAGCATTTGATCCTTCTTCTTTACGAATATAGCTGGGCAGCCCCATGGTGAAGAACTTGGTCTAATAAACCCCTTGTCCATCAATTCTTGTAACTGGGTCTTTAATTCAGCCAACTCATTTGGAGGCATGCGATAAGACCTTCTTGATATGGGAGCAGCTCCAGGCTTCAACTCAATTACAAACTCCACATCCCTCTCAGGGGGTAATCCTGGCAATTCTTCGAGGAACACATCTGAAAATTCACATACTACTGGAATGCCTTGCAACTCCTTTACTACAGCTCCAAAAGCTCTTCCAGTTACTTTGGTTGGGGCAGGCACATGAATTAGCAATCTACTTCCTCCATGGCCAGGGTACAACTGGACAGTTCGTTGGCTAGTATCAATAACAGCCTTATTTTGGGCTAACCAATTCATGCCCAAAATGACATCTAAGTCTTGTCCCTTTATGATTATCATGATGGTGGGGAAACTATGGCCTCCCATTTCTATCACCACCTGGGGCACTATTTCCTTAGTGTATAGTCTACCCCCGGGTGACTGTATCACAATACCCCTTGATGACTCTTCGATGGGTATGCAATGATTTTGAACAAAATTTTTACTTATGAAGGTGTGTGATGCGCCAGAATCAAAAAGTATAACTGCAGGATGATTGGTGACAGAAAACGTACCCATTAGCACAGACTCTCCATCCGGGGTTGTAGCTACTTGCGTGTAATAAACCCGTCCAGTCCTCCTTTCACCTTTGCCTGTCTGGTTGCTTGCTGCAGTATTCTTGCTCTGGTTTGAATTGGTATTTCTCGTTGCCCTTTGAAAGTTCTGCTGGTTTTGCTTGGGATAGGGGCAATCCTTAATAAAGTGGCCAGTCTTCCCACAATTGAAACAGGCAGTTGATGAACTGGGTAGGGCCGGAAGACGAGTACCAGGGGCACCCGGCTGAGCAGTCTTAGTGGGAACAGTAGATGGGCGAATAAAAACTGGCTATTTAAATGGATATGAGGGTGGACGAGGAGAAGCACGATTCTGATTGAAGGGACGGATAACAAATCTTGTTCGCTTCTCAGGGGCCCGAGACGATCCTTCTCCACCTTCACGTCCAAATCTCTTTGTTTTTCCTTGTCCTGAGTTCTTGGCTTCTACGGATATTGCTGTACTCACGGCTTGGGTGAAGGTGAGACCCAAGCACGCAACCATCTTCCTTTGCAATCGGTCATTCAGGCCTCTCATGAAACAATTTCTTTTCTTTAGATCTGTATTCACTTGGTCTATAGCATACTGGGATAAGTGATTAAACTTTGCAAGGTATTGCATCACGGTGTCATTACCTTGCCTTAGCTGCACAAATTCCTCAAACTTCATTTGCAAAATGTCGTCTAGAATATAATGGTCTCTGAAGGCCAGCTTGAATTCAGCCCAGGTGACTACATGATCTTCTGGTTGTATGGCAACAAAATTCGCCCACCATGTACTTGCGGGACCTCGCAGCTGCTGGGCGGCGAATAGAGGCTTCTGAGTTTCGATACAATGGATTAGACTGTACTTTTGCTCCATGACACGGAGCCATTCATTCGCTTCCAGAGGTTCTTCTGCCTTCACAAACACAGGTGGACGAGTTTCCAAAAAGTCTGCATAGGTGGTTTCTCTTGGCATGTGATTTGGTCCATGGCCCCCATGTTGGTTGTTCTGATTCCCCGCCATCTCACGGAGAAGTCTAGCATTATCAGCCGTTGCATTTAACAATGCAGCAATGGCCTTGGCCAACGTCGGAGGCACAGGTGGTGGAATGGGAGCTTCCTCCCCTCCCCCACGAGAGGTTCTAGCTTCATCCTGCCCTCGAGTTCTCATTGGCATCTGAAGAGAAAAAACACACTTTATTATTACACCATAACAACTACATGCCTTTGTTACATTATTTAAACCCTTTCTTAATACAGACTCTGGTCTCAAACCAAACTTACTATCCTCTCAAGAAACAACCTACTACAATGCTATTTTAACCCTACACGCCGTTCATCGTACGGAACCCTCCATAGGTTTCGGAAGGACATCCCTCCTCATGATCCACTAGAGGAGGAGCTGCAGGGATGTTCAGGATGTCCTCCAGTCCTCCCTCACCGGCTTGTGGAGCACCAGCTTCCACTGCAGCATTCTCTGGCGGTACGTATGGGTGTAGTTGATCGTACAACACGTACACACCCTCATGCAGAACGTTGTATCGCACCTGCAGATCTTCCAAAGCCACACGCAGCTCATCCACTCGGATTTGAGCAGCTGCTTCACAATTCCATGCTATGGATCGAGAGCTGGTGGCCCAATCTATGGCGTCATCCCGCTTCCTAACCTCCATTTGCAGAAGCTCAACCTCCCTTGTTAGCTCTGTAATGCGACGATTAGCATTTGTTCGCTCCTGACTACTGTGCCTAAGTTCAGTGGTGAGTCGCTGCACCCTTGCCTCCAGTTCCCCTATGGGGTCATTACTCCCACTGTTGCTTCCTTCATGGCGGGGAGCTAGCTGATGATGAGGGACACCCCGTGGTCTAGCAGCCTTCCATTGTGTGGTCTTGGTGCGTGCCATTTACTACAAGCTAGAGGGAAAGGTATTTAATATTGTGTAAACATGATGCATGCTTCGTCCTACTATCATAGGAATCAACTAACTATTGATCCCATATATTCCCACTATATATAGAACCTATTATTTTGCACTCTGGCACCCATCTTCCTAGAGGGTAAGTTACTACCATAATAGATCAAGGTAAGAATGAAAGAATATCTTAAGGAAAGTTCTTTAAAACATTTTGAAGTACTAAGTAATGTCTTAAGATATGGGTATTCGCTCCGATACCAGCTGCGGCGGAACCTCCCAAGATATTAGGTCCACCTGCACCTGTCCTTGTCCCCAAGGACCTCAAACAGCCGCACAGATGCACCTAACAGCTTGTTAGGACCTGGATCTTTCACCTTCTTCTTCATCTCCCGAGAACGATTTACCCAGATCACAGACATTACAACATAATCGGAGGATACGCGGAAAGATATATAATAACTTAGTTCATACACATTTATTTAAGTAGTAAGATAGAGAGTACTTATTACAATATAATGTCTGAGTGCTAAAAACTTATTACATAACGAGAGGGTTTTAGCTTTCCAACCTACAGCCTCATGATTCTTCTTCCTGTTTGGGAACCACCTTAGTGCAGAAGCAACAAAAATCCGCGGGCTCTTCACCTAAAACAACATGGGCAAAGCCCTAAGTACGAAATGTACTTTCGCAAGTCTTACCCGACAAAATAAAAAGACTCTCAACGATATGCTGGCTGATTAGGAATCAATGTAAGGCTCATCAAAAATCAAGGACTCATTTTGCATAAAAGCTTACTAAAGTTGGTCCTTAAGCTTTCATTTTATTACCAAGATAAATAATTTCCTGAATCTAGATTGGCCTAGTCTAGAGCAATCACTTGGCCTAATATAGCTTTCTTTTATTACTTCCCTTCAATTCATCTTTAACTTCTTGATCTACGGTAGTAAGTCATAGAGTAGAGTCTCCTTAACCGAGGAGTACCGACGATTCGAACCGATTGAACCTAGCTGGGGATCCCTAACCACACGACATATGTAGCACTCAACCCTTGCATATGCCAACCTGCACCCGGGTTTCTCAAGACCAGAACGGGTTCCCGCGACCCGAGAGTATAGATCACCCCACCGTCCAGCCTCTTGCCACAGAGGGTACAAGCTACTCTCGCCATCTCCCACGCCCAGTGCGAGCGAGCTGTTCTGGTATTGGTCCAACCAAGATTAGGCTTACCCTGTCCCATACCAGGGCATGTGGATAGTTATAAATTCTCTACTTACTGGCCTATGGCGGACGGTCCTTAATCGACACAGACGGAGACACTACACCGAGACTCTCTTCTCGTGCAAGTCACCCGCCCGGTCTCAATTTATCCAAACCTTTTTCCCATTTTTGGTACTCGACATGGGTACTCTTTTCCAATGATGAACCCATCAACATCTTGATGACTCCATCACCATAAGTTTGTTTTCATTTTTCAACCAAAAACCCATAACTAGTGTAACACATCATTCTTTTATAAAAACAAATCATTTTTAAGTTCTTAAGCAGGGCTAAGCATTCTCAGTTCTTTTTATAAAACAGGGATCAGGAAATTTCCAAGGAAAGGTAATGCATCCATTTGTTTATCACACAACTCCTATCACCTAATGCATCATAGCAAGTGAGAAAAGCTTTTTAAACAACAAGGAAGGGGTAAATGCACTGGGGCTTGCCTTGCATTTTCGGAAAGACTGGTCCTTCTCCACAAATGTCAAAATAGAGGTTTTCTTCTACTGAAGGCCCTTCAGGTTGAGAGACAGCTTCTTCCTCTACTGATACATCCCCTTCGTGCTCTATTCGGAATACAACATATGGATGCTTATGGTATGCCATGAATATGCAATTTATAACAAGGAAACAAGAAATGCTTTTCTTAAGAACAACTTTTCTTCATGGTGCTTATGAACCATGAGAGCTATCGGACTATAAACCTTTTTAAGCCTAGCATAACTATTACTATGCAGTGGCCAAGCTTAGCAAATCTTAACATTCTTAATTGAGATTTTGGAACCTAACTTTACTCTTTTTTATATTAAACATGGGTGTTCTCTTGGGTTATAACTGGTTTTCTAATTAAACAATGCCCAAACCAGTTCAAACTTCACCTAAGGTTTTTAATAAATATATCAAGCTCACTCAAAGGTTTTCATGATTTTTGGAATTCCTAATACTCTTTTAAAATTCCTAAAATCCTTTCCAAGTACTTTTAAATATTAGATAATCTACTGGTTACAAGAAAAATCCTAAAACTATTTTTAATAAATTCTACTGGAATTTAGACATCTAACAAAATTGGTTTCATATTTTTACCATTTTTTACTATTTTATCTTGATTTTGCAAGCTACCAGAAAAAGAAATGGAGAAACAATGAATAGTATTAGACCAAATCCGGCCCGAGTCAGCCCACGGACAGCAGAAGCGCGCACCCGCGCTCGCGCCCGCGCGACTTTGCAGAAACACCCGCAACGGTTTAGCTATTCAATAAAGAGTCCTAGATATTATTCCCTGTGTCGCTGACTTATTCACTTAAACCCTCCGCTTTTCTATTCTTCCCAAGCGCTGGTCCCCGACCGAACTCCGGTCGAACACCTGGCTAGACCATGCGTGCTCACCGCCAACGACCCCAAACAACGGTAGCAAGCACACAGGCACCGTCTGAGAGGCCTCCCGGACATGCCACTGAGACTATTTCGACGAGCCTGCCCCTAGAGCTTGTCTGCTCGCGACGCCGGTAGAACCAGAACTCCGGCAAGTTCGTTCCGAGCAACATAACGCGGTAGCGTTTAGAATAAGGGTAGGGAGAGCATCACTGGCTCACCAGTGGCGCGATACACACATGAATTTGAACAGAGCAAGTACTAAAGAGCCCGTCAACGTGAGGGGTGTTCACGGCGGCGTTCCCGGACGACAACGTAGTGTTCTCGGAGTTCTGTAGCGATAGCGTTCAATAGGCTGGGCCCGTGAGCATCCAGAGACCATAAGAATACTAAAACAAAACACAGAGGAGTAGGATTTAACCTGGATCACTCTGGCCACGGCGAAGCTACACTAGGCGGCGTTGATGACCGTGTTCGGGAAAATCCGGTGACTGTGGGATACGAGGAATGAAACGAGCTGGCTGAGGGTGGGTTGTTCGCGTAACAAAGAGACGGAATTGGGAGTGCCTTCAATTTAAAGGTCCCAGTCGGGCTTATCAAGAATTTCGATTGGGGATCAGTTCACGGTGGCCTGGATATTTTACGGTGACTTGCTCACCGTGGCGCGCGAGGTGGAATTGGTTTGGGGGTGGTAACTGACTGCTTGCCACGACCTTTACGACGTGGATAATGCATGGCTGCGTGGCACGACCGAGTGAAACGGCGAGCTCCGGTGATATCAACTTGGCCGACTGCGCGGGGCAAGTGGGTATGACAGCCGGACCAGTTAGCGACCGAGTTCACCCCACCACTGATCTTTTCACCCTTCCCCAGTGTTATCCATTTCTTACTGAGCACGAATCTCCTAGGCGAAACTCGGATCCCAACGCGAGTTCACCGGCGATGGGTGCACTGCACCGGCGATCTTCTTCAGACCACTGTTCATTCTGAGTAAAACACACTATTTCAGGGTTGCTACTCTAGGAGTGCTGGTGGAACTTTGCATTTTACCCTAATTTTTACTACTAAACTTGGAAATCTCCAAATATAGAAGTGGCTTAGTCTTTGTTACTCTACAACTTTGGTATATAGACCTTTGGCAAAAAGTGGCCAGAACTCAAAATCCTTTCTAGGGCACTAATTAGGGTTTCTGGGCTCAAAATCACTTTTAATAGATCTGATCTCTTGAACCCTCTTACCCCTTGGGCACCACCACCCAACTTAGCAAGACCACTTCTTTATCCTTAAAGTATGGAGTCAACATGCTACTAGCTTAGGGTAACTCTCTCTCTCTCCTACCCATTTGAGCATTAGACTTAAGCTAAGTCCTATACACAAACAACATCACATCACCCATTCTTTTGAGATTTTACCTAGTGAATGCATTCTAAATGTATCACAAGCAATGAAATGCCCATGCATATGATGCCATGTCAGTGTTTTAGTTCTCGTTGGAGTGGAGTCTATTACTCTTGTATTGAATGCAATGCGTTGAATGCTTGGATGGTTGGAGTGGAGGTGGTTGGGGAGTATTTATAGCCCCCAACCACCAAACAACCGTTGGGGTTGGGCTGCTGTCGATGGGCGCACCGGACAGCCCGATGCGCCAGCCACGTCACCCAACCGCCATGGTTTGACCGTTGGAGCTTTGTCTTCTAGGGGCACCGGACAGTCCGGTGTCGCAACGGACAAGTACTGTGCACTGTCCGGCGCGCCTCTGGTGGCTAATCTGACTTCTGCGTGCATTGTAGCGTTTGCAGGTGTCCGTTGCAGTCGACCATTGCGCTGGTAGCCGTTGCTCCGCTGGCGCACCGTACAGTCCGATGAATTATAGCGGAGTGGCGCTGCAGAAACCCGAAGGTGGCCAGTTCGGAGTTACGGTCCTGGTGCACCGGACACTGTCCGGTGCGCCAGACCAGGGCACACTTTGGTTCTTTTGCTCCTTTTCTTTTGAACCCTAACTTTGATCTTTTATTGGTTTGTGTTGAACCTTTATGCACCTGTGGAATATATAATCTAGAGCAAACTAGTTAGTCCAATTATTTGTGTTAGTCACTCAACCACCAAAATTATTTATAGGAAAAGGTTGAACCATATTTCCCTTTCAATCTCCCCTTTTTGTGATCGATGCCAACACAAACCAAAGCAAATATATAAATGCAGAATTGAACTAGTTTGCATAAGGTAAGTGCATAGGTTGCTTTGAATTAAACCAATTTATAGTTTCATTAGATATGCATGGTTTGCTTTCTTTTTATTTTAACATTTTGGACCACGCTTGCACCACTTGTTTTGTTTTTGCAAATCCTTTTGAAAAATCTTTTCAAAGTCTTTTTGCAAATAGTCAAAGGTATATGAATAAGATTTCGAGAAGCATTTTAAAGATTTGAAATTTTCTCCCCCTGTTTCAAATGCTTTTCCTTTGACTTAACAAAACTCCCCCTGAATGAAATTCTCCTCTTAGTTTTCAAGAGGGTTTTAATAGATACCAATTAAAACTTATACTTGGGATGCTTTTGAAAATGTATCAATTGAAAATCAACATACCAATTTTGAAATGTATCAACTAAAAATTTTCATCATAGGATACCAATTGAAAAGACAAACATAAATCATCATTTTCGAAAATTTTTGAAGTTTGGTGGTGCGGTCCTTTTGCTTTGGGCTTAATATTTCTCCCCCTTTGGCATTAATCGCTAAAAATGGAGACTTTGAGAGCCCTTTTACTTTCTCCTCATTGGTACATGAAATATAAGTGAAGATTATACCAATCGAAGAGTGATGTGGAGTGACGGCGAGGGGTAGATAATACCGATAGAGTGGAGTGGAAGCCTTGTCTTCGCCGAAGACTCCATTTCACTTTCGATCTACGATTTAGCATAGAGATATACTTGAAACACATTATTCGTAGACATAAAAGAGATATGATCAAAGGTATATATATGAGCTAGGTGTGCAATGTTTGAATCAAAGTTCTGAGAATCAAGTATATTTAGCTCATTCCTAAGTTTGCTAAAGGTTTTCTCATCTAATGGTTTGGTAAAGATATCGGCTAATTGTTATTTGGTGCTAACAAAAGCTATCTCGATATCCCCCTTTGTTGGTGATCCCTCAAAAAGTGATACCGATTGTCTATGTGCTTAGTGCAGCTGTGTTCAACGGGATTATCCGCCATGCGGATTGCACTCTCATTGTCACATAGGAGGACTTTGCTCAATTTGTAGCCATAGTCCCTGATGGTTTGCCTCATCCAAAGTAATTGCGCGCAACAATGGCCTGCGGCAATGTACTCAGCTTCGGCGGTAGAAAGAGCTACTGAGTTTTGTTTATTTGAAGCCCAAGACACCAGGGATCTCCCCAGAAACTGACAAGTCCCTGATGTCTCTTCCTATCAATTTTACACCCTGCCCAATCGGCATCTGAATAGAACCTATTAAATTAAATGTGGATCCCTTGTGGTACCAAAGACCAAATTAGGCACAAGAACTCGGGCAGATTAACACGGCACGTGTTCGACGCGCCCTGGCAACGCCAGAGCAAGCCCCGGCGCTCGGCCCCGCGCACGCCGCGTCAACCCCCACTACTAGAAATATGCTTATTTAAGACATACATCTTAAGTCAAATATTAGTGCATTTTATAGAAGCGTCTTTTATCATACGGTGCTGAGTAAGGTAAGACGGTTTGTTGGACATCCGTCTTTAATGAAGAAAGTTTTTGAGACAGATATATGGTTGGAAATATCTTATATTGATTTAATACAGTTTGATTTTGAAAACCAGCGCAAATAAATATACCTTTTGATGCATTAAGTTTACAAGAAGTGTCTTTTATTTTGGTTAGTATATTAGACACTTCTGTATATGAAACCATCTCAAATAAAGATATTATTAGAGTCATCTAGACTATACAAATTGTCTTAGATGTTAGTGAGTATACTAGAAACTTGTAAACATAAAACCGTCTCGTATGATATTTCTGATAAGACATATTGTGAAAAAATGTAGTCAATAGTAAATTCTGATTAGATTGAACTAAACATTTTTTGAATTTAAAATGAACTAGTTAGCTAACTGTATGTTCGTACGGTTTCTATATATCATATAGGTAAAAAATCTTGCTTAAATAAGAAACTTCTTCAAATAAAATTATACATTTGAAATATGATTATTTTTTATTTTCTCATTAACAATATATTCATAGTTATAATATCGTCGCTTTGTACTGTATAAGCAACCTGATAAGCGGTGGTTAATGGAACGGATATTTCTCTTTATATCTGTAATGCACATATATACAATACGTTTTATTAGTTTAGCAGAAGCAGCCATGTAGCATAGTGGTTAAGCACTATGGGTGTTGTTGGTGGCATCTTGAGTTCAATCCCCCAACACCTCCAATTTTACACTCAATTTTTTTGCAGGGGTTGCAGGCCTGGTGGGCGGCGGGTCCACGGCGCGGCGCGCGGACTAGGCTACAGGCGCAGACTGGGCCAGAACGCGGAACACGGCCTGGTGGGCGGCGAGCCCACGGCGCGCCGCGCAGCGCAGACCGCGGACTCATACTCAGACTGGGGTGACTGTGTGGCAGCTCGGGCCCACTTGGCGGGTCCAGATTTATAGATAAACTCAAAACACCCCTATAAATACATATATGACTTTCCTTTGATGATTCCATCCTAACTTCACGTCGAAGTTTGAGTTCCTCTCTAGTTCTGTGAAGGAATTTCTTCTCATCCATTCATCTTTCAGGGTAACTTAGTTGCGATTAAAATATTTCATGTAGCCCTACTAGTTTATTAAATATGTGATATTGTTTATATTACATATTTGTTTTAATTCCTTCAAAAATTATGTTAGGATTGTATTAATTTTGCATGCATAGTAACATTACTATTTTAATTATGACAAATGTTTTAATTATTTAATTATTTAATAAATTGTTTATTTGTTAGTTATTAAAATAACTTTCTAATATATAAAAACCTAACAAACTACCTAGTTTGTTTTTCCCTATATAATCTCATGTTGTTTGCATCTAGTTTATGAGGCAATATAATATGAATCTTTAATTATTTTTTCAGATATGGACCGAGAGCAATGGATGTATGTAATTGATCGGTCTGGTATCAATTATTTCCGTCATGTGCAAGGGTTCCTAAATGTGGCTGAAAAACATCGATTAGATAATAAGGCAACAACTATCTTATGCCCTTATGTGGACTGTAGAAACTTTGATCCAATTATCGACTCACGTGTAATCCTCGGACACTTGATAATGCGTGGTTTTACATCTGGGTACACATGCTGGACAAATCATGGTGAATGTTCTATTCATGATAACAATGGAAACAATGAGGCTCCTTTAGATACTAATGGCAGTCCTATGGATACTAATGAGGCGAATGACCATTATGTGCATATCCAAGATACAAAAAGTCATTTTGCGGACGCGACGATTGTTGATGTGTCTGTCGATCATCTGGAATACATGATACATGATGTTACTGTAACTCGTAATTTGAGTGAGGCTCAAGCATCACAAGTACGTGAGATACTAGTTCGAGAGCGTGAGACACCATTATATCCGGGAAGCAGTGATAATCGACTGAGTTTTACTACTCAACTTCTACGATTCAAGGTGGCTAGTGGATGGAGTGATAAGAGCTTTACAGATTTGTAAAATTTTTTAGCAGACAAGCTTCCTAAAGGGAATATGGTGCCACGAAGCATAGCTAAAGCAAAGAAGATTTTGTGTCCTATTGAGTTGAAATATGAAAAAAATACATGTTTGCCCCAACGATTGCATTATATATTGGGGAAAGCATAAGAACAACATATCGTGTCCAACATGTGACACATCACGCTACAAGAAGATTGATAGCCTAGAGGAATTAGGCTCCAATGAGAAGAAAAAGATTCCTGCAAAGGTTTTCTGGTACTTCCCTGTGATACCTCATCAGAAATACTTTTTGCTAATCCAGCAAGTGCAAAACTTTTGTGTTGGCATGCTGACGAACGTAAGAAGGATGGAAAGTTGAGGCACCCTACAGATGCTTCACAATGGAGAGAAATTGATAGTAAGTATGAAATATTTGCAAAAGAATCACGGAATATTCGATCCGCTCTCATCACCGATGGTATGAATCCATTTGGCAATATGACCACTACCCATAGCACATGGCCAGTATTATTAAGCATATATAACCTGTCACCTTGGTTATGTATTAAATAGAAGTACATCATGTTGTCAGTATTGATCCCTGGACCAAAACAGCCGGGCAATGATATTGATGTGTATCTTGAGCCGTTGGTACAAGACCTGTTGAAGCTATGGGAAACTGGTGTTGAAGTTTGGGATGCTTGTAAGAAAGAATATTTTAACTTGAGGGCCTTGCTTTTTTGTACCATCCATGACTATAAAGGCCTTGGAAACATTTCAGAATTATCCACTCAGAGATACAAAGCATGCTATATTTGTCAAGAGAATACAAATAGTCGTTATCTAAAAAACAGTAGAAAATTGTATACCTGGGACATCGTAGGTGGACACGCATAAATCATCCATACCGAAAGAATGTTGATGCATTTGATGGGAGTATTGAAAATAAAAAGGCTCCATCACGCAGGCCTGGACATGTGGTTTATGAGAGTGTGAATGACATCGAAAATAAGTTCGGGAAACACAATTTAACATTGTCTAGAATTTGGAAGAAAAATCCATATTTTGGAGGTTACCTTATTGGCGCGATCTAAGTGTGCATCATTGTCTTGATCTTATGCATATTGAGAAGAGTGTGTGTGTGAAGCTTTTATTGGTACAATTTTTAACATAAAAGGGAAAACTAAGGACAACACCTACACCCAGTGTGACCTTGATGAGCTGAACATTGAAAAACCCCAGGAATGGTATACTCTGACCAAGGAGGAAAAAAATTAAAGTTTTTGATCTGTTACATGATGTGAAAGTTCCATCTGGTTATTCAGCAAATATTAGAAGACTCGTGTCAAATAAAGACCTAAAACTGTTAGGTATGAAAACTCATGACTGCCATGTTTTAATGACTCAGATCCTCCCCGTGGTCCTCCTTGGGTCTTTCAAGCATATCAAAATACGAGACACTGTCATTAGACTATGCTATTTCTTTAATGAAATAAATTCAAAGGTGCTAGATATTGAAGCCCTTGACAACTTACAAAGGGAATTGGTTCAAACTTTATGCCAAATTGAGATGTACTTCCCACCTTCATTCTTCGACATCATGGTACATTTGACTGTGCATCTAGTTGAAGAGGCTAAGATTTGTGGGCCGCATTTCTTACATTACATGTATCCGATCGAAAGGTTCACGGGAATCTTGAAACGTTTTGTTAGGAATAAGGCACGCCTGGAGGGTTCTATTACAGAAAGTTATGTAATTGAGAGTGTCATCGATTTCTGTGTGGACTACATGGATGAGGTGGCACCGATTGGCCTTCCACTGTCACGCCATGAGGGAAGACTTAAAGGGCAAGGGGGACTTGGATTGAGCACAGAGATACCAGATCAAGAATTGCTCCATAAAGCTCATTTCTTGATCCTTCAATCCGCTGAAGATGTTACAAAGTACATTGACAAACACAAGAAACGATTGAGAAAGAAAAACCCAGAAATGGTGGACGATAACATTGTGAGGCTCCATAACAAAGAGTTTTGTGATTGGTTTCAAAAGCGGTGTGAAACGAAGGTACCAAAGAATGAGACTATGAGACGGTTGGCACAGGGACCCTCGTCCATTGTAGTGACATGGTAGAGTTACGACATTAATGGATACACTTTATACACAGTACAACAAGATGGTAAAAGCACCCGACAAAACAGTGGAGTTTGCAACGACGCGATAACTGAGGTGTTTGATCGCAATAAAAAATCGTCATATCTAAGGAAGGACATGTATTATGGACAATTAGAACACATCTGGGAGTTGGACTACACACTTTTCAAGCAAGTTGTTTTTCTTTGTAAGTGGTTCAACCCTAAAGGTGTTGTCGTTGACCCAAAATATGAGGTTACCACTATAGATTTTAGACGAGAAGCTTACAAGGATGATCCATTTATTCTTGCAAAGCATGCAAATCAAGTTTTCTATATCGATGATCTTGCAAACAGGCATCATCGAGTGGTGCTCAGGGGGAAAAGAAGAATTGTTGGTGTTGAAAATGTAAATGACGAAGAAGATTATGACCTCTTTAGTAATATGAGTAATTTAGATAATATGGTCATAGATATGGATTGAGTTTGGACTTAATGTAAATTATTATTGTTCTAATTTCTATATATTAACGGATGCTTATTATTCTGCATCGCTGCATATTATAATTTCTATCTACATACGTATATTCTAATAAACAGAAAAATGTGACTCCACCTATCCTCAATTCACCATTCCACATTGCATTAGGGTTCCAACACGCATAAGGGTTCCAATAGGCGCTGGTTCGAGCTCCACCCGCGCCCCGTGTTCCTCTCCGCGTCCAGGCTCCCCGCGTTCGACTATCTGCGTCCCTCCCCGCGTTCGGCTATCCGCGTCCAGGCTCCAGGATCCCGGCGTCCTCCCCTCGTCCTGCGCCCGCATACCGCCGGTGCGAGCTCCAGGCGCCCCGCGTCCTCCCCTCGTCCCGCGCCCGCGTAACGCCACTGCGAGCTCCAGCGCCCCTGCGCCCCTCCCCGAATTCCTCCCTGTGTCCCGCTGTTCAAGATCCAAGCTCCTCGCGGCGGCCATCTCCTGCGTCCGACGCCCATCGCCGAGGCTCCCTCCCCGAGTTCCTCCCTGTGTCCCTCCCCGAGCTCCTCCCTGCGTCCCGCGGTTCGAGATCCAAGCTCCTCGTGGCAGCCATCAGGTAGATATCGAGCTCAAATAGTTAATCAAAGGCTACTCAGATGGAAGCAAAGGAGGAGATGACCACTTGTTGATGCTGAAATTGAAAGAGTGGCCCCAACCCAGTGTCTTGGAGGTGTTTCTGTTGTGCCAAAGGCCAGAATTTATTGTCAACTTTCCTCTTGTTGATTTTATTCATCCTAGATGGGGTCTCCTAAACCTTGCTCCCAAGTTACCCCAGACGCCTTACAACCTGAATTAGGGATGAAACTGCTAATTGCACATGGAAGTCACCAAGAACTTGGTAAAGGTGATTCAATGACAAATCTAATGATTAACATGTGCGATGTGGTAAGTTTGGTCTTACTCAGTTTTCACTTCAAAGTTCTGGTTAGATTTGAGCGCTTGTTTTTCATGAAGGTCAGCTGAGTAACTTGAGTATTTTTAATGACAAAAGTTACAAACACCAGATGGCTAATGCTATATGTTTCCTCTTGTAGGTTCACATGTTAATGCATGCAACTGGAGTGCATTACCAATGTCCCAAGAGGGTAAGGGTACAGTCTGATGTATCTGAAAGGATTGCTAATGGAACTAGTGTTCATGTAAATACTCATACTCCTGTTCAAAATTTGAATCTGGATATTGAAGAGCAATCACACAAACACTCGATTTCACACATCGAGGAGCCAAACACTAATAATTTAGAAGGATCCCTGGCTGGTGCTGTCTGGGATGTATTCCGCAGGCAGGATCTTCCAAAGCTTAATGAATATCTAGCTATTCATCGGGAAGAATGTGCAACTAGATGTCAAGCAGTGTCTTCTGTAATGGCTCATTTCTTCCCTATGTCAAATTAGTCTTAAATAAATTCTCAAAGGTGTTTCATGTTACTATACTTTTGATGCAGGTTAAATATCCTAGTTATGATCAAACAGTGTACCTTAACGATTATCATAAGAAGATGTTGAAGGATCAATATGGTAAGTACTAAGTACCAGAGAGAGGATTACTATTTTTATTTCCAAATGTTTGACTGTTGTTTGCTTCAACATCTTTGAGTCATTAATATTTAACCTGCATCAAAAGTATAGTAACATGAAACACCTTTGAGAATTTATTTAAGACTAATTTGTCATAGGGAAGAAATGAGTCATTACAGAAGACACTTGTTGACATCTAGCTGCACATTCTTCCCGATGAACAGCTAGATATTCATTAAGCTTTGGAAGATCCTGCCTGCGGAATACATCCCAAACAGCACCAGCCAGGGATCCTTCTGAATTATTAGTGTTTGGCTCCTCGATGTGTGAAATCGAGTGTTTGTGTGATTGCTCTTCAATATCCAGATTCAAATTTTGAACAGGAGTATGAGTATTTACATGAACACTAGTTCCATTAGCAATCCTTTCAGATACATCAGACTGTACCCTTACCCTCTTGGGACATTGGTAATGCACTTCAGTTGCTTGCATTAACATGTGAACCTACAAGAGGAAACAGATAGCATTAGCCATCTGGTGTTTGTAACTTTTGTCATTAAAAATACTCAAGTTACTCAGCCGACCTTCATGAAAAACAAGCGCTCAAATCTAACCAGAACTTCGAAGTGAAAACTGAGTAAGACCAAACTTACCACATCGCACATGTTAATCATTAGATGTGTCATTGAATCACCTTTACCAAGTTCTTGGTGACTTCCATGTGCAATTAGCAGTTTCATGCCTAATTCAGGTTGGCATCTGGGGGTAACTTGGCAGCAAGGTTTAGGAGACCCCATCTAGGATGAATAAAATCAACAAGAGGAAAGTTAACAATAAATTCTGGCCTTTGGCACAACAGAAACGCCTCCAAGACACTGGGTCGGGGCCACTCTTTCAATTTTAGCATCAATAAGTGGTCATCTCCTCCTTTGCTGCCATCTGAGTAGCCTTTGATAAACTATTTGAGCTCGATATCTACCTGATGGCCGCCGCGAGGAGCTTGGATCTCGAACCGCGGGACGCAGGGAGGAACTCAGGAGGGACGCAGGGAGGAACTCGGGGAGGGAGCCTTGGCGATGGGCGTCGAACACAGGAGATGGCCACCGCGAGGAGCTTGAATCTTGAACAGCGAGACACAGGGAGGAACTTGGGGAGGGACGCAGGGAGGAACTCGGGGAGGGAGCCTCGACGATGGGCGTCGGACGCAAGAGATGGCCACCGCGAGGAGCTTGGAACTCGGGGAGGGACGCAAGGAGGAACTCGGGGAGGGACGCAGGGGCACTGGAGCTCGCAGCGGCGGTACGCGGGCACGAGACGAGGGGAGGACGCGGGGCACCTGGAGCTCGCACCGGTGGTATGCAGGCGCGGGACGAGGGGAGGACGTCGCGATCCTGGAGCCTGGACGCGGATAGCCGAACGCAGATAGCCGAACGCGGGGAGGGACGCAGATAGCCGAACGCGGGGAGCCTGGACGCGGAGAGGAACACGGGGCGCGGGTGGAGCTCGAACCGGTGCCTGTTGGAACCCTAATGTGTGCTGGAACCCTAATGCAATGTGGAATGGGGAATTGAGGATAGGTGGAGTCACATTTTTCTGTTTATTAGAATATGCGTATGTAGATAGAAATTATAATATGCAGCGATGCAGAATAATAAGCAGTCGTTAATATATAGAAATTAGAACAATAATAATTTACATTAAGTCCAAACTCATTCCATATCTATGACCATATTATCTAAACTACTCATATTACTAAAGAGGTCATAATCTTCTTTGTCATTTACATTTTCAACACCAACAATTCTTGTTTTTCCCTGAGCACCACTCGATGATGCCTGTTTGCAAGATCATCGATATAGAAAACTTGATTTGCATGCTTTGCAAGAATAAATGTGAGAGCACCTAGAGGGGGGGTGAATAGGTGATCCTGTGAAACTTAAACTTATAGCCACAAAAACTTGTTAAGTGTTAGCACAATAATCGCCAAGTGGCTAGAGAGGAGTCTCAACAAAACACGATACCACAAGAGATCAAACACAGAGATGACACAGTGGTTTATCCCGTGGTTCGGCCAAAACCAACGCTTGCCTACTCCACGTTGTGGCGTCCCAACGAACGAGGGTTGCAATCAACCCCTCTCAAGCGGTCCAAAGACCAACTTGAATACCACGGTGTTTTGCTTTGCCTTTCAATATTCCGTTTGCGAGGAATCTCCACAACTTGGAGCCTCTCGCCCTTACACTTGAGATTCACAAAGAAATACAGAGTAAGGGAGGAACTAGCAACGCACACAAGACTCAAAATCAGAGCAACAACACACACACAAGGCGCAACAAGAGCTCGCAACACAACTCAATGAGTTCACAACTCAACAAGAGCTCTAGATGCTATCACAATGAACCAAATACGCGGAATCGATGTCTTGGTGCTTAGGAATGTTGTAGGAATGCTTGGTGTGTTCCTCCATGCGCCTAGGGGTCCCTTTTATAGCCCCAAGGCAGCTAGGAGCCGTTGAGAGCAAATCTGGAAGGCCATTCTTGCCTTCTGACATTTGGCGCACCGGACAGTCCGGTGCAGACCGGACACTGTCCGGTGCCCGATTTCCTTCCGAAAATGGCGCAGTCGACCGTTGCCAGTCAGAGAGCCGTTGGCGCACCGGACATGTCTGGTGCACACCAGACAGTCCGGTGCCCCCTTCTAGCCGTTGGCTCGGCCACGTGCCCCGCACAGATCGCGCGGCCGACCGTTGGCCCGGCCGACCGTTGGCTCACCAGACAGTCCGGTGCTCACCGGACAGTCCGGTGCTCACCGGACAGTCCGGTGAATTATAGACGTACGTCGCCGGTGAATTCCCGAGAGCGGCCAGTTCGCCCGAGTCAGTCTGGCGCACCGAACACTGTCCGGTGCACCACCGGACAGTCCGGTGCCCCAGACCGAACAGCCTTTTGGCTGTACACAGCCAGCTTTTCTCTGAATCGATTTCTCTTGTTTCTAGCACTTAGACACAATCCATTAGTCTTCAAAACAATGTACTAAGGCTTAGAAACATACCTTTACTCTTGATTTGCACTTTGTTCATCCATGGGCATAGATTCACATTTAAGCACTTGTGTTGGCACTCAATCACCAAAATACTTAGAAATGGCCCAAGGGCACATTTCCCTTTCAATCTCCCCCTTTTTGGTGTTTTATGCCAACACAACATAAAGCAAGTAGAACAAGTGCAAAATCACTTCAAATAAAAACTCAAATTTGTTTTGGTTCAATTTTGGCATATATGGATCATCCTTTGCCACCACTTGGTTTTTTTTTTGCAAATCAACCTCAAATTTCTATCTCTAAGTCAAACACACATGTTAAGGCATAAAGAGAGTCATTCCAAGAGTATTTGATTCAAGATTTCAAAAAACTCCCCCTTTTTCCCATAATCAACATTTCTCCCCACAAGAAGCCAACTTTTGACAAGAGAGACAATAAAAGAGTTTTGACAAAACAAAAAACTCTATTCTACTATTTTCAAAATCTCTCAAGTGGTAGCTGATCCATTTATCGCTTTGGCCTTTATTTTCTCCCCCTTTGGCATCAAGCACCAAAACGGGATCAATCTTGGCCCTTTAACCCCATTGCCTCACCAAAAACTTCAATTAAGAGCAAATGGCAATAAGAGTTTAAAGATGAACTTGGAAAGGTTACTCTTTTCATTGGAGTGCAGTGGAAGTCTTGCATGGTCCAAGTCCACCTTTCCCCTTTTAATTCTCCTTCGAGACTAAAACAAGCAAACTCAAGCATATGGTTAGTCTCAAAGGGTCAAGTTGTAACACATCTCCCCCTAAAACTGTGCATCACTTTGCAACGGACTTGTGAGGTCCAGGGAGTGTTTGTACAACTTGAGCACCATACTAAACAACAAAATGCAAAAAGGAACATGATCAAAAGCATAAATACATGTATGCTACAATTCAATCCAAGTTCCGCGAATCTAAGACATTTAGCTCACTACGCAGCCTGCAAAAGGTCTTCTCATCTAGAGGCTTGGTAAAGATATCGGCTAGCTGGTTCTCGGTGCTAACATGAAACACTTCGATATCTCCCTTTTGCTGGTGGTCTCTCAAAAAGTGATGCCGGAATCTGAGTATCCAACCAAGTCAAAGGTAGACCCCTTTGGATACCAGAGCCCGAAGCAAGGCGTAGCAACCAAATATCTAAGAATTCGCTTCACCGCCACTAAGTGACACTCCTTAGGATCGGATTGAAATCTAGCACACATGCATACGCTAAGCATAATATCCGGTCTACTAGCACATAAATAAAGTAAAGACCCTATCATTGACCGGTATGCTTTTTGATCAACGGACTTACCTCCTTTGTTGAGGTCGGTGTGTCCGTCGGTCCCCATCGGAGTCTTTGCGGGCTTGGCGTCCTTCATCCCAAACCGCTTCAGCAAGTCTTGCGTGTACTTTGTTTGGGAGATGAAGGTGCCGTCCTTGAGTTGCTTCACTTGAAACCCAAGGAAGTAGTTCAACTCGCCCATCATCGACATCTCGAATTTCTGCATCATAACCCTGCTAAACTCTTCACAAGACTTTTGGTTAGTAGAACCAAATATTATGTCATCGACATAAATTTGGCACACAAAAAGATCACCGTCGCAAGTCTTAGTAAAAAGAGTTGGATCGGCTTTCCCAACCTTGAAAGCATTAGCAATTAAGAAGTCTCTAAGGCATTCATACCATGCTCTTGGGGCTTGCTTAAGTCCATAGAGCGCCTTAGAGAGCTTACACACATGGTCGGGGTACCGTTCATCCTCGAAGCCAGGGGGTTGCTCCACGTACACCTCCTCCTTGATTGGCCCATTGAGGAAAGCGCTCTTCACATCCATTTCGTACAACCTGAAAGAATGGTGAGCGGCATATGCTAGCAAGATACGAATTGATTCTAGCCTAGCCACAGGAGCAAACGTCTCCTCAAAGTCCAAACCTGCGACTTGGGCATAACCTTTTGCCACAAGTCGAGCCTTGTTCCTCGTCACCACCCCGTGCTCGTCTTGTTTGTTGCGGAACACCCACTTGGTTCCCACAACATTTTGCTTGGGACGAGGCACCAGTGTCCAAACTTCATTGCGCTTGAAGTTGTTGAGTTCCTCCTGCATGGCCAATACCCAATCCGGATCTAGCAAGGCCTCCTCTACCCTGAAAGGCTCAATAGAAGAGACAATGGAGTAATGCTCACAAAAATTAACTAATCGAGATCGAGTAGTTACTCCCTTGCTAATGTCACCCAAAATTTGGTCGACGGGATGATCCCTTTGAATCACCGCTCGAACTTGGGTTGGAGGTGCCGGTTGCGCTTCTTCCTCCATCACGTGATCATCTTGTGCTCCCCCTTGATCACACGCCTCCTTTTGATGAACCTGTTCATCGTCTTGAGTTGGGGGATGCACCGTTGTTGAGGAAGAAGGTTGATCTCGTTCATCTTGTTCTTGTGGCCGCACTTCTCCAATCGCCATGGTTCGTATAGTGGCCGTCGGAACATCTTCTTCATCTACATCATCACAATCAACAACTTGCTCTCTTGGAGAGCCATTAGTCTCATCAAATACAACGTCGCTAGAGACTTCAACCAAACCCGATGATTTGTTGAAGACTCTATACGCCTTTGTATTTGAGTCATAACCTAACAAAAACCCTTCTACAGCTTTGGGAGCAAATTTAGAATTTCTACCCTTCTTCACTAGAATGTAGCACCTGCTCCCAAATACACGAAAGTAAGATACATTGGGTTTGTTACCGGTTAGGAGCTCATACGAAGTCTTCTTGAGGAGGCGATGAAGGTAGACCCTGTTGATGGCGTGGCAAGCCGTGTTCACGGCTTCCGACCAAAAACGCTCGGGGGTCTTGAATTCTCCAAGCATCGTCCTCGCCATATCGATTAGCGTCCTGTTCTTCCTCTCTACCACACCATTTTGCTGTGGTGTGTAGGGAGCGGAGAACTCGTGCTTGATCCCTTCCTCCTCAAGGAACTCCTCCACTTGAAGGTTCTTGAACTCGGACCCGTTGTCGCTCCTTATCTTCTTCACCTTGAGCTCAAACTCATTTTGAGCTCTCCTGAGGAAGCGCTTGAGGGTCCCTTGGGTTTCAGACTTATCCTGCAAAAAGAATACCCAAGTGAAGCGGGAAAAGTCATCAACAATAACTAAACCATACTTACTTCCTCCTATGCTTAGATAGGCGACGGGTCCGAAGAGGTCCATATGTAGCAGCTCCAGGGGTCTTGATGTGGTCATCACATTCTTGCTGTGATGCGCTCCTCCCACCTGTTTACCTGCCTGACAAGTTGCACAAGGTCTATCTTTTTCGAATTGTACGTTAGTCAAACCTATCACGTGTTCTCCCTTTAGAAGCTTGTGAAGGTTCTTCATCCCCACATGTGCTAAGCGGCGATGCCACAACCAGCCCATGCTAGTCTTAGCAATTAAGCATGCATCTAGACCGGCCTCTTCTTTTGCAAAATCAACTAAGTAAAGCTTGCCGTCTAATACACCCTTAAAGGCTAGTGAACCATCACTTCTTCTAAAGATAGACACATCTACATTTGTAAAAAGACAATTATATCCCATATTGCATAGTTGACTAACAGATAGCAAATTGTAACCAAGAGACTCAACTAAAAACACATTGGAGATAGAGTGCTCATTAGAAATTGCAATTTTACCTAACCCTTTTACCTTTCCTTGATTCCCATCACCGAATATAATTGAATCTTGGGAATCCTTATTCTTGACGTAGGAGGTGAACATCTTCTTCTCCCCCGTCATATGGTTTGTGCATCCGCTGTCGATAATCCAGCTTGAACCCCCGGATGCATAAACCTGCAAGGCAAATTTAGGCTTGGGTCTTAGGTACCCAACTCATGTTGGGTCCTACAAGGTTAGTGCAAATATCCTTAGGGACCCAAATGCAAGTTTTGTCTCCCTTGCATTTTGCCCCTAACTTCCTAGCAACTATTTTCTTATCCTTTCTACAAATAGCAAAGGAAGCATTTAAAGCATGATAAATTGTAGAGGGTTCATTCATTACTTTCCTAGGAACATTAACAACATTTCTCCTAGGCATATTATGAACAACATTTCTCCTACCAACATTTCTATCATGCACATAAGAAGAACTAGAAGCAAACATGTCATGAGAATCAAAAGCATCATATGTGTTACATCTCCTATATGCATTTCTAGATTGTCTCCTATCATGGTACATAAAGGCATGGTTCTTTTGCACACTACTAGCCATAGGGGCCTTCCCTTTCTCCTTGGCGGAGATGGGAGCCTTATGGATTGTCAAGTTCTTGGCTTCCTTCTTGTAGCCAAGTCCATCCTTAATTGAGGGGTGTCTACCAATTGTGTAGGCATCCCTTGCAAATTTTAGCTTATCAAAATTACTCTTGCTAGTCTTAAGTTGAGCATTAAGACTAGCCAATTCATCATTAAGTTTGGAAATTGAAACTAGGTGTTCACTACAAGCATCAATGTCAAAATCTTTACACCTATTGCAAGTTTCAACAATTTCTACACAAGATGTTGATTTACTAGCTATTTCTAACTTAGCATTCAAATCATCATTAACACTTTTTAATTTAGAGATAGATTCAAGACAAGTAGATAATTCACTAGAGAGCATTTCATTCCATTTAATTTCTAGAGCAAGAGAATTTTGTGCACTAACAAATTTATCATGCTCCTCATATAAAAGATCCTCTTGTTTTTCTAGTAATCTATTCTTGTCATTCAAAGCATCAATCAACTCATTAATCTTATTAATTTTAGATCTATCTAATCCCTTGAATAAGCATGAGTAATCTATCTCATCATCATCACTAGACTCATCCTCACTTGAAGAAGCATAAGTACTAGTATCATGAGTGCTTACTTTCTTCTCCCTTGCCATGAGGCAAGTGTGACGCTCGTTGGGGAAGAGGGATGACTTGTTGAAGGCGGTGGCGGCGAGTCCTTCATTGTCGGAGTCGGAGGAGGAGCAATCCGAATCCCACTCCTTTCCGATATGTGCCTCGCCCTTGGCCTTCTTGTAATGCTTCTTCTTCTCCCTTTTGTTCCCCTTTTCCTGGTCACTTTCATTATTGGAACAGTTAGCAATGAAATGACCAATCTTACCACATTTGAAGCACGAGCGCTTCTCCTTTGTCTTGGTCTTGCTTGGCTGTCCCTTGCGACCTTTAAGCGCCGTCTTGAAGCGCTTAATGATGAGGGCCATCTCCTCATTATTTAGCCCGGCCGCCTCAACTTGCGCCACCTTGCTCGGTAGCGCCTCCTTGCTCCTCGTTGCCTTGAGAGCAATGGGTTGAGGCTCATGAATAGGACCGTTCAACGCGTCGTCCACATATCTTGCCTCCTTGATCATCATTCGCCCGCTTACGAACTTCCCCAGAACTTCTTCGGGCGACATCTTGGTGTACCTAGGATTTTCACGAATATTGTTCACCAAATGAGGATCAAGAACGGTAAAGGACCTTAGCATTAGGCGGACGACGTCGTGATCCGTCCATCGCGTGCTTCCGTAGCTCCTTATTTTGTTGATAAGGGTCTTGAGCCGGTTGTATGTTTGAGTTGGCTCCTCGCCCCTTATCATTGCGAACCGTCCAAGCTCGCCCTCCACCAACTCCATCTTGGTGAGCAAGGTGACATCATTCCCCTCATGAGAGATCTTGAGGGTGTCCCAGATCTGCTTGGCATTGTCCAAGCCGCTCACCTTATGGTACTCGTCCCTGCACAAAGAGGCTAGCAACACAGTAGTAGCTTGTGCATTTTTATGAATCTGTTCATTAATAAACATGGGACTATCCGTACTATCAAAGTGCATTCCACTTTCTACAATCTCCCATATGCTAGGATGGAGAGAGAACAAGTGACTACGCATTTTGTGACTCCAAAATCCGTAGTCCTCCCCATCAAAATGAGGAGGTTTACCAAGTGGAATAGATAATAAATGAGCATTAGTACTTTGAGGAATATGAGAGTAATCAAAAGAAAAGTTCGAATTGACCGGTTTCTTTCTCTCGTATTCGTTGTGGTCGTCGTCCTTTTGGGAGGAAGTAGACTCATCGCTGTCGTAGTAGACGATCTCCTTGATGCGTCTTGTCTTCTTCTTCTTCCCATCTTTGCGTCTGTGGCCCGAGCCCGAGTCGTTGGACTTGTCATCCCTTGGCTCGTTGACGAAGGACTCCTTCTCCTTGTCGTTGATCACGATTCCCTTCCCTTTAGGATCCATCTCTTCGGGCGGTTAGTCCCTTTGTGAAGAGAACGGCTCTGATACCAATTGAGAGCACCTAGAGGGGGGGTGAATAAGTGATCCTGTGAAACTTAAACTTATAGCCACAAAAACTTGTTAAGTGTTAGCACAATAATCGCCAAGTGGCTAGAGAGGAGTCTCAACAAAACACGATACCACAAGAGATCAAACACAGAGATGACACAGTGGTTTATCCCGTGGTTCGGCCAAGACCAACGCTTGCCTACTCCACGTTGTGGCGTCCCAACGAACGAGGGTTGCAATCAACCCCTCTCAAGCGGTCCAAAGACCAACTTGAATACCACGGTGTTTTGCTTTGCCTTTCAATATTCCGTTTGCGAGGAATCTCCACAACTTGGAGCCTCTCGCCCTTACACTTGAGATTCACAAAGAAATACGGAGTAAGGGAGGAACTAGCAACGCACACAAGACTCAAAATCAGAGCAACAGCACACACACAAGTCGCAACAAGAGCTCGCAACACAACTCAATGAGTTCACAACTCAACAAGAGCTCTAGATGCTATCACAATGAACCAAATACGCGGAATCGATGTCTTGGTGCTTAGGAATGTTGTAGGAATGCTTGGTGTGTTCCTCCATGCGCCTAGGGGTCCCTTTTATAGCCCCAAGGCAGCTAGGAGCCGTTGAGAGCAAATCTGGAAGGCCATTCTTGCCTTCTGACATTTGGCGCACCGGACAGTCCGGTGCACACCGGACACTGTCCGGTGCCCGATTTCCTTCCAAAAATGGCGCAGTCGACCGTTGCCAGTCAGAGAGCCGTTGGCGCACCGGACATGTTCGGTGCACACCGGACAGTCCGGTGCCCCCTTCTAGCCGTTGGCTCGGCCACGTGTCCCGCGCAGATCGCGCGGCCGACCGTTGGCCCGGCCGACCGTTGGCTCACCGGACAGTCCGGTGCTCACCGGACAGTCCGGTGAATTATAGCCGTACGTCGCCGGTGAATTCCCGAGAGCGGCCAGTTCGCTCGAGTCAGTCTGGCGCACCGGACACTGTTCGGTGCACCACCGGACAGTCCGGTGCCCCAGACCGAACAGCCTTTTGGCTGTACACAGCCAGCTTTTCTCTGAATCGATTTCTCTTGTTTCTAGCACTTAGACACAATCCATTAGTCTTCAAAACAATGTACTAAGGCTTAGAAACATACCTTTACTCTTGATTTGCACTTTGTTCATCCATGGGCATAGATTCACATTTAAGCACTTGTGTTGGCACTCAATCACCAAAATACTTAGAAATGGCCCAAGGGCACATTTCCCTTTCAAAATGGATCATCCTTGTAAGCTTCTCGTATAAAATCTATAGTGGTAATCCCATATTTTGGGTCAACGACAACACCTTTAGGGTTGAACCACTTACAAAGAAAAACAACTTGCTTGAAAAGTGTGTAGTCCAACTCCCAGATGTGTTCTCATTGTCCATAATACATGTCCTTCCTTAGATATGACGATTTTTTATTGCGATCAAACACCTCAGTTATCGCGTCGTTGCAAACTCCACTATTTTGTCGGGTGCTTTTACCATCTTGTTGTACTGTGTAGAAAGTGTATCCATTAATGTCGTAACTCTGCCATGTCACTACAATGGACGAGGGTCCCTGTGCCAACCGTCTCACAGTGTCATTCTTTGGTACCTTGGTTTCACACCACTTTTGAAACCAATCACAAAACTCTTTGTTATGGAGCCTCACAATGTTATCATCCACCATTTCTGGGTTTTTCTTTCTCAATCGTTTCTTGTGTTTGTCAATGTACTTTGTAACATCTTCAGCGGATTGAAGGATCAAGAAATGAGCTTTATGGAGCAATTCTTGATCTGGTATCTCTGTGCTCAATCCAAGTCCCCCTTGCCCTTTAAGTCTTCCCTCATGGCGTGACAGTGGAAGGCCAATCGGTGCCACCTCATCCATGTAGTCCACACAGAAATCGATGACACTCTCAATTACATAACTTTCTGCAATAGAACCCTTCGAGCGTGCCTTATTCCTAACAAAACGTTTCAAGATTCCCATGAACCTTTCGATCGGATACATGTAATGTAAGAAATGCGGCCCACAAATCTTAGCCTCTTCAACTAGATGCACAGTCAAATGTACCATGATGTCGAAGAATGAAGGTGGGGAGTACATCTCAAGTTGGCATAAAGTTTGAACCAATTCCCTTTGTAAGTTGTCAAGGGCTTCAATATCTAGCACCTTTGAATTTATTTCATTAAAGAAATAGCATAGTCTAATGACAGTGTCTCGTACTTTGATATGCTTGAAAGACCCACAGAGGACCACGGGGAGGATCTGAGTCATTAAAACATGGCAGTCATGAGTTTTCATACCTGACAGTTTTAGGTCTTTATTTGACATGAGTCTTCTAATATTTGCTGAATAACCAGATGGAACTTTCACATCATGTAACAGATCAAAAACTTTAATTTTTTCCTCCTTGGTCAGAGTATACCATTCCTGGGGTTTTTCAATGTTCAGCTCATCAAGGTCACACTGGGCGTTGGTGTTGTCCTTAGTTTTCCCTTTTATGTTAAAAATTGTACCAATCAAAGCTTCACACACATTCTTCTCAATATGCATAAGATCAAGACAATGACGCACACTTAGATCGCGCCAATAAGGTAACCTCCAAAATATGGATTTTTTCTTCCAAATTCCAGACAATGCTAAATTGTGTTTCCCGAACTTATTTTCAATGTCCTTCACACTCTCATAAACCACATGTCCAGGCCTGCGTGATGGAGCCTTTTATTTTCAATACTCCCATCAAATGCATCAACATTCTTTCGGTATGGATGATTTCTGCGTGTCCACCTACGATGTCCCAGGTATACAATTTTTCTACTTTTTTTAGATAACGACTATTTGTATTCCCTTGACAAATATAGCACGCTTTGTATCCCTGAGTGGATAATCCTGAAATGTTTCCAAGGCCTTTATAGTCATGGATGGTACAAGAAAGCAAGGCCCTCAAGTTAAAATATTCTTTCTTGCAAGCATCACAAACTTCAACACCAGTTTCCCATAACTTCAATAGGTCTTGTACCAATGGCTCAAGATACACATCAATATCATTGCCCGACTGTTTTGGTCCAGGGATCAATACTGACAACATGATGTACTTCTGTTTAATACATAACCAAGGTGGCAGGTTATATATGCTTAATAATATTGGCCATGCGCTATGGGTAGTGGTCATATTGCCAAATGGATTCATACCATCGGTGCTGAGAGCGAATCGGATATTCCGTGATTCTTTTGCAAATATTTCATACTTACTATCAATTTGTCTCCATTGTGAAGCATCTGCAGGGTGCCTCAACTTTCCATCCTTCTTACGTTCGTCAGCATGCCAACACAAAAGTTTTGCACTTGCTGGATTAGCAAAAAGTCTTTCTAGTCGAGGTATCACAGGGAAGTACCATAAAACCTTTGCAGGAATCCTTTTCTTCTCATTGGAGCCTAATTCCTCTAGGCTATCAATCTTCTTGTAGCGTGATGTGTCACATGTTGGACATGATATGTTGTTCTTATGCTTTCCCCAATATATAATGCAATCGTTGGGGCAAACATGTATTTTTTCATATTTCAACTCAATAGGACACAAAATCTTCTTTGCTTTAGCTGTGCTTCGTGGCACCATATTCCCTTTAGGAAGCTTGTCTGCTAAAAAATTAACAAATCTGTAAAGCTCTTATCACTCCATCCACTAGCCACCTTGAATCGTAGGAGTTCAATGGTAAAACTCAGTCGATTATCACTGCTTCCCGGATATAATGGTGTCTCACGCTCTCGAACTAGTATCTCACGTACTTGTGATGCTTGAGCCTCACTCAAATTACGAGTTACAGTAACATCATGTATCATGTATTCCAGATGATCGACGGGCACATCAACAATCGTCGCGTCCGCAAAATGACTTTTTGTATCTTGGATATGCACATAATGGTCATTCGCCTCATTAGTATCCATAGGACTGCCATTAGTATCTAAAGGAGCCTTATTGTTTCCATTGTTATCACCAATAGAACATTCGCCATGATTTGTCCAACATGTGTACCCAGATGTAAAACCACGCATTATCAAGTGTCCGAGGATTACACGTGAGTCGATAATTGGATCAAAGTTTCTACAGTCCACACAAGGGCATAAGATAGTTGTTGCCTTATTATCTAATCGATGTTTTTCAGCCACATTTAGGAACCCTTGCACATGACAAAAATAATTGATACCAGACCGATCAATTCCATACATCCATTGCTCTCAGTCCATATCTGAAAAAATAATTAAAGATTCATATTATATTGCCTCATAAACTAGATGCAAACAACACGAGCTTATATAGGAAAAAACAAACTAGGTAATTTGTTAGGTTTTTATATATTAGAAAGTTATTTTAATAACTAACAAATAAACAATTAATTAAATAATTAAATAATTAAAACATTTGTCATAATTAAAATAGTAATATTACTATGCATGCAAAATTAATACGATCTGAACGTAATTTTTGAAGGAATTAAAACAAATATTTAATGTAAACAATATCACATATTTAATAAACTAGTAGGGCTACATGAAATATTTTAATCGCAACTAAGTTACCCTGAAAGATGAATGGATGAGCAGAAATTCCTTCACAGAACTAGAGAGGAACTCGAACTTCGACGGAAAGTTAGGATGGAATCATCAAAGGGAAGCCATATATGTATTTATAGGGGGTGTTTTGTGTTTATCCATAAATCTGGATCCGCCAAGTGGGCCCGAGCCGCCACGCAGTCACCCTAGTCCGAGTACGAGTCCGCGGTCCACGCTGCGCGCCGCGTCGTGGGCCCGCCGCCCACCAGGCCGCGTTTTGCGTTCTCGCCTAGTCTGCGCACCACGCCGCCTGCAACCCCTGCAAAAAAAAATTGAGTGTAAAATTGGAGGAGTTGGGGGATCAAACTCAAGATGCCACCAACAACACCCATAGTGCTTAACCACTATGCTACAAGGCTGCTTCTGCTAATCTAATAAAACGTATTGTATATATGTGCATTACGTATATAAAGAGAAATATCCGTTCCATTAACCACCGCTTATCAGGTTGCTTATACCGTACTAAGAGACAATATTATAACTATGAATATACTGTTAATGAGAAAATAAAAAATAAAAAATAATCATATTTCAAACGTATAATTTTATTTGAAGAAGTTTCTTATTTAAGCAAGATTTTTTACCTATATGATATATAGAAACCGTATGAACATACAGTCAGCTAACTAGTTCATTTTAAATTCAAAAAATGTTTAGTTCAATCTAATCAGAATTTACTATTGACTACATTTTTTCACAATATGTCTTATCAGAAATATCATACGAGACGGTTTTATGTTTACAAGTTTCTAGTATACTCACTAACATCTAAGACAATTTGTATAGTCTAGATGACTCTAATAATATCTTTATTTGAGATGGTTTCATATACAGAAGTGTCTAATATACTAACCAAAATAAAAGACACTTCTTGTAAACTTAATGCCTCAAAAGGTATATTTATTTGCGATGGTTTTCAAAATCAAACTGTATTAAATCAATATAAGACATTTCCAACCATATATCGATCTCAAAAACTTTCTTCATTAAAGACGGATGTCCAACAAACCGTCTTACCTTACTCAGCACCATATGATAAAAGACGCTTCTATAAAATGCACTCATATTTGACTTAAGATGTATGTCTTAAATAAGCATATTTCTAGTAGTGCTCACGCGACCTGAGACATGGTCTCCCATTCCGGTTATGGTGGGTACAAGTGCGGTTACTGCACGATAGTAGTCGGGGTCAGTGAGGCATTGTACGCCAAGGCGGTGAGACCTGTTCTGTTGCCAGGGAATCGATGGGGAAGGTTGATGTGTGTGGGGACGGTGTGCCTCGCCATGTTGTGTGTTTAGGTTTACCTTGCAAGGTTTAAAACTCGATTCGAATCGTCTGCTTCTCACAGCTAATGAGACTGCTTGATCCATTGTACTGCATTGAGTAATAAGTGGAAATGAGGTGACTGACAAAAGATGATGATTGATAAAATGTTTGATACCATGTATGACTAGCTAGGTACTCATCTAGTTAAAAAGGATCATACTAAAACTTGAAAAGCTAAAACTTGATTTTAGACTCAGCTAGTGCTTTTGGCAAACTAAACCCCTCAGCCAAACAGTTGCATGGTCTAGAGGTAGAGGAGTAGACTCCTCACACCGGGTAAGTCTAGCTGAGTATTAGTATACTCAGCCTTGCTTGTGGCATAAACTTTTATAGGTTCTCTGGAGGATATGGTTGCTGGAGTGACTTGGCCGTCCACCTTGCCACCAGGTTGGACAGTCGAGTGGGACCCTACCTCAGCAGGAGAGGAGCAGGAGGAGTGATGGGCCAGGCTTCCCCATCCTCCCTTTCACTTACCGTTAGTTGATTTCCGTTGCATCGAGAACAATGGTTACCACTTTTGCAAAACTCCGATGATGTTGTAATAACATTAAGTACTTCTTTAATTTATGGTTTTATGCTTTATTGTATTTTCTCTGTGCCTCACCTTTGAGTGAGTATGTGGTACTTGATCCTGTTAGTGGCCTTGTCGGACTAGATCCGAGGGACTGACGGTTTATTCCTATTTAAGTGTGGTCTAGCCCCTAGGGCAGGACTCAGGCATTTAAGTTGGAATAATTCGGGCGGTTCCGCCACATAATTCTTCTATCTTAGCATGTAATATGGCATTCTCATCTCTAAGACAGGAAATAGAATCATTGCAAACATTTAAGTCTCTAGCCTTGGAAATTAATTTATCATTCTCAGTTCTAAGCCTAGCAATTTATTCATTCAATTTATCAATCTTAGCAATTAAACTAGTATTATGATTTTTAAGATTGGTAATTGAATCATCACAAGCATTTAACTTCTCAACCTTAGCAAATAAATTAGCGTTCTCAATTCTAAGGTTGGAAATTGATTCATGGCAAACCCTAAGCTCTTTAGACAAATTTTCACATTTTTCTACTTCCTGAGCATATGCATTCTTCAACTTAACATGTTTCTTATTTTCCTTAATAAGGAATTCCTCTTGGCTATCCAAGAGTTCATCCTTCTCATGAATAGCATCTATCAATTCATTCAAATTTTCTTTTTGTTGCATGTTAAGATTGGCAAAAAGGGTAAGCAAATTATCCTCATCTTCACTAGAGCTACCCTCATCACTAGATGTTGTATATTTAGTGGAGGCTCTAGATTTTACCTTTTTCCTTTTGTCGTCCTTTGCCATGAGGCACTTGTGGCCGATGTTGGGGAAGAGGAGGCCTTTGTTGACGGCGATGTTGGCGGCATCCTCGTCGGAGGAGGAGTCGGTGGAGCTCACGTCGGAGTCCCATTCCCAACACACATGGGCATCGCCGCCCTTCTTCTTGTATTACCTCTTCTTTTCCTTCCTCTTTCCCTTCTTGTCGTTGTCCCTGTCACTATCACTAGACATAGGGCATTTAGCGATAAAATGACTGGGCTTACCACATTTGTAGCACACCCTTTTGGAACGGGGCTTGTAGTCTTTCCCCTTCCTTTGCTTGAGGATTTGACAAAAGCTCTTAATGATGAGCGTCATCTCCTCATTGTCGAGCTTGGAGGCGTCGATGGGGAGCCTACTTGATGTAGACTCTTCTTTCTTCTCCTCCGTCGCTTTCAATGCGAAGGGTTGCACCTCGGGTGTGGAGGTGCCGCCTTGCTCCAAGTTGACGATTTGTTTGGAGCCTTTGATCATCAATTCAAAGCTCACAAACTTTCCAATAACCTCCTCGGGAGACATTAGCTTATATCTAGGATCACCACGTATTAATTGAACTTGCGTAGGATTGCGAAAAACGAGTGATCTTAGAATAACCTTGACCATTTCATGGTCATCCCATTTGGTGCTCCCGAGGTTGCGCACTTGGTTCACCATGGTCTTTAGCCGATTGTACATGGCTTGCGGCTCTTCCCCATGGTTGAGGACGAATCGACCGAGTTTCCCTCGATCGTCTCCCTTTTGGTGATCTTGGTCACCTCGTCCCCTTCGTGTGCGGTCTTGAGGACGTCCCAAATTTCTTTGGCGGTCTCTAACCCATGCACTTTGTTATACTCCTCTCGACTTAAAGAGGCAAGGAGTATAGTAGTTGCTTGAGAGTTAAAGTGTCGTATTTGGGCGACTTCGTCCGAGTCATAGTCCTTTTCCCCCAGCTGTGGTACCTGCGCTCCATACTCAACAACATCCCATATGCTTTCATGGAGTGAGGTTAGATGACCTTCATTTTAACACTCCACATAGAATAATCTTCACTATAAAAAACTGGTGGTTTGCCTAATGGAACGAAAAGTAAAGGAGCGTGTTTAGAAATGCGGGGATAGCGTAGGGGGATCTTACTAAACTTCTTTGCGCTCATGGCGCTTAGAAGTGACGGACGCGGTGTCGGATCCGGAGGTGGATGGCGACGAAGAATCGGTCTCGTAGTAGACCACTTTTGTCGGGGACCATAATTAGGGGTACCCTCAAGGCTCCTAACTCTCAGCTGGTAACCCCCATCAGCATAAAGTTGCAAAGGCCTGATGGGTGCGATTAGGTCAGGGATCAGTCCATTCGAGGGACTCGATCACGCCTCGCCCGAGCCTAGCCTCGGACAAGGGCAGCCGACCCCGGAGGATCTCCGTCTCGCCCGAGGCCCCCCTCCAGCGGCGAACATATTTTCGGCTCGCCCGAGGCCCTGTCTTCGCCAAGAAGCAACCCTGACCAAATCGCCGCACCAACCGACCAAATCGCAGGAGCATTTAATGCAAAGGTGGCCTGACACCTTTATCCTGACGCGCGCCCCTCAGCCGACAGAGCCGAAGTGACCGCCGTCACTTCGCCGCTCCACTGACCGGTCTGACAAAAAGACAGCGCCGCCTGCGCCGCTCCGACTGCGGTGCCACTTGACAGAGTGAGGCTAACAGGCAGTCAGGCCCGGCCGCAGGCACCATAGGAAGCTCCGCTCCGCCCGACCCAGGGCTCGGACTCGGGCTAAGCCCCGGAAGACGGCGAACTCCGCTCCGCCCGACCCAGGGCTCGAACTCGGGCTAAGCCCCGGAAGACGGCGAACTCCGCTCCGCCCGACCCAGGGCTCGGACTCGGGCTAAGCCCCGGAAGACGGCGAACTCCGCTCCGCCCGACCTAGGGCTCGGACTCGGGCTAAGCCCCAGAAGACGGTGAACTCTGCTCCGCCCGACCTAGGGCTCGGACTCGGGCTAAGTCCCGAAAGACGACGAACTCCGCTCCGCCCGACCCCCGGGGCTCAGACTCCGCCCCGGCCTCAGCCGTCGGTCACCGCCTCGCCCGACCCAGGGGCTCGGACTCGACCTCGGCCACGGAAGACAGACTCGACCTCGGCTTTGGAGGAGCTTACACATCACCCAACCTAGGGCGCAGACCAGCCACGTCAACAGGAGGCGCCATCATCACCCTACCCCGAGCTGACTCGGGCCACGGGAACAAGACCGGCGTCCCATCTGGCTCGCTCCGCCAGATAGGCAATGATGGCGCCCCGCATACTCTGTGACGATGGCAGCTCTCAGCGCCCTTACGGAAGCAAGAGGACGTCAGCAAAGACTCAACAGCTCCGACAGCTGTCCCTCCGCTAGGCTCTGGCACTCCTCCGACGGCCACGACATCACACCAGCTGGGTGCCAAAATCTCTCCGGTTGCCACAACGGCATGTACTTAGGGCGCTAGCTCTCCTCCGCTAGACATGTAGCACTCTGCTACACCCCCCATTGTACACTTGGATCCTCTCCTTACGCCTATAAAAGGAAGGACCAGGGCCCTCTTAGAGAAGGTTGGCCGCGCGGGGACGAGGACGAGACACGCGCTCGCTTGAAGCCGCTCGCTCCCTCTCCCGCGTGGACGCTTGTAATCCCCTACTGCAAGCGCACCTGACCTGGGCGCGGGACGAACACGAAGGCCGCGGGATTCCCACCTCTCTCACGCCGGTCTCCATCCACCTCGCTTCCCCCCTTCGCGCTCGGCCTCGCGTCGACCCATCTGGGCTGGGGCACGTGGCGATATTCACTCGTCGGCTTAGGGACCCCCCGGTCTCGAAACGCCGACAGTTGGCGCGCCAGGTAGGGGCCTGCTGCGTGTTGACGAACAGCTTCCCGTCAAGCTCCAGATGGGCAGTCTCCAGCAACCTCTCCAACCCGGGACGGTGCTCCGTTTCGGGAGTCTTGAGTTCGTGTCCCTCGACGGCAGCTACGACATGATACTCCTTCCACCGCCGTGCGACGACGACAATGGCGGCCGACAGCCCGCCCGCCGGCGGCGGAATCGACGACGTCTTCTCCGCGTGGTGGAAGAACAACATTCGAGCTCACCCCGTCCTCTCCCCCGCCAACGGAGGAGGAGGCGGGGCAACCAAGGCCAAGCAGGAGGCAGTGCCTCGTCGGCTGTCGAGCGAGTCGACGGCGCCAGCACCCCAACGGGGGGCGCACCGGGCATCGACCTCGCGCTTGAGACGAAGACGAGCGCCGTCTCCCCGCAACACGCCAATCCCGAGCAAACGGACGACGCCAGCGCGCTCGCGAAGGGCTTGCTGGGCGTCACCCTTGTACCTGAGACGACGGTGCAGCCAGTCCCCGACGTGACCTCATCGCCGCCCGTCGACCAAGAGGTACCGACCGATTCCCATCCCACATCTTTCGGATTCAGCCTCGACCCACCTAGCGGCTTCGCTTTGGCGGGTGCTCTCGTAGAGGCGGGTCCAAACCCTCTGGGGTTTCGTATGCGGTCACCTTGGGACCGGCTGACGGACGTCTCGACCTACGGGCCCTCTGGGTCCGAGGAAGACGATGAGCCCAGCATCTGTTGGGATTTCTCTGGACTTGGCAACCCCAGTGCCATGCGGGACTTCATGACCGCATGTGACTACTGCCTTTCCGACTGTTCCGACGGAAGTCGTAGCCTCGACGACGAGGACTGCGGCCCAAGCCGCGAATGTTTCCACGTCGATCTAGGGGGCCCCTCCGAAGGCAACCATCTCGGCATGCCGGAGGACGGTGATCTCCCTAGGCCGGTGCCTCGCGTTGATATCCCACGGGAGCTAGCTGTGGTCCCCGTTCAGGCGGGGGGCCATGACCCACAGCTCGAGCAAATCCGCGGGGTGCAGGCCAGGCTCGATGAGGGAGCAGGAGCGCTTGAGCCAATCCGCCGGGATGTCGGGCAGGCATGGGCGGGCCAACCTCCGGCCGGAGAAATCCATCATCTACCCCAGGGCTTCCAGCACCGCATCGCCGATGATGTCAGGGTCAGGCCGCCACCCGCATCCAGTGGGGTCGGCCAGAACCTGGCTGCAGCAGCAATGCTCCTCCGCGCGATGCCGGAGCCATCAACCACCGAGGGGCGGTGAATCCAGGGAGAGCTCAAGAATCTCCTGGAAGGCGCCGCGGTCTGATGGGCCGAGAGCTCCGCCTCCCGAAGGCAGGGGTACCCCTCGGAGCATCACGCCGCGACTTCCCGATTCGTACGGGAAGCCTCGGTCTACACCGGGCGCACGCGCAACACCGCGCCTGCGGCCCCGGGTCGCCTCGGCAACGAGCACCATCACCGCGACCGCCGAGCCCACCTCGACGAGAGGGTGCACCGAGGCTACCACCCTAGGCGTGGGGGACGCTACGACAGCGGGGAGGATCGGAGTCCCTCGCCCGAACCACCCGGTCCGCAGGCCTTCAGCCAGGCCATACAACGGGCGTCGTTCCCGACCCGGTTCCGACCCCCGACTACTATCACGAAGTACTCGGGGGAGATGAGACCGGAACTGTGGCTCGCGGACTACCGCCTGGCCTGCCAACTGGGTGGAACGGACGATGACAACTTCATCATCCGCAACCTCCCTCTGTTCCTCTCCAACACCGCTCGCGCCTGGTTGGAGCACTTGCCTCCAGGGCAGATCTCCAACTGGGACGACCTGGTCCAAGCTTTTGCCGGAAATTTCCAGGGCACCTACGTGCGCCCTAGGAATTCCTGGGACCTTCGAAGCTGCCGACAGCAGCCGGGAGAGTCTCTCCGAGACTACATCCGGCGATTCTCGAAGCAGCGCACCGAGCTGCCCAACATCACCGACTCGGATGTCATCGGCGCGTTCCTCGCCGGCACCACTTGCCGCGACCTGGTGAGCAAGCTGGGTCGCAAGACCCCCACCGGAGCGAGCGAGCTGATGGACATCGCCACCAAGTTCGCCTCCGGCCAGGAGGCGGTCGAGGCTATCTTCCGGAAGGACAAACAGCCCCAGGGCCGCCCTTCGGAAGATGCCCCCGAGGCGTCAACTCAGCGCGGCGCCAAGAAGAAGGGCAAGAAGAAGTCGCAAGCGAAACGCGACGCCGCCGTCGCAGACCTTGTCGCCGCCGCCGAGTACAAGAACCCTCGGAAACGCCCCGGAGGTGCCAACCTCTTCGACAAGATGCTCAAGGAGCCGTGCCCCTACCACCAGGGGCCCGTCAAGCACACCCTTGAGGAGTGCGTCATGCTTCGGCGCCACTTCCACAGGGCCGGGCCACCCGCGGAGGGTGGCAGGGCCCACGACGACGACAAGAAGGAAGATCACCAGGCAGGAGAATTCCCCGAGGTCCGCGACTACTTCATGATCTACGGTGGGCAAGCGGCGAATGCCTCGGCTCGGCACCGCAAGCAAGAGCGTCGGGAGGTCTGTTCGGTGAAGGTGGCGGCACCAGTCTACCTAGACTGGTCCGACAAGCCCATCACCTTCGACCAAGCCGACCATCCCGACCATGTGCCGAGCCCGGGGAAATACCCGCTCGTCGTCGACCCCGTCATCGGCGACGTCAGGCTCACCAAGGTCCTCATGGACGGAGGCAGCAGCCTCAACATCATCTACGCCGAGACCCTCGGGCTCCTGCGTGTCGATCTGTCCTCCATCCGGGCAGGCGCTGCGCCCTTCCATGGGATCATTCCCGGGAAGCGCGTCCAGCCCCTCGGACAGCTCGACCTTCCCGTCTGCTTCGGAACACCCTCCAACTTCCGAAGGGAGACCCTGACGTTCGAGGTGGTCGGGTTCTGAGGAACCTACCACGCGGTACTGGGAAGACCATGCTACGCGAAGTTCATGGCCATCCCCAACTACACCTACCTGAAGCTCAAGATGCCGGGCCCCAACGGGGTCATCACCGTCGGCCCCACGTACAAACACGCGTTCGAATGCGACGTGGAGTGCGTGGAGTACGCCGAGGCCCTCGCCGAGTCCGAGGCCCTCATTGCCGACCTGGAGAGCCTCTCTAAGGAGGTGCCAGACATGAAGCGTCATGCCGGCAACTTCGAGCCAGCGGAGACGGTTAAGTCCGTCCCCCTCGACCCCAGCGGTGATGCCTCCAAGCAAGTCCGGATCGGCTCCGAGCTCGGTCCCAAATAGGAAGCAGTGCTCGTCGACTTTCTCCGTGCGAACGCCGACGTCTTCGCGTGGAGTCCCTCGGACATGCCCGGCATACCGAGGGATGTCGCCGAGCACTCGCTGGACATCCGAGCTGGAGCCCGACCCGTCAAGCAGCCTCTGCGCCGATTCGGCGAGGAGAAGCGCAGAGCCATAGGCGAGGAGATCCACAAGCTAATGGCGGCAGGGATCATCAAGGAGGTATTCCATCCCGAATGGCTTGCCAACCCTGTGCTTGTGAGAAAGAAAGGGGGGAAATGGCGGATGTGTGTAGACTACACCGGTCTCAACAAAGCATGTCCGAAGGTTCCCTACCCTCTGCCTCGCATCGACCAAATCGTGGATTCCACTGCTGGGTGCGAAACCCTGTCTTTCCTCGATGCCTACTCGGGGTATCACCAAATCAGGATGAAAGAGTCCGACCAGCTCGCGACTTCTTTCATCACACCCTTTGGCATGTACTGCTATGTCACCATGCCGTTCGGCTTGAGGAACGCGGGCGCAACGTACCAGCGGTGCATGAACCATGTGTTCGGCGAACACATTGGCCGCACGGTCGAGGCCTACGTCGATGACATCGTAGTCAAGACAAGGAAAGCCTCCGACCTCCTTTCCGACCTTGAAGTGACATTCCGATGTCTCAAGGCGAAAGGCGTCAAGCTCAATCCCGAGAAGTGTGTCTTCGGGGTGCCCCGAGGCATGCTCTTGGGGTTCATCGTCTCTGAGCGGGGCATCGAAGCCAACCCGGAGAAGATCGCAGCCATCACCAGCATGGGGCCCATCAAGGACTTGAAAGGCGTACAGAGGGTCATGGGATGTCTCGCGGCTCTGAGCCGCTTCATCTCACGCCTCGGCGAAAGAGGTCTGCCTCTGTACCGCCTCTTAAGGAAGGTCGAGTGCTTCGCTTGGACCCCTGAGGCTGAGGAAGCCCTTGGGAACCTGAAGACGCTCCTCACGAAGGCGCCTATCTTGGTGCCCCCAGCTGCCGGAGAGGCCCTTTTGGTCTACGTCGCCGCGACCACTCAGGTGGTTAGCGCCGCGATTGTGGTCGAGAGGCAAGAAGAGGGGCATGCATTGCCCGTTCAGAGGCCTGTCTACTTCGTCAGCGAGGTACTGTCCGAAACCAAGATCTGCTATCCACAAGTTCAGAAGTTGCTGTACGCGGTGATCCTGACACGGCGGAAGTTGCGACACTACTTCGAGTCTCATCCGGTAACTGTGGTGTCATCCTTCCCCCTGGGGGAGATCATCCAGTGCCGGGAGGCCTCGGGTAGGATCGCAAAGTGGGCGGTGGAAATCATGGGCGAAACAATCTCATTCGCCCCTCGGAAGGCCATCAAGTCCCAGGTCCTGGTGGACTTCGTGGCCGAATGGGTCGACACCCAGCTCCCAACAGCTCCGATCCAGCCGGAGCTCTGGACCATGTTCTTCGACGGGTCGCTGATGAAGACAGGAGCCGGTGCAGGCCTACTCTTCGTCTCGCCCCTCGGGAAGCACCTACGCTACGTGCTACGTCTCCATTTCCCGGCATCCAACAATGTGGCTGAGTATGAGGCTCTGGTCAACGGATTGCGGATCGCCATCGAGCTAGGGGTCCGACGCCTCGACGCTCGCGGTGACTCGCAGCTCGTCATCGATCAAGTCATGAAGAACTCCCACTGTCGTGACCCGAAGATGGAGGCCTACTGCGATGAGGTTCGGCGCCTGGAAGACAAGTTCTACGGGCTCAAGCTCAACCACATCGCTCGGCGCTACAACGAGACTGAGGACGAGCTGGCTAAAATAGCCTCGGGGCGAACAACGGTTCCCCCGGACGTCTTCTCCCGAGATCTGCATCAGCCCTCCGTCAAGATCGACGGCACGCCCAAGCCTGAGGCACCCTCGGCACAGTCCGAGGCGCCCTCGGCTCGGCCCGAGGCACCCTCGGACCAGCCCGAAGTACCCTCGGCACAGTCCGAGGCACCCTCGGCTCGGCTCGAGGCACCCTCGGTTCAGCCCGCGGTACCCTCAGCCCCTGAGGGCGAGACACTGCACGTCGGGGGGAGCGAAGTGGGGTCACGCCTGATCAAAACTGGCAGACCCCGTACCTGCAGTATCTCCGCCGAGGAGAGCTACCCTCCGACCGAGCCGAAGCTCGGCGGGTGGCGCGGCGCGCCAAGTCGTTCGTCTTGCTGGGAGATGAGAAGGAGCTCTACCACCGCAGCCCCTCAGGCATCCTCCAGCGATGCATCTCCATCGCCGAAGGTCAGGAACTCCTGCGAGAGATACACTCGGGGGCTTGCGGCCATCACGCAGCGCCTCGAGCCCTTGTCGGGAATGCTTTCCGACAAGGTTTCTACTGGCCGACGGCGGTGGCCGACGCCACTAGAATTGTTCGCACCTGCGAAGGGTGTCAGTTCTACGCAAGGCAGACCCACCTGCCCGCTCAGGCTCTGCAGACGATACCCATCACCTGGCCTTTTGCTGTGTGGGGTCTGGACCTCGTCGGCCCTTTGCAAAAGGCACCCAGGGGCTACACGCACCTGTTGGTCGCCATCGACAAGTTCTCCAAGTGGATCGAGGTCCGACCCCTAAACAGCATCAGGTCCGAGCAGGCGGTGGCGTTCTTCACCAACATCATCCATCGCTTCGGGGTCCCGAACTCCATCATCACCGACAACGGCACCCAGTTCACCGGCAGGAAGTTCCTGGACTTCTGCGAGGATCACCACATCCGAGTGGTTTGGGCCGCCGTGGCTCACTCCATGTCAAATGGGCAAGTAGAGCGTGCCAACGGCATGATTCTGCAAGGACTCAAGCCTCGGATCTACAACGACCTCAACAAGTTCGGCAAGCGATGGATGAAGGAACTCCCCTCGGTGGTCTGGAGCCTGAGGACAACGCCGAGCCGAGCCACGGGCTTCACGCCGTTCTTTCTGGTCTATGGGGCCGAGGCCATCTTGCCCACAGACTTAGAATACGGTTCCCTGAGGACGAGGGCCTACACCGACCAAAGCAACCAAGCTAGTCGAGAGGACTCGTTGGACCAGCTGGAGGAGGCTCGGGACAAGGCCTTACTACACTCGGTGCGGTACCAGCAGTCCCTGCGATGCTACCACGCCCGAGGGGTCCGGTCCCGAGACCTCCAGGTGGGCGACCTGGTGCTTCGGCTGCGACAAGACGCCCGAGGGCGGCACAAGCTCACGCCCCCCTGGGAGGGGCCGTTCGTCATCGCCAAAGTTCTGAAGCCCGGAACGTACAAGCTGGCCAACAGTCAAGGCGAGGTCTACAGCAACGCTTGGAACATCCAACAGCTACGTCGCTTCTACCCTTAAGATGTTTTCAAGTTGTTCATATACCTCGCTCCCACACAAAGTTTAGTCATCAAGGAAGGGTCGGCCTCGCCTCGGCAAAGCCCGACCCTCCCTCGGGGGCTAAAAGGGGGGGAACCCCCTCTGCGCCGAATTTTTTCCTCGAAAAAAGATCCTTTCTGCCAGAATGTCTTTCGTGCTTTTTGACTACTTCGAAAGCGGATCCTGAAAACGACGGAGTACACGTAAGCAGCCAAGGCTGACCGAGCCGAGGGACTCCTACGCCTCCGGGATACGGATACCTCACTCATCACCTTCTGCGATAAGTAACTCGCGTTCGGATAAGTGATTCCGCGGACCAAACAAGTCTTCACGTTCGGAAGCTCCTCTGCCGGAGCGATTCTTCGAGCCTTCTCAACTGCATCGGTTACAGAACCCCATGGACGGGTAAGAGTGCGCGTAAGCGGCAAGGCCGACCGAGCCGAGGGACTCCTACGCCTCCGGGATACGGATACCTCACTCATCACCTTCCGTGAGAAGCAACTCTCGCTCGCACAAAACAATTCTGTTACCGACAAAAAAGTCCAGATACTCGAAACAAGAGGAAAAGAGACGCAGCTTTACAACACGGCGAGGGTGTGTTTAGGCCTCGGCGGCCGCAGAAAACACACGCTACAAGATAATACGATCCTGCAGGCTCGGATCTTGATGGCTAGAGGGAGCAGCAGCACCCTCGGCGTCGGCAACACCTTCGGCGAGGCCCGACCTAGCCTCGGACGGCGACGCGGTCCAAGGGTCTCTGCTCTAAAGGACAACGTCATCACCAAGCCCGGGCCATCGCCGCCAGGGTCTTCTTCGAGAATCCGGCCCGAGCAGGCGGCTTGGCCGGTCACCCCGGGGCCTCGGCCAGCTGTCCTCCAAGGACATCAACCCGGCCCAAGGCCTCGACAGGTCAATCCCGGCGTCGGACCCGCTAACGGACGACCCGGCCAGGCTCCGGCCGACCAGGTCTTCTTTTTGAGCCGACTCCGCCTCTGTTTGCGCTGACACCGCTACCCCTGGCCTCGGCTCATCGAAGGGCGGCCGAGGGGTTTCCTTTAACTGAGCGAGAGAAGCCTCGGACAACAAGGCTGACCGAGCCGAGGGACTTCTACGCCTCCGGGATATGGATACCTCACTCGTCACCTTTACCCGGGGCAACTCACGCTCGGTGAAGCGGTTCAGACAACCAACAGGCGAGTCTTAGTGCTCGAAAATGAGGAAAAAACACGGCCCCGTGCCGAAATTACATACATGTTCAGGCCCCGACAGCCACAATGAACAAAAACACTGGCATTCGAAGTGCCATTACAGACGGAACTCTGGTTCCGTCCCCGCGGGTATGTACAACCTCCACATCGGGGAGCCTGCGGGGCGACGAGCACCAGGGGACCCGCCAGCGACCTCTGCAGCAGCAGCCATGGTCCCAGGACGGACGCGGCCGCCGGAGGGCTCTCGTTCGCGTTCCCGCTCAAGGGACGCGAACCAGCTATTAAAGCCAAAGAGCGGGCTGTTCCAAAGCGCACCGGTAGGTCCTCACTCCCGTCCTCGCCACGAAAGCGAGGAAGAGGGCGGAATGTTGCATCCTAGCTGGGCAGCAACAGTTCGCCTTCCCCGGCATGGCTGGAGGACGTCTCCTCCACAGAGCCGGAGGATGGTTGCCACCACCAGAAGCTGGAAGAAGAGGTGGCCCGCCGGCCCGCGCAGGAGGTAGAGCCCCGGCTCGCCTCGCTCCCCGCCCCAGCGAGGATGACGAACACCCTCGAAGCTGAGGGCGGGACAAAGATCACAGCCCGGCTTGCCTCTCCCCATCCAGGGGCTGGAGGTCACCGTTTTGGGTGACCACCAGCGGAGGGGTGCAACCGGGCTATGTGATGAAAATCCTTGAAGCCGAACGATGGCTGAAAGGTACCAACTCCCACGGAGTTGCGTTCCTCCAACGACGAGGCGGAAAGACGGCGGGTATCCCCCATCCGGGGGCTTGGAAGGTGGAAAGACACGATGCATAAGGGAGCACGAAGACATGGTCGCCTTCCAAGGGGGTCACCCTCCTTTTAAAGGCGGCTCTCCCTACTTGCGTCCCCAGTCGTCGTGGGCTGAGTCTTCTCCAACACACCCCAAGGATCTCCCCCAAGGCGCGGGGGCTGGGTCCCACACGTCATGCAAGCCGGCTCAGAGTAGAAGAAGTCAAACCGCCATGCGCGGTGCGTACAACCGCCCAGCGGTTACAAGCGGCCCTCCACTTTTGCCCAGACCAGCAGGCGAAAGGGCGGGCAGCCATGCAGGCGGCATGCAACCGCGCCAAGTGGGCGCACTTCTCCGACTCCCAACATGCCCGGCACGGAGGCCCAGGCCCACGCGTCATGCAACCGGCGCGCCGAATGCTTCGTGCATGCGGTTGCACCGCCACTTGCGCCACCACCGCGCCTCCTCGACTGTGGAACCAATACCGCGACTCGAGGCGACCCAGTGCACGACCCAGCAGCGCCAGCCTGGCGCGACGGTCAATACGGCCAAAAATGGGTCGGCAGTAATGGCGGTGGCAGGCGGGCAGGAGCAGCGGTCACGTCGTCAGCCAAGCCTACGTCCCATCCAGGGGAGACGAGAGAACCCTCTCTCACGGCGTGAAGACAACACGCCCGTGTTCCGTTCCTCGAACGGCTCGCGCACGCGCAACGGCCGCCCCGCGAACCACTCGCCCCGTCGCATTAACTCCGCGGCGGGACAGGCGGCGCCCCTGGCAGGAGAAGCGGGCGACGCTTCGCCTTCGCCATAATGACCGCGTCAGAAAAGGTACGCCGCGTCGTTCGATTTCGTATCCTTTTCCTTTTTCCTCTTTCTCTCTCTTGCAACAGGGACCGGGAAAGGGGGATACCCCGAAAAGGATCCTTCCCCGTGAAGGAACCAGGCTCCGAGCCTCCCTACTGATCAGAGGTTCGAAGGCTGGCCCCTCGGAAGGGTTCAACAGCCGCCTCAGAGCGCGTGGGCTCCACACCCACTACTGGTCAGAGGTTCGAAGGTCGACCCCTCGGAAGGGTTCAACGGCCGCCTCAGGCTACTCGGGCTCCGCGCCCACTACTGATCAGGGGTTCGAAGGCTGGCCCCCGAAGGGTTCACAGCCGCCTCAGACACAGAGCGAGGGATGACCATGGGTACGTTCGATACATAACCAAGGCTCGGGCTGCGTTCCCGAGGTACCCTAGGACATTTCCGAGACCAGCGGGAACGATCTTGTAACGGAATCCCACCGGAGGGAGGCATCGAGCCCTCGGACCCCGTCGCCAGGGGACCGGGTCCAGCAGATCACCCGCAGGTACTTTTGGGCGTGCCTCTGGGCCTCTAGCCAACCCCTAACGAATGGGGCACGGACGTCCACTCGGATTACCCGCCTGCAGCTCACCGGAGACACCATGTTCGGCGCCCACCGAGGGCAACATGGCGCTTTCCCCCCCTCCTCCTTGTGGAAAGGCGACGCAGGGGCGTATGTAAAAAAGTCGAGTCTGTCCCTGATCGCCCTCTCGCCCTGTGCAGAGGCTCGGGGGCTGCTCTCGCAAACCCGGCTCCGGCCACACCGTTGACAGCGTCAACATACCAGCCCGAGAACTTGGGACCCGACCGTACACCCAGGCTACGGCCAGCTCGCATGAGGGAACGACCAGACCAGCCGAAGCATTACGCGAGGCATTAAGACCTCGGAGGAGTCAAACCACTCCTCCGAGGCCTCGAGGGCTACACCCGGCGGGTGCGCTCGCACGCACCCACCGGAACAAAACGCAACCGAGGAAGGCTGGTCCCCCTTGCAAAAAAGTGCGACGAAAGCCTCCAAGCGAGTGCTAACACTCCCTTCGAGGCTCGGGGGCTACTGTCGGGGACCATAATTAGGGGTACCCTCAAGGCTCTTAATTCTCAGCTGGTAACCCCCATCAACATAAAGCTGCAAAGGCCTGATGGGTGCGATTAGGTCAGGGATCAGTCCATTCGAGGGACTCGATCACGCCTCGCCCGAGCCTAGCCTCGGACAAGGGCAGCCGACCCCAGAGGATCTCTGTCTCACCCGAGGCCCCCCTCCAGCGGTGAATATATTTCCGGCTCGCCCGAGGCCCTGTCTTCGCCAAGAAGCAACCCTGACCAAATCGCCGCACCAACTGACCAAATCGCAGGAGCATTTAATGCAAAGGTGGCCTGACACCTTTATCCTGACGCGCGCCCCTCAGCCGACAGAGCCGAAGTGACCGTCGTCACTTCGCCGCTCCACTGACCGGTCTGATAGAAAGACAGCGCCGCCTGCGCCGCTCCGACTGCGGTGCCACTTGACAGAGTGAGGCTGACAGGCAGTCAGGCCCGACCGCAGGCACCATAGGAAGCTCTGCTCCGCCCGACCCAGGGCTCGGACTCGGACTCGGGCTAAGCCCCGAAAGACGGCGAACTCCGCTCCGCCCGACCCAGGGCTTGGACTCGGGCTAAGTCCCAGAAGACGGCGAACTCTGCTCCGCCCGACCCAGGGCTCGGACTCGGGCTAAGCCCCGGAAGACGGCGAACTCCGCTCCGCCCGACCCAGGGCTCGGACTCGGGCTAAGCCCCGAAAGACGGCGAACTCCGCTCCGCCCGACCCAGGGCTCAGACTCGGGCTAAGCCCCAGAAGACGGCGAACTCCACTCCGCCCGACCCAGGGCTCGGACTCGGGCTCAGTCCCGGAAGACGACGAACTCCGCTCCGCCCGACCCCCGGGGCTCGGCCTCTGCCCCGGCCTCAGCCGTCGGTCACCGCCTCGCCCGACCCAGGGGCTCGGACTCGACCTCGGCCACGGAAGACAGACTCGACCTCGACTTCGGAGGAGCTTACACATCACCCAACCTAGGGCGCAGACCAGCCACGTCAACAGGAGGCGCCATCATCACCCTACCCCGAGCTGACTCAGGCCACAGGAACAAGACCGGTGTCCCATCTGGCTCACTCCGCCAGATAGGCAATGATGGCGCCTCGCATACTCTGTGACGACGGCAGCTCTCAGCGCCCTTACGGAAGCAAGAGGACGTCAGCAAAGACTCAACAGCTCTGACAGTTGTCCCTCCGCCAGGCTCCGGCACTCCTCCGACGACCACGACATCACACCAGCTGGGTGCCAAAATCTCTCCGGCTGCCACAACGGCATGTACTTAGGGCGCTAGCTCTCCTCCGCTAGACACGTAGCACTCTGCTACACCCCCCATTGTACACCTGGGTCCTCTCCTTATGCCTATGAAAGGAAGGACCAGGGCCCTCTTAGAGAAGGTTGGTCGCGCGGGGACGAGGACGAGACACGCGCTCGCTTGAAGCCGCTCGCTTTCTCTCCCGCGTGGACGCTTGTAATCCCCTACTGCAAGCGCACCCGACCTGGGCGCGGGACGAACACGAAGGCCGCGGGATTCCCACCTCTCTCACGCCGGTCTCCGGCCACCTCGCTTCCCCCCTTCGCGCTCGGCCTCGCGTCGACCCATCTGGGCTGGGGCACACGGCGACATTCACTCGTCGGCTTAGGGACCCCCCCGGTCTCGAAACGCCGACAACTTTCTTCATCTTTTTCTTCTTGTCGCCACTCCGATGCGATGACGCGGGGAGGTGATTCCTCCCTTCCTTTGGCGCCGGACTCCCTTGATGGTGCCTTCCCGCGGCTTGTGGCCGTTTCCATCTCCCTCTTGGCGGATCCTCCTGACATCACTTCGAGTGGTTAGACTCTAAATGAAGTACCGGGCTCCAATACTAATTGAAAATCGCCTAGAGGGGGTGGATAGGCGAAAACTGAAATTTGCAACTTTAAGCACGCTACAAGCCGGGGTTAGCGTTAGAATAAAATCTGAGTCCGGGAGAGAGGGGAAAACAAATCAACCAAGAAATAAAGCGGATGACACGGTGATTTGTTTTACCGAGGTTCGGTTCTAAAGAACCTAGTCCCCGTTGAGGTGGTCACAAATACCGGGTCTCTTTCAACCCTTTTCCTCTCTCAAACGGTCACTTAGATCGAGTGAGACTTCTTCCTTAATCTCACGGGTCACTTAGACCTTGAAAGGATCACCACACAATTGGTGTCTCTTGCCTTGCTTACAAAGCACTTGAGAGTAAGAAGTGAGAAAGAAAAGAAAGCCAAGCCAAGCAAACAAGAGCAACAAAGAAACACAAATGATCCTCTCACAAGTCCTAATGCGCTAGAGTTGAATTGGGGACTTTGAGCGGATCGATCACTTGAATTGTGTCTTTGGAGTGGAGTCTATTGCTCTTGTATTTAATGCAATGTGTTGAATGCTTGGATGGTTGGAGTGGACGTGGTTGGGGGTATTTATAGCCCCCAACCACCAAACAACTGTTGGGGTTGGGCTGCTGTCGATGGGCGCACCGGACAGTCCGGTGCCGCACCGGACAGGTGTCACACCCGGTTTTGGAAGGCAAACCGAATGCGAACTATGTACGTGCCAGGATCAGAACTCACGTACACAGTGATTACATAAATGAACATCATCACACAATGCTCGCATAATAACATAAAGAGTACTTATTACATCATAGAGTCATAGACATCCACATAGTCATTGTCTTAACAGGTAAATCAAAGTGCTAAACGAAACGCAGTAAAGATAAGGCCTCCACAGGCAGCTGACTGGGGGTTGCCGCCAACCCACACCTAGAATTCATCGTAGTCTTGGAACTCCTAGAAGTCTCCTTCCACGGCTTCGCCTTCTCCCGAGCAGTGGTTACAATGCGGACAACCTGGTGTTTTGTGGTAAAGCAAGGATGAGTACACATCAACGTACTCAGCAAATGTCCCGTTTGGCTGAGGTGGACTAGCTTTATGTGGGGTTAGGCTCCAGCAGTTGCTTTTAGTTGGTCAAGTATTTATCATTAGTAGAAGCCAGATTTTAGCATTAACCACTCCGTAAACCATTTCCTCATCGAGGAACATCATCATCATAGTCGAACCAAAACCATATCATAACCATTGTATCTCGAACCATCTGTATCTCTAATCAAAGAGGATCCCAAGGCTGCTCTTAACCGTGAGCACGGCTGATATACCAGTTTCACTACCCTCTGCAGAGGTTGCACACTTTACCCATGAGTCATGATTCCCTTTCTACCCGGGGAGAGCTAATCCCCATTGACCACTACCTAGGTGGTCCGGCAGGGCATCACTACGTAGCTTTTACAAAGATTCCCTAGAGATCATAGCTGCCCGTTAGGTTTCTCCAGTTTGATAAACATAGTACCCCTCCCCGCAGGAGAGTGACTAACAAAGAGCAAAACGAAAGAACCTCGGCACTCAGCCTCGGCAGAGCAAGCACTGTGCCTGGACCCCATTGACGGCACGACGGCTAAGCAACTACACCTCTAGTTCATCTAATTAATCAGCTAAGGGCATCCCATTTCACCCTCATGGTTGCACTGTTATCCCGGGTGGTCTCTCAACGAACCAGTCCTTACGGAGAGGTACTCAGGAAACAGCCTGAGCCCCCTAGAGTATCACAAGATCATCAACATCATCAGGATAACAGTATCATAAATAGTCACATCATGTTCATTGATTATGTTAAAGCAATAGCAGAGTGCTAACCATAATAGCCCATAAGGTCATCAAGGACAAAGTAAAGTGTAAAGCTAGTCAATCCTTAGGTTTCAAGTAAGTAATGCGGGGTAGTAAGTTATAAATGAATAGGACATAGTGGGACAGAGGACACTTGCCTTCACCAAACTGCTGATCAGGGACTTCCTCTGCAACTGCCTCGGGAAACACAGACTGCTTGTTGTCTACGCAAAGCAATCATTCACACTATGCACTTGGGAAAATAACAAACAAAAACAATATACCAAACATATGCAGCAGAGAGGGGCCACAAGTTCATAACAAGAAAGGGATAGGCACTCTAAAGTTTCCTAGGTCTGGGGGTAGAGGACTACACAAAGTGATTCACTATCCACTAATCAGGTCTAAGTCAGTGGTGGGATTAAATAATTACCTGGTTTAAGTTCCTAAACCTAGGTGTTTAAGTCCCTAAACTTAAGTAATCCAACTTTTATTAAAGTCTACTCATTTCCAATTATCTTAAATAAGGTTTCAATAGTCTTAATCCTATCCTAGTGATTAGCTATTAATTAATACATGGAAACAGCAGGGAAACATTGCATAAACAGATAGATAATTATATTATGAACATTTTGCAATTTGAAGCACCTAATTTGGAGTTCATATGACAAAGTTATGAATTTTACAAGTTTAGGGGTTAAAATTATACCCTAAGGACTTATTTTTAATTAAATAAAAGGGCCAGGGACTTAACTGCGAGAAACCAGGGATGGCGGGTGCAATTTCCAGAAAACAGGGGGGCTCTTTAAGAAAATGCGCGGGCGAAGGGGTATCGGGCGCCTACAGCCGTTGGATCTCAGATCGGCGGCTAGGATTAGATCCTGCGGGCGGGCGCGCGGGCGCGCGGCGGCGGGAGCGGCTGACAGGCGGGGCCGGGCGGACAGCGCGGGCGCGCGGGCGACTGGCAAGCGGGACCGGGCGGACAGCGCGGGCGCGCGGGCGAGCTGACAAGTGGGGCCTAGCGGGCAGAGAGACGGGGTGAGGGGGGCAGTGGGCCTGGGCCGCTGGATCGCTGGCGGACGGCCAGGATTAGGTTCGGGCGAGTTGAATCAGGGCCGCCCGATCTGGGTTGAACGGCGGAGATCGGATGGGCGGCCTGGGTCTTCCCTACGGCTAGCTGGGGCGGCGGCGCTCGTCCCCGCGGCGGAGGGCTCGCCGGAGACGAGGGGCACGGGCGACTGGCGGGGCTCTGGGGCAATCCGAGTGGTCGGGGAGGTCGGGGAGGGCGCGGGGAGTTCTCCGGTAGGGTCTGGGTCGGGGCAGAGGCACCGGAGGGGGGCGATTCATGGCGGGGCGGCTCGGCGGCGGGGCTACTCTACTTCGGCGAGCAATCAAACGCAACAGAGAGCAAAACAAAGGGCGATAGGGGCGGGAGAGGTCCGTTACCTCAAGGCGGGCTCCGAGGACTCCTCGGCGGCGACGGAGACGCGACGGGGACCCGGGTCGACGGTGGCGGCTGCACGGCGGACGACGGGTGAGCGCGGGCAGAGAGAAATAGGGAGGGGGAGAGGGAATTGGGGCGCGTTCCGAGTTGCGGGCGTCGGGGCGGAGCTCACCGGGGCTAAGGGCGCGGCGGAGCTCCAACGGCGACGGAGAACCGAGCTCGGGACGACGGGGTTATGGCGGCGGTGCTCTGCGTGCGCGCAGCGAGGGGGGAAGAGAGGGTCTACTGGGCGCAAATGGGGGGAGAGGGTGAGGGCGAGTGGGCTCGGGGCACAAGTGGCCGAGGGCGAGGTGGGGCGAGTTCCACGCGCGACGTGGGCGCGGGGGAGGTGGGCGCGAGCAGCTCGGCGGCGGTTACGCGGGGACGACGGGGCTGACAGCCCGGGCCCGCAACGCAGAGAGAGAGAAGAAAGCGGGTGCGGGCGCGAGAGAAGCGGGGCTGACGGGTTGGGCCCACGGGCAGAGAGAGAGCGAGGGAGCGGGCGCGCGCGGGGAAGGCGGGCGCCGACGGGTAGGGCCGGACGAGCAGTGAGAGAGGGAGGCGGGTGCGCGGAAGGCGGGCGCGCCGACAGGCCGGGCCCGCTGCGCAGAGAGAGAAGGGGGGGGAGAGGCGCGCGCGGGGTGGGCCGACTGGGCCGAAAGGCCGAGGAGGGCGGGTAAGTGGGCTGCTTTGCCTTTTCCTTTTATTCTGAATTGTTTTTCCCTTTTCTTTTATTTATTCTATTTGATTCAAATTCAAATGAGCCCCAAATTCAAATTAGACCTTTTGAGAATTATGCACCAAACAAAAGTGAAATCTAGGGTTCAACATGATGCAACAATTCATACTCCACTAGGGTTTAACATAATAAACTATGGTTACAAGTAAAATAAGCACTTAGCTCCTATAGAAATGAGAGAGAAAAGAATTAGGAAGGATGAGAAAAGGAAGTAACACCTGAATTTGTGAATATGAGCAAAGAAATTTTATACCCCCAAATTCAGGGTGTTACAAACCTATCCCCCTTAAAAGAATCTCGCCCCGAGATTCAAGGTTGGTCAGCAAAGAGTTCAGGGTATTTGGCCTTCAGGTCATCTTCTCGTTCCCAGGTTGCTTCTTCCTCAGAGTGGTGACCCCATCTGACTTTGCACATTCTGATGGTATTCCTCCGGGTGACTCTGTCTGCAAACTCCAGAATCTGCGTTGGCTTCTCTATGTATGTCAGATCTTCCTGGACTTCCAAACCTTCCACTGGCAACTGTTCTTCTGGTACTCACAGACACTTCTTCAATTGTGACACATGGAACACATTGTGCACTGCTGACAAACTCTCTGGTAGGTCGAGCTGGTAGGCCACTTCTCCACGCTTGGCTTGAATCTGATATGGTCCGACGTACCGGGGTGCTAGCTTGCCTTTGACTCCGAACCTTCTGACTCCCCTGATAGGTGACACCTTCAGATAGACGTAGTCTCCCACTTCAAAACTCAGTTCCCTTCTCCTTCTGTCCGCATAGCTTCGCTGCCTTGACTGGGCTGTCTTCAGGTTCTCCCGAACCATTCTGATATTCTCTTCGGCTTCAAGCAAGATGTCGGGGCCAAACACCTGTCTCTCTCCAGGCTGGTCCCAGTGCAGCGGAGTCCTACAACTCCGTCCATAGAGTGCCTGAAACGGTGACATCTTCAAGCTGGCATGGTAACTATTGTTGTAGGAGAATTCTGCATAAGGTAATCTTTTGTCCCATCCTGACTTGTCTTGCAACGCACAGGCTCTCAACATATCTTCTAGGATCTGGTTAGTTCTTTCAGTCTGACCGTCTGTCTGCGGGTGATAAGCTGAGCTGAAGTTCAAATGTGTGCCCAAAGCTTCTTGTAGCTGCTGCCAAAAATGAGATGTGAACTGCGTTCCTCGATCTGACACTGTCTTCTTCGGCACACCATGAAGGCAGACTATCCGTGACATGTATAACTCAGCCAACGTTGCTCCGGTGTATGTCGTCTTCACAGGTATGAAGTGGGCCACCTTTGTTAAGCGGTCCACAACCACCCAGATGGAATCGTAGCCGGCCCGGGTACGAGGTAGGCCAACTATGAAATCCATCCCGATCTCATCCCACTTCCACTGAGGAATCCGCAATGGCTGCAACAATCCGGCAGGCCTCTGATGCTCCGCTTTGGTTCTCTGACAACTATCACAGATGGCGACATATTCTGCGATCTCCCTTTTCATACCATACCACCAAAACCTCCTTTTTAAGTCCTGGTACATCTTCTCACTCCCTGGGTGTATGGAGTAGGCTGTCTCATGAGCTTCCTTGAGGATCAGTTCCCGAATAGGTTTGAGGTCGGGAACACACAATCGGTCCTTGAACCAGATTACTCTTTCTTCATCCTCTCGAAAGTCTTTGCCTCTTCCTTCTAGGATCAGCTGCCGGATCTTGTTGATGTTTTCATCATCCTTCTGCCCTTCTTTGATCTCCCGCTCTAGGGTGGGCTCTAATTCCACTGTCACTCCTTGCGTACTATTCAGGAAACTGAGGCTCAGTCTGTCAAACTCCTTGGCTAACTCATACGGCATTGGGTGCGAGGCCAACATATTGACTTGACTTTTCCTGCTCAAAGCATCTGCAACAACATTGGCTTTGCCCGGATGGTAATGTATCTCCAACTCATAGTCTTTGATCAATTCCAACCATCTTCGCTGCCTCATGTTTAACTCTGACTGGGTGAATATGTACTTCAGACTTTTATGATCCGTGTAGATGTCGCACTTCTGCCCATACAGGTAATGTCTCCAGGTCTTTAAAGCATGAACCACTGCTGCCAATTCCAGGTCATGTGTGGGATAATTCTTCTCATGGATCTTCAGCTGTCGAGATGAGTGCTACAACTCTCCCTTCTTGCATCAGTACACATCCCAATCCGGTGTACGAAGCGTCGCAATACACTGAGAATGACTTGTGAACATCAGGCAGGACTAACACAGGAGCTGTAGTCAATCTATTCTTCAGTTCTTCAAATGCTTCCTGACACTTTTGGGTCCACTTAAACTCAACTTTCTTCGCTAGCAACGCTGTCATTGGTCTAGCAATCTTCGAGAAACCTTCAATGAAACGCCTATAATATCCGGCCATTCCAATAAAGCTCTTGATCCCACGAACGTCCTTCGGTGCTTTCCAGTTCAGGATATCTGCTACTTTCTTTGGATCCACTGCTAACCCATCTTGATTTATGATGTGACCCAGAAATAAGACTTCATGAATCCAGAACTCGCATTTGCCCAGCTTGGCATACAACTGATGCTCTCGAAGTCTTTGCAATACCATCTTCAAATGCTCTACATGATCTTCCTCACTTTGAGAGTATATGAGAATGTCATCGATGAACACTACCACAAACTTGTCCAGATAATCCATGAACACACTGTTCATCAGGTACATAAAGAAGGCTGGCGCATTTGTCAAACCAAAGGACATAACTGTGAACTCATATAACCCATACTTGGTGATGAATGCTGTCTTCGGTATATCCGAGGGTCGGATTCTGAGTTGATGATAACCAGATCTCAGATCTATCTTCGAGAATACGCTGGCACCTCTGAGCTGGTCGAACAAATCTTCTATCCTTGGCAGGGGGTACTTGTTCTTGACAGTGACTTCATTCAAGGCTCTGTAGTCTATGCACATCCTTTTGGTACCATCTTTCTTCTCTACAAACAACACTGGAGCGGCCCAAGGCGAGGTGCTTGGCCTGATGTAACCCTTCTCTAGCATCTCATCTATCTGCTTCTTGAGTTCCACCAATTCTGGTCCAGACACTCGATAGGCTCTCTTTGAAATGGGGGCGGTACCAGGGATAAGCTCTATGGCAAATTCAACCTTTCTCTCGGGTGGCATGCCCGTTAGCTCCTCGGGAAACACATCCGGAAAGTCCGACACAACCTTGATAGTCTCGAGCGGGTTGGGCTCCCTACTATCAACTGAAATCTGATGACAGACTCCCTCTTCTGACTTAGGCATCCTTAGCTCGGCCACTACCTCTTCTCCTGACGGGGATTTCAATGTTACGGTCCTCTTGTCACAACTAACCTTTGCTTCATACTTCATTAACCAGTTCATCCCTAGAATAACATCTACCCCAGGGGTGCCTATTACTATTAAGTCACTGGGGAATCCTATCCCCCTTATTTCCACCATTATGTTTGAACATATTTTATCTGTTTGCACCTTGCCACCAACCGAATTAATCCTCATGGGTGGCATCATTGCCTCTACTGAGATGTTATGCAATTCTACCCATGTTGCAGTGACAAAAGAATGAGTTGCACCAGTATCAAATAGCACTTTTGCGAGATGAGATTCGACTGAAAACATACCTACTGCCACATCTGGTGCATCCTGGATCGCTTCGGCCTCCAAGTGGTTCACCTTTCCGCGGTTGTATGCTTGGTTACGATTGCCTGTTGCCGGCTGCAGTACACCTTGCTTTGCTGAAGCATTGGGGTTGGTCTGCTGCTGCGCCATCTTCTTTGGGCACTGCATCGCCCAGTGGCCTTGTTCTCCACAGTGGAAACATCCTCTGCCTCCTCCTTGTGCTGGGGCTGCTTGGTTGCTCTGATTTGCTGCTGGGGCAGGAAGGCGAGGTGCCTGGTTGTTCTGCTTCTGATACTGATTACCTCCCTGCTGGCTGTTCTGACGATACTGCTGCTGCTGTGGATACTACCTCTGAAACTGCTGCTGATGCGGACGCTGATTCTGATTCTGATATCCCTGTGGGTGACCAGGTCTGCCTTGCTGAGATGAACTGCCTGAGAAACGTGGACGGCTGATGCCTCCGGACTGGGGTCCACTCATCTTGCGCTTCCGATCTTCCATGTCCTTACGCTTCTTCTCAGTCATAACTGCCCTATCGATCAGGTGCTGGAAGGTGGGGAAGGTGTGATTCATCAGCTGGTAATGCAGGGGATCCACCAAACCTCTCATGAACCTGTACTGCCTCTTGGCATCCGTGTTGACGTCTTTAGGTGCGTAACGAGACAGCTGCAGAAACTTGTCTCTGTACTCACTAACAGACAGGGGTCCCTGCTTCAGGGCCAGAAACTCCTCCTTCTTTACGATCATCAGTCCCTCTGGCACATGGTACCGACGGAAACTCTCGCTGAATTCCTCCCAGGTGATGGCTTCGGGGTCAGCATGGGTGGCGAGGTAGGACTCCCACCAGGACTGGGCTGCTCCCCTCAGCTGACGAGGGCCATACAGAACCTTCTCCCTGTCGTCGCATTGGGCGGTGCGCAGTTCCCTCTCCACTGCACGCAGCCAGTCTTCTGCATCCATGGGGTCAGCAGAGTGGGCGAAGGTAGGAGGATGCCCTCTCATGAACTCACCACGCTTATCTCGTGGCATCTGGGGCATCTGCACTTGCAATTGGGGTTGGGGTTGCTGTTGAGCCTGCTGCATGGCTGCCAGAGTCTGCCCAATGGCCTGCACTGCCTGGGTCTGCATCAAGAACATCTGCTCCACTGACATCGGGGGTGGTGGGGGAGGTTGCCTCTGTTGTTCCTCCTGCTGGTCATGCTGCTCTAGCTGAGCACGCCTGTTGCATCGGCGCCTGTTGTCAGACATCTGTGGAAGACATTCACACATCAGCATTGATCTCACAATCTTTCAGCATAAGAAAAGAGAATACAGAATTCTTCATGACACTGAGTGAACAAAAGAGCTTCACTGATCCTTATTATGATTCAACACAGCTTCTCAGATAAGAAAGGAAAGTAAGAGTAAATGGCTTCCCAACTAAACAACTGACTTCATTAATATTACTAGCTAAGCCAAACTGCAGGGGAAACCCACAGGTTGGCAACAGTCATTACAAAGATTCAAATCCAGCACAAGTTCACCATAACAAGCAATAAAGCAACTGATAAGCAAACTAAACTAAATGGAAGCAACTGATAAGCAAACTAAACTGACTACCTAAGACTGAGACATCTGACTTAAGAATTATTACAAACTCTGACGCTAACGATCTAAAGATCCAGATCTATCCTGGTCTTACAGACAGGAGAACCATAAGTGTGGTGACCACGTGGCGGTGAGCGGTATGGGTGTTGAGTCCCAACAGGAGCGGGGGAACCACCCTCCTGGTGATGGCGCTCTGCCAGCTCAGCACGCAACTCCGCAATCTCCGTTCGAGCCCTGCTTAGCTCGTCCAGAGAGTGATCCAGCTCAGTGTTAAGCACTGCGACTAGGTTGACTGTGCTGCTCAACCTAGGGTTAGCCTCACTAACAGGTGAAACAACCACACTCTCTGTGCTGCCAGTAGGGCGGCGGGGGTAGTACCGAAGGTTAAGACCGTCGGCCACGCCACCGAACAAAGAACAGTACTGAGAGAGTGCACGTCGTGCTGCATCCTGCATAGCCGCCTCTGCAGTGTCCCTCTCAGAGATGGAATAGTGCTCTGAAACGGCCTCCGCACCCCGGAGGTCATCCTCCGGACGGCGAGCTAGGCAGGTAGCCTCCCAGCGGTCCGGGTACCTCCCGCGACTATGCTGGTAGACTACGCAACGATACTCGATCGACCAGGTGTGCCGGTCGAAAGCCTGGCGCAGCAAGGTGTCGAGTGCGTCGTGGAAGTGACAACCGCGAGCGGCGTCACGGGTGATGGGTCGGGCGACCCATCCTTCCGCCTCCTGCGGCTCAGAGGACTCCGTACTGTGGTCTGAGTCGTCGTCGTCGGGATCTCCTCCAGTGGCTCCTCCAGTAGCTCCTCCAACAGCCGGGACGTCCCGCGGTGGAACAAGGGGCGCCTCCAGCTGGGCAACAGAGGAACGGGGCCTCACGGTCTCCACCTCCTGCTGGGGTGAGGAGGAAGAGCCCTGCTGCTCTCCGTGCTGGCGCCGGCGTTCCTGCTCCTCACGCAGACGGTGGTGCAGCCTCTCCAGGTGACTCGACTGTCCGGACACGGTGCGGTGCAGAGGACGCTCCGCAAGTCGAGACGGCAGGAAAGGAATCACCGACTTACGTGCAGTGTGCCTAAGACGAGCCATCTACAAAAGACACCGTAAGCACAAGAGTAAGAGCAGAACTAATATGACAAGTGAATAAACCAAAGATAGAATAAGATAAAAATTTTAACAAGGTATAGTATAGATAGATAGTAAAACATAGGGTTGGTCGAGGTGACCGACTTTTGAAGTAACAACAGAGGTCAAGGTGAGAGGGAAGGTCAATAGTCCTTAGTACGACCAGTGCTACTCTAGGTCAGCGGTCCTACAGTCAGCACGGCTTTGATACCACTTATGTCACACCCGGTTTTGGAAGGCAAACCGAATGCGAACTATGTACGTGCCAGGATCAGAACTCACGTACACAGTGATTACATAAATGAACATCATCACACAATGCTCGCATAATAACATAAAGAGTACTTATTACATCATAGAGTCATAGACATCCACATAGTCATTGTCTTAACAGGTAAATCAAAGTGCTAAACGAAACGCAGTAAAGATAAGGCCTCCACAGGCAGCTGACTGGGGGTTGCCGCCAACCCACACCTAGAATTCATCGTAGTCTTGGAACTCCTGGAAGTCTCCTTCCACGGCTTCGCCTTCTCCCGAGCAGTGGTTACAATGCGGACAACCTGGTGTTTTGTGGTAAAGCAAGGATGAGTACACATCAACGTACTCAGCAAATGTCCCGTTTGGCTGAGGTGGACTAGCTTTATGTGGGGTTAGGCTCCAGCAGTTGCTTTTAGTTGGTCAAGTATTTATCATTAGTAGAAGCTAGATTTTAGCATTAACCACTCCGTAAACCATTTCCTCATCGAGGAACATCATCATCATAGTCGAACCAAAACCATATCATAACCATTGTATCTCGAACCATCTGTATCTCTAATCAAAGAGGATCCCAAGGCTGCTCTTAACCGTGAGCACGGCTGATATACCAGTTTCACTACCCTCTGCAGAGGTTGCACACTTTACCCATGAGTCATGATTCCCTTTCTACCCGGGGAGAGCTAATCCCCATTGACCACTACCTAGGTGGTCCGGCAGGGCATCACTACGTAGCTTTTACAAAGATTCCCTAGAGATCACAGCTGCCCGTTAGGTTTCTCCAGTTTGATAAACACAGTACCCCTCCCCGCAGGAGAGTGACTAACAAAGAGCAAAACGAAAGAACCTCGGCACTCAGCCTCGGCAGAGCAAGCACTGTGCCTGGACCCCATTGACGGCACGACGGCTAAGCAACTACACCTCTAGTTCATCTAATTAATCAGCTAAGGGCATCCCATTTCACCCTCATGGTTGCACTGTTATCCCGGGTGGTCTCTCAACGAACCAGTCCTTACGGAGAGGTACTCAGGAAACAGCCTGAGCCCCCTAGAGTATCACAAGATCATCAACATCATCAGGATAACAGTATCATAAATAGTCACATCATGTTCATTGATTATGTTAAAGCAATAGCAGAGTGCTAACCATAATAGCCCATAAGGTCATCAAGGACAAAGTAAAGTGTAAAGCTAGTCAATCCTTAGGTTTCAAGTAAGTAATGCGGGGTAGTAAGTTATAAATGAATAGGACATAGTGGGACAGAGGACACTTGCCTTCACCAAACTGCTGATCAGGGACTTCCTCTGCAACTGCCTCGGGAAACACAGACTGCTCGTTGTCTACGCAAAGCAATCATTCACACTATGCACTTGGGAAAATAACAAACAAAAACAATATACCAAACATATGCAGCAGAGAGGGGCCACAAGTTCATAACAAGAAAGGGATAGGCACTCTAAAGTTTCCTAGGTCTGGGGGTAGAGGACTACACAAAGTGATTCACTATCCACTAATCAGGTCTAAGTCAGTGGTGGGATTAAATAATTACCTGGTTTAAGTTCCTAAACCTAGGTGTTTAAGTCCCTAAACTTAAGTAATCCAACTTTTATTAAAGTCTACTCATTTCCAATTATCTTAAATAAGGTTTCAATAGTCTTAATCCTATCCTAGTGATTAGCTATTAATTAATACATGGAAACAGCAGGGAAACATTGCATAAACAGATAGATAATTATATTATGAACATTTTGCAATTTGAAGCACCTAATTTGGAGTTCATATGACAAAGTTATGAATTTTACAAGTTTAGGGGTTAAAATTATACCCTAAGGACTTATTTTTAATTAAATAAAAGGGCCAGGGACTTAACTGCGAGAAACCAGGGATGGCGGGCGCAATTTCCAGAAAACAGGGGGCTCTTTAAGAAAATGCGCGGGCGAAGGGGTATCGGGCGCCTACAGCCGTTGGATCTCAGATCGGCGGCTAGGATTAGATCCTGCGGGCGGGCGCGCGGGCGCGCGGCGGCGGGAGCGGCTGACAGGCGGGGCCGGGCGGACAGCGCGGGCGCGCGGGCGACTGGCAAGCAGGACCGGGCGGACAGCGCGGGCGCGCGGGCGAGCTGACAAGTGGGGCCTAGCGGGCAGAGAGACGGGGTGAGGGGGGCAGTGGGCCTGGGCCGCTGGATCGCTGGCGGACGGCCAGGATTAGGTCCGGGCGAGTTGAATCAGGGCCGCCCGATCTGGGTTGAACGGCGGAGATCGGATGGGCGGCCTGGGTCTTCCCTACGGCTAGCTGGGGCGGCGGCGCTCGTCCCCGCGGCGGAGGGCTCGCCGGAGACGAGGGGCACGGGCGACTGGCGGGGCTCTGGGGCAATCCGAGTGGTCGGGGAGGTCGGGGAGGGCGCGGGGAGTTCTCCGGTAGGGTCTGGGTCAGGGCAGAGGCACCGGAGGGGGGCGATTCACGGCGGGGCGGCTCGGCGGCGGGGCTACTCTACTTCGGCGAGCAATCAAACGCAACAGAGAGCAAAACAAAGGGCGATAGGGGCGGGAGAGGTCCGTTACCTCAAGGCGGGCTCCGGGGACTCCTCGGCGGCGACGGAGACGCGACGGGGACCCGGGTCGACGGTGGCGGCTGCACGGCGGACGACGGGTGAGCGCGGGCAGAGAGAAATAGGGAGGGGGAGAGGGAATTGGGGCGCGTTCCGAGTTGCGGGCGTCGGGGCGGAGCTCACCGGGGCTAAGGGCGCGGCGGAGCTCCAACGGCGACGGAGAACCGAGCTCGGGACGGCGGGGTTATGGCGGCGGTGCTCTGCGTGCGCGCAGCGAGGGGGGGAGAGAGGGTCTACTGGGCGCAAATGGGGGGAGAGGGTGAGGGCGAGTGGGCTCGGGGCACAAGTGGCCGAGGGCGAGGTGGGGCGAGTTCCACGCGCGACGTGGGCGCGGGGGAGGTGGGCGCGAGCAGCTCGGCGGCGGTTACGCGGGGACGACGGGGCTGACAGCCCGGGCCCGCGACGCAGAGAGAGAGAAGAAAGCGGGTGCGGGCGCGAGAGAAGCGAGGCTGACGGGTTGGGCCCACGGGCAGAGAGAGAGCGAGGGAGCGGGCGCGCGCGGGGAAGGCGGGTGCCGACGGGTAGGGCCGGACGAGCAGTGAGAGAGGGAGGCGGGTGCGCGGAAGGCGGGCGCGCCGACAGGCCGGGCCCGCTGCGCAGAGAGAGAAGGGGGGGAGAGGCGCGCGCGGGGTGGGCCGTCTGGGCCGAAAGGCCGAGGAGGGCGGGTAAGTGGGCTGCTTTGCCTTTTCCTTTTATTCTGAATTGTTTTTCCCTTTTCTTTTATTTATTCTATTTGATTCAAATTCAAATGAGCCCCAAATTCAAATTAGACCTTTTGAGAATTATGCACCAAACAAAAGTGAAATCTAGGGTTCAACATGATGCAACAATTCATACTCCACTAGGGTTTAACATAATAAACTATGGTTACAAGTAAAATAAGCACTTAGCTCCTATAGAAATGAGAGAGAAAAGAATTAGGAAGGATGAGAAAAGGAAGTAACACCTGAATTTGTGAATATGAGCAAAGAAATTTTATACCCCCAAATTCAGGGTGTTACAACAGGTACTGTGCACTGTCCGGTGCGCCTCTGGCAGGTGCTCTGACTTATGCGCGCACTGTCCGTGCACTGTAGCGTTTGCAGGTGTCCGTTGCAGTCGACCGTTACGCTGGTAGCCGTTGCTCCGCTTGGCGCACCGGACAGTCCGGTGAATTATAGCGGAGTGGTGCTGCAGAAACTCGAAGGTGGCCAGTTTGGAGTTGTACGGTCCTGGTGCACCGGACACTGTCTGGTGCGCCAGACCAGGGCACACTTCGGTTCTTTTGCTCCTTTGCTTTTGAACCCTAACTTTGATCTTTTATTGGTTTGTGTTGAACCTTTATGCACCTGTGGAATATATAATCTAGAGCAAACTAGTTAGTCCAATTATTTGTGTTGGGCATTCAACCACCAAAATTATTTATAGGAAAAGGTTGAACCCTATTTCCCTTTGAACTGGCCCACAACTCCACCTCGTGCAGATCCTGGCAGAGCTGGGACCTTTCAAGAACTTGTAATGTAGGGGGTCAACCAAACCTCTCAAGAACCTATAATGCCTCTTTGCATCAGTGTTGACATCTTCGGGTGCATAGAGAGATAGTTGCAAAAATTTATCTATGTACTCACTAACAGACATGGGTCCTTGCTTCAGTGCCAGAAATTCCTCCTTCCTCACTATCATCGGGCCTTCTGGAATGTGGTATCGGCGGAAGTTGTATCTAAACTCCTCCCAAGTGATAACTTCAGGATCGGCGTGAGTGGCGAGATAGGACTCACACCAAGACTGGGTTGCCCACCTTAGCAGACGGGGGCCATACAAAACCTTCTCTCTGTCATCGCATTGGGTGGTGTGCAGCTCCCACTCCACTATGCGCAGCGTGTCTTCGACGTCCATGGGGTCTGTAGAGTGGGTGAAAACAGGGGATGACCTCTCATGAACTCTGTGCACTTGTCTCTTGGCATATGTGGCATCTGCACTTGCGGTTATGGCTGAGGTTGTTGTTGCGCTTGCTGCATGGCTACCAGGGTCTGTCCAATTGCTTGCACTGCTTGGGTCCACGTGAAGAACATCTGCTCCACTAACATTGGGGTGGTGGTGGAGGCAACTGCTAGGGTGCCTCATTTCATGGGGCTTGTTGCTCTTGCTAGGGACGCCTCCCGCATCGGTGCCTATTGTCAGACATTTGTGGAAGGCATTCACATATTAGAATTGATCTTGCAGTCCTTCAACAACCAGGGACTCTCGGGCGCTATAGCATTGAACTGTTCGGTGTGCACCAGACAGTTTGCAATGGTCGGATCCAATGGTCGACTGCTACAGACCTCAACGGTCGGCTGACTTGGCCAGGGCACCGGACATGTCTGGTGCGCCTGACAATAGAAGCAGCAGTTTTTCTGTCCAACGGCTATAATTGAGGGGGAGGCTATTTATACCCCTCCAACCGGGCATTTGAAGGTGTGGAAGCCCAAGTAACTTAGCAATACATGTTGTAGACATTTCCAAGTGCTTAAACACTCAAGTGCTTAAATAGAATCACTCGGTGATTAGCGTAGGTGCTTTGCGAAGTGCTTAGGTTAGTTAGACCACTTATATGCTTGCTCTAGGAGATTCCTAGTTAGTTGAGTGAGTTTAGATAAATCACGCAACCCTCGGCTCTTGCGCAAGACGTTGTAATTGTACCGAGTGGGGCGAGAGTCTTGCGAGACCATGACAACCAAGTTTGTGTCATGGCTGCCACCGTGTGCGTGGAGAAGGCCCGCAACTCTCTATGGAGTTACTCGACCGAGTTGCTTGGCCCTCGCGTGGGCTACCCTTTGCGTAGGGGCACTAACGAGGATTAGTCGGGACCTTGCGTGGTTTCGGATACCTCTGTAAAAATACCAGCGTCATCCACGAGAGTTTGTATCTCTACCTTTCTCTTTACCTTCTATATTTATATTAAGTAATTAAGTTTCAATCTCCTCTTTCTAGTAAGAATATTTAGGATTGAAACTTAGACTTTGCGGTAGAGATAGCAACACTTAAACAAAACCTAGTTTGCACATTCTATATTGTTTATTTGCATAGGTTTTGTTTTAGAGATTTATTTGTGTCCTAGTTTAGAGATAGTTTTTAGAAGTCCTAATTCACCCCCTCTTAGGCGTCACTGTTTCCTACAATGATTCTGTTTTTTACTGGACCACACCACAACTACATTGCACCAGGTAAAAAACAAAAAAATTACTCTAACTCCCCACATAGAGCGAGGGGTGGACTGAGCAAGCTCCTGGCGAGTCGCAAGTTAGATGACCGACCCATAGGTCATTTGCTCGGTCTCACGTCCAAGGTCGTACCTCACGTTCTCCTGCAGCAACGTGGGTCATGGGGTGGCCATGGGACCCCCTCCGGTAGGACAGATTGAATGGAGAGCCAATACGGGATAGAATAAGGAAGGACTAAATGAGATGCCTCTAGCGGGTCGAGCCCCCAGTGGGACCACTCGCCGAGACCAAACCCTGTAAAGGATCGGTAGAATCTCAATTGGATAACCCGTTTGAAGCTCGATGGCCCCTTCCCTCGCGCCAACTAGGTCGGGGAAGACGACCCTCTCCTTAAAAGGGCCCAAACGCCATTTCAGGGGAGATGTGTGCATAACAAAGAACCGGCGGACGCCAACGACCAACTCAGAGGGTCGGATCAAGAAAGGTCAACAGAAGGCAAGTCCTAATCTTCACCAAGGAAAAAAGTAAACCTCCATGCAATCCTCACGGATCACTTGGGGTACTTATGCGCTTGCACGCATTCAAGCCACGCTCCAGCGGGCACTGTCTCCGGGCAACTCCGTACAGGTCTGTCCCTGGAGACTACAATTGCTCCAGCAAGCACCATTTCAAGGAAATTCCATACAAGTCTGTCCCTGAATGCCACGTTCCGGTCCGGTGATCGCTGCCTCCGGGAAACTCCGTGCAAGTCTGAGGCAACGCTTCGCTCCGGTGACCAACCCGAAGGTCCCAATTAGAAGCCACGACAAAAAATAGGCATGTATCTGATACGACCAGAAGGTCATAAGAGGTCAACAAAACGAAGGTACAAGGCTTCGCCATGAACAAAGTAAACCCCCAAGCAATCCTCAAGGCTTACTCGGGGGCTCGGGGGCTACATCATATTGATGCGCTTGCGCGCACTTAGGGCTTTGATCCCCAGCAAGAAAGCCTCCACCCGACTCCATGGAGTCGCACGAAAACTCGGGAGCTACTGTCGGGTACCTGGGAATGGGGTACCCATAGTAAGGCCCATAACCTCTCTCCGACCCATTTAACGAGCAAACCTGCGAGGCGGGCGGATGACCAAATCTCGGCCGAGAAAACCTGTGAGGCGGGACGAACGACTAAGTCCTCGCCGAGCAAGCCTGCGAGGCAGAGCAAACGATCAAGTCCCCGCCGAGCAGACCCGCAAGGAGGGAACCCAGGCTGACATTACCGACCCACAACGACCATGACAAAGACGCAACATCACCAAACCATGTCCGGTCCATGTATGCAACACCAAGGGGGATCTCGACATCAGAGTCTCCACATAACGACCCATGTACAAGAAAAAGGACAGGACAACATGCTATACCCCGAGCATACCCACGCATGCTGGAAGGTGACACAAGGGTCACGACTTGAAGATGAAGCCGTACTGAACACGACCCTCAACCTCACTGTGAGCATGCTCTGCAGGACCCATCAGGTACGACTACGTTGACATTGAGAAGCTACAGTGACTCATACATCGGACGGACGAGATGGAATGCCATACCAAGAGTACAGTAGCGCACAACCCGTAAGAAGGAGCCATGTCGTGTGCAAGCACACCCCAAGACTGAACCCCAAGGGGCCCGCCGCGCACTACCGCGCGAGACGTTAGCTGCAAAACTCTCTCTCTCTCATATGTAAGGATCATCCCTTGAAGTATAAAAGGGAGTCCCTCTCCCTCTTTTCAGAACATAAGCACACTTGATGCAATATGCTCCTGAGCAATACAACGATCAATACTACGCTGGACTAGGGCCACAGCCTGAACCAGTATAACTCCTTGTCTCAGTTCCCAGCTCGGATCACCACGATCCACCATTTGGAGTGAGTCCACGCTTGCATGCATCCCCCGTCGAACACAAATATATTGTCCTCTGATTTGCGAAACCACGACAATCATGTACCCTGAGTGACGAGATCCGCCGTCATATGATCATGTACGAAGTGAATCAGGAGAAGCTAGTATTTTTCGCGCAGCCTTCTAATTCGTTTCAGAAAATTACTTCAAAGAATCAAACTTGGCATCATAGAATCACTTCCTATTGAAACTAACAACTATTTGGAAGATCAAGCTGCGCTGCTCTTGTATTCAGCCTAATAAAAGCTAAAAGCAGTCTTGATAGCTCAAACGAATAAACCCCTAGTATGTACGAACACGACACCTGCTGCACTAGCTAATAGCCTGGCAACCACCGATGGCTGAGTCGCCATCGCCGCCCACTTTTGAATCCTCATTGCAAATGGGGAATCAAGAAGAAGAGAGAATTAAATCAGTATACTCACCGTCCCCCCGCCTTTTCCACTATAGAGGATCACTATCGGTAACCATTCGCTTCTGTCGCGCGGACGGCTGATGGTCTCGCCAACGCATCCCCATCGAAGATCGTTCGCGCAGGACAGCTAGCGAAGAGGCAACACACTTAGCGGATGGACGGAGGAGGGGAGGACGCAGGCAGAGGAGGTCATCATCACGCGCGCGACGCCGTCCATTGCAGCCAAAGTGGCAAGACGAGCCATGCACGCCCCCACTGCGTACGCATCCCATAGAGATCGGCGGCGTCCCGATCCATCCATCTCGTCGACCGGCGGCGTCAGGGGTGACATCCGCGCTGCTGCGTGCTCTGAGAAAATGGCCTGGCGATTATGAGCCTCCGTTTCGTCGTCTTCCCTAGGCCGGCCCAGTCCGCGGTTGTGATGGAATGGAAGCTACGACGAGTCGACGACGGAACATAGAGGTCGAAGTAGTAGGAGGAGGAGGAGGTTGCGTCGGAGCTCCGTGCGTGGCCGGATCGAGAGGTACCATGGGCTTGACGTGCCGTCGTGAAACAACGGGCAGTGGGATGATCATGGAGCCACACGTCCAGTCGTCGTCGTCGTCCATTTCGGTGTCAAAGCGGTAGCCGCTTTTTTACATGGAATGGCTCTTATCATATACGTTGCCTTGTAGTATACGATTCTCCTTGTTGTTGCCCACTCATGGTTGCATGCATGCATGCATGACGATGGTCGGCGACAGCGTGTAATTTACACGACAAGTGTATGCATTTTAGTCTCGATGGGGTGATCGATGAGTCATGGACCATAAGTAAGATACACCCGCAACAACAACTGATTGTTTTTTTTAAGAAGGGAAAAAATCAAACAAGTGGCGAGCAAGGTCTGCGGGCGCACTGACTCCGGCCCTGTGGCGTCGAGCAGTCGCTCACAGCTCAGTAGCTCACTCAGAGGTCTCATCCCAGGCAGGGGGGGAGAAGAAAAACCAATCATGGGCGCGGCGAACTAAAGCAATAAGCGACCAGCGCGGCAGGAGGGGGGGCGAGCACAGTCGGTGTCAGATAAAGAGGAGCAAGAAGATGAACAGTTGACTAACTCTGACGCTGTGCCCACTGCCCGCCCGCCCGGCCGGCGATCTCTACACAGTGCGCATGCATGGCAAAGGCGCGGTAAAAATAAAAAACGTGTGTGCCGTGCCGGGCCAAACGCACAAACAGCGCGCGGGCGGCGTACGACGTCGCGCCCACCGCGTGCCGCTCCCTCGGTGGCTGGCTAGCTCAGTGCGCTTGCACATCGGGGGTTCCTGTGCGGTGCAGTGAAGGGCGCACAGCCGGCAGCCAAGCAAGGGCCGGCCGGCGCTGTTGCGCCACGAGGCGGCACGGCACCGAAGGATTTGGGCTGCCTTTCAACGGGGCACTCGAGGTCGAAGAGGGCCGGCTGGGCCGGGACGGACGGACGGAGGGACCGACTCCGACGCCGACGATGGTGAGCGAACCTGCCGCCGGGCCGACCAATCCTGACGGAGGTGGTGCCGCTGCCAGAGGTGGAAGCATAGGAAGAAGAAGCACGGACGCCCCCGGGACCCGGGCCGGGCCCTCGGCCCACCCCCCACACCACACACAGACAAAGGGCAGGCAGTCGCAGGTCGCAGGTGGGAGACCACCCGCCGGCCGCGGGGCGGGCGCAGCAAAACAACAAGCAGAAACGATGTGACGAAATAAAGGGCTTCTTTGTAGTGGGACGAGAGCAGCAGGCAGCAGCCATGCGTATGCGTTCCCAAAGTAAGACGCCAAGCCGAGATAGAAAAAAAAAGGTGGTCATGCCAGGACCCAGGACATATAGGACCCCCTTCAGTCCCAGTGGACTGCACTGCAAGGCACAGCGCAGATCGCAGCTACTTGATCTCGGTGGCCTCCACGTCAGTGCTCGTCTCGTCTCGTCTTCGTCTTCGAATTGAGCTGAACGGCTGAGCCGAGAAGAGCCTCGCCTCACAGCACAGTATAATGAAGTTAGGTCCCAGAGGGCGCCCCGACTGTGCTGGAGACGTGGCTATTGCAGAAAAGGCCCTATGTGCGCTGCGGACACTTGCGTGCAGCCAAAAAGCCGTTGGACGATGCGGCCAGGACTCGAGCAGTCACCATGCATGGAGGACGACGACGACGGTACATGGAAGCAAAAAAGGGGAACCGCCGACTCAGCAGTCACTCACTACGTTATGATACGGAACAGAGGGACGGTCCCCAGGGGTTGTCATCGTATCAGCCAAAGCTTTTAGCTTACTACCAGTGCTGGGCAGGAAGAAAAAAAAGGAGCCGCGGCGCGTCCTAATGACACGAACACAACACGCACCCAGAGTCGATCGCGCGCAAAGCAATCATTCTGCGTGCGTGTCCACCAACCAACGCCGAGAGTCAAAACGTTTCTTAATCGAGAAACCATAATCTAGATGCGATTTCCCAGTTTGGAGTGAGTGGTGACATAGGACCATCCGGTGCTCAGCTACACCTGACACACCACCGAACGTTCAAAAAGGACGATCCGTGGACGTCTCGTCGTCTCATCCACCTGTACGGGCAGCAACGATAAGGTCCTCAGCAGCCGAGGAGGCCCCTGCTGGTCTGCAGGCTCACAGGGGAAAAATAAAAAGGCAGAGGCAGCTGCTGGCTCCATCGAAGCGGCTCTAGAGGAAGAGAGGGACGAGTGTCGCCCACACCTTTCCGAGGGCGGCTTTGTGCTGCTGTGTGCGCGCAGTAAACTAGTAAAGATCTTTTTTCTGTGCCTCTGATAATGGCTGACACAAAAGGCGGGGGCATGGAGTCCTCTGTGCCAATGATAATGGGTGGCAGAAAGGCTATTGCTTTTCAGGTCAGGATAGCAGGACGAGAGGGGAAGAGAGAGAGAGAACTTTGCGCAAGAAACCCGATGGTGACTTTGCGCCAAGATGCCCCCATTTTTTTTCGATAGCATAATCAGCCTGTTGAATTTCTATGGTACGCTAGCTGTATTCATTAAGAACTAAAAAGTGAAATCTCATTATAACAAATTACAAAAAAAACGAAGATGTTCAACAGAAAGAGTTTATGGAGTTGCAGCAGCAAGCTATATACCAAAACCTATCAGGCAATTATTATGCATTACTACTGAATTCCAGTGTTTAGCCCAGCCAAGCTAAGTATCTCGTCCAATTGGACAGCATCGGATACATGACGACTGCCATGTGGCAACTTCATGCTGGCGAAAACACGAGCGAATGTTAGGGTCTGAAGCGCTTTGTGTATCTATCTGCTTTCATATAGCTGTACAATGTGTTTGATTGATAAATCGAAATAAGTAGTAAAACCACGCATAGTGGTTCATCAATCAAAGCACCAAAAGGTTGATAAGCACAGCCACCTTTCTTTTGTCAAGAAGCAAAAAAATAAACAATCATATCAAAGGAAAAAAGAAAGAAAACAAAAGAAGGAAGAAGCATATACCTTCAGCTTTCAGAAAGCAACATGTAATATTATAATGCTAGTATATTAAAGGTAGAAAATTCTGACCAATGGCATGGTAGATGTGTTCTGACGCATTTTGTTCAACCAGTGATAGCTTTGACACAGCTTTAAGATGTACTAATCAAGCAGGAAAAAAAATGTCTCTGTCTGAAACAAACAAGAAAAACCCTCCTCTCAACTACACGGCCAGTGCTCTGTAATCTGTATACTGGTCCTGTCCAGTGTTAGCAGTAATTGGATTAACTAGCTTGTAAAAGTATGGACTCGGTAGTAGTCCATTCAAAATATTGTTCATTGTAACTTCGTCCTAACTCAAGACTTCTTAACTTTCAAGCAAATTTATAGAAAAATTCATCAACATCTACAATATCAAATTTGTTTATAAACTTCTCCATAAAATATGTCTTAATAGTGCATTTATTTGAACCTGTAGATGACAATATGTTTTTGCAAGAACTTGGCCAAAGTTAGAGAAGCTTAATTTAGACAAAGCTAAAGTAAAGTATAATTTGGAATTTTAACCTACAGAGAAGCTTCAAGAATGTGAATTTACCATAAGCAAACATTTGTGAAGAAATTCAAAGCAAAGATTCAAGTAGATTTATGGATAAGAAAAAATACATCGAGTGTAAACAAAATCAACTTTTATGATGTACTGTAGTTTATATTAACAAAAACCAAGAATATAACCTCTACCTCTGCAAATTCCAGACGCCAAAACACTGTAGAAGTAGTAAAAGCCGTTACGGATTAAAGCCAAGCGAATAGGCTCAATAAAGCTGATGTCCTAACATGCACACCTATGAATTTGCAATACAATATGAGCACCATGAGCCAATTAAAAAGCTACTTTATCAGTTAGAATATGAGGGCAACCCAAATGGTGGAATATAGGATCTTTATAGGGAGCTCCAAATCACACCCACCACATCAGCTGGCCACCAATACCTCCCCCTCTCTTACCTATAAATGAGAGGCAAAAGCCACCAAACTAGTAGGCAACTAAGACAAAGTGGCGTACTCTTCTCTGTACTAGCTTTCTTCTTCCTCCTCCTCTTCCTCCTCCCAAACAGACTGGATTTCATCAAGATAATCCTGAAACTGGAGCCAACAAGCAGACAGAGAAAGAAGAGCAAGAAGACCGGCTCCCAGCCGATACACGGTAGGAGTGAGCAGCGTTAGATCAGTTTTCATCACAGGATCGATATGGTGACAGTGAGAGAGGAGACTCGCAAGGGGCCATGGACAGAGCAGGAGGACCTGCAACTGGTATGCACTGTCCGTCTGTTCGGTGAACGTCGTTGGGATTTCATTGCCAAAGTATCAGGTTTGAGGGGTGGGGATCCACAAATTAGGTAGCTAAATTGAAGTCACCCGCGCTAAGTCGCAAAAGCAGCTATCAACCTCTCTGACCGACTCTATTCTTGCTTCCCCTCTCCCCTTCTGTATCTTCATGCAGGGCTCAACCGGACAGGCAAGAGCTGCCGGCTGCGCTGGGTCAACTACCTCCACCCTGGCCTCAAGCGTGGGCGCATGTCTCCCCATGAAGAGCGACTCATCCTAGAGCTGCACGCTCGGTGGGGAAACAGGTCTGATTACCAAAAGATAATAAAAAAGGACGGTTTTTCTCTCTCTCTCTAAAATTTGTTGACATGTTCAATAACTTGTCCTAAACAGGTGGTCCAGGATAGCACGCCGCTTGCCAGGGCGCACTGACAATGAGATCAAGAACTACTGGAGGACACACATGAGAAAGAAGGCACAGGAGAGGAAGAGGAACATGTCTCCATCGTCGTCCTCGTCTTCGCTGACTTACCAGTCAGGCTACCCAGATACTCCATCAACCATTGGAGTTGAGGGACAGGAGCTTCATGGTGGCAGTGGCTGCATCACAAGCATCCTGAAGGGCACCCCTCCGGACATGGATGGCTATCCCATGGACCAGATATGGATGGAAATTGAGGCGCCACAGATGCCCTCGGAGGAGAGCTTTGTTGGGGGGAACCATAATGTGTGCAGCAGCCTTGCCACCCCGCTGCCACCACCAACTGTCTGGGAATACTACCCAGATGCCTGCTGGAAGGTTGACGATGAGATCAAGATGGCAACACAATTTCAATTTGGTTATAGTGAAGGAGTTGGGCCCTGCTTCTGATGCCATAAATATTGGGTCAGATTACTAAGTTATACACCTACCTAGCAGAAGTGAAGTGCTTTTGTAGAAACAAGCTTTAGCATGGATCTGAATATTTATCTCCGCGCTTAGAATTGCAGGTCTATGGATCTATGCATGGTTGCTATGTATCTATCTAGTGTGCAAGACAAGATTATCTTAATTTGTCCTTGATGCTATGGAATACAAGGGCAAAGGTACTATATCTGTTTACTCACAGTATAATTAGCTACCCTTTGAGACTTTTCTGTTGGACATGATGCCAACAATACATGTTATATTGATATAGATGGTCTTAACTTGGAAGGGTTTAAAGTTTCAGTCCACAGAAACCATTGTTAAGGTGAACATTAAGCCGACCCAGTTGAAAATGTAGTTCACTTTTAACCCGTCCATAAAAACCAATGACGGTTGTTTTGTACAAGTGGCTGGTTGATGGCTTCAAGTAAAAACCACTGGCCCAAAAGAAGCAAATTGATATACCAAATTAATGATCTGATAGAGCTGCCTACCTTTATAAAAAATGTATTATTCCATGGTACCAACTTATCAACTTGCAAGTCATGGTATTAGGAAAGAGAAGACAGCTCTCAGGAGCCACCAAGTCTCAAGGTGAAAAGGTACAATAGTCTGATCCAAGCAAAAAAAAAAGTTGGCAAAGGACTAGCTCCAACTTTTTCTCAACATAAACCAAAGTTAAGATGAGTTTCTGTAAAATCCCAATCATTTATGCTTAAAATCATCATGTTCCCCCAGATGAAATTGATTTCAGAGTACATAGTAACAGAGAAAGTAGAAATTTTTCATTAAAAATGGAAGTCAAAATAACAAAAATATAACCTCAAGTAAAGGAGAGGATTGAAGTAGATGGTAATCATGGTACAATTTAGTCAAAGTGTCAAATGACTATACAAGCACTAGACTTCTGAATGCAAGTGCAAGTTATAAAAATATTCTCTCTGAAATCAGGTAAAAACCATTAATGATTCAACTCATGACACCAACCTGAAAACCTCGATTTGAATAAAATCAATGAACAAGCAGATATGGTGTATGAAAGCTGGAAAAAATACATTCTTGCATTTCCATGGTATAATATAACATGTTTTCAAACTAAAATGACAGTATTCCAAAAAGTTTTCAATGACAATAACAAGTAACATAAATACGGTATATTAGTATCGATAATGAGGTAATTACTGTGTTTGGCTTGGCACTATGAATACACGGCATCTTAGTTTTTGTGTAACCAAACCTATAAACTGCCCATCAAAGTGTTCAATAGCTACCCAGAGAAGTGTTTTTATATTGAAGTACTATGAAACAATTATCAATTTATCAGGGTCTATAATTTGCATGGAGAAAAGTTAAGACTTAAGAGAAAAGGGTGAGTGGGCTGCCTTTCATTCTTTTCTTGTTCCTTTATTAAAAAAAGAATTCACACTCGAAGTCAATAAGAAAGCTAGTTTTGCACATTACTAGTTAGCCTTGCAGATCAAGCACGTAAGGAAAAAGTAACAGTAGTGCGATAAGAAAATTAAAAGGTGATGATAAGTGGCATGCATTGAGAATTTTGTAGCCATCTACTTTAGTGAAACTGATATGCAACAAATTAACCATATGCCATCTTTAATTGAATAAATGGCTAGTGCTTAACCACCTGGACCCAACCAAACTTTCATAGGAAGCCTCCAGGAAAATAATGAATAACTGAGGTAACATTGATGGGGATAGGGAAACCGTGGGGTTTTCCTTTTTCCTTTTCTGCTTCACTTTCTATTTCCCCTCCATAACCTGCTTCGTCCATAAACTCTAGTAATGTCCATTGAGATGTTACTAGAAAAATCAAGGTCGCACTACCAAGAAAAAAAAACTGAGAACTACAATGAGACGATGGATCACTGTTGTTAGTGGTGTACAGGAGAGACAAAATGCATGGCTCCCATTTCTGGCAGATCCGCTTATCAGAAGGAAAGGTGTTCCCAGCCGCAAGGGTCAGAACAGATTCCAATTCCTATCCTTGTTTTCAAATAAAAGGTACATGAAATATGAGAAATGTAACCTTTTATTGCTGAAGGATAACAACCACTATCAAGCTTACAGTGTCAACTTTTTCCTTCTTCTTTTCTTTTGGAAAAAAATTACTTCAGGGTTCATGCAAAATGATTCTTTAACATTTTGCATATGCAGAGTACTGGATGAAAGATTTGCTCGAAGAGTCGTGCCCTTTATTGAGGTCAACGATTTATATTTATATGTGTGGCAGGTACAAAGTTCGAAGCAAGGCGGAGTAGGTGAGGGCACGACTGGTGACGTCAGGGAGGGTGAGGGCGCGGCCGATGACAGCGTGATGCTGGGGCCGTGCCCGGCCTAGCGGGGGACGTCGGGGCCGCGCACAAAGTTCGAAGCAAAGCGGAGTAGGTGAGGGCACGAATGGTGACATCGGGGAGGGTCAGGGCGCGGCCGATGACGGCGTGATGCTAGGGCCGTGCCCGGCCTAGCGGGGGACGTCGGGGCCGCGCACGGCTCGGTTGTGTGTAGTAGGGCAGCCCGAGGCGTGTCTAGGGACGCAAGGTCCACATGTGGCACTAGGGCCGCATGTGGGAGCAGCGGAGATGAACCTGCAGGGGGGAAACAAAGGTGGTTGTCTAGAGGGAGCCATGGGGTCTCAAGAAGGAAGTTCAACTCGGTGGTGGAGCTGGAGGGGGATGAGGAGAAAGGGATGTTCATCTCGTCGAAGACATGGTGGGAGATCAACAAACAGTGGGTAGTGAGGTCAAGACACTGATACCCCTTATGATCAAGGGAGTACCCAAGGAAGACACAACAGGAGCAGCGAGGGGCAGGCTTATGGGGAGTTGTGGTAGATAGATTGGGATAGCACGCACAACCAAAGATGCGTAGATGGTTGCAGAATGGAGTGGTGCTGAAGAGGGCAAAGTGGGGTGTGGGAGCACTAATCGCCTTGGTAGGGAAGCGATTGAGCAAGTAGGTGGCAGTGTGAAGGCTCGGCCCAGTAGCGAGCAAGAACTGACAACTGAAACAGATGGAGCACATGATGTTATTAGTAGTGTGAATCATATGTTTAGCCTTGCCGTTCTGGAGAGGTGTACGGGCAAGACATCCGTAGCCGCTCGCTATGGGAGAGAAAGAAAGCCCGAGAGGAGTCATCAAACTCTCGATTGTTGTCACACTTGACGACCTTAATGGTGCAACCAAACTGAGTGAAAACCAATGGAGTGAAATGCAAATAAGTCGTAAAAGTATAGACTTCAAGTGCAAGGGAAAAATCCACAAATAATAAGAGCAATCATCGAGTATCACCAAGTAATACTTAGAGCCTGAAACACTAATGATAGGAGAGGTCCATAAATCACACTACATGAGATCAAAAACATGCACAACCTAAGGGGACCTAGGGAAGGAAAGTCTAACATGACGACTTAGCTGACAGGTACCTGTCACGTAGATGCTCATGAGTGCCCCTAGTACAAGAGATGATTGAACTACTACACAACTTGGACAACATATCTGTCTAGGATGACCAAGTAGACAATGACAAGAGTTGGATGCAGTGAAAGTAGTCAATATGTTCGACTGCGACAAAAACGAAAGTGGTGATGTAGCAAAAACGGTGGGTGTGTAAGCAACGGGACTCTCACTCTCATCGAGAGGATGACACTACGAGTTGAGGCAATTTTCATTTATTTCTCACACACTACTCAAATGTCATACCCGTCTAAGGGTTGGGATACATATTTATAGCCCAAGGGGCTGCAACATATGCTTCCTAGAGATGCGAATATGTTGTCCTACAAACTGCACTAACCACTACACAAAGATGTTGTCCTCTAGTCAAAAGAACTGCAGCAATGCACTGTTGTCCTCTACCCAACCTGTTGTCCTTAAAGCAGTCAAAAGTGCAGTAAGGAAATGTGTTGTTCTGCCTGCTGTTGTGCTGCCCAGCCTGCTGTCCTATTCCTCCACAACAACCAGTTGTTGACTGTTGTCCTACGCCTCCACAAAAGGAGATGTCCTAAAGCAAAGACCAAAAAGGATTGTTGTTGTCCACTGCAGCAAGGACCAACAGCAGATGTTGTTGTCCTTCCCACAGACCACGAGACTTATTCCAACAATTCTCCCTCTAAGTCTTATGTGTCGTCTTGTTGGACAATTGGGCCATCCCGGACCTGGAGCACAACTCAAGGAACTTGATCCTCCCAAGGGGTTTGGTGAGCAGGTCCGCAAGCTGATCCTTGGTGTTGATGTAGCATGTTTTGATGATCCTTTCTGCCAAGCAGTCACGGATGAAGTGGTACCTCACCCGGATGTGCTTGCTCCGTTCATGCAACACGGGGTTCTTGACCAACGCAAGAGCGGACTGGTTGTCCACCCTGAGTTCCACCGCTCATGTGTCAGTCCCGAGGAGATCACCGAGCAGTCGAGCAAGCCAGAGCGCCTGAGTTGAAGCGGTGGAGGCCGCTATGTACTCAGCCTCGTAGCTGGATATGGCCACCACCTGCTGCTTAACCGACTATCAGCTGATGGGGCACTTGCCGAGGAAGAAGAGGATCCCGCTTGTGCTCTTGCTGGTGTCGATGTCGCCGGTGTGGTCACTGTCGCTGTACCCGACAAGGTGTGCCTCCCCAGGGCACCTCGGGTAGTAGAGACCGTGGTCGAGAGTCACCGCAACGTAGCGGACGATCCTCTTTATAGCCTGCTCGTGCTCCGTCGTCGATCGCTGCAGGAACCGACTAACGTAGCCAACGGAGTATGCCAAGTCCGGTTGTGTGTAGACGAGGTAGCGAAGGCTCCCCACAAGACGTCGGTACTGTGTAGCATACACCTCCTCCGTTCTGCTGTCGCGACTCAGCTTCAGCCAGAATGCGAGACACCAGGCCCGGCACCGACGGGTCGATGAGAAGGCCCTCCACCGTACGATACCTCAATGGCTCGCCGTCGTAGCACGCGTCGACGTGCTCCTCGTCGTGGGAAAGCGGGGTCACGAGCTCCACCGGGGCGTGCTCGACATGAGCTGGCGTCGGAGAGGACGTTCCCGGAGAGGGTATCGTCGGTCCTGGAGTACGTGGTGACGAAGAGATCGTTGTAGCCGGAGTCGTGGCTAGATTGTGTGGTGGCGAAGAGCTCGTTGTAGCCGGAGCTGGAGAGCGTGGCGCTGGAGTCGGTGGAGACTTGGGGGCTGGGGTAGACCTGCTCAGAGAAGAGTTGCCTACTCCCCCAACTCCCTCAAAGTGGACGTACTCGATGGTGAAGTCGCCGTACGTCGGAGTCGTGCCGTCGTCCACCTCCTTGTCCTAGGCCCATCCTCGCCCTTTGTCGAACACTACGTCACGCGTCGTGCGCACACGCTGTGTTCTTGGGTCAAGGATGCGATAGGCCTTCAAGCCCTCCGCGTAGCCAATGAACACCCCCGGGGTGCTCATGTCGTCGAGCTTGCCGATGTGGCCAAGCTCCTTGGTGAACGCGAGGCAGCCGAAGACCCGTAGATGAGAGACCGCCAGCTTGCGCCCATGCCAAGCCTCATACAGTGTCATCCCGTTGAGTGCCTTGGTGGACGAGTGGTTGAGGATGTAGACCGCTGCCACCACCGCCTCTCCCCAGAAGACAGTCGACATTCCCCTCTGCTTGAGGAGAGCCTGAGCCATCCCCACAACCGTCTGGTTGCGCCGCTCGACGACGTCGTTCTACTGCAGGTTGTACGACGCGGAGTAGTGGCACTGAATGCCCTCATCCGTGTAGTACGACGCGAACTCAGTCGCGCGTTGTCGGTGCGCAGCACGCACAACTTGCGGCCGTACTCCGCCTCCGCAACGACCTGCACACGCCTGATGGCGTTCGCAGCTTCTCCCTTGTTGCCAAGGGCCATCACCCACATGTAGCGGGAGAGATCATCGACGAGCAGCAAGAAGTAGTGTCGTCTTCCTGGTGTGGCTGGTGTCACCGGGTCACACAAGTCCCCATGCATGAGCTCGAGCCTCTCCTTGGCTCGGAAGCTCGACTGCTGGGGAAAGGGAGGTCGTCTCTGCTTTGTCAGCACGCAGACATCACAGAACTGTTCCACATGGCCAAGGCACGGTAGGCCTCGTACCATCTCCTTGGCACTGAGCCGCTTCAGGGCCTCGAAGTTAAGGTGCCCGAAGTGTCCGTGCCACTGCCATGCCCCATCATCCCGACGAGCAGCAAGGTTGTGCCACCTTCACGTTGAGGATGTAAAGCCGATTTGGACTCCTGCGTACCTTGGCAAGAAGGCGACGAGAGAGGTCCCAGATCCTCATGACTTCGTGCTCGACCTCTACACACGAATCGTTCTCATCCAGCTGTCTCAAGCTGATGAAAGAGTTCCTCATGGGGATGTAGTAGACTCCTGTGAGCAGCTTGTGCTCTACAGACGGGGCGGTAAAGACGACTGAGCGGCGCCCTTGATCTCTACGCCGGAGGCGTCCCCAAACTTGACGGAGCCTTGGACACTAGACTAAAGCTCGGTGAAGAACTCTGTCAGCCGGTCATGTGATGAGTGGCGTCGATGTCAAGGCACCATCTTTCGATCATGTCTTTGCTGGAGCCGTCATCGAGAAAAGCACATGCTTTCGACTCATCAAGGTGGAGTGTCGCTGCGGCCAGTGCCGCTGGAGATAGCTTGATGCTTGCGTGTGCTAGAAGCAGAGCCTACTCCTCCGCCTCTGCCTGTGCGACGTTGGCCTGGCCAAGTCGTGGCTGTCGACACCTGGCCCAGTGGCCAAGCTTGCCACAGTTGTGACAGCTGTCGCCTCTTGTCGGCTTCTTGTTGTCGACGACGCCACCTTAGGCGCCTCCTTGGGCACCACCCTTAGCATGTCCTCGCGCCCCAGCCTGGGCGCCTCCGCGCGCCTTGCACGGCTTGTCGCGTTTGCGGCCACGTGTCGAGGACTCCCCCTTCTTCTTGTCACCTTGGAGGCCTCCCACTGCTCCCGAGTGAGATGTAGCTTCCCGTCGATGGTGATAGGCCCAGAGAGAGCATGTGGTTCGTCGTCGTCGACGACCTTGAAACGACTTATCGCCTCTTCGATCGTCATTGTGGAGAGGTCTAGCAGAGACTCGATAGAACGAGCGATCTGCTTGTACTTCTCAGGGATGCAACGAAAAGGAACTCCCTGATGAACATCATGAATTAGATCCCAAACCAGAAGGAACTCCCTGATGACAACAGCAGTCAGACCCCCAGAGATATCCTGAATCCAACTATTATCAGCAAGAGCCTCCTGCACCGTACGACCTGTCCTGACCCTACTCGGAATACGACTGAATAGGTAAGGGGCAAAAAATGCAATAGATTGTCCTTGAATCCATCTATCCATCCAAAAGAGGGTTGTGGCATCATCCCACACAGAAGAGTGAACCGAGGCCCGAAAGAGAGCTTCAGCATTTGGATGAACTTTTATGTCGAACTCAGTCCATGGTCTCTCTACCTGTGTTTTTCTGAGCCAGAGCCATCTCACATTAAGAGCCCAACCAAGGATTTCCAGGTTGTGAATACCCAAGCCGCCAAACTTAAGTGGTCGACACACCCTTGTCCATCCAACAGCACAATGGCCTCCCTTGATATCTTTTCTGCCCTTCCAGAGGAAACCTGAAAGGGAATTAGGCTTACACCTAGTTCCTAAATAATTTTGGTGGTTGAATTGCCAACACAAATAATTGGACTAACTAGTTTGCTCTAGTGTATAAGTTATACAGGTGCCAAAGGTTCACAACAAGCCAATTAAAAAGACCAATGTTGGGTTCAAAATGGAGAGCTAAAAGCATACCGAAGTGTGCCCTGGTTTGGCGCACCGGACATGTCCGGTGCACCACCGGACACTCTACAGTACCTGTCCGGTGCACCAGGGGACTCCGCGCTGAACTCCTCAGCCTCGGGAATTTTCAGAGCCGGCGCGCTATAATTCACCGGATTGTCCGGTGTACACCGGACAGTGTCCGGTGCTCCAAAGGAACGCGGCTCTGGAACTTGGCAGCCTCGAGAAATCGGAACGGCTGCTCCGCTATAATTCACCGGACATGTCCGGTGTACACCGGACTGTCCGGTGTAACTCCGGAGCAACGGCTACTTCGCGCCAACGGTCACCTGCAACAGCATTTAATGCGCGCCAGGAGCGCGCAGAAGTCAAGCACGAGCGAGCTGGCACACCGGACATTGAACAGTACATGTCCGGTGTGCACCGGACATCCAGGCGGGCCCAGAAGACAGAAGCTCCAACGGTCGAATCCCAACGGCATTGGTGACGTGGCTGGCACACCGGACATGTCCGGTGTACACCGGACTGTCCGGTGCACCATTCGACAGACAGCCCCACCAACGGCTAGTTTGGTGGTTGGGGCTATAAATACCCCCAACCACCAACCATTCATTGCATCCAAGTTTTTCAGCTTCCAACCACTATACAAGAGCTAGCATTCATTGCAAAGCACACCAAAAGAGATCAAATCCTCTCCCACCTCCACACAAAGCTTTAGTGACTAGAGAGAGTGATTTGTAGTGTTCATTTGAGCTCTTGCGCTTGGATCGCTTCTTTTCTTTGGCATTCTTTCTTGTGATCAAACACTCACTTGTAATTGAGACAAGAGACACCAATTGTGTGGTGGTCCTTGCGGGAAGTTTGATTCCCAAGTGATTTGAGAAGAGAAGCTCACTCGGTCCGAGGGACCGTTTGAGAGAGGGAAAGGGTTGAAAGAGACCCGGTCTTTGTGACCACCTCAACGGGGAGTAGGTTTGCGAGAACCGAACCTCGGTAAAACAAATCCGTGTGTCACACTCTTTATTTACTTGAGATTTGTTTTGCACCCTCTCTCGCGCGGACTCGTTTTTATTTCTAACGCTAACCCGGCTTGTAGTTGTGTTTATATTTGTAAATTTCAGTTTCGCCCTATTCACCCCCCCCCCTCTAGGCGACTATCAATTGGTATCAAAGCCCAGTGCTTCATTAGAGCCTAACCGCTCGAAGTGATGCCGGGAGATCACGCCAAGAAGGAGATGGAGACCGGCGAAAAGGCCACTACAAGCCACGGGAGCACTTCATCGGAAGAGTCCCGCACCAAGAGAAAGGAGAAGAAAGACTCCTCCAAAGAGAAGGAGAAGAAGAAGGACTCCTCCAAAGGGAAGGAGAAGAAATCTTCTTCACACAAAGAGAAGAAGGAAAAATACTCTTCTCACAAGCCGCATCGGAGTGGAGACAAGAAAAAGAAGATGAGGAAAGTGGTCTACTACGAGACCGATTCTTCAACATCCACCTCCGGCTCCGACGCGGTGTCCGTCACTTCTAAGCGCCAAGAGCGCAAGAAGTATAGTAAGATCCCCCTACGCTACCCTCGCATTTCTAAACATACATCTTTACTTTCCGTCCCATTAGGCAAACCACCAACATTTGATGGTGAAGATTATGCTAGGTGGAGTGATTTAATGCGATTTCATCTAACCTCACCCCACAAAAGTATATGGGATGTTGTTGAGTTTGGTGCACAGGTACCATCCGTAGGGGATGAAGACTATGATGAGGATGAGGTGGCCCAAATCGAGCACTTCAACTCTCAAGCAACAACAATACTCCTCGCCTCTCTAAGTAGAGAGGAGTATAACAAAGTGCAAGGGTTGAAGAGCGCCAAGGAGGTTTGGGATGTGGTCAAAACCGCACACGAAGGAGATGAGCTCACAAAGATCACCAAGCGGGAGACGATCGAGGGGGAGCTCGGTCGGTTCCGGCTTCGCAAAGGGGAGGAGCCACAAAACATGTACAACCGGCTCAAGACCTTGGTGAATCAAGTGCGCAACCTCGGGAGCAAGAAATGGGATGACCACGAAATGGTTAAGGTTATTCTAAGATCTCTTATTTTTCTTAACCCCACTCAAGTACAATTAATTTGTGGCAACCCAAGATATACACTAATGACCCCGAGGAAGTAATCGGGAATTTTGAGTTTTGAGTGCATGATCGAAGGCTCGAGGAAGATCAACGAGCTTGATGATCCCTCCACATCCGAAGCTCAACCCGTCGCATTCAAGGCGACGGAGGAAAAGAAGGAGGAGTCTACACCAAGTAGACAAACAATCGACGCCTCCAAGCTCGACAATGAGGAAATGGCGCTCGTCATCAAGAGCTTACGCCAAATCCTCAAACAAAGGAGGGGGAAAGACTACAAACCCCGCTCCAAGAAGGTTTGCTACAAATGTGGTAAGCCCGGTCATTTTATTGCAAAATGTCCTATATCTAGTGACAGTGACCGGGGCGACGACAAGAAGGGGAGAAGAAAGGAGAAGAAGAAATACTACAAAAAGAGGGGCGGCGATGCCCATGTTTGTCGGGAGTGGAACTCCGACGAAAGCTCTAGCGACTCCTCCGACGACGAGGACGCCGCCAACATCGCCATCACCAAGGGACTCCTCTTCCCCAACGTCGGCCACAAGTGTCTCATGGCAAAGGACGGCAAAAGTAAGAAGGTTAAATCAAAATCCTCCACTAAATATGAATCTTCTAGTGATGATAATGCTAGTGATGAGGAAGATAATTTGCGTACCCTCTTTGCCAACCTTAACATGGAACAAAAAGAAAAATTAAATGAATTAATTAGTGCTATTCATGAAAAGGATGATCTTTTGGATTCCCAAGAGGACTTCCTAATTAAGGAAAACAAGAAACATGTTAAGGTTAAAAATGCTTATGCTCTGGAAGTAGAAAAATGTGAAAAATTGTCTAGTGAGCTAAGCACTTGCCATGAGACTATAGACAACCTTAAAAATGAGAATTCTAATTTATTAGCTAAGGTTGATTCTAATGTTTGTAATGTTTCAATTTCCAATCCTAGAGATGTTAATGATGATTTGCTTGCTAGGATTGAAGAATTGAACATTTCTCTTGCTAGCCTTAGAAATGAAAATGAAAAATTGCTTGCTAAGGCTAAAGATTTTGATGTTTGCAATGCTACTATTTCCGACCTTAGAAGTAAAAATGAAATATTGCATGCTAAGGTTGTAGAACTAAAATCTTGCAAACCCTCTACATCTACCGTTGAGCACACTTCTATTTGTACTAGATGTAGAGATGTTAACATTGATGCTATACATGATCACATGGTTTTAATTAAACAACAAAATGATCATATAGCTAAATTAGATGCTAAAATTGCCGAGCATAACCTAGAAAACGAAAAATTTAAATTTGCTAGAAGTATGCTCTATAATGGGAGACACCCTGGCATCAAGGATGGTATTGGCTTTCAAAGGGGAGACAATGTCAAACTTAATGTCCCTCCTAAAAGATTGTCTAATTTTGTTAAGGGCAAGGCTCCCATGCCTCAGGATAACGAGGGTTACATTTTATACCCTGCCGGTTATCCCGAGGACAAAATTAGGAGAATTCATTCTAGGAAGTCTCACTCTGGCCCTAATCATGCTTTTATGTATAAGGGTGAGACATCTAGCTCTAGGCAACCAACCCGTGCTAAGTTGCCTAAAAAGAAAACTCCTAGTGTATCAAATGAACATAGTCTTTCATTTAAAACTTTTGATGCATCTTATGTGTTGACTAACAAATCCGACAAATTAGTTGTCAAATATGTTGGGGGCAAGCGCACAAGGGGTCAAAGACTTGTGTTTGGGTAACCAAAGTTCTTGTGTCTAATGCCAAAGGACCCAAAACCATTTGGGTACCTAAAGTCAAGAGCTAAACTTGTTTTGTAGGTTTATGCATCCGGGGGCTCAAGTTGGATACTCGACAGCGGATGCACAAACCATATGACAGTGGAGAAGAAGATGTTCTCCTCCTACGAGAAAAACCAGGATCCCCAACGAGCTATCACATTCGGAGATGGAAATCAAGGTTTGGTCAAAGGATTGGGTAAAATTGCTATATCCCCTGACCATTCTATTTCCAATGTTTTTCTTGTACATTCATTAGATTACAATTTGCTTTCTGTATCTCAATTATGCAAAATGGGCTACAACTGTCTCTTTACTGATGTAGGTGTCACTGTCTTTAGAAGAAGTGATGATTCAATAGCATTTAAGGGTGTGTTAGAGGGTCAGCTATACTTAGTAGATTTTGATAGAGCTGAACTCGACACATGCTTAATTGCTAAGACCAACATGGGTTGGCTCTGGTACCGCCGACTAGCCCATGTTGGGATGAAAAATCTTCACAAGCTTCTAAAGGGAGAGCACATTTTAGGACTAACCAATGTTCATTTTGAGAAAGACAGGATTTGTAGCGCATGCCAAGCAGGAAAGCAAGTTGGTGCCCATCATCCACACAAGAACATCATGACGACCGACAGGCCGCTTGAGCTACTCCACATGGATCTATTCGGCCCGATTGCTTACATAAGCATCGGCGGGAGTAAGTATTGTCTTGTAATAGTGGATGATTATTCTCGCTTCACTTGGGTATTCTTTTTGCAAGAGAAATCTCAAACCCAAGAGACCTTAAAGGGATTCTTGAGACGGGCTCAAAATGAGTTCGGCCTAAGGATCAAGAAAATTAGAAGCGACAACGGAACGGAGTTCAAGAACTGACAAATTGAAGGCTTACTTGAGGAGGAGGGCATCAAGCATGAGTTCTCTTCTCCCTACACCCCACAACAAAATGGTGTAGTAGAGAGGAAGAATAGAACTCTATTGGACATGGCAAGAACCATGCTTGATGAGTACAAGATTTCGGATCGGTTTTGGGCCGAGACGGTCAACACCGCTTGCTACGCCATCAACCGGTTATATCTTCACCGAATCCTCAAGAAGACATCATATGAACTCCTAACCGGTAAAAAGCCCAACATTTCATATTTTAGAGTCTTTGGTAGCAAATGCTTTATTCTTGTTAAAAGAGGTAGAAAATCTAAATTTGCTCCTAAGACTGTAGAAGGCTTTTTACTAGGATATGATTCAAACACAAGGGCATATAGAGTCTTTAACAAGTCCTCTGGACAAGTTGAAGTTTCTTGTGACGTTGTGTTTGATGAGACTAACGGCTCTCAAGTAGAGCAAGTTGATCTTGATGAGATAGGTGATGAAGAGGCTCCGTACATCGCGCTAAGGAACATGTCCATTGGAGATGTGTGTCCTAAGGAATCCGAAGGGCCTCCAAATGCTCAAGATCAACCATCCTCCTCCACGCAAGCATCTCCACCGACTCAAAATGAGGATGAAGCTCAAGTTGATGAAGTAGAAGATCAAGAAAATGAGCCACTTCAAGATGACGGCAATGATCAAGGGGGAGATACAAATGATCAAGACAAGGAGGATGAAGAGCAAAGGCCGCCACACCCAAGAGTCCACCAAGCAATCCAACGAGATCACCCCGTCGACACCATCCTCGGCGACATTCATAAGGGGGTAACCACTAGATCTCGTGTTGCACATTTCTGTGAGCATTACTTTTTTGTTTCCTTTATTGAGCCACACAGGATAAAGGAAGCACTTCAAGATTCGGATTGGGTGGTTGCAATGCAAGAGGAGCTCAACAACTTCACTAGGAATGAGGTATGGCATTTAGTTCCACGTCCTAACCAAAATGTTGTAGGAACCAAATGGGTTTTCCGCAACAAGCAAGATGAGCATGGTGTGGTGACAAGGAACAAAGCTCGACTTGTGGCCAAGGGATACTCCCAAGTCGAAGGTTTGGATTTCGGTGAAACCTATGCACCCGTAGCTAGGCTTGAGTCAATTCGATTATTATTGACCTATGCTACTTACCATGGCTTTAAGCTTTACCAAATGGACGTGAAAAGTGTCTTCCTCAATGGACCAATTAAGGAAGAGGTCTATGTTGAGCAACCTCCCGGCTTTGAAGACAGTGAGTATCCTAATCATGTCTATAAGCTCTCTAAGACGCTTTATGGGCTCAAGCAAGCCCCAAGAGCATGGTATGAATGCCTTAGAGATTTTCTTATTGTAAATGATTCAAAGTCGGAAAGGCCGATCCTACACTCTTTACTAAAACGCTTGAAAATGACTTGTTCGTATGCCAAATTTATGTTGATGATATTATATTTGGGTTTACTAACGAGTCTACATGTGAAGAATTTAGTAGGATCATGACACAAAAGTTCGAGATGTCCATGATGGGGGAGTTGAAGTATTTCTTAGGATTTCAAGTGAAGCAACTTAAAGAAGGCACCTTCCTAATCCAAACGAAGTACACTCAAGATATTATAAGCAAGTTTGGAATGAAGGATGCCAAACCCATCAAGACACCCATGGAAACCAATGGGCATCTCGACCTCGACGAAGGAGGTAAATCCGTCGATCAAAAGGTATACCGGTCGATGATAGGTTCCTTGCTATACTTATGTGCATCTCGACCGGATATTATGCTTTCCGTATGCATGTGTGCAAGATTCCAAGCCGACCCTAAGTAAGCTCACCTTAAGGTCGTAAAACGAATCTTGAGATATTTAGTTTATACTCCTAAGTTTGGGCTTTGGTATCCTAGGGGATCCACATTTGATTTGATTGGTTATTCGGATGCCGATTGGGCGGGGTGTAAAATCAATAGGAAGAGCACATCGGGGACTTGCCAGTTCATGGGAAGATCCTTGGTGTCTTGGGCTTCAAAGAAGCAAAATTCGGTTGCTCTTTCCACCGCCGAAGCCGAGTATATTGTCGCAGGCCATTGTTGCGCGCAATTGCTTTGGATGAGGCAAACCCTGCGGGACTACGGTTACAAATTAACCAAAGTCCCTTTGCTATGTGATAATGAGAGTGCAATCAAGATGGCGGATAATCCCGTCGAGCATAGCCGCACTAAACACATAGCCATTCGGTATCATTTTCTTAGGGATCACCAACAAAAGGGAGATATCGAGATTTCTTACATTAACACTAAAGATCAATTAGCCGATATCTTTACCAAGCCTCTTGATGAGCAAACTTTTAACAAACTTAGGCATGAGCTAAATATTCTTGATTCTAGGAACTTCTTTTGTTAAAATTGCACACATAGCTCATGTATATACCTTTGATCATGTCTCTTTCATATGCTATGACTAATGTGTTTTCAAGTCCATTTCAAACCAAGTCATAGGTGTATTGAAAGGGAATTGGAGTCTTCGGCGAAGACAAAGGCTTCCACTTCGTAACTCATCCTTCGCCGTCACTCCAAGCAACTCTCCATTTTTGGGGAGAAAGCATGAGCACCAAGCTTAAGGACTCCATCTTTGGTATAATCTTCACTCATTTGTTTTTGACCAAAGAGGGAGAAAGTAATTCGAGGGCTCTAATGATTCCGTTTTTGGCGATTCATGCCAAAGGGGGAGAAAGTATGAGCCCAAAGCAAAAGGACCGCACCACCACCACCTAATTTAAAAAAAAATTGGAGATTCTCAAATTGGTATCTTATTATGTTCAAAAGGGGGAGAAAGTAGTATTTCAAAATGATATATCAAAACCCTCTTGAACACTAAGAGGAGGATCTTATTTAGGGGGAGTTTTGTTAAGTCAAAGGAAAAGCATTTGAAACAGGGGGAGAAAATTTCAAATCTTGAAAATGCTTTGCAAAATCTTATTCATTTACCTTTAACTATTCGCAAAAGAACTTTTAAAAGGATTTACAAAAGAATTTGCAAAAACAAAACATGTGGTGCAAACGTGGTCCAAAATGTTAAAAATGAAGAAACAATCCATGCATATCTTGTAAGTATTCATATTGGCTCAATTCCAAGCAACCTTTGCACTTACATTATGCAAACTAGTTCAATTATGCACTTCTATTTTTGCTTTGGTTTGTGTTGGCATCAATCACCAAAAAGGGGGAGATTGAAAGGGAATTAGGCTTACACCTAGTTCCTAAATAATTTTGGTGGTTGAATTGCCCAACACAAATAATTGGACTAACTAGTTTGCTCTAGTGTATAAGTTATACAGGTGCCAAAGGTTCACAACAAGCCAATTAAAAAGACCAATGTTGGGTTCAAAATGGAGAGCTAAAAGCATACCGAAGTGTGCCCTGGTCTGGCGCACCGGACATGTCCGGTGCACCACCGGACACTCTGCAGTACCTGTCCGGTGCACCAGGGGACTCCGCGCTGAACTCCTCAGCCTCGGGAATTTTCAGAGCCGGCGCGCTATAATTCACCGGACTGTCCGGTGTACACCGGACTGTCCGGTGCTCCAAAGGAACGCGGCTCTAGAACTTGGCAGCCTCGGGAAATCGGAACGGCTGCTCCGCTATAATTCACCGGACATGTCCGGTGTACACCGGACTGTCCAGTGTAACTCCGGAGCAACGGCTACTTCGCGCCAACGGTCACCTGCAACAGCATTTAATGCGTGCCAGGAGCACGCTGAAGTCAAGCACGAGCGAGCTGGCACACCGGACATTGAACAGTACATGTCCGGTGTGCACCGGACATCCAGGCGGGCCCAGAAGACAGAAACTCCAACGGTCGAATCCCAACGGCATTGGTGACGTGGCTGGCACACCGGACATGTCCGGTGTACACCGGACTGTCCGGTGCACCATTCGACAGACAGCCCCACCAACGGCTAGTTTGGTGGTTGGGGCTATAAATACCCCCAACCACCCACCATTCATTGCATCCAAGTTTTCCAGCTTCCAACCACTATACAAGAGCTAGCATTCATTGCAAAGCACACCAAAAGAGATCAAATCCTCTCCCACCTCCACACAAAGCTTTAGTGACTAGAGAGAGTGATTTGTAGTGTTCATTTGAGCTCTTACGCTTGGATCGCTTCTTTTCTTTGGCATTCTTTCTTGTGATCAAACACTCACTTGTAATTGAGACAAGAGACACCAATTGTGTGGTGGTCCTTGCGGGAAGTTTGATTCCCAAGTGATTTGAGAAGAGAAGCTCACTCGGTCCGAGGGACCGTTTGAGAGAGGGAAAGGGTTGAAAGAGATCCGGTCTTTGTGACCACCTCAAAGGGGAGTAGGTTTGCGAGAACCGAACCTCGGTAAAACAAATCCGTGTGTCACACTCTTTATTTACTTGAGATTTGTTTTGCACCCTCTCTCTCGCGGACTCGTTTTTATTTCTAACGCTAACCCGACTTGTAGTTGTGTTTATATTTATAAATTTCAGTTTCGCCCTATTCACCCCCCCTCTAGGCGACTATCAAAACCCCTGCGAATCTTGTCAATGGCTTTGATAACCCATTTAGGGCATAAAAGGACAAGAAGATGGTATATAGGAATGGCAGTGAGGACAGCCTTAACCAATGTCAGTCTTCCAGCATTGGTGATCAGGGCAGATTTCCACCCTGGCAATTTGTCAGCCACCTTGTCAATAAGTTCATGAAAAGCAATCTTTGGAAGCTTCTTTACCGATAGAGGCAGTCCCAAATATCTACAAGGGAACTGCTGCACATTACAAGGGAAAATCTTCTGGGACATGTCAACTTGCTGCTCATTACAATGTATGGGTGTGATGCTACACTTGTTGATATTTTTGACAAGTCCTGTAGCTTCCCCAAAAATCCTTAATATTTCCTTCAGCAAATTGAGATCATCTATTTCAAGCTTTAAAAACAGCACCACATCGTCTGCATATAAGGAAATGCGTTGGCCCCTACCGCGCCTTAGAAGAGGTTGCAACAAACCCAGATCTTGCGCCTTCAGTATCAGCGAGTTGAGGACATCCATAACAATGATAAAGAGCATAGGGGACAGTGGGTCCCCCTGCCTAAGACCTCTTCTGTGATGAATAATATCCCCAGGCTCTCCATTAACCAAGACCCTAGTAGTGGAAGAACTCAGGACCCTTGAGACTATTCCACACCACAGAGGACCAAAACCCAAATGTCTAAGAACCTCAAAAAGGAAGGTCCAAGAGACAGAGTCAAAAGCCTTTCCAATGTCCAACTTCAATAAGATTCTAGACATTTTTTGCCCATAAATAGCCTTGGCTGTTTGCTGCACCATGACAAAATTATCATGTATACTTCTACCTTTCACAAACGCACTTTGGTTCACAGAGACCAAGTCAGGGAGCTTAGGAGCAAGTCTATTAGCCAAAATCTTGGTAACATTTTTTGCAAAACTGTGAATTAGGCTTATTGGCCTGAAATCCTTCACCTCAATGGCCTCACTCTTCTTTGGCAACAAAGTAACATAGGCTGAGTTGAGCAGATATAATCTAGAAAGCATCCCCCTGCCAAACTTTCTTCAAGGCTGACATAAAATCCATTTTGATGATAGGCCAAACCTTTTTGTAAAATCTACCTGTGTACCCATCTGGCCCCGGGGCCTTGTCAGAAGGAAGCGACCTGATGGTGTGCCAAACCTCCTCCTCGGTGACCATCTGCTCAAGTTCTTGGAGGTTCAAAGGACATCTATGAAAGGCTTCCAGATTCAGGGTTGAAGCTCTGGGAGGGACCATTCCAAGCAGCGAATTATAAAAATCCCAAACAGCCTCCTTCTTCTCCTTTTGATCAACGATTAATCTGTTTTGAACCTGGATTTTTCCAATAAAATTCTTCTTTTTCCTATATCTGGCGTGCTGGTGAAAGTATTCAGTGTTGGCATCACCTTCTTTCATCCACAGCAGCCTACTCCTCAAACGGGCTATGGTTCTCTCAAGGGAAACCAAAGCCAAAGAATGATGTTTTAAACGTTGTCTTAGCCACTCTTCTTGTGGGGATAGAGATCTAGAATCTCTTGCAATTTCCAGCTTATGAAGAATTTCTTTAGCCATCAACACCTACCTTTTTATGTTGCCCACCTTTTTCTGACTCCAAGAATGCAGATGTTTGGACAGCCTCTTTAGTTTCCCAGCAAAACGCTGTAGAGGGCAGCAGCCCTCCAAAGGTTGCAGCCAAGACTGCTGCACTTCATCCATAAAACCCTCCATTCTTGTCCAAAAACTCTCAAAATGAAACCTTCTTTTTCCTTGTACGAGTTCATGCAAACCAAGCAAAAGGGGACAGTGATCAGAAATCAAGGAAGCTGAGCTTTGAAGGACAGAGTTGGGATATAAGGTTTCCCAATCTGCAGTATGGAACACCCTGTCTAAACGGACCAGGGTGGGGGAAGATCTCTCATTGGACCATGTGTATTTCCTTCCAAGCAATGGCAGCTCCTTCAGATTCAGCTCGTTTAACAGACGTCTAAATCTTCCCATCATGGCTCTGTTTAGGTTGCCATTGTTTTTATCTTCAGCTCTGTAAATAAGGTTGAAATCCCCCCCAATCATCCACGGGCCATTGCACAAATTACGAATCAGTTGCAATTCCTGCAGGAATAGAATCTTGAGGTTATCCAATTGGGGACCATAAACTCCAGTGAACCACCAGTGGGTGCCATCGCTATGCTGGAACTGAGCTGAGACTGAAAAGGTGTCAATTCTATATTGAGTAACCTTGCACGAAGAACTTTTCCAGGCCAATAAAATTCCCCCCCTAGTGCCAACTGCCGGGAGCGTTACAAATTCATCAAAAACAACTCCCAGGAGAGACGCAACCATGAAACGAGAAATAGAACTCTTCTTTGTTTCTTGTAAACATACCACGTCAGGACAAGTATTATTGACCATAGCACTAACCACATCCCTTCTGACTTTTCTATTCAAACCTCTAACATTCCAAAAAAGAATTTTTGAAGGATCCATAGGAAACAAAGGCATCAAGAACTACATAACCATGGGTGATGGCTTACATTATATCCTCTGGACCTAGGACAGCAGGCAGCACCTGGACATCCTGGAGATGGATATCGACAGGCACTGACCAACCGAACAAAGCAGCCAAGGCTTTAATATGTGATTCAGACAGGGGAGAGTTGAACAGCCTGCCATATTTTTCAAGAGCTTTATCGCTGAACGCCTCATCCGCATCACCAATATCCATTGTTCTTAATAATTCAAATTGGATCTGCCTGGTTGCGTCATTTGGGGTCCTCCGCTTTGCCAATCTGCTACTTCGGCGAGGGATAAAATCAGGCGGTAACTGCTTACATCCCCTTCTGAGAGGCACCGGCGGGGGGAGCAGACCATCCGTCTTCTTTGTCACCATGGCAACGAAATCACAAACCGGAGTTGTGTCTTTAACATGTTCAGATTCCACTGAAATATCTTCATGTGAGCTAGGCGTCTGCTGTAAGGGATCCCTCTGCCTTCTTCTGCTGTAAACCTTCAATGTTGGACTCTCGTGAATGGTAGTAGATGGAACCGAGCAGCCCTGACCCGCAACCTCGCACTGGCCTATTTCTTCTGCAGTTCCAGCCAAAGAGGACAGACAACGGGGCGAGACTAGCCCGTCAAGGGCCCGTCCCAGCGACTCGTCAGCTTGTCTGTCTGGGATCAGCTCTTCAGCTTCTTTAGTTGGCAGCAACTCTTCGGCTTGTCTGTCTGGCATACCATCCGTCACACGCGCTTCCCCCACATTGAGCTCCGCGCCCTCAGTGGAAGGGCGCAGCACCGACGGTAGGACTTATGCCGCTTCACCCACCGCGCCATTGATAGTCTCCCCAGGCGCGATCACCAGGTCATTGCCAACTCTTCGGGAGGGCTGCTGCGACCCTAGGCGAGAAAAGGCCGAGCGACGCCCGCCATCCGAGCCGCGTGACTGACGTGAGGAAGAAGGCCTGGAAGAAAGGTCTTGGCTGCCACCAGGCTAGTGTCCGCCGCCACCTCTCGGGGAGTGGCCGCCATCGCCATCGGGGGGAGCACCATCACCATCATCCGCAGGGAGGGCGCCATCTTCAACCGGGACAGGGGTAGCCAATATGTTCAATTTGTAGGATAAACATCTCTTCTCACCAGAGCCAGGACCTTTCTCCGTGATAAGGAGATCCATATTACAATGAAGCTTCGCCGGTTTGATACACCACGCTCTCAACATGAAGGATGAGTAATCCGACTTCAACACGGTCGTCGGGTGTAATTCATCGATAATACATGAGTCACGCAGCAGCTGTTCGGCGGTAGCTCTTGACCACGCATGTGCCGGAATACCCCTAATCTCCACATCCAGTAGCACTGGTAAAGATGTCGTAGACGCATTCGCACAGCGCGTCCACCTCTTGAACACAAGATCAAACTGGGGACCTCTAAAGATCTTTCCTCCATTGAGCACCCTTGAAACTGTATCTTCATCGGGAAAAAACACCAAGAAATCTTCCGGCAAGGTCCGATGAATAGACATGTTAGCTCTATTGACGTTGAAACTTTGAGCTATTTCTTCGATGATGTCAACTGCTGGAACCTCAGGCCTGGTACTAGCAACTGTGACGAACAGGGCCTTCCGCAGCGCAGCCTCTTCCCTTGCCATTTCAGTGGAGAAATCCAGCACGCATGAAGGGGTCTCTACGCAAACAACATGTTGCACAGCCCCCTCCGCGCCCAAACCACCAGAGGAGGTAGAAGCAGGGGACCGTGATCGCTGCTCATGAGTATCGCCAACTGCAGCCCGCCGCCGCTTTGCCCTGCGCCTCTTCCTCCTGCCTCCAGTTGCCGATGGAGTAGACTCTCCGGAGCCTCGGGCCATCAACGGGGGGGAAAGGAGTTCTCCCCCGGTGGCCGGCTGCGACGGAGAAATCCGCCTCCACACCGACTCTCTATGCCTGAAACATCCATGCTGAACCGGATCTTGCATCGCTCCGAGGCGCTGCCACACTGGAACCCGACCAACCTGATGCTCAGGATACGCCTTCCGAGCCACCTCGGATGGGACTGCACCAATGAGGGCATCCAGCGTCCGTCGATCCTTGTAGTAGTCGACGTCGCCTTACCGAACTGCTTCCCACATGTGGCGAACCTGCAGTTGTACCCTCATCATCGCGACCCACTCGACGTAGTTGGCTTGGTGAAGGTAGGCCACCCACCGCTGGGACCGATGTCCCTGATAACGACCTGGACCCCACGGTGACCATGGTACCGATCCGGGGAGGGAGAGTCGCGCTGCCTGTAGAGGCCGCGATCTCTATCAACCCGGTCGCCACCACCGGGAGCACCGTCAGCGCGTTCGCGCCCGTCTGGGATGTTGTCGCGTGCGTTCTCACCCAGAGCGCCGTCGTCACGTCTGCGCCTATCTGGGCTGTCGGCGCCGCGCGCCTCCATAGGGCGCGGCTGCCCATTGTGCCGCTTGCTCTTCCGCTTCCTCCCTTGCCAACCAGAGCTCATCGTTGGTGCTGCCGTCGTCGGAAAAAAAGTTGTCGCCTCGAGCTCTATCGTCGCGCGCATGTGCAGCATCCGCCGCATCCGCTGCTTCTACTTCCGCTCTCACTGCCGCCAGTTTCGCCGCCGTCAGCCGTGCTGCCCTCGCCGCTGTCGCTACAATCGCTGCTGCTGCTCGCTCGTGTTCTTGTGTCGCGGCGACCTCGGCCACCTGCTGGTGCCGCACACTCTAAGTGACCGAGCGTAGGGACATGGTGTGCTAGTGAGGGGTCGCTGCGTGTAGAAGAGGTTGTCTCAGATGAAAGGTTGCTCGTCCAAGCAGGAAAGGAAGGAACAGTTGGAGTTCTTGCTGCCGACTGAGTGTGGGAAGAGGCGCGGGAAGGAGATGAGCAAGAGATGTTTAGGCTGCAGAATAGTTTAGCTCTGATACCAATTGTAAACAACAGGACTCTTACTCTCATCAAGAGGATGACACTACGAGTTGGGGCAATTTTCGTTTTATTTCTCACACACTACTCAAATGACGTACTGATCTAAGGGTTGGGGATACATATTTATATCCCTAGGGGCTGCACTACACACTAAACAAAGGTGTTGTCCTCTAGATGCCAAAGCACAGTTAGGTGTTATCCTCTAGATGCTAAAGCACAGTCAAAAACTGCAGCACAAGGTACTATTGTCCAAACTGCAGCACAAAGGTGTTGCTGTCCAAACTTCAGTCCTCCACATGCAAGGCTGTTGTTCCTAACTGCAGTCCTCCACACCTGCAGTCCTCCACAACGCAGCAAGGCTGCTGTCCTGCAGTCAACAAACTAAGATGTTGATGTTGATGTTCCTTGCAGTCAAAAAACCAACAAGTACTGTTGTTGTCCTTCCCACAGACCACGAGACTTATTCCAATAGGATGGAGTAGAGGAAGCCGGAAGCAGAGTGTATAGGGGCTCAAAGCTATCACATCGGACAAGGAGACTCCAAGTGGCAAGATCCCTCTCGAACAAGCCAAAGGGGTCAACTCCTTAAAATAAGGGTTATCAGTGCTAAATTGACGAATAGATAAAAAGATTCTAAATAATTTTGGGGGCAACAAGAACATTGTGGACACGAAAAGAATCAGGAAGGGTTGAGTCACCTCCTGAGGTGACCGAGAGAATGTTCCTGTTGCCGACTAAGATAGAAGGATGAGATGGGTGGGAAGGGTGGGAGGAAAAAGTATACCAACATCTAGAGTGGTGTGGTAGGAGGCATTAGAGTCAGACACCTAGTCGATGAGGGCAATAGTCAGGGTCATCGTGCTAAACAAGTTAGCAAGGAACTATTGATCCCACCCACTAGTCTACACGGTCCAAGACAGGACCGAGTGTGGTGGTAGAGACAAGAGCAGCGACTGGATACCCCGAGGGGATACCCCGAGCTGGGTATCGTCAGGAGGTGCCGAAGGAGGTGCCGAAGGAGGTGGACCGAGGGGATACCCCGAGCTGGGTATCGTCAGGAGAGCTGACTGGATCTATGGCGAGCATGGTGGTATACCATCCAAAGATGGTCTAGGCCACATGGAGATGCGATCAGTCCACAGGTTGTGAGCTAGGGAGTGTCCCCCTTGCCGTCGCCAACACGGCCACCCCTCCGCCACTGACGGTCGCCACCGCCAACAGAGTCGAAGGTTGCACCCCCACCAAGGTCAGTCGTAACAGGTGGGTGTGAAATCTAGCCAAAGGAACAAGCGGGCGCAAAGACGAACCCCCCGAAGTAGGTGTGGATGGAACCGTACGCGTGGGCTACCCCACGAGTTGGAGCTTAAGAGTGCAGTGGTCGTGTCGGAGCGAAGCTGAGTCCCCTTAGTGACCTTCTCGAGGATGACGTCATTGCAGTTCGTGTGGAAGGACAGGAACAGGGTCGATCGAGTGATCAAGGTCCGTAGGTGATTGTAGCGCTTGTTGAGGCCCCAGAGAAGGTTGAGGGCGAGTGTGCGATTGGAGACAGGCTCTCCAAGATCAAGGATGAAGTCTGCCATGCCCTTCATCTGGCGATAATATTCGATGATGTTGAGATCATCCTGCACGAAGGTCCGGAAGGCGACATCGAGGTGGAGGGCATAAGCCTCATGGTTGCCAAGGAACAACTACTCAATGGCAACCCGGCCCTGGTGGGCAGTGCCACCGTAGCTCGATGGTGATAGTCCTGAGGATTCAGGAGAGGACCACGCTATCCATGCGGTACTAGGAGGGGATAGTGGGGGATACCATGTCAGAGAGAACAAGGTCGTTGAGGGCGTAGCGTTGCAGGGTGAAAAGGATGAGGTCGCGCCAACAGGCATAGGAGGAAGATGGGTCGAAGAGAACGGGAACCAGAGATCGGATGTTCTGAACACCATCGTCTGCATATGAGGTTGGTGATGACGGCAGCCTCATACGCCAAAGGGGGGTCAACCACCTAGTACTCCAAGAGTGGGTCAAGGTGGTGCTCGACGTCCACGAGCTATAGAGCGAGCGCATCCGCAGTAGCACGCTCCTGCTCCTAGGCAAGGGCCACAGCGTGCTCACAGTCGTGGGCAACAATAATCGCAGCCTTGGCAGCCGCAAGCATTGTAGAGAGGGTGGAATGAGTAGCGACAACGTCGAGGGAGGGACGATCAACGGTCGGTTGAGGTCCGAAGGCTACAGCAGTACCAAAACCTAGGGCCAGCCGATGAAGCAAAGCCCTAGTAGGCCTAGGTCCAAGGTGCCAAGGACCAGGCCGCTGGAGCTCGGTGACTCGGGCCAGCACACGAGGCTGGCAACTCCCAGGTCAGAGGGCAGCAAAGTAGAATGTAGAGGCACACCCATACCGATTGGTCCTAGGCCGATAGTGCTAGGACCGACGGGCAGTGGACCAAAGACATCAGGGCCTCCGACCGGTGGCGCAGATCTGACACCCACCAGCAAAGCAGGGTCCATACCCAACAACGGCATGCCAGGGGCCCTAGCCTCTAGAGGCGGCTATCCCTAGGGAAGCACAAAGACAGGTGCTGCACCAACGATCAAGGCCCATGACCGGCCGAGGAGAGGAAAGGAGGGGGAATAAGGAGAGGGGTCACCGGCAAGAAGAGGGGCATCAGACATGGGGGCAACTACCCAAGGAGGCCAGCGGCTAGGGAGAGAAGAGAAGGCTAGCTTTGATACCATATTAGAGGATTTGGAAGAGAAGAATCAAATGCATTGATTAGTGGTAGGAGTTACAATATAGGAGCCTGCCTATGGTTTCCCTATCCCTAATAGGCTATACATGGGCTGGGCTCTAGACCCATAACACAGCCAGACTAGTCCAGACAGTAATAGTTTACATGAGCTGGACTCTAGGCTCATAACACACACAGCCAGACAGCCACAGTAATACAGCCTAACAGGCAGGACCGCACTGCTGATGCCTTTATGTTCAAATGTTGGAAACAAAAACAGATGTATAAACCCTTCAAGTTGAAACCTAAGAAGTGTCCTGGAGTTAGTAAAAGCAAAACACAGAAATTATATAAGCACAGAATGTGACACTTTATTAATTGTTGCAGGTGAAATTAGCAGTGAGTCATAACCAATAACCCATGCTGTCTTTTGTCAGAAGCACTTTAGATGACAACGATTTCCAGGAAATAGGCAACATTCATACCAGCAAACTAGTAAGCCCATTCATTCTGCAGTGCATCAAGATAAATCTGTAGAAAACAATACTGAAGCTGCATTGACGTTAACTTGCAAAGAAAAGAAACAGAAAATGGTTGGAAAGACATGCTAACAATGTAGTTCAAACCTGACAGACTAAAGGAGTACAAAAGGTGGACAACACTAGAATGCTTCAAAAGGAAGCCTCTACTGCTACCCAAATCAAGCAACCATAATTTAAAATATCTAAACGAGTGTACTGGCACCAGAACATTCAGTTTCATGGATATTGTAACCAATCTCACAAGCTTTGAGTGGCAGCCAACCCTTCTATCTTGGTCCCCACTCCCCAGTACCTAATAATGTTTGGAAAGCATATAAATTAACAGTAAAATAGTAGTGTGTCATGGTTTAACAAACGATTGGATAATTGGTTGAGTGAAACCTTAGTATAATGCTAACTATTAGGTCACAAAACAGCATTTCACGTATAAGGTAATAACATGCAGATGTAGTTGCAAATAGAAAAGAGTACAGGTGTGATTCTTAGATTACTACAAATTGATATATTGGCAATGCAAACTTCAATACCAGTACAACTACTTTCGAAAAAAAATACCAGTACAACTAGATTTCAGTATCAACATGTTACCATGCTTTTGTGTCTGCTATTATACCTACTTCAGCATTAAATTGTATGGTATTTGAGTACACAGTTCAAATGTTTCTTTTCAGGTAGAAGTGTATCTGATTATAATGGCCACACAGTATTCATCCCTATCTTATATTTAAAAAATGTATCCACCCATATCAGTGTGACAGTGTCTAATGTTGACTATAATTGTTGAGATGCAGGTAGGAATCTTAGACCTCATAAAACTGACCTAGTGAACAACAGATCCATAAAAGACGGCCTCTGCAGGACCAGTCATGTAAACATGATTGTCATCCTCCCTCCACTCAATTTCCAATGGCCCGCCAGGCAAATCAACTACACATTTCTGTTATGATTAAAAAAATAAAAGATCAAGGTATAACACAAACTATAGACTGTAGTAAATATGAGTGAAATGCCAAAAAAGCAAACACAAAAGGCAAGAAAGACAAACCCGCTCAGCTCGACCCTCAAGAACAGCTGCAACAACCACCGCACAAGCACCAGTACCACAGGCAAGAGTTGCTCCTACAGTCAAACCTTAAAGTTCATTTTGCATACCCACTCCGCATAAATATAAAAAGAGGTGTCACTTAAGATCAAAAATACAGTATATGCATTTGCATTATGGAGTTACATTGTGGTACTGATGACATATTGATACCTAGACCCAAAATATGAGTAAAATCCAAAAATCTAGATGCAGGAGGCAACAAAAGAGAAGACATTCTAAGATTCAAGCAATGGCATATGCTACAGTTAAAGGATGTTAAGGGAAGATTAATCATACCAGCACCACGTTCCCAGACTCGCATTTTGAGGTGTGAGCGAGACAAAACCTGTACAAACTCTGCAAAAAGAAAGTCAATTAAATAAAATACAAATACAAGGATTTATCCACAGAAACAGAAGAAATTAAGAGTTACCTGTGTTTGTGCGAGCAGGAAACATTTCATGATGCTCAAATTTAGGCCCAATTTCGCTGAGTTTTAAATCGTCGATCTGCAAGGTCTGCAGGAGTCCAGTCAAGACTAGAATCTATGATTACAATCAATGATTTCAAGTCGTCCGACTAATCGCGATTAATCGCGATTAGTCGGGCTGGTCGGTAATTAGTACACGATTTGCTGGACGACTCGACTAGACAACCTAGTCGTCCTGGTCGTCCGACTAATCGTCGACTAGGGCGACTAGTCGTCCGACTTATGTGTCCTGGTCGTCCCGGCTAGGGTTTAGTTATTGGCTTTTTTAGCCCATCTACAGTCACTGCACGTCTCCTCTCCTAATCTAACCTAGCCGCCAACAGTCTCTGGCTCTCTGCACGTCTCCTCTCCTCTCCTGCCTTGCACGACCCTGCAGTCCTGGACTTTGATTGCCGCCGGCTACACCGGCGGGCGGCGGCTACAGCACCCTGCGTCCCTGCCCCTTCTCCTGGAGTCCTGCAGCCTGCTGCAGTACTGCAGTCTCCAACCGGCTGTGGCTGCGTCCCTTCCCCTCTATGTTTTCAAGTCGTCCGACTAATCGCGATTAGTCGCAATTAGTCGGGCTAGTCGGTTAGCAGAGCTCGATTAGCACAACCGACTCGATTAGAGTACCTAATCGCCCTGGTCGTCCGACTAGTCGACGATTAGGGTCGATTAGTCGCTCGATTAGCCGGTTCTGCGCGACTAGGTTTAGGATCTAGGTTTTTTTATTTCGTGCCTTCGTGGGCTTTTTTGGCGGGCGGCCCGACTACAGGGAGTTGAAACGCCAGCGGCCTCTACTTAAGAATTATAAGCCTATGTTGCTCAGCATCTGGTTGTGAAAGAAACTGGAGTGATTTTGCAGCAGTAAGTACTGTTTTTTTGTTTGTTCATACTTCATACTTCAGAGTTCAGAATTTCAGATTGAGTAATAAACTAATAATGTATGTCACTATGTCCATGTGCAGATCCATACAAAAAAGAGAAACAGACTGGAGCACAAGAGACTAAATAAATTGGCATATGTAAGCTACAACAGAAAGATGGATAATAGGTTCACAAATATAAGAGAGCTAGGTTCCAAGGGAAAGAGAAGCAATCCACTGTTGCTTGAAGAGTTTACATGGCAAAATGAATGGGTTGAAGAAGAATCTGATGGTGATAACATTTGGGATGCCGTGGATGAAGCTCTAGGTGCAAGTCAGGGTCTCCGAGGCCGAAATTTGCCTAGGACTGCTGCTGCTGATGGTTCCTCCTCTCAAACCCAGACACAAACCTATGTTAGAACCAGAAAACGACCCAGAAATGCAGCAGCTACAGCTCAAGACATACGTGAAGAAGATGACAATTCTCCTGCTGAAGATGAACAAGAACAAGAGACAGCAAGACAAATGAATGATGATGACGATGAAGGCGAACAAGAATCAGGTGTAAGGGGAGCTGCAGGTGATGAATTTCAGTTGGATGCAGTGTTCGGCTAGGCGCCGACTAGGCGGCGATTAGGCGCGCCTAGGCGCTAATCGCCAGGCTGCCGCGTAGCCTAGGGCTCTGTGCGGCGTCTAGGCGGCCGCAGCGACTAGGCGACGCGCAGCCGCGCCTAGGCGGCGAGTTGGCGGCGCGCAGGCGCCTAAGCGGGCGCGCAGGCGAGCGCGCGGCAATTTTTAGCGCGCGCGCGCGGGAGTATTAGCGCGCGTGCTGTGCTGCCGCTCGGTCTCCCTCCCACATGGTCACGAAAATTGCCTCGCTGCTCATTCCCTCCGGCGCTCATCCCCTCCGGCTGCTCCCCCGCCGGCTGCTCCCCTCCCTGCTCCCCCGCCGGTGAGTTCTCCTCCCCCGTCGGCTGCTCCCCTCCCTGCTCATCTTGGATATGCTCTGCTCGACTTGGATATGCTCTGCAGTTCGCATCTCCTCTGCAGCTCTGTTTCCCTCCTCTTCTGTTTCTTTCCCCGTCTTTCCTCTGCTTGTGCTTTGTTATATAGATGCTGACTGGAAGTGCTTGAGTTCTTTGTTTTTACAGCTGATAGCACAATGGTATGTTATACTCTTCACTCGAATTCCAATATGTTGGTGCAGTGGTTAGACGGGGGGTTCCCAGGTCAAAATCTGGTTGGTAGTATATAGTAGTTATATAGTCATATATAGTAGTTATATATATAGTATATATAGTTATATACATAATATATATAATTTATGGCTATATTGCCAAAACGCCTAGAAAAGCGCCTAGAAGCGCCTAAGACCGAGTACTCCCGACTAGGCGCTAGGCAATGGGTCACCGCCTAGATTCCGCCTAGCGCCTAGCTGAACCTTGGTTGGATGAAGATCTTCTTTAGGTAACTGGGTGGTAATGTGTGTTGTGTGGTATCTGGGACTTGTAGTATTAGTAACTAGTAAGTGTTTCTCTGCTGTTTTCAGTATTGCTGAATTCATGTCATGTTTACCCTATCCTTCATAATATAGTATATGAAGTTCATATATATTATATACTATATAGTATAATAGTATATATTATATACATAGGTCCTGGTCTCCTGGATGAACAGGACGACCAGTAAATGACCAGGTCGACCAGAGATCGATTAGTCGACCTAGTCGACGACTAATCGAGATTAGTCGCCTGGTCGGTCCCCCAGTTCGACTAGCTGGTCGAGCGACCAGAAAACAGAGCTTCCCCTTATCCTAGTTGTTTGTTCTAATTTATATAATGTATACAGGTATATTTATATATATACCTATATAAGTATAGCTACTAGTCTAGGACGACCAGGGACCGACTAGGACCGACTAGGGGTCGACTAGTCGCCCTAGTCGTCGCCTAATCACGACTAGTCGCCCTAGTCGTCGCCTAATCACGACTAGTCGCCTGGTCGGTCCCAGGGTTCGACCAGGCGACTAGGCGACTTGAAATCATTGATTACAATATATAGTTACATGGACATTTGGTTAGACTGTAAAGTACTATTCATCATGCACATAGTTCAACTAGCATAGAACTCTATTCAGCTCATGGTTGCTACTTGCTGGGTTACTATCTGAACATATGGACCTCAACAAATAGACAATAGCCAAACCATATTGATTACTGAAGCATCTCTACAAAAACTCTGTTTATCTCCTAAAGTGTTGCAACACATAATCCTGTCACACAGTTTTCACAAGCAAAAACGATAGATTGTGGTAATCATGAACAAAATGGATCACAGGGGTCACTGGTTTGAACAATTAGCAAGTTCCAAATCTGAAATTTTGATGTACAAAATGTAACAACAAAGAATGTTGAACCAACAATTAAAGATTCAAAAGTTTCAACAAAGACTTCATATACCCACAGATGGATCCATAAAATGTGCAACTTCAAAAGAAACAAGCTGACATGAATAGGATATGAATTTACAAGCTGATTACCTTTAACTCGTTTGCCCCAAATGTGACACAGTGGGGGTTGCCCATGCTAACACATGTGACATGCCATGTTAAGCCCTCAACTGCCAACTCAGCTTGGATAACAGCTTTGTTCTTGGTAGCTACCAGTTTTGTGGGGATGTCTGCTCCAGAAAGGATGGGCTCTCCCATATCAACCTTTACCTGAAAACAAGATGTGTATAAAATTTTATGAGGTATAACTTAAAGATTGGATAGGCTTACCCATGTCAAACAAGAATGAGTGTATTAATTGGTTTTGAACTTGAAAAGGTCCAAGTTAAATAGGAGGCAAATACATTTTATGCTACTCAAGCCAAAGAAGGCTCAAGGCAAGATTTCGCTAGCTTAAAAGTGGGCCAGAAAATAACAATATCCTGACAATGTATACCAATAGTAGAATAAGAGCTTAACTAGGGCCTTTGGCTTACTGTACTGAACTAGTTTTGACTTGCTACACTCAAGTTAGGTAACCTTTTTTGGCTACTAATTGGTTCACAACATTTTTGTGCAGTACAACAATTTATTAGCACATTATCTTGCATGCAATACACACGTATTATTCCAACAAATTGACTGTCTTTTGTAGAGGATAATAACTTGCCAGTCAACCTGCCACAAAAGGTTAAGCTTGCTACGCTAGCAAAAATAAGTGTCATTTTGGTCCAAACAACATGTTTATCTACTTCAGTTATAGTGGTATATAGTATGTCGATCAGTGTTATTAAAACTGTTAAGGCCCATGTGGGCCATATTAGTTGTGCCTATATATTCTACCAAGTCCTAAGGACTAATCGCACTCACTCTAATCCAAGGTTAGTAACATGGTACCAAAGCAGGTTAGGGTTAGGGCCTATTTTTTTTCAGCCGCATTCTCCTGCAGGCCGCAGTCAACCGAAGTTCTCTGGCCCATCCCCTCCGGCCACCGTCACACCCACCCGGTTGTCGTCACGCCGCCTCTCTGCCCCATCTCAGGCGCCACCGTCTTCGTCGTCTCGTCCAGATCCAGGGTGCCGGCGGCCTCTACTCGCCTCCGTTGTACGGCGTCGGTGACCCGCCGTGTTCGTCGGATCCCGGGAGCTGCCCGCCTCCGTTGTAGGGCTTCGCCGGCCTCTGCCCGCTCAGATCCATCCCTTCGCTGTAGGGCACCGTCGCCACCATCCCAAGGTTGGGCGCCGCCACCTCCTCTGCGCGGCTGAGATCCGGCCGCCGGCCTCTGCCCGCCCAGATCCGCCCGTTGTTGTAGGGCGTCAACCACTACGCGGCTGAGATCCTAGGAGCTAAGATCCCACTTTCCAGGGAGCCTCTACCCTCCAGTCGTCGTTGTCTGGTGCCTGTCTGTTGCATGGTTTAAGGCGTCACCTAGGCGTCCAGGCGCTCAAAAACTCTGGACGTCCACTGTCGCCTTTCTCTTATACATGTTCCTTCATCTGGGTCCTCATCTTTGAATACACCATCATCTACCACATCCCCATCGGATGTTCTGATTCCCGTTACAAATCCTTCTACTTCAAAACCTGCTTCACATTTCGATTCTAAACCACCTATCACCAAAACATACATTCATCGTCCTCGTTCTGGTCCCACGGTTGGTCCTGACGACGATCATGTTGCTGATGTTTGTACTAACAATGATGACTCCACTGTTGTTTCTAATGATGTACATATTGATGATGAGTCACAGTCTCCTGATGCGTTGCCAATTCATCTGAGATATCATCTTCGTGATCGTAGCAAAATTGAACCTCCGGCTCGCTATGGATTTTCTCGTGTTGCTGCAGTAATTGTTGAACCATGTACTTATCAGGAAGCTTATGGTATTCCTGAAGGCGGCTTGCTATGAAAGAGGAGTTGGATGCTCTTGATCGTACGAGCACTTGGGATCTTGTTCCTTTACCCTCACATGCAGTACCTATAACATGCAAATGGGTCTTCAGGATTAAGACCAAATCTGATGGTTCGGTTGAGCGATATAAAGCTCGTCTTGTGGCTAGAGGTTGTTAGCAAACTCAGGGACTGGATTATGATGAAACCTTTGCACCGGTAGCACACATGACGATTATTCGTACTTTGATTGTTGTTGCAGCGTCTTCTTCTTGGACTATCTCTCAGATGGATGTTAAAAGTGCCTTTCTTCATGGTGATTTGCATGAAGAAGTTTATATGCACCCATCTCCAGGTGTTGATATTCCTTCCGAACATGCTTGTCATCTTCATAAAGCTTTATATGGATTGAAACAATCCCCTCGTGCTTGGTTTCAAAGGTTTGTCATTGTAATAGGGGAGTTGGTTTTCCCCCTAGCGATCATGATCCTGCTTTATTTATTCATTCCTCTTCACGAGGGTGCACTTTGCTCTTTTTATATGTTGATGACGTGTTGATTACTGGTGATGATCTAGAACATATTTCTCAAGTAAAACAACATCTTAGTGAGCACTTTAAGATGTCTGATTTGGGCCCTCTTGGATATTTCCTAGGTATTGAGATATTACAATCTACAAATCTACAAAGGGATATTATCTCTCATAGTCCAAATACATTCAAGTTCTTATTGCTCGCTCTGGTCTGAGTGATAATCGCACAGCTGCAAGGCCGATAGATATTCACTTACAACTTTGTCCGAATGATGGTTCACCACTAAAGGATCCATCCAGATATCATCATATCGTCGACAGTCTAGTCTATCTCACCATCACTCGACCGGATATTGCACATACCATTCATATTTTGAGTCAATTTGTCTCTGCACTTTCAGATTTTCCCTTTAAGTACCTCGGTTTGCCTTTGTCTCCCAAGAAACTCACAAGGGACCAGGTTTAGGCCATTGTTGATAGGGTGGCCAGCCTTCTGCCAGGATGGAAAGTTGCGCTCATGACCAGGGCTAGTAGAGCTATTCATGTGCAGTTCGTCATGACGGCAAAGATGATTTATGCTGCTTTGGCACTTGACCTTCCTGTCTAGGCCATCATAGCAATCGATAAACTGAGGAAGGGCTTCCTCTGGAGGGGCAGGAAAGAGTTTTGTGGTGGTCATTGCCTCCTAGCTTGGCCTAAGGTTACCCGCCCCAAAGAACTGGGTGATCTTGGGATTAGTGATTTAAAGAAGCTCGGTTGGGCTTTGAGGGCTCGTTGGCCATGGCTGCAGAAAACAGACCCCAGTAGGCCTTGGACGGACTTCCCCACTCACGCCTGTAAGGTGGTACAGAATCTGATTGTTATAGTCGTTACTACTAAGCTCGGTGATGGAGCCAATACACTTTTTGGAAGAACAGATGGTTGGATGGGAGATGTATTAGGGACATAGCTCCTGCAATGTTTGATATGGTGCCCATGCGTCTTGCCAACAAACGGTTGGTCAAATATGCTCTCCCTAATCTCCATTGGATCTCCCGATGTAAAAGGAGCAATTTCAGTCAGAGTCATTGCTGAATTCCTGGAACTTTGTGAAGTGCTTGAGGCAATTGTTCTTCAGCCTGGAGTAAGGGAACGACATATATGGAAATTCAGTGCTTCAGGGGATTATACAGCTAGTTCTGCTTATAAAGCTCTCTTCCATGGTTCAGTTCAGTTCGAACCAGCAGAACGAGTGTGGAAATCTTGGGCTCCTGGGAAGTGCAAGTTCTTTATTTGGCTTGTGGAGCATAATATGTGCTAGACAGCTGACAGGCTCAGAAAGAGAGGGCTAGACCAGCCAGAGCATTGTCCCTTGTGCGACCAAGAGGCTGAAACTATAAATCACTTGTTGGTCAAATGTGTTTTTGCCAAGTAGTTATGGTTTGATTTCCTTAGTTCAGTGGGGCTGCAGGAGCTGTGTCTAGCTCACGAGGATTCCTTCGAGTCGTGGTGGAAGACTAGCAGCTCTCGGGCATCTGATCTTCTGAGGAAGGGTTTCAATTCTTTAGTAATCCTAGGTGCTTGGACCATATGGAAGCATAGGAATAGATGTGTCTTTCATGGATGTAATCCTAGCTTGGTCACAGCCCTTAGGGTGGCTAGGGAAGAGGCGGTGCTCTGGTACTTGACTAGAGCCAAGGCCCTGTCTTTCCTCTAGGTCGAAGAGTTGCTGGCTTAAAACAGCGATGTGGGTCGTGTTTTCTCCGTGTTAGTCGTTGATCATTAGTCAGTCTCTAGTGTTGGGGTGTAATGTGCATGGTGTAATGGGGTTCCTCCCCCTTTCTTCTTTTAATGCAAAGATGTGCAGCTCTCCTGCGTATTCCAGAAAAAAAAGTGTCTCTGCACCTACTTCAGTTCACTATGGTCACTTGATTCGTGTATTGAGAAACTTAAGGGGCACAACATCTCGAGGCTTATTCAATGGTTGTGATAGTCCTCTTCGGCTTCACGCCTACTTAGATGCTACTTGGGCGAGTGATCGCACTGATCGTCACTCTATTACAGGTTATTTTCCTTGGTTCCTCTCATATTGCATGGAAATCTAAGAAGCAGACCGTTGTATCTCGGTCTACTGCAGAAGCAGAACTTCGAGCCCTTGCTACTACTACTTCAGAGATTATATGGCTAAGATGGTTATTAGCTGATCTGGGTGTCTCTTGTGATACTCCACCTCTCGTGTGCGACGACACTAGCGCCATACAGATTGCAAATGATCATGTTAAGCATGAGCTTAAAAGCATATTGGTGTTGATGTTTTCTTTACTCGGTCTCATTGTCAACAGAAAACTATTACTCTTCAACATGTGCCCTCAGAAATGCAAGTTGCGGACTTCTTCACAAAAGCACAAATAAGAGAACAACATCGACTCAACTTGATCAAACTCAATGCTTCAGATCCTCCACTAACACCTTGAGTTTGAAGGGGGTGTTAATGCCCATGTGGCCCATATTAGTTGTGCCTATATATTTTACTAAGTCCTAAGGACTAATCGCACTCACTCTAATCCAAGGTTAGTAACAAAAACTACGTTTAAATGTCAAAACGCTAATTAAAGGTTGAAACCGCGTTTTGGTGTTCTAAACTATAAAACACATTGTTTCATGCGAGTTTTAGACCATCAGCTACTTTTGGGCTCAGTCCGTTAGTTATTTTTGGGTCCAATCCGGCCCAGTCTCCACACGCTTGCCCTACTCCCCTGCCCTGAAGCCTAATGGCTAGTAGCACACCGCTCTACTCTCTATCATCGCTGCCGCCTAAAGGTGTTGTTGTTGTCGTCTGCAGCACCTTGTGTGCCCTCGCCCTCCACGCCGAGTGTGCCCTCTCGCGGCGTGTGCAACCGCTTCTCCATGCTGTGAGCAGTCCATGTCGCTCCTCTCCCTCCATGCTGCCCTCTCTCTCCACGCCTCTGTTTGCTAGCAGCCGGTGGCCAACACCTAGCAGTCAACTCCTCTCATCCTCCTCTACCTCTGTTTTGGTAAGCTACCAACCTCTTTGTTTTGGTATTTAACTTCATGTTATTGTCTGAAATTATGATATATTGGTATTTTTCCTATGTTGCTTAAAACTACGTTTAAACTTTGTTTAAACGTTTAACAGTCAAAACTTCTCTCATGAGCGTTTCAACGTTTTATCGTTTTAATAACCTTGATGTCAATAACAAACTGCAGAAGAGTGCAAGACAAAAATCAGTTGCACATGAGGGAACAAACCTTACCAGACAACCACTCAAAGTAAAGGCATTAACTTTGCTCATGACCAAACAACATAACTAGCGAGGCATGATTATAGTCTTCTAGAATTAAAAAGGGCCTATCATAATTATACTTTAAAATGACTAAACAGGACAGACCCAGTGTCGAAGGCTCCCACATGAGTGGGATTGAGGAAGGGATAAACTGAGGCAAGCCTTCCCCGAAATGCAGGAAGGCTGCTTCGAACCCGCGACCTAGTGACTCAGTGAGGCAGCACTCACCACTACATCAAGCTTGTCCTTCAGACTCCAAAATTACTGAAAGAAAAATATTTACCTGCCCATCACTTTGTATTTCAGGAATGATCTTCCCAGCACCAGTATGAATAGTGAAGCTGAAATGTTTGAAGACTAATTTCAGGGTCCATAACAAAAAAAAAATGATGCATCCACGTATTATCATAGTTCTAGCATTCTTGTGTTTCAAGTATATTAATATTAAACTCAGATTCAACAACTACTGCTCTGCCTAAGTTGTTTCAACATAGCAGGTCCCAAACTCCCAAGCCTGGGTAAGGAGAAGTGTTGTGATAGAATTGGCAAGCCCACGTAAAAAACTCGATCATTCTTATGAAGATGAAACACGAAAGAAGCCCAAAAAGAAATATTAGACTCAGATTCCCCACAAAACCAAATTAGGCAAAGAACAAAAGGTCTCAAGTGCATTTTTTTGTGTAATTCATTTTAACTGTTTTACAATGCTGCTGCAATGCATTACCTATGTGTCCCCTGCAGATTTTCAAGTTCGCCTATAAACCGAGCAAAGCAACGGACTCCATTACCACACATCTGATGAAAATCAAAAAAGAAATGATCGATCAAAATTTAGTCTATGAGAACAGTTCAGATTAACAAGCTGTATTAAACATTTTCTGGTTGTCCATATCCTGGAGATTAAAAAAGATAAGGAAAAAACATTGCGCGACATTTAATATTCACTTTCCTTCACTCTACTTGATAGTTAACAGTGCAAAAAAGAAACATATATATCTGATCATATAATAAGCATTTGTTTAGGATTGGAAACATTATGACGTTTCAAATGTTTAACAGCCAGAACATATGTGATCATATAATAAGCATTTGTTTAGGATTGGAAACATGATGAAACTTGAATTGTATAACAGCCATTCACCACTGACAGAACAGAATTTAATACTAAAACATAGCCCCAGTTTATGTTAGAGAGTGAGACATGTACGGTATACAGACCATAAATCTGGTAAGGCCGTTAAATAGTGGATATAGTAAAGATACACCAAGTGACCAATTCTGGAAAATATTCTGATGATGCTTAGATTGTTAGGTGTCCCAATCTACACTAATCGGTGCCTGGCAAATTAAAAGCTTGAGCTAGCAAGTTGATTTGAAGGCTGAAGTTTGCATCTACCAGAATTTGAAGAACCTCACAACTACACATCTACATGTTTTCTCCTTTTGCATTAAAGCTCACATGATAAAACCTGCACCAGCTTCGCACTATGCTTAGCTTAGCACAATTTGGTGGCTGAGAAGAATGGCTACCAATAAGAATTGCGAGAACATTACATCCACGACCGTGCAATAGAATTCAGTATTGTGATGAAATGGTGGAGACACGCGCACCTCTGGCTCGCTGCCGTCAGAGTTGAAGATCCTCATGGTGTAGTCGGCATCATTGACCCCTGGCATGACGAAGATGACGCCGTCGGCACCAATGCCGAAGTTTCGGTCGCACAGCTTCGCGGCCTCCTCCGGCGTCACCTTCGGCACCGACGAATCCCTGTTGTCCACCTACGAATTGAAACAGGAAACAGCAAACAAAACCGAAGTATCGTCAATAGCAGAGCATTCGAAAATCAAAACAGCACGGATTGCACGAATTCTCAACGGCGGGTCACTCCCAAAATGAACACCTCACGGGGCGGAATAGCTGAAGAGTGTTGGGAAACGGAAACAGGCGCACCATAATGAAGTCATTGCCGAGGCCCTGGTACTTGACGAAGTGGAGAGCGCGCTCGGACTCGCGGCGCTCCAGGAACGAGGCGGCGGCGCCGGACCTGGGGGCGGACACGGCCATCGAAGCGACGGCGCGGCGTGGGGCAGCGGAGACCCCGCGTAGCGGAAGGCGCACGCGACCGCGAAATGGAGTGGTGAGGTTCGGGGTGGCGACGGAGACTCCGGCAAAGGCTGTGGCGGCGGCGGACGACATGGCGGCTACAGCGGGTGCGGTCCGGGGGAGAGGACCTGTCGCGGTCGCTGTCACCGGTACATAAACCTGAATTTTTTGTTTTTAACACTATTTTCGAAAAATATTTATTTAGACCCGAGAAATTTTATATGTAATTTTGGACCCGATACTTACCTCGACGCCATAGCCTATGGCGCCGAGATGTGACGTGGCACTAACGCCTCCATGCGCCTAGGCTGACCTAGCATCGACGCGGCCCCGATGCGGCCTCGTAGCTCGGCGCCACAGATCTTGGCGCCGAGCTACGGAGGCCTATAAAACCGGTCGCGCTGCTGGCCGAGAAGAGCTCATCGCCTCTCATTTCAAAACTTCGTCAAAAGTTGTTGTATTTAAAGTTTCGAGTTGCGACACTTCGTAGACCAAGGTATGGTGTCTAACTGATTTATTTTGTATATTGGGTTGTACTTTTTCGATTATTAGTTTCCAATGTTGCTCATAATATATATAGTATCGTTAATATGATGAGTATATTTCATTTGATAGTTTGTGTAAACCTATTATAAAGCCTATTAGGTACAAGTGATAATTATAATCGTTTATTAGATGAAAGACATGTACCGGGAGGCGTTATGGCAGAAGAGAGGTCGTCCTCGGGAGTTATATCCGGACGTATCTAGTAAGGATGCTCCTGAACTCTCTGTGACTAATTGTGACTGTGGCAGACTGGCTTGGGTATGTCAATCCAAACATCCAGACACGGCTGCTCGCTGCTTCTACCTTTGTGGCGGTTTTGACGTACGTAGCTTATGACTTGTGACTTAATTTTGTTCGAATTTATTATTTACTAGATGTGTAATAGTGCTTCGTTCCATTGTTTTAGGGGCACCTGAGGTGTTTTTTTCCAGTGGATCGACGGTCCTGATAAATTTGACCCTCGATATCTTCTTTTCGCTAATTGGTTGTGTGGAAGGACTAGTCATGAGCGTTTTAAGCGTTGGGTACCTCCTCCCTCGAATCCTCCACCAATGACGGATGCGGAGAAGGAGGTAGCAACAGACAGAATGATGGACTTACCGCCTCGATACGATTGTGGAGACCGTGTTGTCATCGACGAAGACACTGCGAAGCAGTTCATGTGTCCGAACATTGATTATGTGAGCCCATCGATATGCTAAATGTATGAACTAGTTATTTTTTACAATAAATTACTAATTTATTCTTCTGCAGCCATACGGGCGGCGTAAGTGTCGTTTCAGAGAGTGGTTGTATGGTCCTTTGTCCCATTGGCCAGAGGCAGAGGTAAAGGAAAAGAAAAAAATCAGTGGGCGGAAGAGTTGAAGTTTGATCCAGTACTCTGCAAATGTGGTATTGAAGCTAAGTATGGATTAGTTCCTTCCGAGCTTAGTGTTGGATATTTTTGTGGACATATGGTCGATTACGATGAGGTTGGTATTTATTTATTGTTTTGCATCAGATGTAATATTATACCGGTACTTACTATTTTTTGTAGGAGACGAGGAAATGCAGTTAGAGTTACGACAACAAAGGAGAGGTGATGCGCACAATAGAGTCCAAGAGACTAATGGGATAGAAGATGCGTTGTGAATCTCAGCTCGTCGATTCGTACATTAACGATTGCATACGCGACATGCGTAGGTACGCGAAATCTGCCTTTTATGACAGCCCGAAGTGTGCAGAGTATAGGAGGTTGAAGGCGGAAGATGAGAAGAGAGCACAGGATGCAAGGGAATAGGAAGCGGCTCGAGCCGAGAAACAGATGTTGGATAATCTTGCTGATCGTCTCAAGGGGAGTGAGTGAGAAAAATGATACTATAATTTTGTTAGTACAATTTATTTATCCTGACTAATTAAAGAATAATTAAAAATGGCACATGGCATGAGAACTAATTATAAATAACTAAAAACTAACTAAACAATTAATATCAAATAAATACATATAAATTATTTTAAAATTTGAAAAAAAAACATTACCTAGGGCGACGCGGGGACCGTCGGTGGAGCAGGGCGGCGCGACGGGCGGCGCGGGAGCGGTCGGGCGGCGTCGCGCGCTCGGGCGACGCGCTCGGGGGGGGGGGGGGGCGCGGCAGAGGGGCGCGCGCTCGGGGGGTGCGGCGGCGGGTGGCGCGCTCGGGCGGTGCGGCGGCGGTGAGGAGAGGCGGCGCGGTGGCGGTGAGGAGGAGAGGCGGCGCGGTGAGAAGTAACACAGTGAGCAGAGAATCACGGTGAAAACTGCCCGCGCGACTAAATCCTAGCTCGGCGCCAAGATCTGTGGCGCCGAGCTAGGTGCCACGCGGGCTGCCACATCAGCCCAGGCCGCCACCGCCACGTCAGAGCTCGGCGCCATAGCCTATGGCGGTGAGATGTGTTACCTCGGCGCCATAGGCTATAGCGTCGAGCTAAGGGTCCAAAATGAGATTAAAATTTTTTAGGGTCTAAACATGATTTTATTCCCATTAAAGGGCCAAAATGCAAAAAAACGGTACATAAACTGTATGGCAACTTTCTCGATTCTTGTTATATATATATATATATATACGCGTATATATTTATGGTACTATATATATTTTAGTTTTACTAAATCTGTTATTTAAAATATTAAAATCTATAGATGCTCTCCGTGTTTACACTCTGAATCCGTCTCACACATTCTGACTGGTTCTTCCGTCTACGCACTCTGTCTCGGCGTCATATCATGTGGGCCTCACACCTAGTACCCACGCAGCCAACTACTGCACCTGCCCAACGCTCGACCTCGCCTGTGAAGCTACCACACGGCGCAAAAAAACACACGGCCCCTGCTCTAAATTTTTGGGTTAACCACTAGACCACGTGTACCTTAGTATTTAGAAATAAACAATAATTATAATTAAATAAATATCTCAATACCTACTTATATGATATATAACAATGGTAGCAAAGCATGGGTAATTGGCTAGTGAACAAAAAAGATGAGAGAGAAACTATATATAAAGAGGATCGAGCGGTGTTCTATATATTTAGGTAACCGTTTAGATGACACTATAGGAGATATAAGGCTATAGATGATAATGTTTGACACTATTGTTTTCTTCTATTTAATATTTTGGACCACATTTGCACCATTTTGTTTTGTTTTTGCAAATCTTTTTGGAAAATCTTTTTTAAAGTTTTTTACAAATAGTCAAAGGTATATGAATAAGATTGCAAGAAGCATTTTTAAGATTCGAAATTTCTCCCCCTATTTCAAATGCTTTTCCTTTGACTAAACAAAACTCCCCCTGAATGAAATTCACCTCTTAGCTTTCAAGAGGGTTTTGATAGATACCAATTGGAAGTATATTTAGATACCAATTTTGAAAATCTATTTTTAAATATACCGATTGAAAATATCATTCACATTGAAGAAATTTCTTATCACAAAATACCAATTGGAAAAACAAACTTTTGTAAATAAATCAAATTTTTCAAGTTGGTGATGCGGTCCTTTTGCTTTGGGCTTAATATTTCTCCCCCTTTGGCATTAATCGCCAAAACGGAGACGTTGAGAGCCCTCGTTATTTTCTCCCCCATTGGTACAAGTAAATATGAGTGAAAAGATTATACCAATTTGAGAGTGATACGGAGTGACGGCGAAGGGTAAATGATACCGTTAGAGTGGAGTGGAAGCCTTGTCTTCGCCGAAGACTCCATTTCCCTTTTAATCTACGACTTAGCATAGAAATATACTTGAAAACACATTAGTCGTGGTCATGAAAGAGATATGATCAAAGGTATATAAATGAGCTATGTGTGCAATGTTTCAATCAAAATTCCGAGAATTAAGAATATTTAGCTCATTGCTAAGTTTGCTAAAGGTTTTCTCATCTAATGGTTCGGTAAAGATATCGACTAATTGTTCTCTGGTGCTAATCTCAATATCCCCTTTGTTGGTGATCCCTCAAAAAGTGATACCGAATATCTATGTGCTTAGTGCGGTTGTGTTCAACGGGATTATCTGTCATGCGGATTGCACTCTCATTGTCACATAGGAGAGGGACTTTGCTCAATTTGTAGCCATAGTCCCTAAGGGTTTGCCTCATCCAAAGTAACTATGCACAACAATGACCTGCGACAATATACTCGGCTTCGACGGTAGAAAGAGCTACTGAGTTTTGTTTCTTTGAAGCCCAAGACACCAGGGATCTCCCCAGAAACTGACAAGTCCCTGATGTGCTCTTTCTATCAATTTTACACCCTGCCCAATCGACATCAGAATATCCTATTAAATCAAAGGTGGATCCCTTGGGGTACAAAAGTCCAAACTTAGGAGTATAAACTAAATATCTCAAGATTCTTTTCACGGCCCTAAGGTGAACTTCCTTAAGATCAGCTTGGAACCTTGCACACATGCATACGGAAAGCATAATATCCGGTCGAGAAGCACATAAATAGAGTAAAGATCCTATCATCGACCGATATACCTTTTGATCTACGGACTTCTGTGTCGAGGTCGAGATGCCCTTTAGTTCCCATGGGTGTCTTGATGGGCTTGGCATCCTTCATTCCAAACTTGTTAAGTATGTCTTGAATGTACTTTGTTTGGCTAATGAAGGTGCCTTCTTGGAGTTGCTTGACTTGAAATCCTAGAAAGTACTTCAACTCCCCCATCATTGACATCTCGAATTTCTGAATCATGATCCTACTAATCTCTTCACAAGTAGATTTGTTAGTAGACCCAAATATGATATCATCAACATAAATTTGGTATACAAACAAATCTTTTGCAATAGTTTTAGTAAAGAGAGTAGGATCAGTTTTTCTGACTTTGAAGCCATTAGTGATAAGAAAGTCTCGTAGCCATTCATACCATGCTCTTAGGGCTTGCTTGAGCCCATAAAGCGCCTTTGAGAGTTTATAAACATGGTTAGGGTACTCACTATATTCAAAGCTAGGAGGTTGCTCAACATAGACCTCTTCCTTGATTGGTCCATTGAGGAAGGCACTTTTTACGTCCATTTGAAACAGCTTGAAGCCATGGTAAGTAGCATAGGCAAGTAATATACGAATTGACTCAAGCCTAGCTATGGGTGCATAGGTTTCACCAAAATCCAAACTTTCGACTTGTGAATATCCTTTGGCCACAAGTCGGGCTTTGTTCCTTGTCACCACACTGTAAGGAAAATGGACCCCGGGCCATTTGGCTAATTGAGTTTTGGTGTTTGATGAACAACACAATCCGTGAACTAATAAGTTTTCTAGTGTTTGTGTTTGTAGTTCACAGGATGCGAAGAGAATTGGACCAAGGCAATGAGGATGCAACACCTTAAAAGAAGACATAAAAAGATGCATAGGAGTCCAATACTCAAGAACAAAGAAGCCCGAAGAAATCAGCGAAGAAATCCAAGATAAGGGCTGTCAGCCAGCGCCTGGTGGCGCACCGGACATTGGTGTCCGGTGTGCACCGGACTGTCCGGTGAGGCACCGGACAGTCTGCGCAGAGAGGCCGCAGGCATGCGCTCTCTGGCTGTAGCACCGGACTGTCCGGTGTGCACCGGACTGTCCGGTGTGCCAACGGGCAGACGGCAACGGTCGGATCCAACGGTCGACTGCTACAGGTGCCAACGGTCGGCTGACGTGGCGTGCACCGGACATCTACTGTTCAGTGTCCGGTGGTGCACCGGACTGTCCGGTGCACCCGACGACAGAAAGCTGCTGCTTTCTGTCCAACGGCTAGTTTGGGGTGTGGAGGCTATAAATACCACCCCAACCGGCCATTCTCAAGTGTGAGAGCCCAAGCAACATACCAATACACATAGTGCATATTTCCAAGTGCTCAAACACCCAAGTGCTTAATAGAATCACTCGGTGATTAGCGTAGGTGCTTTGCGAAGTGCTTAGGTTAGTTAGACCGCTTTAGCGCTTGCTCTAGGAGAATCCTAAATTGTTGAGTGAGTTTAGATAAACCTCACAACCCCTCGGCTCTTGCGTGAGCCGTTGTAATTGTACCGAGTGGGGCGAGAGTCTTGCGAGACCGTGACAACCGCGTTTGTGTCACGGCCGCCACCGTGTACCGGAGGGAACGAGGCCCGCGGCGTTTCGGCCGGAAGCTCGATAGTGGAGACGGCGGGGAGCGTCCAAGAGGAGCCGGAAGCGGAGCACCACTTGCGCGTGGAGAAGGCCCGCGGCTCTCTACGGAGTTACTCGACCGTGGTGCTTGGCCCTCGCGTGGGCTTCCCTTTGCGTAGGGGCACCAACGAGGATTAGTCGGGACCTTGCGCGGTTCCGGATACCTCGGTAAAAATACCGGAGTCATCTACGAGAGTTTGCTTCTCTACTTAGCTCTTTACATTCCGCATTTATATTAAGCATTTAAGTTTCAATCTTGTAGTCATACTTATTTAGTGTAGATTGAAACTTAGCCTTTGCGGTAGAGATAGCAACACTTAGACAAAACCTAGTTTGCACATTCTAGTTTTGATTATTTGCATAGGTTTTGCTCTAGGGATTTAATTGTGGCCTAGTAAAAGTTTTAGAAGTCCTAATTCACCCCCCCCCCCTCTTAGGCGTCACCCGTTTCCTACAATTGGTATCAGAGCCCGGTTTGGCCCATTCGAAACGCTTTAGCTTCACCGCTAAAAGAGCCGACGCTTTTTAGAGGAAGGGATGGATACCCATAGGCCACCACACTACGACGGCACTAACTTCCCATATTATAGTGCTAGAATGGCTTGTTACCTAGAGGCCGTTGATCTAGGTGTTTGGAGAGTCACTCGTGACGGGATGAAACCCCTCAAGAATCCCGAGAAACCCACCACGAGTGAGGAAAAAGAAATTCATTTAAATGCTAGAGCCAAAAATTGCTTGTATGAATCTCTTAGCATGGATATTTTTAATCAAGTATTTACCTTGAAAACTGCTAATGAGATTTGGCTAAAATTGCATGAGCTTCATGACGGCACATCCAATGTCCGTGAGCAAAAACATTGCCTAGTCTTAAATGAGTACAATTCTTTTGCCATGAAAGATGATGAGCTTGTTAGAGACATGTATTCTCGTTTGAATCTAATAATCAATGAGCTCAACTCTATTGGCATTAATAAGCTAGGTGATACAGACATTGTGAGGAAGATTATCTCCCTGCTACCACAACAAAGATATGGGAGCATCATCACCATCCTTCACAACATGGAGGACTTGAGCAACATGACCCCGACCATTGTGATTGGGAAAATCACGGCCTTTGAGATGTCGCGAAAAATGAGTCGGGGAGAGGAGCCAACTTCCTCAAAGCCATATGCTTTTGCATGTGATGAAAGGAAGGGCAAAAAGAAGGCTCCCACTCCAAGTTCCTCAAGTGAAGAAGAGGAAGAAGAAGAAAGTGATGATGATGAAGATAATCAACCATGCACATCATCCTCCGAGGACGAAGAAACAATCCGACGCGTCGGAAAGGTAATGAGGATGATTCGCAAGATTAATCTAATGGGTGTGCCCCTGCAGGTCGAGGATCTTCTCTTTAACATTGACAGGACAAAGCAAAGGAAGAGAGGATGCTTCGCATGTGGGGAGAAGGGCCACTTCAGGGACAACTGTCCAAATATGGCCAAACCCAAAAAGGAGAGGAGCAAAGGCAAGGCGCTCACAAGTGTTAGAACTTGGGATGATTCTTCAAGTGAAGATGAACCTCCAAGGACGCGTAGCCACCGGTCCTCGTCACGATCATCACGGTCATCACACAAATGCCTTATGGCAAGAGGTAACAAAAGCATTCCATCCTCTAGTGATGAAAGTAGTAGTGATGATGAAGGTGAGGGAAAGGCCTCTCTAGAAGAGCTTGCGGAAGCCGTAGAATTTTTCCAGGATGTTTGCACTAAGCAAAAAGCTCAACTTAAAACTTTGAAAAATAAGTTGGTTAGCTCTCAAAATGATTACAAAGGTTTGCTAGAAAAATTTGAAACTTTTGCAAACTTAAATAGTGAGCTATCAACTAAAATTGAGCTATTAGAATCTAGTGCTCCATCCACTGCTACCGATGATAGCCTTATTAAAAAGAATGAAAAACTTAAGGCTAAGTTAGCTAGCTCCCAAGAAGCTATTGAAAATTTGCTAGAGAAAATGGAAATTCTTAGCATACACAATAATGAGCTAACTACTAAGCTAGAAAACATTGGTAGCACCCCAGCAGCATCTTTAGTTGAAATACCTGAAATAATTAAGAAAGATGCTTCTACTTCCTGCTTTGATTTAATTGATGATTCTAACCCCTGCAACCAAGTCGTTGTTGAGAATATTGTTGTAGAGACATGTTCGGATGAGGTTGCAAAGGAAAATGAACAATTAAAGCAAGAAGTGGCTCGCCTTGGCAAGGCTTTGTATGACAAGAAAGGCAAAGCCAAACAAATCCGACCTCCACAGGATAACACCACTGCGGGAGTGAACAAGCCTGTAGAGGGAGAAACTGTGATTTGTAGGCTATGCCACATGGAAGGCCACAAGTCTTTCCAATGCAAGGCGATGATCGGGGATAAACAAAGGCAAAAGCTCAATCAAAAGCCATCAAGCAAAATCTCCAACACCTACATCAAAAAGGTGAACAAAAAGGATGCTACACCATATTTGATCAAGAAGAAAAAGAATGGAAAGGTGATAGCAATCAAGGCCAACAAGCAAGCCAACAAAGGAAAGGGGGCCAAATGCATCTGGGTGCCAAAGGAGATAATTTCAACCATGAAAAGCACCAAGAAGGTTTGGATCCCGAAAGGGAAGTGAGTGGACCGAAGGTCTTCGGGAAATTTGGAGACTTGGCTAAATTGGGATGTATATCATGGGATACATCATATTGGATCAAGTTTATTGCCAAATGGGTTAGTGAAAATTTTGGACCCAAATTTCCCACCCATGACTAAGGTAACTAGATTTTATAGTATTTCTCGTTTTTAGATATACGTATCTATTTATCTTTTATCTAGTTTACCTTTCTTGCCTAGTATTTCATTTGTTATGTACTTTTGTTTAAAATCATGCATACTAGGTAAATCATATGGTAGGATTGCTTGTTTTTAAGTCATACACTTAAGCAAACCTACATGGCTTAAAATGTTTATTTAAGCACGGCACATAGCTTTTATATAACTCCATAGTAAATGATGCATCAATTGAAAATTTTGATTTCTACAAAGTGTATCATTTAACTTATATGTGCCAAAGTTTGGATTATGGATAATTTGCCCCTCTTGATATCAAATCAAAGTGCATGTCTCCTACAAGTATTCAAAACTTGTATGCACACCTTTAGGGGGAGGTTACTCTATAATCTAACACTTTGAGACTAACACCTTTTCAAGTCTATTTCATGTGATAGTCTCATTGTAAGGAAAATGAAGTCCCCGAAGAAAGACAACAATCTTCCACTGCAAAATCTCCAAGAACTCTCATGTCTCTCAAGCTCACCATTGACTTTCAATTGGTATCTTTTGAGACTACATTTAGTATCATTTACATGTCTTCTCCAATATTTGATTAGACTATATTTCATATCATATGCTTCCATGTTGCTAAATGCATAAGTAGTTAACTCATATTCTGTTACCTATGCATAAGGGAAGTTAGTCTTTTCAAATCATGTCTTGCACCTCTAATTTTTCACATGCTTTTTCCTAAGTAGAGGATCTCTATCAGGGGGAGTATTTCTTCATCTCTAAAGGGGGAGAACAACTCTTTCTAAAGGAGAATACTCATTTAGGGGGAGTAATCTTTTGAGGACTCCTTCAAGTGGTATCATTTAATATCCTTCTAGTGATATCATTTCTTGTTGAGGGCAAGCTTTTATTTACTTCCTACATGCTTTTAATGTCTTCCTTTTCGGTGGTTGATGCCAAAGGGGGAGAAGTTTAGGGACCAAAGCAATGAAAACTATATCAAACACCAAACACCACCAATTTAAAATTTTATATCTACAAATGGTTTTTTAAGTGGTTTTGGTTATTTGGTCCAAAAATAGGAAGTAAGTGAATTATGGAGTTAAGGGGAGGCTTAAGTCCATAATTTCACATTGTGGGGACAATCATGCATCTTAGCAAGTAGATTGCATATTTTCATTCAAATACTTGTATCATTTGCTTGCTTTGGTTGTGTTGTCATCAATCACCAAAAAGGGGGAGATTGTAAGGAAAAATGGACCCCGGGCCATTTGGCTAATTGAGTTTTGGTGTTTGATGAACAACACAATCCGTGAACTAATAAGTTTTCTAGTGTTTGTGTTTGTAGTTCACAGGATGCGAAGAGAATTGGACCAAGGCAATGAGGATGCAACACCTTAAAAGAAGACATAAAAAGATGCATAGGAGTCCAATACTCAAGAACAAAGAAGCCCAAAGAAATCAGCGAAGAAATCCAAGATAAGGGCTGTCAGCCAGCGCCTGGTGGCGCACCGGACATTGGTGTCCGGTGTGCACCGGACTGTCCGGTGAGGCACCGGACAGTCTGCGTAGAGAGGCCGCAGGCATGCGCTCTCTGGCTGTAGCACCGGACTGTCCGGTGTGCACCGGACTGTCCGGTGTGCCAACGGGCAGACGGCAACAGTCGGATCCAACGGTCGACTGCTACAGGTGCCAATGGTCGGCTGACGTGGCGTGCACCGGACATCTACTGTTCAGTGTCCGGTGGTGCACCGGACTGTCCGGTGCACCCGACGACAGAAAGCTGCTGCTTTCTGTCCAACGGCTAGTTTGGGGTGTGGAGGCTATAAATACCACCCCAACCGGCCATTCTCAAGTGTGAGAGCCCAAGCAACATACCAATACACATAGTGCATATTTCCAAGTGCTCAAACACCCAAGTGCTTAATAGAATCACTCGGTGATTAGCGTAGGTGCTTTGCGAAGTGCTTAGGTTAGTTAGACCGCTTTAGCGCTTGCTCTAGGAGAATCCTAAATTGTTGAGTGAGTTTAGATAAACCTCACAACCCCTCGGCTCTTGCGTGAGCCGTTGTAATTGTACCGAGTGGGGCGAGAGTCTTGCGAGACCGTGACAACCGCGTTTGTGTCACGGCCGCCACCGTGTACCGGAGGGAACGAGGCCCGCGGCGTTTCGGCCGGAAGCTCGATAGTGGAGACGGCGGGGAGCGTCCGAGAGGAGCCGGAAGCGGAGCACCACTTGCGCGTGGAGAAGGCCCGTGGCTCTCTACGGAGTTACTCGACCGTGGTGCTTGGCCCTCGCGTGGGCTTCCCTTTGCGTAGGGGCACCAATGAGGATTAGTCGGGACCTTGCGCGGTTCCGGATACCTCGGTAAAAATACCGGAGTCATCTACGAGAGTTTGCTTCTCTACTTAGCTCTTTACATTCCGCATTTATATTAAGCATTTAAGTTTCAATCTTGTAGTCATACTTATTTAGTGTAGATTGAAACTTAGCCTTTGCGGTAGAGATAGCAACACTTAGACAAAACCTAGTTTGCACATTCTAGTTTTGATTATTTGCATAGGTTTTGCTCTAGGGATTTAATTGTGGCCTAGTAAAAGTTTTAGAAGTCCTAATTCACCCCCCCTCTTAGGCGTCACCCGTTTCCTACAATTGGTATCAGAGCCCGGTTTGGCTCATTCGAAACGCTTTAGCTTCACCGCTAAAAGAGCCGACGCTTTTTAGAGGAAGGGATGGATACCCATAGGCCACCATACTACGACGGCACTAACTTCCCATATTATAGTGCTAGAATGGCTTGTTACCTAGAGGCCGTTGATCTAGGTGTTTGGAGAGTCACTCGTGACGGGATGAAACCCCTCAAGAATCCCGAGAAACCCACCACGAGTGAGGAAAAAGAAATTCATTTAAATGCTAGAGCCAAAAATTGCTTGTATGAATCTCTTAGCATGGATATTTTTAATCAAGTATTTACCTTGAAAACTGCTAATGAGATTTGGCTAAAATTGCATGAGCTTCATGACGGCACATCCAATGTCCGTGAGCAAAAACATTGCCTAGTCTTAAATGAGTACAATTCTTTTGCCATGAAAGATGATGAGCTTGTTAGAGACATGTATTCTCGTTTGAATCTAATAATCAATGAGCTCAACTCTATTGGCATTAATAAGCTAGGTGATACGGACATTGTGAGGAAGATTATCTCCCTGCTACCACAACAAAGATATGGGAGCATCATCACCATCCTTCACAACATGGAGGACTTGAGCAACATGACCCCGACCATTGTGATTGGGAAAATCGCGGCCTTTGAGATGTCGCGAAAAATGAGTCGGGGAGAGGAGCCAACTTCCTCAAAGCCATATGCTTTTGCATGTGATGAAAGGAAGGGCAAAAAGAAGGCTCCCACTCCAAGTTCCTCAAGTGAAGAAGAGGAAGAAGAAGAAAGTGATGATGATGAAGATAATCAACCATGCACATCATCCTCCGAGGACGAAGAAACAATCCGACGCGTCGGAAAGGTAATGAGGATGATTCGCAAGATTAATCTAATGGGTGTGCCCCTGCAGGTCGAGGATCTTCTCTTTAACATTGACAGGACAAAGCAAAGGAAGAGAGGATGCTTCGCATGTGGGGAGAAGGGCCACTTCAGGGACAACTGTCCAAATATGGCCAAACCCAAAAAGGAGAGGAGCAAAGGCAAGGCGCTCACAAGTGTTAGAACTTGGGATGATTCTTCAAGTGAAGATGAACCTCCAAGGACGCGTAGCCACCGGTCCTCGTCACGATCATCACGGTCATCACACAAATGCCTTATGGCAAGAGGTAACAAAAGCATTCCATCCTCTAGTGATGAAAGTAGTAGTGATGATGAAGGTGAGGGAAAGGCCTCTCTAGAAGAGCTTGCGGAAGCCGTAGAATTTTTCCAGGATGTTTGCACTAAGCAAAAAGCTCAACTTAAAACTTTGAAAAATAAGTTGGTTAGCTCTCAAAATGATTACAAAGGTTTGCTAGAAAAATTTGAAACTTTTGCAAACTTAAATAGTGAGCTATCAACTAAAATTGAGCTATTAGAATCTAGTGCTCCATCCACTGCTACCGATGATAGCCTTATTAAAAAGAATGAAAAACTTAAGGCTAAGTTAGCTAGCTCCCAAGAAGCTATTGAAAATTTGCTAGAGAAAATGGAAATTCTTAGCATACACAATAATGAGCTAACTACTAAGCTAGAAAACATTGGTAGCACCCCAGCAGCATCTTTAGTTGAAATACCTGAAATAATTAAGAAAGATGCTTCTACTTCCTGCTTTGATTTAATTGATGATTCTAACCCCTGCAACCAAGTCGTTGTTGAGAATATTGTTGTAGAGACATGTTCGGATGAGGTTGCAAAGGAAAATGAACAATTAAAGCAAGAAGTGGCTCGCCTTGGCAAGGCTTTGTATGACAAGAAAGGCAAAGCCAAACAAATCCGACCTCCACAGGATAACACCACTGCGGGAGTGAACAAGCCTGTAGAGGGAGAAACTGTGATTTGTAGGCTATGCCACATGGAAGGCCACAAGTCTTTCCAATGCAAGGCGATGATCGGGGATAAACAAAGGCAAAAGCTCAAGCAAAAGCCATCAAGCAAAATCTCCAACACCTACATCAAAAAGGTGAACAAAAAGGATGCTACACCATATTTGATCAAGAAGAAAAAGAATGGAAAGGTGATAGCAATCAAGGCCAACAAGCAAGCCAACAAAGGAAAGGGGGCCAAATGCATCTGGGTGCCAAAGGAGATAATTTCAACCATGAAAAGCACCAAGAAGGTTTGGATCCCGAAAGGGAAGTGAGTGGACCGAAGGTCTTCGGGAAATTTGGAGACTTGGCTAAATTGGGATGTATATCATGGGATACATCATATTGGATCAAGTTTATTGCCAAATGGGTTAGTGAAAATTTTGGACCCAAATTTCCCACCCATGACTAAGGTAACTAGATTTTATAGTATTTCTCGTTTTTAGATATACGTATCTATTTATCTTTTATCTAGTTTACCTTTCTTGCCTAGTATTTCATTTGTTATGTACTTTTGTTTAAAATCATGCATACTAGGTAAATCATATGGTAGGATTGCTTGTTTTTAAGTCATACACTTAAGCAAACCTACATGGCTTAAAATGTTTATTTAAGCACGGCACATAGCTTTTATATAACTCCATAGTAAATGATGCATCAATTGAAAATTTTGATTTCTACAAAGTGTATCATTTAACTTATATGTGCCAAAGTTTGGATTATGGATAATTTGCCCCTCTTGATATCAAATCAAAGTGCATGTCTCCTACAAGTATTCAAAACTTGTATGCACACCTTTAGGGGGAGGTTACTCTATAATCTAACACTTTGAGACTAACACCTTTTCAAGTCTATTTCATGTGATAGTCTCATTGTAAGGAAAATGAAGTCCCCGAAGAAAGACAACAATCTTCCACTGCAAAATCTCCAAGAACTCTCATGTCTCTCAAGCTCACCATTGACTTTCAATTGGTATCTTTTGAGACTACATTTAGTATCATTTACATGTCTTCTCCAATATTTGATTAGACTATATTTCATATCATATGCTTCCATGTTGCTAAATGCATAAGTAGTTAACTCATATTCTGTTACCTATGCATAAGGGAAGTTAGTCTTTTCAAATCATGTCTTGCACCTCTAATTTTTCACATGCTTTTTCCTAAGTAGAGGATCTCTATCAGGGGGAGTATTTCTTCATCTCTAAAGGGGGAGAACAACTCTTTCTAAAGGAGAATACTCATTTAGGGGGAGTAATCTTTTGAGGACTCCTTCAAGTGGTATCATTTAATATCCTTCTAGTGATATCATTTCTTGTTGAGGGCAAGCTTTTATTTACTTCCTACATGCTTTTAATGTCTTCCTTTTCGGTGGTTGATGCCAAAGGGGGAGAAGTTTAGGGACCAAAGCAATGAAAACTATATCAAACACCAAACACCACCAATTTAAAATTTTATATCTACAAATGGTTTTTTAAGTGGTTTTGGTTATTTGGTCCAAAAATAGGAAGTAAGTGAATTATGGAGTTAAGGGGAGGCTTAAGTCCATAATTTCACATTGTGGGGACAATCATGCATCTTAGCAAGTAGATTGCATATTTTCATTCAAATACTTGTATCATTTGCTTGCTTTGGTTGTGTTGTCATCAATCACCAAAAAGGGGGAGATTGTAAGGAAAATGGACCCCGGGCCATTTGGCTAATTGAGTTTTGGTGTTTGATGAACAACACAATCCGTGAACTAATAAGTTTTCTAGTGTTTGTGTTTGTAGTTCACAGGATGCGAAGAGAATTGGACCAAGGCAATGAGGATGCAACACCTTAAAAGAAGACATAAAAAGATGCATAGGAGTCCAATACTCAAGAACAAAGAAGCCCGAAGAAATCAGCGAAGAAATCCAAGATAAGGGCTGCCAGCCAGCGCCTGGTGGCGCACCGGACATTGGTGTCCGGTGTGCACCGGACTGTCCGGTGAGGCATCGGACAGTCTGCGCAGAGAGGCCGCAGGCATGCGCTCTCTGGCTGTAGCACCGGACTGTCCGGTGTGCACCGGACTGTCCGGTGTGCACCGGACTGTCCGGTGTGCACCGGACTGTCCGGTGTGCCAACGGGCAGACGACAACGGTCGGATCCAACGGTCGACTGCTACAGGTGCCAACGGTCGGCTGACGTGGCGTGCACCGGACATCTACTGTTCAGTGTCCGGTGGTGCACCGGACTGTCCGGTGCACCCGACGACAGAAAGCTGCTGCTTTCTGTCCAACGGCTAGTTTGGGGTGTGGAGGCTATAAATACCACCCCAACCGGCCATTCTCAAGTGTGAGAGCCCAAGCAACATACCAATACACATAGTGCATATTTCCAAGTGCTCAAACACCCAAGTGCTTAATAGAATCACTCGGTGATTAGCGTAGGTGCTTTGCGAAGTGCTTAGGTTAGTTAGACCGCTTTAGCGCTTGCTCTAGGAGAATCCTAAATTGTTGAGTGAGTTTAGATAAACCTCACAACCCCTCGGCTCTTGCGTGAGCCGTTGTAATTGTACCGAGTGGGGCGAGAGTCTTGCGAGACCGTGACAACCACGTTTGTGTCACGGCCGCCACCGTGTACCGGAGGGAACGAGGCCCGCGGCGTTTCGGCCGGAAGCTCGATAGTGGAGACGGCGGGGAGCGTCCGAGAGGAGCCGGAAGCGGAGCACCACTTGCGCGTGGAGAAGGCCCGCGGCTCTCTACGGAGTTACTCGACCGTGGTGCTTGGCCCTCGCGTGGGCTTCCCTTTGCGTAGGGGCACCAACGAGGATTAGTCGGGACCTTGCGCGGTTCCGGATACCTCGGTAAAAATACCGGAGTCATCTACGAGAGTTTGCTTCTCTACTTAGCTCTTTACATTCCGCATTTATATTAAGCATTTAAGTTTCAATCTTGTAGTCATACTTATTTAGTGTAGATTGAAACTTAGCCTTTGCGGTAGAGATAGCAACACTTAGACAAAACCTAGTTTGCACATTCTAGTTTTGATTATTTGCATAGGTTTTGCTCTAGGGATTTAATTGTGGCCTAGTAAAAGTTTTAGAAGTCCCAATTCACCCCCCCTCTTAGGCGTCACCCGTTTCCTACACACACCATGCTCATCTTGCTTGTTGCGGAATACCCACTTGGTACCTATAACATTTTGATTAGGACGTGGAACTAAGTGCCATACCTCATTCCTCGTGAAGTTGTTGAGCTCCTCTTTCATTGCCAGCACCTAGTCCGAATCTCTTAGTGCATCCTCTACCCTGTATGGCTCAATAGAGGACACAAAAGAGTAATGTTCACAAAAATGAGCGACTCGAGATCGAGTAGTTACCCCTTTATGAATATCACTAAGAATGGAGTTGATGGGGTGATCTCTTTGAATCGTTTGGTGGACTCTTGGGTGTGGCGGACTTTGACCCTGAATCTCTTGCTCATCTTCCTTTTCCTTATTGACTTGATCTCCCCCTTGATCATTGTCCTCCTCTTGAGGTGACTCATCCTCTTGATCTTCATTATCTTGAGCCTGATCCTCATCTTGAGTTGGTGGAGATCGTTGCATGGAAGATGATGGTTGATCTTGTGCTTGTGTGGGCTCTTCGGATTCCTTTGGACACACATCCCCAATGGACATGTTCCTTAGCGTGACGCACGGAGCCTCTTCATCATCTAATTCATCAAGATCAACTTGCTCTACTTGAGAGCCATTAGTCTCATCAAACACAATGTCACAAGAAACCTCAACTAATCCAGCGGATTTGTTGAAGACTCTATATGCCCTTGTGTTTGAATCATATCCTAGTAAAAAGCCTTCTATAGCCTTAGGAGCAAATTTAGATTTTCTACCTCTTTTAATAAGAATAAAACATTTGCTACCAAAGACTCTAAAATATGAAACATTGGGCTTTTTACCAGTGAGGAGTTCGTAAGATGTCTTCTTGAGAATTCAATGAAGGTAGAGCCGGTTGATGGAGTAGTAGGCGGTGTTAATCGCCTCAGCCCAAAACCGGTCTGGAGTCTTGTACTCATCAAGCATGGTCCTCGCCATGTCCAGTAGAGTTCTATTCTTCCTCTCAACTACACCATTTTGTTGAGGTGTGTAGGGAGAAGAGAACTCATGCTTGATGCCCTCTTCCTCAAGAAAGCCTTCAATTTGAGAGTTCTTGATCTCCGTCCCATTGTCGCTTCTTATCTTTTTTATTCTCAATTAGAACTCATTTTGAGCCTGTCTCAAGAATCCCTTTAAGGTCTCTTGGGTCTGTGATTTTTCCTGCAAAAAGAATACCCAAGTGAAGCGAGAATAGTCATCCACAATTACTAGACAATACTTACTCCCGCCGATGCTTATGTAAGCTATCGGGCTGAATAGATCCATGTGGAGTAGTTCCAGTGGCCTGTCCGTTGTCATTATGTTCTTGTGTGGATGATGGGTGCCAACTTGCTTTCTTGCTTGACATGCGCTACAAATCCTGTCTTTCTCAAAATGAACATTTGTTAGTCCCAAAATGTGCTCTCCCTTTAGAAGCTTGTGAAGATTCTTCATCCCAACATGGGCTAGTCGGCGATGCCAGAGCCAACCCATATTAGTCTTAGCAATTAAGCAAGTATCGAGTTCAGCTCTATTAAAATCAACTAAGTATAGCCGACCCTCTAATACTCCCTTAAATGCTACTGAATCATCACTTCTTCTAAAGACAGTAACACCTACATCCGTGGAAAGACAGTTGTAACCCATTTTGCATAATTGAGAAACAGAAAGCAAATTGTAATATAAAGAGTCTACAAGAAAAACATTGGAAATAGAATGGTCACGTGATATAGCAATTTTACCAAGTCCTTTGACCAAACCTTGATTTCCATCCCCGAATGTGATAGCTCTTTGGGGATCTTTGTTTTTCTCATTGGAGGAGAACATCCTTTTCTCCCCTGTCATGTGGTTTGTGCATCCGCTATCAATTATCCAACTTGAGCCCCTGGATGCATAAACCCGCAAAACAATTTAGGCCTTGTTCTTAGGTATCCAAACAGTCTTGGGTCCTTTCACGTTAGAAACAAGCACCTTGGGTACCCAAACACAAGTCTTGGAGCCCTTGTGTTTGCCCCCAACATATTTGGCAACTATTTTGCCTGATTTGTTAGTGAGCACATAAGAAGCATCAAAAGTTTTGAATGAAATATTATGATCATTTGATGCAGTAGGAGTTTTCTTTTTAGGCATTTTAACATGAGTAGAATGCCTAGAGCTAGAAGCCTCATTCTTATACATAAAAGCATGATGAGAAACAGAATGAGATTTCTTGGCTTGAATTCTCCTAATATTGTGCTCATGATAATTAGCAGGATATAAAATATAGCCCTCATTATCCTGAACCATGGGAGCTTTGCCCTTAACAAAGTTAGACAATTTCTTAGGGGCATTAAACTTGACATTGCTTCCCTGTTGGAAACCAATGCCATCCTTAATGCCAGGGTGTCTCCCACTATGGAGCATGCTTCTAGCAAATTTAATTTTTTCATTTTCAATTTCATGCTCATGGATTTTAGCAGTTAATTGAGCTATATGATCATTTTGTTGTTTAATTAAAGCAAGGTGATCATGAATAGCTTCTACATTAACATCTCTACATCTAGTACAAATAGTAACATGATCAACAATAGATGTAGAGGGTTTGCAAACATTTAATTCATATATCTTAGCATGTAATATGGCATTCTCATTTCTAAGACAGGAAATAGAATCATTGCAAACATTTAAATCTTTAGCCTTGGAAATTAAACTATCATTTGCGGTCCTAAGGCTAGAAATTGATTCATTCAATTTATCAATCTTAGCATTTAAACTAGCATTTTCATTTCTAAGATTGGTAATTGAATCATGGCACATGCTAAGCTCCTTAGTCAAATTTTCATTTTTCTCTACTTCCTAAGCATAAACATTTTTACTTTAACATGCTTTTTGTTTTCTTTAATAAGGAATTCCTCTTGTCTATCCAAAAGTTCATCCTTCTCATGAATAGATCCTATCAATTCATTTAATTTTTCCTTTTGTTGCATGTTAAGGTTGGCGAAAAGTGTAAGCAAATCATCTTCATCTTCACTAGAACTACCCTCATCACTAGATGTAGTACACTTGGGGGTGGTTCTAGTTTGTACCTTCTTCTTTTTGCCATCCTTTGCCATGAAGCATTTGTGGCTGACGTTGGGGAAGAGGAGCCCTTTGTTGACGGCGATGTTGGCGGCGTCCTCGTCGTCGGAGGAGTCGGTGGAGCTCTCATCGGGGTCCCATTCCTGTCGGCGTTTCGACCCCGGGGGGTCCCTGGACCGACGAGTAAATTGTCGCTGTGTGTCCCAGCCCAGATGGGTCGGCGCGAGACGGAACACAAGGGGGAAAACAGTAAGGGGAACCGCGGCCTCGTGTTGTCTGCGCCTAGGGCGGATGCGCTTGCAGTAGGGGGTTACAAGCGTTCGCGAGGGAGAGAGAGCGAGAGCCTTGTGCGTCGGCCCGTTCTCCCGCGCGGCCACCCTCTCGTACGAGGTCCCTGGACCTTCCTTTTATAGATGTAAGGAGAAGGCCCAGGTGTACAATGGGGGGGGTAGCAATGTGCTAACGTGTCTAGCAGAGGGAAGCCAGAGTCCTATGTACATGCCGTCGTGGCTGTCGGAGAGGTTTTGGCGCCCTGTTCATGTGATGTCGTGGTCGTCGGAGGAGTGCTTGAGCCCTATAGGAGCACAACTGTCGGAGCTGTTGGGTCCTTGCTGACGTCTCCTTGCTTCCGTAGGGGGCTGAGAGCCGCCGTCGTCATGGAGCACGTGGGGTGCCATCATTACTTGTTTACCGGGGCGAGCCAGATGGGACGTCGGTCTTGTTCCCTGTATCCTGAGCTAGCTAGGGGTAGGGTAATGATGGCCCCCCCCCTGTGACGTGGTCGGTCCGAGCCCGAGGTCGGGCGAGGTGGTGACTCCTCTGAGGTCGAGGCTGAGTCCGAGCCCTGGGGTCGGGCGAGGCGGAGACCGTCTTCCGAGGTCGAGTTTGAGTCCGAGCCCTAGGGTCGGGCGAGGCGGAGACCGTCTTCCGAGGTTGAGGTTGAGTCCGAGCCCTGGGGTCGGGCGAGGCAGAGTCCGTCTTCCGGAGTCGAGGTTGAGTCCGAGCCCTGGGGTCGGGCGAGGTGGAGCTTCCTATGGCGCCCGAGGCTGGACTTGGCTGCTGTCAGCCTCACCCTGGCGGGTGGCACAGCAGTCGGAGCAGGGCAGGCGGCGCTGTTTTCCTATCAGGTCGGTCAGTGGAGCGGCGAAGTGAATGCGGTCACTTCGGCCCTGCCGACTGAGGAGCACGCGTCAGGATAAGGTGTCAGACGATCTTTGCATTGAATGCTCCTGCGATACGGTCGGTTGGTGTGGCGATCTGGCCAAGGCTGCTTCTCCGCGAAGCCTGCCCGAGCTGGCCTCAGGCGAGTCGAAGGTGCGCCCGTTGCTTGAGGAGACCCTCGGGCGAGACGTGAATCCTCCTAGGTCGGCTATCTTTGCCCGAGGCTGGGCTCGGGCGAGGCGAGATCGTGTCCCTTGAGTGGATGGAGCCTTGACCTGAATTGCGCCCATCAGGCCTTTGCAGCTTTGTGCTGATGGGGGTTACCAGCTGAGATTAGGAGTCTTGGGGGTACCCCTAATTATGGTCCCCGACAGTAGCCCCCGAGCCTCGAAGGGAGTGTTGGTACTCGCTTGGAGGCTTTTGTCGCACTTTTTTTGCAAGGGGGCCGGCCTCTCTCGGTTGCATTTCGTTCCGGTGGGTGTGCGCGAGCGCACCCGCCGGGTGTAGCCCCCGAGGCCTCGGAGGAGTGGTTTGACTCCTTCGAGGTCTTAATGCCTTTCGTGATGCCTCGGCCGGTCTGGTTGTTCCCTCATGCAAACTGGTCGTTGCCCGGGTGCATAGTCAGGTTCCGAGTTCTCGGGCTGGTATGTTGACGCTGTCAACGTTTTGGCCGGAGCTGGGTTTGTGAGAGCAGCCCCTGAGCCTCCGCACAGAGCGAGAGGACGGTCAAGGACTGACTCGGCTTTTTTCATACGCCCCTTCGTCGCCTTTCCGCAAGGAGGAGAGGGGAAAGCGCCATGCTGCCCTCGGAGGGCGCCGAACATGGTGTCTCCAGTGAGTTGCTAACGGGTGATCCGAGTGGACGCCCGTGCCCCGTTCGATAAGGGTCGGCTAGTGGCCCAGAGGCGCGCTCCAAAAGTACCTGCATGTGATTTGCCGGACCCGGTCCCGTTTGATAGGGTCTGAGGGATCGATGCCTCCCTCTGATGGGATTCCGTTACAGAATCGCTTCTGCTGGTCTCGGAAATGTCCTAGGGTACCTCGGGAGCGTAGCCCGAGCCTCGGCCATGTATCGGACATACCCAAAGTCATCCCTCGCTCTGCGTGCTCTGAGGCGGTTGTCGAACCCTTCGGGGGCCAGCCTACGAACCCCTGATCAGTAGTGGGCGTGGAGCCCGAGTGGCCTGAGGCGGCTGTCGAACCCTTCCGAGGGGCCAGTCTTCGAACCTCTGACCAGTAGTGGACGCGGAGCCCGAGTGCTCTGATGCGGCTGTCGAACCCTTCCGAGGGGCCAGCCTTCGAACCTCTGTTCAGTAGGGGGGCTCGGGGCCCGCTTCCTTCGCGGAGAAGGATCCCTTTCGGAGTATCCCCTTTCCAGGTCCCTGTAGCGAGAGAGAGAGAAAGGGGAAGAGAAAAATGGATATGAAATTGAACGACGTGGCGTACCTTTTTTTTGACGCGGTCATCATGGCGGAGGTGAAGCGTCGCCTGCTTCGCCTACCAAAGGTGCCGCCTGCCCTGCCGCAGAGTTAATGCGATGGGACGAGTGTTTCGCGGGGCAGCCGTTGTGCGAGCTGTTCGAGGAACGGTCGTTTCGCCATCGAGTTTTGGATTTCGCGGCGGGTTCGGGCGGAGTGTTGAACGGGTCTCGCCCGGGCCTTTATATATTCGGAAGAGGGACCGGTGGTGGTTCTTTACTCTGCTGCTCGCCTCCCGCTTAGGTTTTCGCAACCTGAGGGAATAGCCAGAGAAAGAAAACCGCGCACCTTGTCCGCTCCGCCGCCACCTCCTTTGCTTGGTGATGGTCGACCGGGTAACCGTCGTTCCGCCGCGCGACCCGTGGCCTTTCTCCACCGTCACGACGGACGATTTGGAGGCCCTTGTTGCCGATGGTTTGCTTTGTCCCCTCTCCGGTGACCCGCAGCCGGAGTGGATGGCCCCTCCGAGCGGAGCCGCCCTGTCCCCGCCGTCGGGGTATGTGCTGAGTTTCGTCTCTTTCCATGAGCGGGGGTTTGAAGTGCCAGCAAGTCGCTTCATGCGGGCGATTCTGCATTTCTACAGGGTGGAGCTGCACAATCTCAGCCCTAACTCCATCGCGCAAGCAGCCATCTTCGCGACAATTTGCGAAGGGTTTTTGGGGATTGACCCCCACTGGGATCTGTGGACCCATCTCTTCTCCGTGGAGCCTTTTGCCTTGACGACGAGGGAAAGGAGAGTTCGCATGGCGGTGCGGGCCGCCGGCTGCATCCTCCAGTTGAGGCAGTGTTGGTGACTTGCTCTCAAGTGCTATGAATCAAGAGCAAGGCAACATAAAATGTTAAATAATAACGCCCTTCGTCCTTAAAACATTATTCCCTTCGGGATAATAAATCTTGGACGAAGGTTGATAAGAGAATAATTACGAAGTCGAACCTTCGTAATAAAATTTCAATAGGCATTTATAAAATAATACAAAAAGGTATAATATGAGTAAATAAATCATAGACTAATTATATTATATTTATTTACTATATTGAATCATCAAATACAACAATACCTATGCCTTGGCAAAGGTTGAATTCCGAGAGATGCGATTGCAATTATCAGAATGCGTGAACAGTAATGGAATACTGTTCACTATTTATAGACACAGGACACAGCCTGTGAAGAATTACAAGTATGCCCCTTACAAAAGCTTACAACATTGACTCAGACCTTTATGGACTAAAAGGTCATTCTATGTTTAAGTCGGTTTGTAATGACGAAGCTTCACGAAGAGGACCCTTCGGCTATCTTATGCTAACAGCTTCAGCCGAGGACCACTACTTTCTATAAGACCTTCGGCGACGAAGCATAGACCCAACAGTAGCCCCTTTCGCGGTGCTAGATCGTTTTTCGTAACGAGCTTGATTCGTGAAAAAAGTCTCTTAAGCTTCGGAGCACCGAAGGTCTGAAAAAACACCTTCCCTGAGCTCGTTCCCGAGAAACGATTCCATCTTCCAGCGTATAGCGGTCCCACCTTGCAGAGTTACTGTTCGGTCTCTGCGGTCCACCACGCAGCGAGTGCGAGCAGGTGTCCGCCTAGTGTAAAAATTCTGGCGCTTCGCCTTCTTACCTGCAGCACTATATAAACAGACGAGTAGGTGTGAAGTTACCACAGCATTCATTGCTATTTGTACTGTTTCGCTGCCAAAATTTTTAGCCATCGCCGAAGCTTGACTCTAGGAATCGAACGAAGCTCCAGCTTGAAGCTTGCTTCGTCTAGAAAAACTTCGGAAGAAAGATATTTTTAAATTCCACAATTTCAGATTTAAATGGCCAGATTGCGCTCGACTGCTAGGGTTGAGCGTGAGGGAGGCGAAATTGAAGCTTCGGAGGCTGTCCCTATCTCTGAAGCAATGCGACGTTCCGGGCTGGTAACTACAGAAGAAAACCCTGCTGCTGAAACAGAACAAACAACTGCTGTAGTAGAAGAAGAAAACACTGAAGAAACTGATCCTGAAGATGATTCTCATATTGCCGCGCCAAGCAAGCCCAGCCATTTGGACTTTGGCAAGTCAACTGTTTCCAAGGCTAACTTCCCCAAGATGGTGAAGTCGGGTTATTTTACTGAAAATGAGAAGAAGTTACTTCGCTTTGGGGGGGAAGAAACTACCCCGAAGCCAGAAAAAGATGAAATAGTCATTTTCAAGAGCTTCTTGAAGGCTGGATTAAGATTTCCTTTAAATAGGATAATTTCTGGCGTGCTAGATCAATTTGGTATCTACCTTCACCAGCTGACTCCCAATGCGATTGTCAGGCTTAGCGTATACATCTGGGCTCTCCGAAGCCAGGCGATGGAACCATTTGCCGACAGCTTTTGTCGAGTTCATGAACTACATTACCAAACGAAAGCCAGAAAAGACGGATTGCATGAAAATTTTGGTTGCTATAACTTTGCTTATCGGAAAACCACGAAGCTTCCCGTGATTAGCTACCGAAGCAAATGGCCAGCAGGCTGGAAATCAGAGTGGTTCTACGTCAAGGTTGACGAAGATAAAGAGAAGCTGGTTCAGAGCCCTCTTGAACTAACTTTCGGAGAAACAAGACCTCGATGTAAAATGACATTAGATGGTCCAACTTTGGCCGCGCTGAGCGAATTCAAGATTATTGCAGAACATATTGGAACTAGGGATCTAGTGCAAGAATTCCTATCCTTCAGGGTTTTTCCTACCTCAAAAGAATGGGAAATGCCGAAGCTACAGGGGGAGAAGAAAAAAGGGGAACTTGTACGGTTGCCCTACTATTATAAGTTCAAGAAATACTTTAAAAAACCTTGCCAAGAATGGTTGGAAACAATTGAATTTATGTGTAATGAAATACTTGGCAACTATTCCAAAAAAGAAGATCAATTGATGACCGCGGCCTTCGGCACCCGTCCGAAGCGGAGACTAAACCGAGTGCTGGACGCCCTGGGCTTCGAATACCCTGATTACGAAAATCTGAACAAAGGCGCCGAAGGCCAAAAAAGGAAAAGGACAACTGCAGCCTCAAATGAAGATGAAAAAGAACTACCAAAAAAGAAATTTCCGAAGAAGAAGAAAGCGTCCTCTCCGAAGCGTATCATATCCAACGAAGAAGAAGCCCCCGCATCACCCTCTGCCGCTGTCGTTGAGGAAATTCTGAAGGTAATGACTGAATCCTTACCTGTGAAGCTAAGTCCACTGGGGCCCCATCTGACAAAGTTTTTTCAGAAGAACAAGGAGCCCGAAAAATCGATGAAAGAAATCAAAGCAAAGAAACAAAGAATTATCACTGTGACAGAGGTAATTGACAAGACCCCGCCAAGGGCTTCAGCCCACAAAACACCAGCGGCTGCAGAGGGGACAAATATTGAAATTGCACCTTCGGAGGCCACAGCTGCCGAAGCTGCCTCAGCTGAAGATTTGAACCTGGGGAGCACAATTGAACACATTGATCAAATACTGCTGGACATGGCTGCAGAAGAAGCTACCACCGCCGCCGAAGAGGCCGTGACCGCAGCGTCGGGGAAAGGAAAAGAAATTGCTGATGAAACTTCAGAGAACGAAGCCTTCATGTTCCAGAATTTAGTTGGAGGACAACTATCAAAAGCTGAAATAGAAGAGCTTAGAGAGTATGCCAAATCCTGTGGATACAAACCTGGGGCACTCCTCTTCGGAGGCGTTGATGATGAAAGATTAAATTGTATTCGAGATCAAACAGGGGCCAAAGTTATCAGTACTTTATCCAAGAGCATCGGCTTCCCGAAGCTAGAAACAGACATCAGCCGCTACCGACGACAACATGTTGTTGGTAGTTTATTTTATTCCAACTTCAAGGTGAACTACTTGTCCCTTAACTTTATTGTTTCTAATAATAAAAACACGTCTGACGAAGGTTGTTTCCGTGCAGAGTATGCTGTTGAGTAAAGCCTTGCAAATGCAACAAGATTTTGAAGATAAGAAGCACGAAGTTATCATTGAAAGTTTGGAAAGCAGAATAAAGGAACAATCAGATGCTTTCGAGAAAAAGAACTTTGAGCTCCAGGCAACCGAAGGTTTATTGGCGGAAGCTGAAGCAAAAATAACAGAACTGAACACGAAGCTTCTCCGCCAGTCTGAGCAGTTCGAACGAGAAAAACAAGATCTTAATGCAAAACTTGAAGCCGAAGCTCAACAAAATTCAGATTTGAGAAAACTACTGACAGGTCTTCAAGAAAAATGCTTGGAATTTAGCAACAACTGCATTCAACGATTAAGAAAGATTTTTTACTCAGTTGGAGCCAGCAGTGAAAAATTCACCCCCTCAGCTGAAGATCTACCGAAATCCTTCGAACATATTGAGGGGGAGATTGACGAGCTCGACGAAGTCATAGCTGGGCATGGTGACTTCTGTGCCTGGGTGGCTTCTCGAGGCACTGCTGCGGCTTTCCTGAAGGCTGGCTGTGATCACGGGAAGATTGTCAATAGGCCAAATTTCACTTTATCACCATCAATCCTGGATGACATCCCTGATCTTGCCCGAAGTATCTCGAATCGATTTATAAAAATGATATGGACAAAAGGTGGGCGGGAGAAGGCTGGAAACGAAGCTCGTAGCCACCTTGATCCAGTAAGAAACCATACCTTGTGCTTACCTTTTCCTGTAAACTTGATTTTGACTTACAACGACCTTATTCATGTAGGATGACGAAGCCGAAGCTGATGATCAAAAATGACGCCGAAGCCGAAGCTCCTTGGAGATTTAGATAGTAGACTGTAGATAGTACTAGAGAAACTTTTGAGATAACTTTTGTAAATGTAACTAAAACTTGTCTTTAATGAATTCTGTCCATACCTTGTTATATATCCTTATCCTTCCATTGATGTATGAGGAATGCTTTGGTGTGGACGAAATTTTCTTTTGAGCCGAAGGCGAAAAAACACCTTCCCTTCTTTTCGTACGCAACGAAGCATAGAAAACAAGATTTTCCTTTCTTTTTTATGCACGAAGCTCTTTTTTTTTCCTTTCTTTTTTCTCTTTTTGCCGAAGCAACCATTTATGCCATGAAGATGATTATCCTACATATGCCTAGATGAATGTTTATGAATGCAAATGCTATGATGTAATGTGATGTGCAAATGAATGGCCAAACACGTATCCGAAGCCATATTCATAGCCATTATTTTCTTAAAAACAATCACACCCCAGCTCTGCATTCCCTTAGGAACGACTTTGGAGCTTCTTCGCCTTTACTTTTGGCGGAATCAGCGTTGACTTTTCGCTGTAAGCTCTGCATTCCCTTAGGAACGACTTTGGAGCTTCTTCGCCTTTACTTTTGGCGGAATCAGCGTTGACTTTTCGCTGTAAGCTCTGCATTCCCTTAGGAACGACTTTGGAGCTTCTTCGCCTTTACTTTTTGGCACTCGATGGTGCGTTCTCAGCTTTTACATTTACATTCCTTGGGGGATTTTGCTCTTATAGAACTAAAAAAGGAAATTACATATGCTGGCCCCATTAAAAACCTTTCTCCCCCTTTAGAAAGGAAAAGGGTGCCATGAAAGAAAAAATAAAAAATATGAAAAATTACATCGAGTTATACATAATATCGCCGAAGCTCATCCACATTCCAAGACCTAGGAATGTCATTGCCGTCCATATCCTTCAATCTGTATGAACCGGGTCTTGACGAAGATGCTACTAAGAAAGGTCCGTCCCATTTCAACTGCAATTTGCCCACTGTTTCTGGGTTGGCCACTCTCTGAAGCACCAAGTGCCCTGGCTCAATATTTTTTAGCCGAACCTTTCTATCCCGCCATTTGACTGTTTCGGCTTGGTATTTATTGATATTCTCCACGGCTTGTAGTCTGATCCCTTCTAAAGCATCTTTTTCTATAGAATAAGTAGCTTCGGAATCTGATTCTGCCGAAGCTAATATCCTTATTGATCCGGTTTTAGCTTCCTCCGGAGTTATTGCTTCGTCACCGAATAACAACTTAAATGGAGTAAAACCTGTAGACCTTGATGTTGTTGTGTTGTGGCCCCACACCACTTTGGTTAACTGATCTGGCCATTTTCCCCTGGGTTGGTTGAAGATTAACTTCATTATTCCTGTCATTATAATGCCGTTGGCTCTTTCAACGAGTCCATTTGACTCCGGGTGCCTAACTGATGCAAAATGGATCTTCGTACCAATTTGGTCACAGAAATCCCTGAAAGCTTCGGAGTCAAACTGTGTCCCATTATCCACAGTGATAGCCCTTGGCACCCCGAAACGACAAACAATATTCTGCCAGAAAAACTTTTGGACGGTGGCCGAAGTTATTGTGGCTAAAGGCTTCGCCTCAATCCATTTAGAAAAATATTCCACAGCTACTACAACATATCTCAGGTTCCCTTGGGCCGGTGGTAACGGACCTAACAAGTCAAGGCCCCACCTTTGCAATGGCCAAGTGGGTTGTATGAGCTGTGTTAAGGACGAAGGTTGTTTTTGATCTCTTGCACATTTCTGACAACCTTCGCACTTTTGAACCAATTCTGCTGCATCCGAAGCTGCCTTCGGCCAATAAAATCCTTGGCGGAAAATTTTTCCAAGTAACGGCCTAGATCCGATGTGAGATCCACACAGGCCTGCATGTATTTCTTTCATTAACTCTATACCTTCGGCTCTGGATAAACATTTGAGTAGCAGAGCACAAACTCCATGCTTGTACAACTCCCCTTCTATTATGACATATGGACGAGATCTTGCCTCTATCCTCTTGTTATAAGCTTCGTCATCTGAAAGGAATTTACCCTGAAGGTAAGAGATGATCTCGGTTCTCCAATCTTCGCTATAAACAGGAGATATATTGAGGATTGCTCTTTCAAGAAGTTCCACCGAAGGTGCTTTTATTGTTTCGAAGAACACATCCGAAGGTAAGGGCAGCCCCTGTGCTGCTGACTTAGCTAGCAAATCAGCATGCTCATTTTGTCCTCGAGGGATATTTTTGACAGAAAATCCCTCGAAAGAAGCTTCAACTCTTCGAACCATATCCAAATACTTTTCAAGCTTCGGATCTTTAGCCTTGCAACTCTTGTCAATATGACCCGAAACAATCTGGGAATCAGTTTTAAGTATGGCCCTTCTGATTCCCATTGCTTTTAATTTCCAAAGACCTAGAAGCAATGCTTCGTACTCAGCAATGTTATTTGTGCAACTAAAATCAAGTTTTGCCGCATAACAAGTTTTGACTTTGGAAGGTGAAACCAACACAGCAGCCGCTCCTGCTCCGAAGGTTCCCCAAGATCCATCACAAAACACTGTCCAGGCTTCGTTGTCTTTATTCGTTTCCTCCTCCTGAGCCCCTGGCGTCCAATCAGCAATGAAGTCTGCCAACGCCTGGGACTGAATCGAAGATCTATGAACATATTCAATACAAAATTCATTGAGCTCTGCAGCCCATTTTCCAATCCTTCCAGTAGCTTCCCGGTTCCTCATAATATCCTTCAGAGGTTGTGAAGAAGGAACAATTATGTTGTAAGCTTGGAAGTAGTGCCGAAGCTTCCTGGAGGCCATCAAGACAGCATACAGTACCTTCTCCAACTCTGTATAATTTTTCTTTGATAGACTAAGAACCTCGGAAACAAAATATATTGGGGCCTGCCTCTTGACTTGACCATCAAGCTTCTCCTGGACAAGCGCTGCACTTACCGCTGAGTGCGAAGCTGCCACATATAATAATAAAGGAGCCCCTGGTATTGGTGGAGTCAATGTTGTTAGATCTATCAAATACTGTTTCAATTCTTCGAAAGCCTTCTGCTGGATTGGTCCCCATTGAAAGACTTCGGCTGACTTCAGCACTTCGAAGAATGGTAAGTTTCTCTCTGCTGATCTGGATATGAATCTATTGAGAGATGCCAATCTTCCTGTCAATCTTTGAGCCCCCTTCTTTGTAGTTGGTGGCTCCATCCGAAGTATAGCTTCAATTTTACTTGGATTAGCTTCAATTCCCTTTGTTGAAACCAAGCATCCAAGAAATTTCCCCTTCTTCACTCCGAAGACGCATTTTCTGGATTTAACTTTAAGCCAGCTTGCCTGAAACTGGCGAAGGTCTCCTGTAGATCAGCAATATGATTCTCCTGCTTCGTGCTTTTTACAATGATGTCATCTACATAAGTTAGCACATTTCTGCCTATTTGAGATTGGAGAACCTTCGCAGTCATTCGGCTGAAGCTTCCTCCAGCGTTTTTGAGCCCCTCAGGCATTCGAAGATAGCAATATGTGCCACTTGGAGTTATGAAGCTAGTCTTCGGCTCATCTTCCTTCTTCATCCAAATTTGGTGATAGCCTGAATAACAATCTAACAGACTCATGAGCTCTGAAGAAGCTGCTGCATCAACTAAAGAGTCTATCCTTGGTAGTGGGAATTCATCCTTCGGACAAGCCTTGTTAAGATCTGTAAAATCGATGCACATTCGCCACTTGCCATTGGCCTTTTTTACCATAACAGTGTTAGCTAGCCATTCTGGGTACTTCACTTCTCTGATAACTCCTGCACTAAGGAGTCTTTTGACTTCGTTGCGAGCACCTTCGGCCTTATCATCTGACATTTTCCGAAGCCTTTGTTTTCTGGGTCTGAAGGATGGATCGACATTGAGCGAGTGCTCAATAACATCTCTATTAACTCCACAGAGATCATTGGCTGACCATGCAAAAACATCTTTGTTATTGAACAAAAACCTTATCAAGGTTTTCTCCTGCTCTTCGGATAATTGAGAGCCTAACAGCACCTTCTGCTCTGCTATGTCCTCACATAAGAGCATAGGCTTCGGCTGGTCTGCTGAAGCTGCTTTCTCCCTTCTGAATTTGTATTGTTCACAAGCTTCAGCTCCATCTATGTTATGGATTGCTTTTGAGTCAGTCCAATTGCCTTCGGCCCTTCTTGCAGCTTCCTGACTTCCATGGATAGCAATGGTTCCCTGATCCGAAGGTATCTTCATGCAAAGATAGGCAGGATGAAGGATTGCTTCGAAGGCATTGAGGGTACCACGACCGATAATTGCATTGTAAGGGTATTCCATGTCAACAATGTCAAACACAACTTGCTCAGTTCTAGTGTTGTTGATGAACCCGAAGGTCACTGACATGGTGATTTTGCCCAATGCTACAATCTGCCTTCCTCCGAAGCCACAAAGAGGATGTGTAGCATCATGAATCTTATCTTCTGGTTCTTGCATTTGTCTGAAGGCCTTAGCAAATATGATGTCAGCTGCACTTCCTATGTCAACCAAGACATTGTGGACCAGAAATCCTTTGATAACACAAGAGATAACCATGGCATCGTTGTGTGGGTAATCTTTGAGCTGAAGGTCCTCTTGGGAGAAGGTAATAGGAATGTGAGACCACCTTGACTTGATGAAGGGTCCTTGCACCCCAACATGCTGTACCCTTCTCTGTGCTTCCTTCTTTTGTTTCTTGTTAGCTGGCTCTGAGGACGAGCCACCTATGATCGGGAGCACCAGCTTCGGGTCTGAAGCAGCGCCAGCTTGGTCGTTGAACGAAGCCATCAGCTCAAAAAGTGGAAGTGAGTTCACCGGAGGTGGGCGCCAATGTTGGTGACTTGCTCTCAAGTGCTATGAATCAAGAGCAAGGCAACATAAAATGTTAAATAATAACGCCCTTCATCCTTAAAACATTATTCCCTTCGGGATAATAAATCTTGGACGAAGGTTGATAAGAGAATAATTACGAAGTCGAACCTTCGTAATAAAATTTCAATAGGCATTTATAAAATAATACAAAAAGGTATAATATGAGTAAATAAATCATAGACTAATTATATTACATTTATTTACTATATTGAATCATCAAATACAACAATACCTATGCCTTGGCAAAGGTTGAATTCCGAGAGATGCGATTGCAATTATCAGAATGCGTGAACAGTAATGGAATACTGTTCACTATTTATAGACACAGGACACAGCCTGTGAAGAATTACAAGTATGCCCCTTACAAAAGCTTACAACATTGACTCAGACCTTTATGGACTAAAAGGTCATTCTATGTTTAAGTCGGTTTGTAATGACGAAGCTTCACGAAGAGGACCCTTCGGCTATCTTATGCTAACAGCTTCAGCCGAGGACCACTACTTTCTATAAGACCTTCGGCGACGAAGCATAGACCCAACAGGCAGGCGCGTGCGCAACAGTACATCCCCGCCATCCTTGTGTCTTCGAACAAGGGGTGGCAGCGCCGGTGGTTTTACCTTCGGAACGACGATGGGAGGCTCCCGTCGTTTTCTCAACGAGTGGTGACCGCCGCCGGCAGCAACTGGCGCTATGGGCCCCCGCGCGACAGACAGAAGAATCTCCAGCCTCTTCTGGAGGCCTTGCAGGAGTTGCGAGACGGAGGGCTTACCGCCGCGGGGGTGGTCGCTGCCATCCCTCGCCGGAGGGTGCTCCCCTTGACGAAGCGACGACTGCTGCTTTCGGAGATGACGCCGGGGGTCGGCTTGGAGGGTTCGCAGATGTCCTCGGTCCCCCTCCTCGCCGATGACCTCCACAAGCGGGTAGCCGGCACGGTAGGAAAGCCGGACGCTGGTGCTCTTACCCAGCCCTCGATGCGTCCCGAGCATGGGTGCATATCCCTGGTGAGTGTCCGCTCCTTCTTCCTTCTTGTGTCAGATTGCCCTTGGTTCTCACAGCCGAGATTTCCATCCGTCTCCAGGAGTTGGGGTTTCACAAACCTTTTCTGCCACCGGTCCCGGAGGACGCGGTGGACCGAGCCGCGCGGAGGGTTGCTGCAGAGAAGAAAAAGGAGAAGAAGGACGCAAAAAAGGCTCGGACCCGCGAGCGGATGCGGGCTTGGGACGCCTTGGAGAGGCGTCGTCGGAAGCAGGAGAGGGACGGGCTCCTGAGGGAGCCATCGCCGGCGACGCCTGACGACGACGACGATGACGACGAGGACGACGACATGGCGGACTGCCTCGGCCTCAGCCCAGATCTGCGGCTGGGCCCGGGGTCATCGAGCCAGCCCCCGAGTGGGCTGGCGCCGTTAGTATCCAGGGCCGGGGCATCACGGTCCCGGTCTGAAGAACAGGGGCAGGCCGAGGGGGTACTTGACCCCTTGGCCGAGGTGGTTGAGGTGACCCCGGGGAGTCAGGCCGACCCACCTGTCCCTGAAGAGCCGTTGCCCGTGACGGCAGCACAGGAGGCTGATCCTCAGGTCGCCGTGTCTGCGCCTGGGCGGACCGTCCCTTCGGCGCCCCAGGCGCCCGAGGTAGGGATGGTGCCGAAGCCGGCAGCGGGGCAAACCTTGGTGGTGCCCGCGGGGACCGAGGCTCGAGGGGCCTCCCCGCAGGCACGATTGGTCGTGGCCCGGAGTGGGTGAGTATCTGAGGATACCTCTGTCCCGGTTCCTTCTTCGTATGTCCTGATCCTGCCTTTCCTTTTCCTCCCAGCAAACGGAGGCACGGCTCGACCGGTCTGGCTCCCCGGAAGGTCCTCAAGACGGCGTCGGCTTCTGCAGCCAGTGCCGCACCGGGCCTCGCCGGCCGGCTGACCTCCTCACAAGATGCCCCAAAGCGGGGGGCTCAGGTGGCGCGAGTTGCCGTGGGGCGGGCTCCTCAGGCTGACCTTTCTGCTGAGGCAGTCGTCGTGCCGGGGGAGACTACTGGCGCGGCCGCGGCCTTCACACCACCTGACGTGTTGCTGACGTCGGCACCAGCCTCGCCCGAGGCTATTGCCGTTCTGCCCGTGGGGCCATCCGTCGCCGCCAATGCTGAGATGGCTGAGGCGCTGCTACCCGAGGCCGGTGATCGGAGGCCTGCCCCCTTAGTCGAGGAGGTACTTGATGCGCCGACCGCAGGGGGTGCCGACGCCTTGGAGGAGGGGGGCGCAGAACCGCGGCCCGTCCTGGGGAGCGGCGACCTCATCCTCACGCGGCGAGGTCCCAATGAACGGCGTGGGGAGAGGTTCCGGTTCTGGACCCGTGGTGCCTCGAAACCCCTCTTTGTTCTTGACGATGAGCGAGAGGAGCAGGCTTGGGACGAGCTTCGTGAGTGTGCCGAGGCAACGGTGGGGTCGCTTCGGTCGACCTTGGAGGTCTTTTCCAGGGACGTTCCCAGGATCCTCCAGGTAAGGATTCCAGGCATACCTTTCATGTGATCAAGGCATTCTTTGTGACGCCCTGCTTCCCTTCCTCAGGATCTGACGGATCTGAGCACCGCCAAGTCGTCGTTTATCCGCCGCGAGGCCGACGTCTGGGGTTTGCTGCGGTTCCTGAGGACCACGCTTGCCGAGGCCACCGAGCGCCTCTCCCAACGGAGCGCCGAGGCGGCGGACCTTCGGTTGCTCTGTGACGAGCTGGGGGCAGTGGCAGCGGCGGCGCGCGCAGAGGCGCAGCGACGACAGTTGAAGCTTGGCCAGGTCATCGGTGAGCGGGACCAATCTCGGGGTCAGGCCGCCGAGGCTGAAAGCCGGGCTAAGGCCCTTGGAGGCCAGCTAGCCAAGGCGTCTGCTCGGGCCGGAGCCCTTGCGGCGGACCTGGCCGTGGCCGTCGGGTCTGCTCAGTCCGCCCAAGCCGCAGCCTCGGAGCAGCGTGCCCGGGCCGAAGGTATGTCTTGGCTGTTTTGAGATTTTATTTCAACTTCATTCTTCAACTCGTGTTTGAAGACTTCTGTTTTGGCTGTTTGCAGAGCTCGAGTCTGCCCTCAACGAGTCCGCCAAGGCACTTGCCCAGGCTGCTGAGCAGAAGGAGGCCGACCGCGTGGCCATGTCCGAGGCTGTCTCGGCCTTCTGTCAGATCTTTGGTCTTGACGACGTCCCCTCGGGGAGCTCCCTCCAGAGTCGCCAGCAGGCCTTGGGTGACCACGCGCGCGGCAGACTCCACGAGGCACTGCGTCACGGCGTTAGGCGGGCCTTCGCCGTGCTCGCTTCCCACTACGATGTGGATCTAGAGCGGGTCAGCGAGGGGTACTGCCTTCCCGACGAAGATGAAGCTGCCCTGGCTGAAGTTCAGAGGCTAGATGCGACCGCCGTGGGCCCAAGCGTGGTGTTGGCGTCCACTTTCGAGGCGGAGATCCTTTCGCTTGCGCCGCCGTCCGAGGGCGGGGCGGATCTCGCCGAGGGTGGAAACGAAGCCGAGGGTGCAGCTCCTCCCCCAGGCGATGCCTAATTCTGCCGGAGCAGTTTATTTTGAATATGTATGTGTCTTTCGCGGCCGCCGAGGCCTAAACACTTTGTCGTCGTGATATAAAGCTGTGTCTCTTTTCCTCCTGTTTCGCATATCCGGACTTGTTCGTCAGTAGCAGGATCGATTACCCAAGTAAGAGTTATTTTTTGCTTTAGGTGACGAGTGAGGTATCCGTATCCCGGAGGCGTAGGAGTTCCTCGGCTCGGTCGACCTTGCCACTTACATGCAATCTTATTCGTTTCTCGGGGTTCTGTTACTGATATGGCCAGGAAACACGAAAGTCGCTTTGGTGGAAGACTTTTTTCGAGGAAAATTTTGACGCAGAGGGGGTTCCCCCCTTCTAGCCCCCGAGGGAGGGTCGGGCTTTGCCGAGGCAAGGCTGACCCTTCCTTGATGGTTAGACTTTATTTGCGTATGTAAACGAGGTATATGAACAACTTGAAAACATCTTAAGGGTAGAAGCGACGTAGCTATCGGATGTTCCAAGCGTTGTTGTAGACCTCGCCTTGACTGTTGGCCAGCTTGTATGTTCCGGGCTTCAAAATCTTGGCGATGATGAACGACCCTTCCCAGGGAGGCGTGAGCTTGTGGCGTCCTCGGGCGTCTTGTCGTAGCCGAAGCACCAAGTCCCCCACCTGGAGGTCTCGGGACCGAACCCCTCGGGCGTGGTAGCATCGCAGGGACTGTTGATACCTTGCCGAGTGTAGTAAGGCCATGTCCCGAGCCTCTTCCAGCTGGTCCAGTGAGTCTTCTCAGTTGGTCCGGTTGCTTCAGTCGTCGTACACCCTCGTCCTCGGGGATCCGTATTCTAAGTCTGTGGGCAAGACAGCCTCGGCCCCATAGACTAGAAAGAACGGCGTGAAGCCCGTGGCTCGGCTTGGTGTCGTTCTCAGACTCCAGACCACCGAGGGAGTTCCTTCATCCATCGCTTGCCGAATTTGTTGAGGTCGTTGTAGATCCGTGGCTTGAGTCCTTGCAGAATCATGCCGTTGGCACGCTCTACCTGCCCATTCGTCATGGGGTGAGCTACGACAGCCCAGTCCACCCAGATGTGGTGGTCCTCGCAGAAGTCCAGGAACTTTCTGCTAGTGAACTAGGTGCCGTTGTCGGTGATGATGGAGTTCGGGACCCCAAAGCGATGGATGATGTTGGTGAAGATCGCCACCGCCTGTTCGGACCTGATGCTGTTTAGGGGTCTAACCTCGATCTACTTGGAGAATTTGTCGATGACGACCAGCAGGTGCGTGTAGCCCCCGGGTGCCTTCTGCAAGGGACCGACGAGGTCCAGACCCCACACAGCAAATGGCCAGGTGATGGGTATTGTTTGCAGGGCCTGAGCGGGCAGGTGCGTCTGCCTTGCGTAGAATTGACACCCTTGGCAGGTGCGTACAATCCTAGTGGCGTCGGCCATCGCGGTTGGCCAGTAGAAACCATGTCGGAAGGCGTTTCCAACGAGGGCCCGAGGCGCTGCGTGATGACCGCAAGCCCCCGAGTGTATTTCTTGCAATAGTTCATGACCTTCGGCGATGGATATGCATCGCTGGAGGATACCTGAGGGGCTACGGTGGTAGAGCTCCTTTCCGTCACCCAGCAAGACGAACGACTTGGCGCATCGCGCCAGTCACCGAGCTTCGGCTCTGTCGAGGGGTATCTCTCCTCGGTGGAGATATTGCAGGTACGGGGTCTACCAGTTTTGATTAGGCGGGACCCCATTCTGCTCTTCCCCGACGCGCAGTGCCTCACCCTCGGGGGCCGAGGGTGCCTCGGGCTGAGCTGAGGGCGCCTCGGGCAGGGCCGAGATCTTCTCGGGCTCGGGCGTGTCGTCGGTCTTGACGGAGGGTTGATGTAGGTCTCGGGAGAAGACGTCCGGAGGAACCGTTGTCCGCCCTGAGGCTATCTTAGCCAGCTCGTCCGTAGTCTCGTTGTATCGTTGGGTGATGTGGTTGAGCTCGAGCCCGTAGAACTTGTCCTCCAGGCGCCGGACCTCATCGCAGTAGGCTTCCATCTTCGGGTCGCGACAGTGGGAGTTCTTCATGACTTGGTCAACGACAAGCTGCGAGTCACCACGAGCGTCGAGGCACCAGACCCCTAGCTCGATGGCGATGCGCAACCCGTTAACCAGAGCCTCGTACTCGGCCACGTTGTTGGACGCCGGGTAATGGAGGCGCAACACGTAGCGGAGGTGCTTCCCGAGGGGTGAGATGAAGAGCAGGCCCGCGCCCGCTCCTATTTTCATCAACGACCTGTCGAAAAACATGGTCCAGAGTTCCGGTTGGATCGGAGCTGCTGGAAGCTGTGTGTCGACCCATTCAGCCACAAAGTCCGCCAGGACTTGGGACTTGATGGCCTTCCGAGGGGCGAACGAGATTGTCTCGCCCATGATCTCCACTGCACACTTTGCAATCCTGCCCGAGGCCTCTCGGCACTGGATGATCTCCCCCAGGGGGAAGGATGACACCACAGTCACCGGATGAGTCTCGAAGTAGTGTCGCAACTTTCGCCGCGCCAGAATTACCGCGTACAGTAGCTTCTGGATTTGCGGGTAGCGGATTTTGGTCTCGGACAGTACTTCACTGATGAAGTAGACCGGCCTCTGGACAGGCAATGTGTGCCCTTCTTCTCGTCTCTCGACCATGATCGTGGCGCTGACCACCTGAGTGGTAGCGGCGACATAGATCAAGAGGGCTTCTCCAGCAGCGGGGGGCACCAAGATGGGCGCGCTTGTGAGGAGTGCTTTTAGGTTCCCGAGGGCTTCCTCGGCCTCGGGGGTCCAAGTGAAGCGCTCGGTCTTCCTTAAGAGGTGGTACAGAGGTAGGCCTCTTTCGCCGAGGCACGAGATGAAACGGATCAGAGCCGCAAGGCATCCCATGACCCTCTGTACTCCTTTCAAGTTTTTGATGGGGCCCATGTTGGTGATGGCCGCGATTTTCTCCGGGTTGTCCTCGATGCCCCGCTCGGAGACGATGAACCCCAGGAGCATGCCTCGGGGGACTCCGAAGACACACTTCTCGAGATTGAGTTTTACGCCTTTCGCCTTGAGACACTTGAATGTCGTTTCGAGGTCGGAGAGGAGGTCGGAGGCTTTCCTCGTCTTGACTACGATGCCATCGACGTAAGCCTCGACCGTTCGACCAATGTGCTCTCCGAACACGTGGTTCATGCACCTTTGGTATGTCGCGCCTGCATTCCTCAAACCGAATGGCATAGTAATATAACAGTACATGCCAAAGGGCGTGATGAAAGAAGTCACGAGCTGGTCGGACTCTTTCATCCTGATTTGGTGATACCCTGAGTAGGCATCAAGGAATGACAGGGTTTCGCACCCAGCAGTGGAATCCACGATTTGATCGATGCGAGGCAGAGGGTAGGGAACCTTCGGACTTGCTTTGTTTAGACCAGTGTAGTCTACACACATCCGCCATTTCCCACCTTTCTTTTTCACAAGCACAGGGTTTTCTAGCCATTCGGGATGGAATACCTCTTTGATGAACCCTGCAGCCATCAGCTTGTGGATCTCCTCGCCTATGGCTCTGCGCTTTTCTTCGTCGAATCGGCGCAGAGGCTGCTTCACGGGTCGGGCTCCAGCTCGGATATCCAGCGAGTGCTCGGCGACATCCCTCGGTATGCCAGGCATGTTCGAGGGACTCCACGCAAAAACCTCGGCGTTTGCGCGGAGAAAGTCGACGAGCACTGCTTCCTATTTGGGGTCGAGCTCGGAGCCGATTCGGACTTGCTTGGAGGCGTCGTTGCTGGGGTCGAGAGGGACGGACTTAACCGCCTCTGCTGGCTCGAAGTTACCGGCGTGGCGCTTCGCATCTGGCGCCTCCTTGGAAAGGCTCTCCAGGTCAGCGATGAGGGCCTCGGATTCGGCGAGGGCCTCGGCGTACTCTACGCACTCCATGTCGCATTCGTACGCGTGTCGGTACGTGGAGCCGACGGTGATGACCCCGTTGGGGCCCGACATCTTGAGCTTGAGGTAGGTGTAGTTGGGGACAACCATGAACTTGGCGTAACATGGTCTCCCCATCACTGTGTCGTAGGTTCCTCGGAACCCGACCACCTCGAACGTGAGGGTTTCCTTTTGGAAGTTGGAGGGAGTCCCGAAGCAGACGGGCAGATCGAGTTGCCCAAGGGGTTGGACACGCTTCCCGGGGATGATCCCGTGAAAGGGCGCCGCGCCGGCCCGGATCGTGGACAGATCGATCTGCAGGAGCCCGAGGGTCTCGGCGTAGATGATGTTGAGGCTGCTGCCTCCGTCCATGAGGACCTTGGTAAGCCTGACGTTGCCGATGACGGGATCGACAACGAGCGGGTACTTCCCTGGGCTCGACACGCGGTCGGGGTGGTCGCCTTGGTCGAAGGTGATGGGCTTGTCGGACCAGTCTAGGTAGACTGGCGCCGCCACCTTCACCGAGCAGACCTCCCGGCGCTCTTGCTTGTGGTGCCGAGCCGAGGCGTTCGCCACTTGTCCACCATAGATCATGAAGCAATCGTGGACCTCGGGGAACTCCTCTGCCTTGTTACCCTCCTTCTTGTCGTTGTCGGGGGCTCTGCCTCCTTCCGCCGGTGGCCCGACCTTGTGGAAGTAGCGCCGAAGCATGACGCACTCCTCAAGGGTGTGCTTGACGGGACCCTGATGATAGAGGCACGACTCCTTGAGCATCTTGTCGAACAGGTTGGCGCCTCCAGGAGGCTTCTGAGGGTTCCTGTGCTCGGCGGCGGCGACAAGGTCTGCGTCGGCGGCGGCGCGTTTCGCTTGCGACTTCTTCTTGCCCTTCTTCTTGGTGCCGCGCTGAGCAGACGCCTCGGGGACTTCTTCCGGCTGGCGCCCCTGAGGCTGCTTGTCCTTCCAGAAGATGGCCTCGACCGCCTCCTGACCGGAGGCGAACTTGGTGGCGATGTCCATCAGCTCGCTTGCCCTGGTGGGGGTCTTGCGACCCAGCTTGCTCACCAGGTTGCGGCAAGTGGTGCCGACAAGGAACGCGCCGATGACATCTGAGTCGGTGATGTTGGGCAGCTCGGTGCGCTGCTTCGAAAATTGCCGGATGTAGTCCCGGAGGGATTCTCCCGGCTGCTGACGACAGCTTCGGAGATCCCAGGAGTTCCCAGGGCGCACGTATGTGCCCTGGAAGTTGCCGGCGAAAGCTTTGACCAGGTCGTCCCAGTTGGAGATCTACGCAGGGGGCAGATGCTCCAACCAGGCTCGGGCGGCGTCGGAGAGGAACAGGGGGAGGTTGCGGATGATGAGGTTGTCATCGTCCATTCCACCCAGCTGGCAGGCCAGCCGGTAGTCCGCGAGCCACAGTTCCGGCCTTGTCTCCCCCGAGTACTTGGTGATGGTAGTCGGGGTTCGGAACCGGGTCGGGAACGGCGCCCGTCGTATGGCCCGGCTGAAAGCTTGCGGACCGGGTGGTTCGGGCGAGGGGCTCCGATCCTCCCCGCTGTCGTAGCATCCCCCACGACTGGGGTGGTAGCCTCGACGCACCTTCTCGTCGAGGTGGGCTCTATGGTGGCAGCGGTGGTGCTCGTTGCCGAGGCGACCCGGGGCCGCAGGTGCCGTGTTCCGCGTGCGCCCGGTGTGGACCGAGGCTTCCCGTATGAATCGGGAAGTCGTGGCACGATGCTCCGGGGGGTACCCTTGCCTTCGGGAGGCAGAGCTTTCGGCCCGTCGGACCGCGGCATCCTCCAGGAGATTCTTGAGCTCTCCCTGGATACGCCGCCCCTCGGTGGTGGATGGTTCCGACATCGCTCGGAGTAGTATTGCTGCTGCAGCCAGGTTCTGGCCAACCCCACTGGAAGCTGGGGGCAGCCTTGCCCTGGCATCATCGGTGATGCGGTGCTGGACGTCCTGGGCCAGATGACTCGCTTCTCCGGCCGGTGCTCGGCCTGCCCACTCCTGCCCGATATTTTGCCGAAGCTGCACAATTTGTCCTGCTTCCTCGTCGAGCCTGGCCTACATCTCGCGGATTTGCTCGAGCTGTGCGTCCTGACCCCCCGCAGGGACTGGGACCACAACTAGCTCCCGAAGGATGTCAACGCGAGGCGCAGGCCTAGGGGGATCGCCGTCCTCCGGCATACCAAGATGGTTGCCTTCGTCGAGACCCCCTAGATCGACGTGGAAACATTCGCGACTTGGGCCACAGTCCTCGTCACCGAGGCTGTGGCTACTATCGGAGCAATTGGAGAGGCAGTAGTCACATGCGGTCATGAAGTCCCGCATGGCACTGGGGTTATCGAGCCCGGAGAAATCCCAACCAGAGTCAGGCTCGTCATCTTCCTCGGAACCCGGGGGCCCGTAGGTCGAGACGACCGTCAGCCGGTCCCAGGTTGACCACATATGATACCCCGGAAGGTTTGGATATGCCTTTATGAAAGCACCCACCGAAGCGGGGTCGCTTGGTGGGTCGAAGCTGAATCTAAAAGGCACAGGATGAAAAATGGACGGTACCTCTTGATCGACGGATGGTGACGAAGCCGCGTCGGGGGCGGACTGCACCGTCATCTCAGGTACGAGGCTAACACCCAGCAAGTCCTTCACGAGCGTGCTGGCGTCGTCCGTCTGCTTGGGGTTGGCGTGTTGCGGGGAAACGACGCTCGTCTTCGTCTCAGACGCGAGGTCAACGCCCGATGTGTCCCCCGTTGGGGTGCCGGCGCCGTCGACTTGCTCGACAGCCGACGAGGTGCCGCCTCCTACTTGGCCATGCCTGCCCCGCCTCCTCCTCCGTCAGCGGGGAAGGTGATGGGACAGACCTAGATGTTGCTCTTCCGCCACGCTGGGAAGACGTCGTCGATTCCGCCGCCGGCGGGTGGGCTGAGGGCCGCCATTGTCGTTGTCGCGCGGTGGAGGAAGGAGTATCATGTCGTAGCTGCCGTCGAGGGACATGTACTCAAGACTCCCGAAACGGAGCATCGTCCCGGGCTGGAGAGGTCGTTGGAGACTACCCATCTGGAGCTTGATGGGAAGCTGTTCGTCAACACGCAGTAGGCCCCTACCTGGCGCGCCAACTGTCGGCGTTTTGACCCCGGGGGGTCCCTGGACCGACGAGTAAATTGTCGCTGCGTGTCCTAGCCCAGATGGGTCGGCGCGAGACGGAACACAAGGGGGAAAACAGTAAGGGGAACCGCGGCCTCGTGTTGTCCTGCGCCCAGGGCGGATGCGCTTGCAGTAGGGGGTTAGAAGCGTTCGCGAGGGAGAGAGAGAGAGAGAGAGAGCGAGAGCCTTGTGCGTCGGCCCGCTCTCCCGCGCGGCCACCCTCTCGTACGAGGGCCCTGGACCTTCCTTTTATAGATGTAAGGAGAAGGCCCAGGTGTACAATGGGGGGAGTAGCAATGTGCTAATGTGTCTAGCAGAGGGAAGCCAGAGTCCTATGTACATGCCGTCGTGGCTGTCGGAGACGTGTCTAGCAATGTGCTAACCTGTTCATGTGATGTCGTGGCCGTCAGAGGAGTGCTTGAGCCCTGTAGGAGCACAGCTGTCGGAGCTGTTGGGTCCTTGCTGACGTCTCCTTGCTTCCGTAGGGAGCTGAGAGCCGCCGTCGTCATGGAGCACGTGGGGTGCCATCATTACTTGTTTACCGGGGCGAGCCAGATGGGACGCTGGTCTTGTTCACCGTAGCCTGAGCTAGCTAGGGGTAGGGTAATGATGGCCCTCCTGTGACGTGGTCGGTCCGAGCCCGAGGTCGGGCGAGGCGGTGACTCCTCCGAGGTCGAGACTGAGTCCGAGCCTTGGGGTCGGGCGAGGCAGAGACCGTCTTCCGAGGTCGAGGTTGAGTCCGAGCCCTGGGGTTGGGCGAGGCGGAGACTGTCTTCCGAGGTTGAGTCTGAGCCCTGGGGTCGGGCGAGGCAGAGACCATCTTCCGGAGTCAAGGTTTAGTTCGAGCCCTGGGGTTGGGCGAGGCGGAGACTGTCTTCCGGAGTCGAGGTTGAGTCCGAGCCCTTGGGTCGGGCGAGGCGGAGTTTCCTATGGCGCCCGAGGCTGGACTTGGCTGCTGTCAGCCTCACCCTGGCGGGTGGCACAGCAGTCGGAGCAGGGCAGGCGACGCTGTTTTCCTGTCAGGTCGGTCTGTGGAGCGGCGAAGTGACTGCGGTCACATCGGCCCTGCCGACTGAGGAGCGCGCGTCAGGATAAGGTGTCAGACGATCCTTGCATTGAATGCTCCTGCGATACGGTCGGTTGGCGTGGCGATGTGGCCAAGGCTGCTTCTCCGCGAAGCCTGCCCGAGCTGGGCCTCGGGCGAGTCGAAGGTGCGCCCTTTGCTTGAGGAGACCCTCGGGCGTGACGTGAATCCTCCTGGGTCGGCTATCTTTGCCCGAGGCTGGGCTCGGGCGAGGTGAGATCGTGTCCCTTGAGTGGACGGAGCCTTGACCTGAATTGCGCCCATCAGGCCTTTGCAGCTTTGTGCTAATGGGGGTTACCAGCTAAGATTAGGAGTCTTGGGGGTACCCCTAATTATGGTCCCCGACAATTCCCGACATATGTGGGCATCGCCGCCCTTCTTCTTGTAGTACCTCTTCTTCTCCTTCTTTTCCCCCTCTTATCGTCGCCTCTGTCACTATCACTAGACATTGGACATTTTGCAATAAAGTGTCCGAGTTTACCACACTTGTAGCACACCCTCTTGGAGCGGGGTTTGTAGTCCTTCCCCCTCCTTTGCTTGAGGATTTGGCAAAATATTTTGATGATTAACGCCATCTCCTCATTGTCGAGCTTGGAGGCGTCGATGGGGAGCCTACTTGATGTAGACTCTTCTTTCTTCTCTTCCGTCGCCTTGAATGCGACGGGTTGCACCTCGGGTGTGGAGGTGCCACCTTGCTCCAAGTTGACGATTTGTTTGGAGCCTTTGATCATTAGTTCAAAGCTCACAAACTTCCCTATCACTTCCTTGGGAGACATTAACTTGTATCTAGGATCCCCACGAATTAATTGAACTTGAGTAGGGTTACGAAAAACAAGGGATCTTAGAATAACCTTGACCATCTCATGGTCTTCCCATTTTGTGCTCTCGAGGTTGTACACTTAATTGACCAAGGTCTTGAGCTAGTTGTACATCGCTTGTGGCTCCTCTCCTTGGTTGAGGATGAATCGACCGAGCTCCCCCTCGATCGTTTCCCGCTTGGTGATCTTGGTCACCTCATCTCCTTCGTGCGCGGTCTTTAGGACGTCCCAAATTTCCTTGGCACTCTTTAACCCTTGCACCTTATTATACTCCTCTCAACATAGAGAGGCGAGGAGTATAGTAGTGGCTTGGGAGTTAAAGTGCTGGATTTGGGCGACCTCGTCTGAGTCATAGCCCTCGTCCCCTACGGTAGGTACCTGCGCTCCAAATTCAACAATGTCCCATATGCTTACGTGGAGTGAGGTTAGGTGATGCCTCATTTTATCACTCCACATACAATAATCTTCACCATCAAAATATGGTGGTTTGCCTAATGGAACGGAAAGTAAAGAGCGCACTTAGAAATACGAGGATAACGAAGTGGCATCTTACTATACTTCTTGCGCTCATGGCGCTTAGAAGTGACGGACGCGGCGTCGGAGCCGGATGTGGAGGGCGATGAAGAATCAGTCTCGTAGTAGACCACTTTCTTCATCATCTTCTTCTTGTCGCCACTCCGATGTGACTTGATGTGAGGAGGTGATTCCTCCTTGCCTTTGGCGCCGGACTCCCTTGATGGAGCCTTCCCGTGGCTTGTGGCTTTCTCGCCGGTTTCCATCTCCCTTTTGGCGGATCCTCCCGACATCACTTCGAGTGGTTAGACTATAAATGAAGCGCCGGGCTCCGATACCAATTGAAAGTCGCCTAGAGGGGGGAGGTGAATAGGCGGAATCTGAAATTTACAAACTTAAGCACAGACAACAAGCCGGAGTTAGCGTTAGAAATGAATTCGAGTTCGAAAGAGAGGGGACAACAAATCAACCAAGAAATAAAGCGGATGAACACGATGATTTGTTTTACCGAGGTTCGATTCTAAAGAACCTAGTCCCCATTGTGGTGGTCACACTGGGTCTCTTTCAACCCTTTCCCTCTCTCAAACGGTCACTTAGACCGAGTGAGCTTTTTCCTTAATCTCCTGGGTCACTTAGACCCCGCAAGGACCACCACACACTTAGGTGTCTCTTTCTTCGATTACAAATCACTTGAGAAAAGAAATGAGAAAGGAAGAAGGCAATCCAAGTGGCAAGAGCTCAAAAGAACACAAAATCTCTCTCTCACAAGTCACTAAGTGCTTGAGTTGAATTTGGGACTTGGAGAGGCTTTGATCTTTTGAATTGTGTCTAGGAGTGAATGCTAGAGCCCTTTATTGAATGTGATGTTCAGAAATCTTGGATGCTAGGAGTGGTGGTGGTTGGGGGTATTTATAGCCCTCAACCACCACATAGCCGTTGGGGGCAGGCTGCTGTTGATGGGCGCACCGGACAGTCCGGTGCACCACCGAACACTGTCCGGTGCGCCAGCCACGTCACCCAACCGTTAGGGTTCGGGAGCTTCTGATCGTTAGAGGCTTTGTCCTCTAGTGGCACCGGACAGTCTGGTGCCACACCAGACAGGTATTGTTCACTGTCCGGTGTGCCTCTAACGGGTGGCTCTGTTCTGCCGCGCACTGTTCCTCTGAATCTTCAGCTTTTGCAGGCGACCGTTGCGCGAAGTAGCCGTTGCTTCGCCGGTGCACCGGACAGTCCGGTGGCACACCGGACAATCCGGTGAATTATATCGGAGCGCACTGGTTGAAACCCGAGAGTGGAGAGTTGGATGTTGTACGGTCCTGGTGCACCGGACACTGTCCGATGGCACACCGGACAGTCCGGTGCACCAGACCAGGGCACACTCGGTTTCTTTGCTCCTTTGTTTTTGAACCCTTTCTTCAATCTTTTATTGGTTTGTGTTGAACCTTTATGCACCTGTAGAATATATAATCTAGAGCAAACTAGTTAGTCCATTATTTGTGTTGGGCATTCAACCACCAAAATTATTTATAGGAAAAGGTTAAACCCTATTTCCCTTTCAGAAATAATCACCAAGTGTGTTGGGATCAAGTCTCACACATATGATGACTCATGGTACAGAAACGAATGCCACATCTTTACTATATAATAGGAGTTCTGTACAAAATAAATAAATAATTACATTATACGAAGACATCGATCCAACAACCATAGTTGACTGGGAGACGACGGCCTAGACCACTCACGAACTCATCATAGCATCTTTCATGCGCCTCATCCAGTGGTACCTTTCCTTGACCTAGGGGATGTGAGCACATAAAGGGTGAGCTCACATACGTTCATCGCTCAACAAGTTGTGGGGAATAATGTGCATGAACTCACCAAAGGTGGGAGCTCATGTGAAGTGTAAGGCTTACCAAAGGAGATGGTTAAAGCTGAGCATTGCTTTTAGAGTTGGTCAAAATTTTATTAGCAGTTACTAAGTATAAGTAGATACCAACCCAATTAAGTAAGAGATCAAATTACTAACAACACCCACAATGCAATGCATATGAAAAATTAAGTTTAGTTCCATAAATTAATCATGTGAGAGTCCTGAGCTGCTCAAGACCACGAGCACGGCTAATATACCAGTTTTATACTCTACAGAGGTTGCGCCCTTTACCCACAAGTCGTGTATCTCGTCCAGCCAGGATTAGCTAGACCCTTAGACAGTTTCGAGGTGAATGGCTAGGGATCCACTATGAGGTCTTTACAAAGTTCCACTAGCTTTAGAAAACCCGTTACTGTTTCTGAGAAGGGAAATATAGAAATCCCTCATCCGAAAAGCCATCGCAGCATGATCGACCCGAGAACCTCCCTATACGTAGCTCCTCTACCGCCCTTGGCCATTTCGGGTAAGGTAGTCCTCCATTAGCTTTCCTAATTAGTTAGCCAAGGGCGTCCCATTCCACCCTTGTGGTAGCACAGATATCTCAAGTTAAGCTCCATGTTCCAATTAACACAATGATCTTGTCATGAACAATAATTAAAACAACAGTATAACTGGAACATGATCATATTGTAATATTAATCCCAAAACCAGGTAGAGCAATAGCAAAACTACCCAAAAGTTCAGTGGTAAACAAGGTGTGGGATAGACAAGTCTAGGGAAACCTATTAGGTCTGTCACACCCGGTTTTGGAAGGCAAACCGAATGCGAAACATGTACGTGCCAGTATCAGAAACTCACGTACACAACGATTACATAATTGGACATCATCACACATTGCTCAAAGTAAATAGCAGAAAGGTACTTTTATTACATCAAGATGTCCAAGACATCCACAGAGTCTATAACATAATCATTTAACATTATCAAAGTGTGGAATATGAAACGTAGAAGATAAGGCCTTCACAGGCAGCTGACTGGAGGTTTGTCACTAAGATAACTAGAACTCGTCGTAGTCCTGAAACTCCTCAAAGTCCTCCATGTTGCCAGCATCTCCTCCTGAGCACTGAATACAGTGAGGACAACTTGGGGTGGGGTGGGTTTTAAAGCAAGGGTGAGTACACATCAACGTACTCAGCAAATGTCCCGTTTGGCTAAAGTGGACTAGATGTATGTAGAGTTAAGGTTAAGCAGTTGCTTAAAGTTGGTCAAGTATTTATTACTAATAGTAGAGCCAAATTTTAGTAATAAACCCAGTTATTACCCAAGTGTACTCCCTCCAAGAGGAAATACCAGAGATCATAATTGTAACCATCATCATTAAACATCATCATAAGAGTATCCAAAATTCTTCTTATCAAAGAGGATCCCAAGGTCGCTCTTAACCTTGAGCACGACTGATATACCAGTTTTTAACACTCTGCAGAGGTTGCACACTTTACCCACAAGTCGTGATTCTCGTTCTGCCCGAAGATCATGACTCTCCATTGATCACTACCAAGGTGACCTAGCAGGGTCTCACTATGTAGCCTTTACAAAGATTTCCCAGAGGTCATAGTCGCCCATTAGGTTTCTCTAGTTTGATAAACACAGTACCTCTCCCCAAAGGAAGGGTGACTAAAAAATCAAATCAAAGAACCTCTGCAACCAGCCTCGACATAGCAAGTACTGTGCCCGGACCCTATTTACGACCCTACGACGAAGCCAACTACACCTCAGGTTCCTCTAATTAATCAGTTAAAGGCGTCCCATTCCACCCCCATGAATGCACTGTTATCCCGGGTGGTCACTCCACGAACAGGTCCTTATGGAGAGGTACTCAGGAAATAGCCTGAGTCCCCTAAAGTATCACATGATCATCATCGAGATAACATCGTCGTATCATAAGTATTCACATCATGTTCATTGATTAAAGTAAAACAATAGCATAAAGCTAACCATGATAACCCAAAAGGTAAACAAGGATGAGGTAAATATAGACTAGTCAATCCTTAGGTTCCAATAATGTAATGCGGGATGGTGAATTATAAAGTAAGTAGGGCATAATAGGTCAGAGGACACTTGCCTTCACCAGGTTGTTGCTCAGGAAGATCTTCGACAACACACTCAGGAACCATGGGCTGCTCGTTGTCTAAACAAAGCGATCATGCATTCAATACATTTGGATAAAAACAAAGAACAATACACCAAACAAATGTAATCAAGTGAACATAAGTTTGACAGAGCAGTATAACACAAAAAGGTAAACCTAGGTGCTAGGGTGGATTAGTACATTTAGAGATTAGTGATTCCCTAAATATTATGGATTACATAATTTAGTTCTACTAATTTTTAGTGAGACACAAGATTATACCAGAGATAAATTCATACATGACATATTATTAATCTCACAAACTTAAACACCTAAGTATCATTAGGATTTTCCTTTTTATTTTCTTATTTTTCATAAACACATCATTACATATACTAACCTATAGTCTTAGACATAAAATTAAAGTGCACGGACTATGGATGAACATAATTTATTCGAATAGAGAATATTCCTATGAACATTTTGCAATTAGAATCACTAAATTTGGAGTTCATATGAAAAATATATGAAATATACAAGTTTTGAAGTTTGAAATACAAAATAAGGTCCAAATATGTGAATACTAAAAAAAGGTCAGCGGTCTATTTATAAGAAAATAGGGGCTTGCGTGATAGACTACAGACGGTGGGTTGATTCTCGGAAACCCGAAGGTCTCTTTAGCAAATTACACGCGAAGGGGTACGGGGTTGCGCTAGCCGTCCGATCTCCGATCAACGATTTGGATTAGAACAGCAAGCGAGGGCGCGTGGCGCGTGGGCTGCGGGCGCCTGACAGGTGGGCTCAAGATGGGTTGAGGCACTGACGCGCGAGGCCCATAGGTCAGCGATGTGATAAGGGTGTGGGGGCGCTGGCCGCTAGATCTCAGATCAACGGTTCTGGTTATACGAACCACGCTAATCGTTATCCGCACATCCTAACCATCCGATCAAGATCGGACGGTTAAGATCGGGCGCTAGGGACTTTGCCTTCTCCGGCCGGCCAGGGGTGGCGCTGTTCACGGTCGCTGCGGTGTAGCTGCCAAAGACGAGGCAGACTAGGGTTTCTAGGGGCGCTAGGGGTGGTCTAGGTAACCAGGAAGGTTGGGGAGGACTCGGCGAGCACTATGGCGGAATCGGGATAGCAGGAAAGGGGGAGAGGCAACCGGACGACGGAGGGGGAGTCCTCGGCGGACTAGGGAACACTCTGACGAGCAATCGCGAGCGACTAAGTGCAAGACAGGGAAAACAAGGGTGGGGTTAGGACAGTTACCTTGAGGGAAGACTCAGGGGCTCACGAACGGCGTCCGGGGCACGGCAAGGATGCAGGTCAACGGCACTGGAACTGCAACAGTGAACCAGTGAGCGTGGACCAGGCTAACCAGAGAGGGAGGGGGCGAACCGAGGTGTGTCCCGGGTTGCGGGTGATAAGGCGGAAGTTACCGAGGTAACGAACACGGCGAGGGCTCAACGACGACCGCAGAACGGGCGCGAGACCACGGCGAGCGGCGGCGGAACTCCCTGGGCGCGTGCGCAGAGCGAGAGAGTGGGCGAGGGTGCTTGACTGAGGGTGCAACTGAGCGGGGGAGGGCGAGTGAACGAGGGCGGGGTCTATAAAAGGCTCGGGCGCGTGGGGGCGTGGCCGAAAATCGCGCGGTCGTGGGCGCGTCCACGGGGGAGTGCACGGGCGGTTCGGAAGGGAAGGGTCCGACAGACGGGCCCCATGGGTCAGAGAGGGAGTGGGCAAGCGAATGGGTTTCTGCTGACGAGCGGGACCCACAGATCAGCGAGAGAGGACAAGCGCGTGCGGATGGGTTTGGCGCTGACAAGTCGACCCCACCAGGCAGCGAGAGGGAGAGAGAGAAGAGAGAGCGGGTGCGAGACGGCACTGACAAGCGGGGACCGCCTGTCAGGGAGGGCGGGCGTGCGGGCGCGGGGCTAGGCCGACTGGGCTAGCTGGGCCGAAATGGCCTTTTCTTTTTCCTGGAATTTTCTAATTGCTTTTCTATTTATTTTCTCTAGGGTCTTTCAATTCAAATTCAAACTAATACAAACATGTGCATCAATTCAAAGAATATTTTAGGCTCAGCATGATGCAACATTTCATGACTCACATTGTTTTGACATAATAAATAATTAATCCCTCTCCTAATTAACTTAATTCTAGCCAAAAGAAAAAGAGAGAGAGATGAGAGCGAGACAAGAGGTAACACCTAAATTTGGTAGATATTTAGAAAGAAAATTTATACCCCCAAATTCAGGGTGTTACAAACCTATCCCCCTTAAAAAGAATCTCACCCTCGAGATTCAGGGTTAGCTAGCAAAGAGTTCAGGGTACTGGGCTTTCAGATCATCTTCTCTTTCCTAGGTTGCTTCTTCTTCTGAATGATGGCCCCATTTTACTTTGCACATCTTGATGGTGCTTCTCCGAGTGACCCGGTCTGCTGTCTCCAAAATCTGAGTTGGCTTCTCAATGTATGTTAGGTCTTCTTGAACTTCAAGGTCCTCTTTTGGCAACTGCTCTTCTGGTACTCGCAAGCATTTCTTAAGCTGAGACACATGGAACACGTCATGCACGGCTGACAGACTTTCTAGTAGGCTAAGTTTATATGCCGCTTCTCCACGTCTTGCTTGAATCTGGTACGGTCCGATGTATCGAGGTGCTAGCTTGCCTTTGACTCCGAACCTTTTGATTCCTCTGATGGGTGACACCTTTAGGTCGACATAATCTCCCACTTCAAAACTCAATTCTCTCCTTTGGGTGTCAGCATAGCTTCGTTGTCTGGACTGTGCTGTCTTCATATTCTCTCAAACCATTCTGATGTTCTCTTCAGCCTCAAGCAGAATATCTAGACCAAACACCTACCTTTCGTCGGGTTGGTCCCAATGCAACGTAGTTCTGCATTCCTTCCATAGAGTCGGTGACATCTTCAAACTGGCCTAATAGATGTTGTTGTAGGAGAATTCTGCATACAGTAGCCTCTTGTCCCAACCTAACTTATCTTGCAATGCGCAAGCTCTCAACATATCTTCAAGAACCTAGTTGTTTCTCTCAGTCTGACCATCTGTCTGCGGGTGATAAGCTGAACTGAACTTCAAGTGTGTGCCCAAAGCTTCATGTAGCTACTGCTAAATATGAAAAGTGAACTGGGTACCTCTGTCTGATACTATCTTCTTTGGAACACCATGCAAGCATACAATTCGAGACATATATAGTTCTGCCAACACTGCATTGTTATAGGTGGTCTTGAGTGGTATGAAATGAGCCGCCTTTGTTAAACGGTCCACTACTACCCATATGGAGTCATAACTAGCTCGAGTGTGAGGCAGACCAACTATAAAGTCCATCCCAATCTCATCCCATTTCCACTGAGGAATTTGCAACGGCTGCAGCAAACCTACGGGCCTCTGATGTTCTGCCTTGATTCTATGACAACTATCGCATCTAGCAACATACTCTGCTATCTCCCTTTTCATACCGTACCACCAGAATCTTTTTTTTCAGGTCTTGGTACATCTTCTCGCTACTAGGGTGTATAGAATATGTTGTCTCATGAGCTTCCTTGAGAATCAGTTCCCAGATCGATTTGATGTCGGGAACGCAAAGTGTTCCTCATGTTGTTGCTCATTTTGGGAGTATATGAGGATATCATCAATGAACACCACTACGAACTTGTTGAGGTAGTCCATGAACACACTGTTCATCAAGTACATGAAATAAGCTGGCACATTCGTCAGACCGAATGACATGATAGTGAACTCATATAGTCCATACTTGGTGATAAATGTTGTCTTCGGTATATCCGAAGGTTGGATCCTGAGCTGATGGTAACCTGACCTTAGATCTATCTTTGAGAACACACTGCTCCTCTCAACTGATCGAATATATCTTCAATTCAGGGCAGGGGTACTTGTTCATAATAGTGACTTCATTCAAATATCTGTAATCAATGCACATCCTCTTTGTACCATCCTTCTTCTCCACAAATAACACTAGGGCTGCCCAAGGCGAGGTACTTGGTCTGATGTAGCCTTTCTCCAACAACTCATCAATCTGCTTCTTGAGTTCCACCAATTCCGGTCCAGACACTCAATATGCTCTCTTGGAAATAGGGGCGGTGCCTAGGATAAGCTTTATGGCAAATTCAACTTTACGCTCGGGTGGCAAGCCTGGTAACTCCTCAGAGAACATGTCGAGAAATTCTGACACAATTCTAATATCCTCAATTAGGTTGGCCTCCTTTTAATCTACCAACAAATAGTGACAGACTCCTAGTTCAGGCATGTACAACTCTGTTACTACTTCCTTTTCGGATGGGGACAATAACTTGACTATCCTCTTGTCACAACTGACAGTGGCTTGGTTTCGGTGCAGCCAATTCATCCGAAGGATGGCATCTATCCCTTGAGTACCCATCACTACTAGGTTAGCAGGGAAGTCTACCCCCCTTATTTCAATCCTTAGATTCGGACACAACTTGTCGGTCTGAACTTTTCCCCCAACGGAATTAACTCTTAAAGGTGGAATAATTGGTTCTTAGGGGATGTTATGTGCTTCTACCCATGATGTAGAAACAAAAGAATGCATGGCACCAGTATCAAATAACACTTTTGCTGGATGGGATTCGATTGGAAACATACCTACTGCCACGTCCTGAGCATCCTGGATTGCTACGGCCTCCAAGTGGTTCACCTTTCCACGGTTGTAGGCCTGACCACGACCTCCTGGTGCTTGCTGTGGTGCTCCTTGTCTTGCTGAGGTGTTGAAAGCTGGCAATTGCTGAGTGGCCTTCTTTGGGCAGTGCTTCGTCTAGTGGTCTTGTTCCCCATAATGGAAACATGCACGACTTCCTCCTTGCGCTGGAGCTGTGTGGTTATTCTGGTTGGTTGCTGGGGCAGGAAGGCGAGGTGCCTGGTTGTTCTGACGCTGGTACTGATTTCCTCCCTGCTAGTTGTTCGGACGGTGCTGCTGCTGCTGCTGAGGGAACTGCCTCTGGTATTGCTGCTGGTGCTAACACTGATGCTGGTGCTAGTGACCTTGCTTGAACTGCTGAGGTGGGTTGCCTGAGTAGTGGGGGCGACTGCTACTCCCGGCCTAAGATCCACCAATCTTGCGTTTCCTGTCCTCCATCTCCCGACACTTCCTTTCAGTCATTATGGCTCTATCGATCAAATGCTGGAAGGTAGGGAAAGTGTGGTTCCTCAACTGGTAGTGAAGGGGATCAACCAAACCTCTCAGAAAGCGGTATTGCCTCTTAGCATCTGTATTAACATCTTCTGGCGTATAATGTGAAAGCTGTAGAAACTTGTCCCTATACTCACTGATAGATAGGGGTCCTTACTTCAAAGCTAGAAATTCCTCCTTCGTTACTATTATCAGTCCTTCAGGCACATGGTAACGACAGAAGTTGTCCCTGAACTCCTCCCAGGTGATGGCTTCAGGGTCGGCATGGGTGGCGAGGTAAGACTCCCACCAAGACTGTGCTGCTCCCCTTAGCAGACGGGGACCATATAGAACTTTCTCACGATTGTTGCATTGAGCAGTGTGCAACTCACGCTCCACGGTACGCAACCAATCTTTGGCATCCATGGGATCAGCAGAATGGGCAAAGATAGGGTGATGGTCCCTCATGAATTCTGCCCGCTTGTCCTTGGGCACCTGTGGTATATGAAGTTGCACTTGGGGTTGAGGTGGGGGTTGCTGCTGCTGCACCTGCTGCATTGATGCTAAGGTCTGGCCAATCGCTTGGACTACTTGAGTTTGCATCAGGAACATCTGCTCAATAGTCATCGGGGGTGGGGCTGGCAACTGCTGCTGAGCTGCCTCCTCCTGGGGTGCCTGCTGCTCCTGCTGAGCATGTCTTCCACCTCTGCGCCTGTTCTTAGACATCTGTAGAAAGCACACACACACATTAGATCTGACTCTGCAGTCTTTCAGCATAAGAAAAGATATATGGAAATCTTCATAGCACTAAACAATTGATCATCTTCACTGACTCTTAAACATAGCTTCTCAGATAAAGAGGAAAGTGGAAATAAAGGGATTGCCCAACTAAATAACTAACCTTATTAATAACTACACCAAGTCGCAGGGGATGCCCACACCTTGACGACAATCATTACAAAGATCCAACTTAATTACAAGTTCATCACGACAAGCATCAAAACATATGATAAGCAAACTAACTTTAACTAAGACAGACTAAGACCAAGACACTGAATTAAGCATTATTACAGACTCCGACTCTATCGATCTATGGCTCCAAATCTATCTAGGTCCTGCAGTCAGGGGTGTCGTAATCAAAGCAACCATGGGGCAGCGAGTGGTAAGGGTGCTGAGTCCCGACAGAAGCGGGACAACCACCATCTTGATAGTGGTGCGCTGCGCGCTCAACACACAATTCCGGAACCTCTGCCCGAACCTTGCCCAACTCATCAAGGGCATGGTCTAGCTCGGCGTTGAGCACGGTGACCAGGTTGACTGTGATATCCTGACCCCTTGGATGGGATATCCTGGCCCAAGGCTTAATAGAATTAACAGAGTAACCATATCAACAAGGTGCATCTTCTTTTCAGAAGCCTATCTTGAAAGAACCTCTAAGTTAAGCATGCTTAGCTTGAAGCAATTTGGGATGAGTGACCGACTGAGAAGTTTTCTCGGGTGCACATGAGTGAGGACAAAGTGCGCACAAAAGACTCGTGTTGGTCTGTGGAGATAATATATGATCCTAGAGAGCTGCCAGGAGTAGGTACAGCCGATCCAGGGATTGGACGGGGTGTTACAAGTGGTATCAGAGCCGACCCTCGAGGTTTCATGGGCGTGTGTGGGCTAGGGGGTTCGGGTATATGGCGCATGGCACATGTGGGCCCGGAGTGGTCACATGGCATGGCATATGACGACACTAGACACATAGACGTTGCTAAGAGGGGAGGTTCCTGGATTGGGGTTGACCGACGAGGACGTCGGTCTTCTAAGGGGGGGTGGATTGTGATATCCTGGCTCCTAGGATGGGATATCCTGGCCCAAGGCTTAATAGAATTAATAGAGTAATCATATCAACAAGGTGCATCTTCTTTTTGGAAGGCTATCTTGAAAGAACCTCTAAGTTAAGCGTGCTTGTCTTGGAGCAATTTGGGATGGGTGACCGACCGGGAAGTTTTCTCGGGTGCGCATGAGTGAGGACAAAGTGCGCACAAAAGACTCGTGTTGGTCTGTGGAGACAATATATGATCCTATAGAGCTGCCAGGAGTAAGTACCGCCAGTCCAGGGATTGGACGGGGTGTTACATTGACCATGCTGTTCAGCCTAGGATTGCCCTCACCAACGGGCGAGACAATCACACCTCTAGAACTGCCGGTCGAACGACGAGGGTAGTACTTTAGGTCGAGGCCATTAGCTACCCCACTAAACAACGAGCAATACTACGAAAGTGCACGTCGTGCTGCATCTTGCATGGCTGCCTCGGCAGTATCCCTCTCAGTGATAGAATAATGCTCTGAGAAGGCCTCTGCACCCCGGAGATCGTCATCCAGACGACGCACCAAGCAAGTAGCCTCCCACTGGTTTGAGTATAACCCACAACGATGCTGGTAGTCTACACAATGGTACTCAATAGACCAAGTGTGTCGGTCAAAGGCCTGACGCAGCAAGGTGTCGAGTGTCGTGGAAGTGACACCTGCGAGCGGCGTCGCGAGTGATGGGTCTAGTGATCCATCCCTGTGGCTCTTGCTCCTTTGAGAGCTCCGTGCTATGGCTCGAACTGCCATCGTTGTCGTCGTCGTCTCTGTCAGGGTCTCCCCCAGTAGCTGGGATGCCCTGTGGTGATGTAGGGGGCATCTCTGGCTGAGGTGCAGGGGAAGGATGCCTCCTAGACTCCACCTTCTGCTGAGGCGAGGGGGAAGAGTCCTATTGCTCCTGCTCCTAGCGTTGGCGCTCCTGCTCCTCGTGCAGGCGACGATGCAGTCCCTCTAGATGGCTAGGTTGACCTGTCACCGTGCGGCGCGGAGGGCGTTCCACCAAGCGGGAGGGCAAAAAGGGGATCACTGACCTACGTGCAGTGCATCTAATACGGGCCATCTATAAAAGACATCGTAAGCACATGAGTGAGAGTAGAACTATGTGACCAGCAAGTGAACATAAAGTAAAGTGAGACAAAAATTTTGTAAGGTAAGTAATAACATAGAATTGGTCAAGATGACCAACTTTTGAAATGACACTAAAGGTCAAAGTAAGGGTAGAGGTCAATAGTCCTTAGGGCGACCATTATAGTCTAGGTTAGCGGTCCTACAGTCAGTAAGGCTTTGATACCACTTATGTCACACCAGGTTTTGGAAGGCAAACCGAATGCGAACCATGTACGTGCTAGGATCAGAAACTCACGTACATAATGATTACATATTGGACATCATCACACATTTCTCAAAGTAAATAGCGGAAAGGTACTTTTATTACATCAAGATGTCCAAGACATCCATAGAGTCTATAACATAGTCATTTAACATTACCAAAGTGCGGAATACGAAATGTAGAAGATAAGGCCTTCACAGGCAACTGACTGGGGGTTTGCCACTAAGATAACTAGAACTCGTTGTAGTCCTAAAACTCCTCAAAGTCCTCTATGTTGCCAGCATCTCCTCCTAAGCATTGAATATAGTGGGGACAACCTAGGGTGGGGTGGTTTTTAAAGCAAGGGTGAGTACACATCAACGTACTCAGCAAATATCCCGTTTTGCTAAAGTGGACTAGCTGTATGTGGAGTTAAGGTCAAGGAGTTGCTTTTAGTTGGTCAAGTATTTACTACTAATAGTAGAGCCAAATTTTAGTAATAAACCCAGTTATTACCCAAGTGTACTCCCTCTAAGAGGAAAACCAGAGATCATAATTGTAACCATCATCATTAAACATCATTATAAGAGTATCCAAAATTCTTCTAATCAAAGAGGATCCCAAGGCCGCTCTTAACCGTGAGCACGACTAATATACTAGTTTCTAACACTCTGCAGAGGTTGCACACTTTACCCACAAGTCGTGATTCCCGTTCTGCCCAGAGATCATGACTCTCCATTGATCACTACCAAGGTGACCTAGCAGGGTCTCACTACGTAGCCTTTACAAATATTTCCTAGAGGTCATAGCCGCTGGTTAGGTCTCTCCAGTTTGAAAAACACAATATCTCTCCCCAAAGGAAGGGTGACTAACAAAACCAAATCAAAGAACCTACGCAACCAGCTTCGATAGAGCAAGTACTGTGCCTGGACCCCATTGACGGCCCTACGACGAAGCCAACTACACCTCAGGTTCCTCTAATTAATCACCTATGGGCGTCCCATTCCACCCTCATGGTTGCACTTTTATCCCGGGTGGTCACTCCATGAACAAGTCCTTATGGAGAGGTACTCAGGAAACAACATGAGTCCCCTAAAGTATCACAGGATCATCATCAGATAACATCATCGTATCATAAGTATTCACATCATCTTCATTGATTGTAAAGCAATAGCATAAAGCTAACCATGATAACCCAAAAGGTAAACAAGGATGAGGTAAATACAGACTAGTCAATCCTTAGGTTTCAATAATGTAATGTGGGACGGTGAATTATAAAGTAAGTAGGACATAATAGGTTAGAGAACACTTGCTTTCACCAGGTTGTTGCTCAGGAAGATCTTCGACAACACACTCAGGAACCACAGGCTGCTCATTGTCTAAACAAAGCAATCATGCATTCAATACATTTGGATAAAGACAAAGAACAATACACCAAACAAATGCAATCAAGTGAACACAAGTTTGACAGAGCAGTATAACACAAAAAAGGTAAACCTAGGTGCTAGGGTGGATTAGTACATTTAGCGATTAGTGATTACCTAAATATTATGGATTACATATTTTAGTTCTACTAATTTTTAGTGAGACACAAGATTATACCTTTAACGCCCTTGACATGTACGTTCACCAAACAAGCGGTTAGGTAGTTTGACAAGGAAAAAAATACATGAAAGATAAATTAAAGACGTCCAGCACCCCGTGCTCTAAGGCCATAACCTTTTGAGACCTGCATCGATGTTTTGAGTGATCTTAGCGATGTTCGGTGTAGCCCCACCTAAAACACAAAGTGTCCCTATGCTTCCACAACCACCATGCCACAAGAATCACCAGTGAATTGAAACCTTTTCTTTGATGTTTTTTTTCTCGAACGAGCAGAAGAGTTGCACATCATTATATTAAGAAAGAAAAGGTCAAAAATGGACCAAAATACAAAGTCCTAGAGGGCAGAAAACAAACACTAGACCTGATCACCATGATCCTAACACCCAAGCCTCCTCTCCAACAACCAATAAGGCGAAACAATGCAAAGGAGAGGGCTGCCAGGCCCAACTAGACCCTATTTAAGGCGACAATAAGCCACAGACTGTCAATATGCTTAGCTCCCGCCTTATCCCAATGGATCAACCCATCTAAAAACAGCCATTTAACCAAGCTAATGGAAGGGTTCACTCCATCAAAAATAGTCTTGTTACGAATAAGCCATATGCACCAAGCCCCAAGAATTATGACACTATTGAAGCCTTTCCTCCTGTTCCTGTGCACTTTTTTAAGAACCTTTCCCCACCACACAGCAAAGGAGTTTTCATCATTCTCAAGAGTGAGATCACCTAGCCCTATGAGCGACAAAATATGATGCCAAAATTGTCTGGCAAAACCGCAGGTGCAAAGGATATGTTGCGCTATTTCTTGCTCCTGATCACATAGGGGACAACACACCGGGTATTGCATTCCTCTCCTTTGGAGCCTATCAGCAGTCCAACACTTATTCCTTATTGCTAACCAAAGGAAAAACTTACATTTTGGGGGAGCCCAAGTCTTCCACAATCTTTTCCATGGCTCAAAGGAGATGGAACCCATCAAGAAGGCTCTGTAACAAGACTTGGATGAGAATTGCCCAGAAGCAGTATGCATCCATACATGTCTATCCGCCTCTTGTGACAATGTTACCCCCTTAGAGCATCCCATAACTTCAAATACTGCTGCATATCGATCAACGAAAGATGACTCTCAATATCACTAACCCATTACTAGTTATCAAGCGCCTGAGCTACAATTCTGGTAGAGATGGCTCTATGGCCAACCATATAGACAATGACTGGTGCAATATCATGGATAGCATTCCCATTCAACCATTTATCTAACCAAAAGAGAGTATTAATTGGTCCCATTTCCCACCATAGATAATACCGACAAAGCAAAGAACTGTCTGACCTGCTGCTCTATAGGAAGACTCATTCCATGCCAAGGTCTAGACGGATCAATTTTTGTTGCAGCAATAACCATTTATCCTGTAAAGCCCAACTTTTGAATTGTAAATTAGAAACTCCAAGCCCGCTAAATTTTAGAGGCCTTGTAATTATCTCCCATGGAACAAGACAACTTCCACCGTTTACATTCTTCCTTCCTTTCCATAGAAACCCCCTTTGGATTTTATCTATCGATTTGATTACCCATTTGGGAACATTTATAGCCACGAGGATATATACATGAATGGCCGAAAGCACATGCCTCACCAATGTTGTCCTACCAGCCAGACTGAGCAATCGAGCTTTCTAGTTGGGAAGCCGGTCAGCAATCCTTTCAACCCACACCATAAGATCACTCCTTCTTAGATTCTTATCCAAGATCGACAGTCCCAAATAACTGCAAGGAAAAGACTGTAACACCCTGATGTTATTAGAACTAAAACTTGAGCATGGCATCATATGCATTGACATGTCATTATGTTTGTTACACCTAGAATGCATTCACTAGGCTAAAACTTCAACACAAGTTGTGATGTGGTGATTTGAAGTGTTCTTAACCCTAGAGTAGGGTACTTAACCCTGGGATTAGGGCATATGAGTAAATGTGAAGCCAAATTGAGTAGTACCTCAAAAGCTATTGGAAATGTTCACAAGTGATTAAGTTTTATGGGATTGAGTGGCACAAAAACCCTAAAGCACCCAAAACCCTAAATGGAACCCTGGAAACCCTAATTTGTGCCTATATGGTGATTTTAAATTCTAGGCACTTTTGGACCAAAGTGTATATATCAAAGTGGTAGAACATCAAAAACCAAACAACTTTTACATTGGAGGATTTTCAAGTGATGTGGAGCAAATTGGACTTAATTGCAAAAAGCCTCAAGGGCATCTATGTGGTTAACTCTGAAGAATCAGTGTAATTAGGCCAAGTTTGGAGCCCTGTATTTCTTAATCCATAAAGGTTTTGCCCTAGGTCAATACATCAAACTTGTAGAGCCATGTTAGGAGTAGAATTTTGATTAAGAGACTAAGCCTTGATGTTGTATGAAAATATGAGATAATTGGGTCTAAAGTTGGGCTATCAGTCGCCACTGAAGACTACAATTTGGCTGACAGTGAACCCTGATGAACTTTGGAGCCGATTTGAGCTTGATCGAGTGAGCAAATGACCAAGGTTCCTATGATTGAATTGGAGCTGGTATATAGGTTAATAACTTTGATGCAGTTCCGTCGGTAACTTATCACATAGAAATCAAAGGAACACGCCCCTAAAGATGCTCTGTCAGAACGACTGAATAAGATCCCGATGGTATAGTACTGAAAAGATCTTCCGATTTAGTGTATCTCGTCGCCGGTGAATTGGCGCCGCGATCCTCGCTGGCGCTGCGATTCGTGCGCTCTGGCGTGCGGATAACGATCGACGGTGAAAAGATCTTGCGCGAAGATGAATTCAGGGCACTGTTTTGCACTGTCACCATACCCACTTGCGTCGGCGACGTGGCTGCGCGACCGTCGCCGTTGTGTCGCCGTCTAGCTCAGTTGTGACACGCCTTAAGTCATCCTACCACCCATCGCAAGTCGTGAAGACTCGGCAGTGACCGCCGTAGACCGTAAACCAGTGAATGCCACGGTAGTTCGCGCCGGTGACTCACCCCCTCTCTTCGGCCGCTAGGTTTTCTCTTCCAAATTCGGAGCCACCGCTCATGAATACTATAAATTGAGTACACAACTAGCTCCGCTAGATTGTTACGAAGCCAGAGCACCAACCCTCGCCCTCGATTAGCCACCATAGCCAGAGAATTTCATTCTTCCCCCAAATCGGTCGTCTGTGCCACCGTGTGTCACCCCACCGTGACTAGCCACTCTCAGGGCCGCCCTCGCCCTCCTTATCCATGTTTCAGCGCTCTCGTATGCTTGTGATGCTCGTCGGCTCAGCCAATTTGGCTATACCGCGCTAGAACATTAGGAAGACGTCGGGAATGTCTCAACCTCCACAGGTGTGCGTGGACCGAGCTCTAGGGAGGTGTTCAGGTTAAATTAGTGACTCCCAGTGGATCACCAAGGTTAGAATTAGGCGTAGACCGAATTAGAGCACGATTGGTTGGGTATTACGGCCGATACGAGTTCGCGGAGAGCGCGCACACCGTCGTCCATCGTCGAGGACTCGGTCTTGCGAAGGAGAGAAAGGAGAGGGGTTTAAGTGTGATTGTCAGTGAGACAGGGAATAGTGTTGAGGGTTCTTTACTGTTTCTTCAAATGACCAAGGGCCCCTGCGCAAAATCATCAGCGCGGGCGCGTTTCGCCTGGTCATGGGTCGGATCGGATTAGATTGAGCCCAGTACTATTCATACTTTTTCCTTTTTCTTTTTCTGCCGAACTTGGAAATTTATAGGAAATTCTAGAAAAATGGTAAAAATATGAGACCAATTTTAGTAGACTTCTAAATTCAGCTAGTATTTTAAAAAATAGTTCCAAGATTTTTAGTCCAAACATGGATTTATTTGGCATTTAAAGATGCCTAAACCTAGCCTTTTAGAATTTTAGGATTAATTTGGTAGCTCCAAAAATAATAAAACTTTTTGGGTAAGCTTAATTTGATGATTAGAGCCCTTGGTTAAAGTTTGGTATGCTTTGGACATTGTTTGGTCCCAAACCCAAGATACTAGCTTCCTAGGATATCAGTGCCTAACCCTAATATAGTACTAACCTAGGAAACTCTAGTGACTAGTGTGTACCGTGAAGGAAAGTTGTATTCAAGATACAACTTAGTGTGCTTCTATTATAACTGCATATTCATAGCATCACATAAGCATTCATGTATATGTATTGTTATGTATAGAAAACAAAGAAGAAGTGGTAATCGAAGAAGAAGTTACCCCGCAAGCTGAAATTCCACCTGTCGAGAACAACTTCTACTTTGATATCTGTGGGACAGACCCTGAGCCTCCTATAACACAAGGCACGCCCCGGTGCATTTACCCCCTTTTCTTGTTGTTTTAAACTCTTTATCACTTGAAATGATGCATTAGGTGATAGGAGTTGTGTGCTAAACAATTGCTGCATTCCCTTCCTTGGAACTGATTACCATTCCTTGATACCTATTTATTTAGAAGTTTTCTGATGCTTAGACTTGCCTTATAAAAAATGTTTTGTTTTAAACAAAGATGATGCTTCATATGGGATGGGAAGTTTTCAAAAGAAAAGACTTGATGGTGAATCCATCATGGTCATGATGGGTTCAACATCGGAAAAGATGTACCTCTGTCAAGTACCAAACTTTGGGTTGTAAATGATAAAGACGAGACCAGGCGGGTGACTTACACAAGAAGAGAGTCTCAATGTAGTGTCTCCGTCTGAGTCGCTTAAGGACCATGTCGATGTGGGCCTGCTGACCGAGGACCCTTTAACTGGCCATATGCCTCGTCATGGGTAAGCTTTGCCTCGGTCGGACCAATACCAGAAAGGCCACCACGCAATGGGAGTGGAGAGATGGCAAGATGTCACACCCGGTTCTAGGGGCAAAACCGAATGCATAGCATATGTGTGCCAAGATCCATTTTCCACACATATGTTGACGTCACAAGTGTAATATATCAAAAGACAATGCAATAAAGGCGTAAAGAGGGTAGAATAGTCTTTATTACAACATCCAGATAATAGTATATTAAAATGTATCATCAAAGTAAAGCGAAAATAACATGGGTAATCTCCCACAGGAAGATGACCGGCGCATCGTTAGACTCAGTATTCATCGAAATATCCATCAATGTCTTCTTCATCACCATCTGATCAAAATATTAGCAAGGGTGAGCTCACATATGGTCGGGGCTCAGCAAGTGGGGGAAAATTAATGCAAGTTTAACAAAGTAAGGCTAAGGTTGAGCAGCAAGCATTTTAGTTGGTCAATATTTTATTAGCAACACCTGTATTACTAATAAGTGTGTATCCCAAGTATCCCAGTTAAACAAAGGTATACGAGTATAATAAAAACACTTAAGTGAAACCACTTAAGCAAACCATTGGCAGATCATCAGATCTCGATTTATTATCCATCTTTAAGTTCAATTATCATGTGAGGGTACATGTTGCTCTTAACCATGAGCACGACTGACATATCAGTTTTACACTCTGCAGAGGTGGTACAACTTTACCCACAAGCCATGTATTCCATCTAGCCTGGGTTGATCGGACCCGTAAACACTACCGAGGTGAATGGCTAGGGATTCATTATGAGGCTTTCACAAAATACACTTAATACAAAGCAACCTGCTAAGGTTTCCAAGTCGGTGTGGAGGCCCTCTGGGCGAGGTACCTTTGCCAAGAATACGTCCCCATGTTAACGTGAGCTGCCACCACTGCCGCTCCCCCTCTTGCCCATATTTCAAGTAAGGTTGCTAGGTACTAAGCATATAAAGCTAATTACCAAAGCCAGAGCCATGATAGCTGATAGTCGCCTAGAGGGGGGGGGGGGGGGTGAATAGGGCGAAACTGAAATTTACAAATATAAACACAACTACAAGCCGGGTTAGCGTTAGAAATATAAATGAGTCCGCGAGAGAGGGTGCAAAACAAATCGCAAGCAAATAAAGAGTGTGACACGCGGATTTGTTTTACCGAGGTTCGGTTCTCGCAAACCTACTCCCCGTTGAGGAGGCCACAAAGGCCGGGTCTCTTTCAACCCTTCCCTCTCTCAAACGGTCCCTCGGACCGAGTGAGCTTCTCTTCTCAAATCAAAGCCGGGAACCAAAACTTCCCCGCAAGGGCCACCACACAATTGGTGCCTCTTGCCTTGATTACAATTGAGTGTTGATCACAAGAGCAAGTGAGAAAGAAAAGAAGCAATCCAAGCGCAAGAGCTCAAAAGAACACGGCAAATCTCTCTCGCCAATCACTAAAGACTTGTGTGGAGTTGGAGAGGATTTGATCTCTTTGGGTGTGTCTAGAATTGAATGCCTAGCTCTTGTAAGTGGTTGAGAAGTGGAAAACTTGGATGCAATGAATGGTGGGGTGGTTGGGGTATTTATAGCCCCAACCACCAAAAGTGACCGTTGGTGGAGGCTGTCTGTTCGATGGCGCACCGGACAGTCCGGTGCCCCAGCCACGTCACCAGTTCCGTTGGATTCCGACCGTTGGAGCTTCTGACTTCTGGGCCCGCCTTGATGTCCGGTGGCGCACCGGACATGCACTGTAGAGTGTCCGGTGCGCCTGCTCCCGCGTGCCTGACGACTGCGCGCTTCTGGCGCGCATTAAATGCGCCTGCAGGTGACCGTTGGCGCGAAGTAGCCGTTGCCCCGAGGTTGCACCGGACAGTCCGGTGTACACCGGACAGTCCAGTGAATTTTAGCGGAGCAGCTGAAGTGAAAACCCGAGGCTGGCGAGTTCCGGAGGCCGCCCTTCCTTGGAGCACCGGACATGTCCGGTGTACACCGGACAGTCCGGTGAATTATAGCGGAGTTGCCTCTGGAAATTCCCGAAGGTGGCGAGTTTGTGTTGAAGTCCTCTGGTGCACCGGACATGTCCGGTGGTGCACCGGACACTGTCCGGTGTACACCAGACAGTCCGGTGCCCCCAGACCAGAGGTGCCTTCGGTTGCCTTTAGCTCTCTATTTGAATCCAAAACTTGATCTTTTTATTGGCTGAGTATGAACCTTTTACACCTGTATAATCTATACACTTGAGCAAACTAGTTAGTCCAATTATTTGTGTTGGGCAATTCAACCACCAAAATTAATTAGGGACTAGGTGTAAGCCTAATTCCCTTTCAATCTCCCCCTTTTTGGTGATTGATGCCAACACAAACCAAAGCAAATATGGAAGTGCATAACGTAAGTGTAAAGGTTGCTTGGAATTGAGCCAATCTAAATATTTACAAGATATGCATGGATTGTTTCTTTATTTTTAACATTTTGGACCACGTTTGCACCACATGTTTTGTTTTTGCAAAAATTTTTTGTAAATCTTTTCAAAGTTCTTTTGCAAATAGTCAAAGGTAAATGAATAAGAGTTTGCAAGGCATTTTCAAGTTTTGAAATTTTCTCCCCCTGTTTCAAATGCCTTTCCTTAGACTAAACAAAGCTCCCCCTAAATGAAATCATCCTCTTAGTGTTCAAGAGGGTTTTGATGATTCAAATTGAAAAACTATTTTCTCCCCTTTTGAACTCAATAAGATACCAATTGAAAAATACTCTTGGAAAACACTAAGTTTTTGAAATTGGTGGTGGTGCGGTCCTTTTGCTTTGGGCTCAACCTTTCTCCCCCTTTGGCATGAATCGCCAAAAACGGAATCATTAGAGCCCTCGAAGTGCTATCTTCCCCTTTGGTCATAAATAAACGAGTTAAGATTATACCAAAGACGAAGTCCTTTTGTTCTCTCCCCCAAAGATGGAGAGTCTCTTGGAGCGACGGCGAAGGATGAGTTACGGAGTGGAAGCCTTTGTCTTCGCCAAAGACTCCAATTCCCTTTCAATATACCTATGACTTGGTTTGAAATACTCTTGAAAACACATTAGTCATAGCATATACAAAAGAGACATGATCAAAGGTATATTTATGAGCTATGTGTGCAAGTTAGCAAAAGAAATTCCTAGAATCAAGAATATTGAGCTCATGCCTCAGTTTGGTAAAAGTTTGTTCGTCAAGAGGCTTGGTAAAGATATCGGCTAATTGATCTTCAGTATTAATGTATGCAATCTCGATATCTCCCTTTTGTTGGTGATCCCTAAGAAAATGATACCGAATGGCTATGTGCTTAGTGCGGCTATGCTCGACGGGATTGTCGGTCATTTTAATTGCACTCTCATTATCACATAGCAAAGGGACTTTGGTTAATTTGTAACCGTAGTCCCGCAAGGTTTGCCTCATCCAAAGCAATTGCGCGCAACAATGGCCTGCGGCAATATATTCGGCTTCGGCAGTAGAAAGAGCGACCGAATTTTGCTTCTTTGAAGCCCAAGACACCAAGGATCTTCCCAAGAACTGGCAAGTCCCCGATGTGCTCTTTCTATTAATCTTACACCCTGCCCAATCGGCATCCGAATAACCAATTAAATCAAATGTGGATCCCCGAGGGTACCAAAGCCCAAACTTAGGTGTAAAAGCCAAATATCTCAAGATTCGTTTTACGGCCGTAAGGTGTGATTCCTTAGGGTCGGCTTGGAATCTTGCACACATGCAAACGGAAAGCATAATGTCCGGTCGAGATGCACATAAATAAAGCAATGAACCAATCATCGACCGGTATACCTTTTGATCCACGGACTTACCTCCCGTGTCGAGGTCAAGATGCCCATTGGTTCCCATGGGTGTCTTGATGGGCTTGGCATCCTTCATCCCAAACTTGTTTAGAATGTCTTGAGTGTACTTCGTTTGGCTAATGAAGGTGCCCTCTTGAAGTTGCTTCACTTGGAATCCTAAGAAATACTTCAACTCCCCCATCATAGACATCTCGAATTTCTGTGTCATAATCCTACTAAACTCTTCACATGTAGACTCGTTAGTAGATCCAAATATAATATCATCAACATAAATTTGGCATACAAACAAGTCATTTTCAAGAGTTTTAGTAAAGAGTGTAGGATCGGCTTTTCCGACTTTGAAGCCATTAGCAATAAGGAAATCTCTAAGGCATTCATACCATGCTCTTGGGGCTTGCTTGAGCCCATAAAGCGCCTTAGAGAGCTTATAGACATGGTTAGGATACTCACTGTCTTCAAAGCCGGGAGGTTGCTCAACATAGACCTCTTCCTTGATTGGTCCATTGAGGAAGGCACTTTTCACGTCCATTTGATAAAGCTTAAAGCCATGGTAAGTAGCATAGGCTAATAATATGCGAATTGACTCAAGCCTAGCTACGGGTGCATAGGTTTCACCGAAATCCAAACCTTCGACTTGGGAGTATCCCTTGGCCACAAGTCGAGCTTTGTTCCTTGTCACCACACCATGCTCATCTTGCTTGTTGCGGAAGACCCATTTAGTTCCTACAACATTTTGATTAGGGCGTGGAACCAAATGCCATACCTTATTCCTAGTGAAGTTGTTGAGCTCCTCTTGCATTGCCACCACCCAATCCGAATCTTGTAGTGCTTCCTCTACCCTGTGTGGCTCAATAGAGGAAACAAAAGAGTAATGTTCACAAAAATGTGCAATACGAGATCTAGTAGTTACCCCCTTTTGAATGTCGCCAAGGATGGTGTCGACGGGGTGATCTCGTTGGATTGCTTGGTGGACTCTTGGGTGTGGCGGCCTTTGCTCTTCATCCCCCTTGTCTTGATCATTTGCATCTCCCCCTTGATCATTGCCGTCATCTTGAGGTGGCTTATTTGCTTGATCTTCTACTTCATCAACTTGAGCTTCATCCTCATCTTGTGTCGGTGGAGATGCTAGCGTGGAGGAGGATGGTTGATCTTGTGCATGTGGAGGCTCTTCGGATTCCTTAGGACACACATCCCCAATGGACATGTTCCTTAGCGCTATGCATGGAGCCTGTTCTTCACCTATCTCATCAAGATCAACTTGCTCTACTTGAGAGCCGTTAGTCTCATCAAACACAACGTCACAAGAAACTTCAACAAGTCCTGAGGACTTGTTAAAGACTCTATATGCCCTTGTGTTTGAGTCATATCCTAGTAAAAAGCCTTCTACAGTTTTAGGAGCAAATTTAGATTTTCTACCTCTTTTAACAAGAATAAAACATTTGCTACCAAAAACTCTAAAATATGAAATATTTGGCTTTTTACCGGTTAGGAGTTCATAGGATGTCTTCTTGAGGATTCGGTGTAGATATAACCGATTGATGGCGTAGCAGGCTGTGTTGACCGCCTCGGCCCAAAACCGATCCGGAGTCTTGTACTCATCAAGCATGGTTCTTGCCATGTCCAATAGAGTTCGATTCTTCCTCTCCACTACACCATTTTGTTGTGGAGTGTAGGGAGAAGAGAACTCATGCTTGATGCCCTCCTCCTCAAGGAAGCCTTCAACTTGAGAGTTCTTGAACTCCGTCCCGTTGTCGCTTCTAATTTTCTTGATCCTTAAGCCGAACTCATTTTGAGCCCGTCTCAAGAATCCCTTTAAGGTCTCTTGGGTTTGAGATTTTTCCTGTAAGAAGAACACCCAAGTGAAGCGAGAATAATCATCCACTATTACAAGACAATACTTACTCCCGCCGATGCTTATGTAAGCAATCGGGCCGAATAGATCCATGTGGAGTAGCTCAAGCGGCCTGTCGGTCGTCATGATGTTCTTGTGTGGATGTTGGGTTCCAACTTGCTTCCCGGCTTGGCATGCGCTACAAATCCTGTCTTTCTCAAAATGAACATTTGTTAATCCTAAAATGTGTTCTCCCTTTAGAAGCTTAAGAAGATTCTTCATCCCAACATGGGCTAGTCGGCGGTGCCAGAGCCAACCCATGTTAGTCTTAGCAATTAAGCAAGTGTCGAGTTCAGCTCTATCAAAATCTACCAAGTATAGCTGACCCTCTAACACTCCCTTAAATGCTATTGAATCATCACTTCTTCTAAAGACAGTGACACCTACATCAGTGAATAGACAGTTGTAGCCCATTTGACATAATTGGGATACGGAAAGCAAATTGTAATCTAATGAACCAACAAGAAAAACATTTGAAATGGAATGGTCAGGTGATATAGCAATTTTACCCAGTCCTTTGACCAAACCTTGATTTCCATCCCCGAATGTGATAGCTCGTTGGGGATCTTGGTTTTTCTCATATGAGGAGAACATCTTTTTCTCCCCTGTCATGTGGTTTGTGCACCCGCTGTCGAGTATCCAACTTGAGCCCCCGGATGCATAAACCTACAAAACAATTTTAGTTCTTGACTTTAGGTACCCAAACAGTTTTGGGTCCTTTGGCATTAGAAACAAGAACTTTGGGTACCCAAACACAAGTCTTAGAGCCCTTGTGTTTGCCCCCAACAAACTTGGCAACTACCTTGCCGGATTTGTTAGTAAGCACATATGAAGCATCAAAAGTTCTAAATGAAATAGCATGATCATTTGATGCATTAGGAGTTTTCTTCTTAGGCAACTTAGCACGGGTTGGTTGCCTAGAGCTAGATGTCTCACCCTTATACATAAAAGCATGATTAGGGCCAGAGTGAGACTTCCTAGAGTGAATTCTCCTAATTTTGCTCTCGGGATAACCGGCAGGGTACAAAATGTAACCCTCGTTATCCTGAGGCATGGGAGCTTTGCCCTTAACAAAGTTAGACAAATTTTTAGGAGGGGCATTAAGTTTGACATTGTCTCTCCTTTGGAAGCCAATGCCATCCTTGATGCCAGGGCGTCTCCCATTATAGAGCATACTTCTAGCAAATTTAAACTTTTCATTTTCTAAGTTATGCTCGGCAATTTTTGCATCTAATATTGCTATATGATCATTTTGTTGTTTAATCAAAGTCATGTGATCATGAATAGCATCAATATCAACATCTCTACATCTAGTACAAATGGAAACATGCTCAACACTAGATGTAGAGGGTTTGCATGAATTAAGTTCAACGATCTTAGCACGCAAGATATCATTATTATCTCTAAGATCGGAAATAGTGACATCAAAGTTTTTAGCCTTAGCAATCAAATTTTCATTTTCTACTTTAAGGCTAGCAAGAGAAATGTTTAATTCTTCAATCCTAGCAAGCAAATCATCATTATTATTTCTAGGATTGGGAATTGAAACATCACAAACATGAGAATCAACCTTAGCATTTAATCTAGAATTTTCATTTCTAAGGTTGTCAATGGTCTCATGGCAAGTGCTTAGCTCACTAGACAATTTTTCACATTTTTCTACTTCTAGAGCATATGCATTCTTAACCTTAACATGCTTTTTGTTTTCCTTAATAAGGAAGTCCTCTTGGGAGTCCAAGAGGTCATCCTTTTCATGGATGGCACTAATTAGCTCATTTAGTTTTTCCTTTTGTTCCATGTTAAGGTTGGCAAAAAGAACGCGCAAGTTATCCTCCTCATTGCTAGCATCATCCTCATCACTAGAGGTTTCATATTTAGTGGAGGATCTTGATTTTACCTTCTTCCTTTTGCCGTCCTTTGCCATGAGGCACTTGTGGCCGACGTTGGGGAAGAGGAGTCCCTTGGTGACGGCGATGTTGGCGGCGTCCTCATCGTCGGAGGAGGAGTCGGTGGAGCTCTCGTCGGAGTTCCACTCCCGGCAAACATGGGCATCGCCGCCCTTCTTCTTGTAGTACTTCTTCTTTTCTCTCCTCTTTCCCTTCTTGTCGTCGCCCCTGTCACTGTCACTAGACATAGGACATTTTGCAATAAAATGACCGGGCTTACCACATTTGTAGCACACTTTCTTGGAGCGGGGTTTGTAGTCCTTCCCCCTCCGTTGCTTGAGGATTTGGCGAAAGCTTTTGATGATTAAAGCCATCTCCTCATTGTCGAGCTTGGAGGCGTCAATTGGTTGTCTACTCGGTGTAGACTCCTCCTTCTCCTCCGTTGCCTTGAAAGCCACCGGCTGTGCCTCGGACGTGGAGGGTTCGTCAAGCTCGTTGATCTTCTTCGATCCTTTAATCATACATTCAAAGCTCACAAAATTCCCGATAACTTCCTCGGGGGTCATTAGTGGGTATCTAGGATTACCACGAATCAATTGAACTTGAGTGGGGTTAAGAAAAATGAGAGCTCTTAGAATAACCTTAACCACCTCATGGTCGTCCCACTTTTTGCTCCCGAGGTTGCGCACTTGGTTCACCAAGGTTTTAAGCCGGTTGTACATATCTTGTGGCTCCTCCCCTTGGCGAAGACGGAAGCGACCGAGCTCCCCCTCGATCGTTTCCCGCTTGGTGATTTTGGTGAGTTCATCACCCTCGTGCGCGGTCTTGAGTAGGTCCCAAATCTCTTTTGCATTCTTCAACCCTTGCACTTTGTTGTATTCCTCCTTGCTTAAAGAGGCGAGGAGTATGGTTGTGGCTTGAGAGTTGAAGTGCTCGATTTGGGCCACTTCGTCCGTATCATAATCCTCATCCCCTACAGAAGGTACCTGTGCTCCAAACTCAACAACATTCCATATACTTTTGTGGAGTGAGGTTAGATGAAATTTCATTAAATCACTCCACCTAGCATAATCTTCGCCATCAAAAGTTGGCGGTTTGCCTAATGGAACGGAAAGTAATGGAGTATGTCTAGATGTACGAGGATAGTGTAAGGGGATCTTACTAAACTTCTTGCGCTCTTGGCGCTTAGAAGTTACGGACGGTGCATCGGAGTCGGAGGTAGATGTTGATGAAGTGTCGGTCTCGTAGTAGACCACCTTCCTCATCCTTTTGTGCTTGTCTCCTTTCCGATGCGACTTGTGAGAAGAAGATTTCTCCTTCTTCTCCTTGTGGTGTGAGGAAGAAGATCTTTTCTCCTTCCGTTTGGAGGAGTCCTTCTTCTTCTCCTTCCTCTTGGTGTGGGACTCTTCCGATGAAGTGCTCCCTTGGCTCGTAGTGGGCTTGTCGTCGGTCTCCATCTCCCTCTTGGCGTGATCTCCCGACATCACTTCGAGCGGTTAGGCTCTAATGAAGCACTGGGCTCCGATACCAATTGATAGTCGCCTAGAGGGGGGGGGGGGTGAATAGGGCGAAACTGAAATTTACAAATATAAACACAACTACAAGCCGGGTTAGCGTTAGAAATATAAATGAGTCCGCGAGAGAGGGTGCAAAACAAATCGCAAGCAAATAAAGGGTGTGACACGCGGATTTGTTTTACCGAGGTTCGGTTCTCGCAAACCTACTCCCCGTTGAGGAGGCCACAAAGGCCGGGTCTCTTTCAACCCTTCCCTCTCTCAAACGGTCCCTCGGACCGAGTGAGCTTCTCTTCTCAAATCAAAGCCGGGAACCAAAACTTCCCCGCAAGGGCCACCACACAATTGGTGCCTCTTGCCTTGATTACAATTGAGTGTTGATCACAAGAGCAAGTGAGAAAGAAAAGAAGCAATCCAAGCGCAAGAGCTCAAAAGAACACGGCAAATCTCTCTCGCTAATCACTAAAGACTTGTGTGGAGTTGGAGAGGATTTGATCTCTTTGGGTGTGTCTAGAATTGAATGCCTAGCTCTTGTAAGTGGTTGAGAAGTGGAAAACTTGGATGCAATGAATGGTGGGGTGGTTGGGGTATTTATAGCCCCAACCACCAAAAGTGACCGTTGGTGGAGGCTGTCTGTTCGATGGCGCACCGGACAGTCCGGTGCACACCGGACAGTCCGGTGCACACCGGACAGTCCGGTGCCCCAGCCACGTCACCAGTTCCGTTGGATTCCGACCGTTGGAGCTTCTGACTTCTGGGCCCGCCTTGATGTCCGGTGGCGCACCGGACATGCACTGTAGAGTGTCCGGTGCGCCTGCTCCCGCGTGCCTGACGACTGCGCGCTTCTGGCGCGCATTAAATGCGCCTGCAGGTGACCGTTGGCGCGAAGTAGCCGTTGCCCCGAGGTTGCACCGGACAGTCCGGTGTACACCGGACAGTCCGGTGAATTTTAGCGGAGCAGCTGAAGTGAAAACCCGAGGCTGGCGAGTTCCGGAGGCCGCCCTTCCTTGGAGCACCGGACATGTCCGGTGTACACCGGACAGTCCGGTGAATTATAGCGGAGTTGCCTCTGGAAATTCCCGAAGGTGGCGAGTTTGTGTTGAAGTCCTCTGGTGCACCGGACATGTCCGGTGGTGCACCGGACACTGTCCGGTGTACACCGGACAGTCCGGTGCCCCCAGACCAGAGGTGCCTTCGGTTGCCTTTAGCTCTCTATTTGAATCCAAAACTTGATCTTTTTATTGGCTGAGTATGAACCTTTTACACCTGTATAATCTATACACTTGAGCAAACTAGTTAGTCCAATTATTTGTGTTGGGCAATTCAACCAGCAAAATTAATTAGGGACTAGGTGTAAGCCTAATTCCCTTTCAATAGCACTCGTGGTTGCACTGTTATCCCGGGTGGTCACTCCATGTTCCAATTAATATGAAATAATCTTGTTTAACCATCGGGTTAACACCATAATACCAATTTCATTTCCAAAACATTAATATCAATAATGAGTGACATCAAAATTATCAAGTTGAGCTATAGTACAAATTTGCAAAGCATAGTATTTTCCCAGGGTAATCAAGGAATATAATTGGTAAATCTAGAAAATCCTTAATTAGGCAAATTCCATCAAATTATGCAATATATCCAAAAAGTAAACATTATTATATGCATTAATTGGGTACAAATAGAATATGCAGAGGGAGAATCCACTTGCCTTGCTCGAACGTTTCCTGTGGGTCATCCTCGAACGTGTTTGGCTCGTCTACCTCACAATCCACTTCTAGCATCGATTTGCGTATCACACATACAAAAGAATACGTACACCAAATAAATAAACATACACCAGTACAGGGGTAATCATTCACCATTACATTCCCATTCATACATCACACTTATCACACTCATAAATACGTCTTAAAGCGTAAATCCTTATCTCTACTACTAATTATGTATGCAGTGTAGGCGTCCAACCACGGCATGGCGCACGTTCTGCCGCGCCCGCCCGCAGCCGTCCCAGCCGCGCAGCGCCGCAGCCTCCCCGCTCCTTCCATCCTCGTCGCCTCCCGCGTCCCCGGTCCTTCCATCCTCGCGACGATCCCCCACCCGCTCCTTGCAATCTCGCAGCTGCCCCACGCCCACGCGCGCATCCCGCAGCCGCGCGGCACCACATCCCGCCTCCTCGCTCCTTGCAATCTCGCGGATCCGAGCAAAAATCCCGCAGCCGCCCCACACCCACGCGCGCATCCCGCAGCCGCGCGACACCCCTTAACCCTAAACCCATCCGACGCCATCAGCGCCTGCCATGCCATGCCCCAGAAGCTCGTCCGCGACGCGGTTGCCGCTCCAATCCCTTCCGCGGATGCCGCATAATCCCAACCGATGCAGCTTCGCCTCAAATCATCCTTCTCGAGCGGCGGGTCCGGGTGCGTCGGCTTGGGCGGCGTCGATGGGTCCTTCTCACAGCGATTCGTGTGCAGCAGCAGCGGCGTGCCGAGCTCGTGCGTGTCCCCGCAGCGGGACAACTACGCGTCGCTGCGGCGGGAGAACCAGGAGATGAAGCTAGAGATCTCGCGGATGCGGGTGCGGCTGACGGAGGTGGAGCGGGAGCAGGGGCTGATGAAGCAGCAGGGGAGGATGCGCGGTGGGACGGCGGCGGCGGGCGGGGCGGCGGCGAGCACGACCGTGCCTTCCTCGCGTCGCTGTCGAGGGGCATCGACTGCACCACCATGTTCGGCGGGCCCGCCATGCCATGCCCTAGAAGCCCGTCTGCGGTTGCCGCTCCAATCCCTTCCGCGGATGCCGCATAATCCCAACCGACGCAATCAGCGCCCCGTCTGCGGTTGGTTGCCGCAGAAGCACCATCAACGTTCATCGTTCCATCCTCCCATCCGCGGTTGGTTGCCACAGAATCACATCCGAAGTAATCATGCTCTCGGCCATGCCCTGCCTCGAATCCGGGATCTCCAATCCCGGACGCCATCAGCACCCGCCATCACCAATTTGGAAACACCGGGTGGAGGGGATTCTGCAGCAACCAACCGCGGACGGGAGATCCACACCAATATTAAAAGGATGGCAGCCCCTATCATCATCCGCTCATCCTCTTCTCATCCTCCTAAACGTCCAGTTACTGTGTTCGCGTCATTCTTTTCATCTGGTAGTTCCTGTGTGCGCTCCTTCCCATTCATCTGTCTGCGCGCCTTCACTTTCATCTGGTGAGTCCTGATTACATCCCAATCCTTCTTTTTGCTGTGTGTCTGTGTGAAAATTGGAGATGTGTGAGTTGCAGGCTGTTGATGCCACCTTTTAATTTTATAGATTAGGGATTGCATTGTTAAGTTTAACAGATATTAGTTGTAGCAAGTCGTCTGGTGAGTTGCAGGCTGTTGATGCCACCTTTTAACAGATTTGCGATGCTTTTTATTTTTTTCAAAACTACTTACATAAACCCACCCGTTTCATTTTTGTTCCATGTATGTCTATTTAATAGGTTTACTCTCAATGGTTCACTGAAATCTTGTTCAGTACAGTGTGAATCTAGGTTCAGTTCATGTCGTTCAGAGTCAAATAGCAGTGTGCCAACATATGTGTAATAAGCAAGGCCCGGATTTTTGAAATAACATGGCGATCAACATATTGGGTAGTTGTCAGTTTACTGCAGAGAGTGGCATTCTTATCACCACTTGGAATTTCTCTTGTTCTGTTTATATACTGTCAACCTATCCTCATATGCTTGCTTTGTTCCATGATTTTAAGCAGCAACATAAGTATTTGGTTATTGAATATGGTATTTCTTCAATCCCAAAAAAAATAGCCATAGTTTGTTTTGTGTTTCATAGAGGAATTTATAATGAGAGATAATATTTATCTGCATGATTTACACAACTTCAAGGGTGCGAGGTAATTACATTATGATGTATCGTGACTCTGGCAAAAAAGGTTTTACAATTCAGGAACCAGTATACTCCATTCACTAAGTCTAACATAAATGTTCATGGATACTCTTCACGTTCCTTTTCGTCAATAAGCAGTGAGGCCATTTCATTTATTTTAGTTTTCACACTATTGTACCATATGATGTACTATGCGTACGATGCCAAATATTTACTCTTGAGTTATTACTGCTACACGATATGAGTATTGTTGTATATATTACCACTCATACATTTCTAAATTGTCTTTATAGCGACAACTTCTACGGATATGCACTTATTTGCCTACCATCTGGTAAAGGTACTGTTTTCTTCTCTCCTATACTTCAAATACAAAGTAATATTTTGTTTCATGATAAACATTTATAATTGTGTAGCCTTTTTACATAGGTTAGACATACTGCCAATTTAATTTCCATTGTTCAATATTGTTTACTCCTGCTAGGAGATTATGTATCCCTCCAAAAAAAAAGTTGTCACCGTTAAGAGGGACGAAGCTAGAGAAACTTAGAAGGGGGATGAGGGGTGCTCTTGCCTTGTGGGTGCATATACATTAACAAGGGTAACGAGATCTATTAAATATGTTTTTTTCTTTTAGGATGTGCCACTGCATCTAAGACAAGTTAAGAGGTGATGTAATTAACTACATGTGTTTTGAAGATGGGCAGTGCAAACAAGATTAATGAGAGGTACTTGAAACTACAGAAGAGCAAGAAGAGCACCAAAACTAAGGTTTACTGATCTTGATTATTTATTTGTACTATTACCTTTTTGATGTGTTTTCCTAATAGTTGTTGAAACTATCCTTTCACTTGCTTTAGCAAAATGTAATTATTGTTTATATGGGTGCCCATGCTATGATTACTGGTGTTTCTTGACCTTTGTTTATTCAGGAATATCTGTAATTGGAAAGTTACTTATCTACTTTGTTTTGCTTAGCATTTAAATGGACCAAATAATTTAGACATAATCCCCATTTTAAAAATTGTATTGCTTGATTACCATATTTATGTTTGCTTAGCATTTCAAGACTAACATCCTGATGCAATTTTCAGTTCAGTTGATTACTGCTAATTTGTTATTATTGTCATGAATATGCACCTTGAGGATGATAAACGAAAGGTGCGCCCAACAAAGCACTCTTGTGGATGCACGACAATCTAAATCTAAATCTACCAAGGTGCAATTTATCAGGTGTTGAGTGTAATGTACCATTTTCTGCTTTAAAGTGTTACTCTGGTTTGGGCCTTTTGGCATCTGTGATTACCATATATATTATTTTATTTATCATATTGCAAGGCACACAACAAAAGGAAGGGAATGCACGAGTCAACAAATGTGTAGTGTAGTTTACTAAATTTAGTAAACCTGGCCTGCCTCATCTCTGGCCTTTAATAATTCTTATGCATCTGTTAACATTTTTTGAATAATTTCTCATATCAGCAAGAACATTTTTTTGTTTCTATTTCACTCTTAACACCATGAGCCTTTATCTGCAAGAAACTTTTTCATTTCTGTTTCGCTCTAACGCTGCACCTTTCGCCTTTTCAGGCTGCTTGGAAGATCTTGCCATCAGCTCCACCATCCCTCACTTCCCTTCCACTGCTGTCATGTAGTCTTTAGCAATCATGCCCTATGAGTGATCCTGCTGATCATCCAGTAAAAAAAGTTAAAATGTCATTCCCTTGGACTCAGCTTGCCTGGTTCCTGCCCATGTGTGTGTTTTGTACCAGCGGTCATGTACAAGGACTATCATTTTAACTATTGGTGTAGTCATAATCACTTCGATTGGTTTGTTTCCTTACAACATTTATTCATACCAAATTCCTCAAAAATAATGCTATCCCAAAGACTCTCGTTTCTTGAACCATTCTGCAGTTTTTGTCTCACTACTTGTATCTACGTTTTTTATCTTTATTATTTGACCTGTTTCAAACTATCAGTCCATCTCAATCTATGTCAGTTCTTGAAGGAATAGTAAATGGTTCTATTGATGGAAATTGGAATTGAGAATACATGCCTTGACATATATAAGAACCTGTTTGTTGTTTGATGAACTAGGAAATAACTAAAAAATATTTGGACAGAGACATCACAAATGGATCTGATCACAAATCACAAATGTGACAAGCTTGCTAAGGTGAAACTGTTGAAGATGTTGTATGACTACTATGCCGCGGGCACATGACATCAATTGACTCAAGGAGAAAAGAGAGGCGTCATCCAAAATTCTGTAAGATCTGTTAATTGTCTTTATTTTAAATGTCATTTTAGTTCATTTTTGTTCGCTCGGATCGTTTCGCATACAACATTCTTAGAAGTATTACTACTATTTAAAATGAGATTTATTCACATGTGGGGGTAAGATCTGTTGTTACCTGTTGCTTAGTAGCTCTATGTGCTCAGTTGATTGCAGCTTCAAGTGGATCAGTTGTTCACTGTCGTTTGGCAGACATGTGTAAAGTGGTGCTCAAAGTCAGAGAGGGATGCTATCTTTGATGTTCTACAGCCACATCTGCTTACTCTTTCTTGCAAGAAATATGTTGTTTTTCTTGTAAAGAAGCTTATAGAACTCGGTACATTTCGTACAACTTTATATACGGATCAGATCATGTGTGGTCATGTTGCTGTGTTAGAATGTTACATGATAGTTTGATAGCCCCGCCTTAGCTGCATTAACATGATGCTATTTGTGGTTGCAGCCTCTAAAAATAGTTTGCCAGTTTCATATCTTCCCTTCATGGTCGTGTTGCCAACCTTCTTCATCATACTATTGGAGCTGCATGTGTGTGTTCAAAACTCCCCATTTTATTTTCTCATGTGTGTAGAGAACTGCCAAAGTAAATGTTTGCATGCCACTTGGATGCACATGTTCCTAATTTTTCCCTCTTTTTACTCACCAAATTCAGGCGTTACTCTCTTTTCTTTTCCCGTTTCACTCCTTCCCAATTTCAAAGCAATATAGCGACTGGTGTCCGTGTCATGTGTAAACAAAACCTTAGTGGTCATGAGTGTTGCATCATGCCGAATCATATTTCTTTGTCTGATTTCGTGCTTAATCGCGTGCGTTGCTTAGTTCCGTTTCGGATTTTGCTTCGCGGATTGAATTTCGATCTATGGTTGTGCATGCCACGGGGTTTTGGCCCGCGGTGCGGCCCAGCCCAGCCCGGCCCGGCCCGGCGCGCCCCTGGCGCCCGTGCCTTTCCCCATGCGCGCCCCCTGGTCCCTTTCTCTCATTTGATTTCTCTCGCGCAACAACCCCTCTCTCTCTCTCTCCCACCTCTCTCTCTCCCTCCCCCGTGGTGCCCTAGGTTTTAGAGACGGTGATCGCCGGATTTGGACCCCGAGGTGAGCTCCCCTCCCCTCTCTCTCCCTCTCTCTCCTCCTCGCCCCTCCCCTTCCTTTTCCCCTGCGCGCGTCCCCTGCGCGCTCGCGGCCTCTCGCATCCACGCCCTGGCGGTGGCTCGCCCCGGCGGCGGCGGCTCGTCCCGTGCCCCTCCCTGCCCTGGCGGCCTCGCCCGCGGCCCCCTCGGCCCTCCCCGCGCTCCGGCGGCGGCGGCCTCGCCCGTGGCCCCCGCGCCCGTGGCCCCTGCGTGCCCCTCCGCGCACCGGCGGCGGCGGTTCGCCCCACGGCCCCCGCACCCCGCGCGCCCCTGCCCCGGCGGCGGCTCGCCCCGCGGCCCCTGCGCCCCGCGTGCCCCTGCCCCGGCGGCAGCTCGCCCTGTGCGCCCCGCGGCCTCGCCCCCGTGGCCCCCGCGCCCTCGCCCCTGCGCGCCCGCGCCCCGATGGCCCTCGCGCCCTACAACCCCGTGCTCGTGTGTCCCCAGCACGCGCAGCGTGTTCGCGCGCGCGTGACTGTGTTGCGCGGCGTTTAATTTTCAGCTTAATCCCTTTTTTAATTTCAGTTTAGTCGATGTGCTGCGTCGCGCGCTTCGTCGCGTGACGATTCATTTTAAATCCATCTTTATTAATGAGCTATGTCGCGCGCTTCGTTGCACGACGTTTCGTTTTAAATTCAGTTCAATTGACGTATGTCGTCGTGCGTTTCGTCGCGCGACGCTTAACGTCTCTTTATAATTAATGCAAGTATCTCGTCGTGCGTTCCGTCACACGACGAGTCGTTTATTTCTTAATTTAATTTAAGTGCTGTGTCACGCGTCTCGCCACACGACCATTTCCTTTAATTCACCTTTATCTGTTCATAACAATTAAATATGGAACATGACTTTGTCCTATGCTAAACGAGATGGCTAAATTAATACCATTCTGTTTAAACGAGTAGTTTAATTTATAATTGTGTAATGTGATTGCTTCTCGACCGTAGCATCGACCGTTACTTTCTCTTTCTCGCTTAGTCATAAGTGTGAGCCCTGCGTCGATCGTCTATTTAATTATTGCATTCCAGTGTATGGTGTACTGTTCTTTTGTATTAAATGTGTGGAATGTATGTTTGAACTCGTATAGATAACGGTCAGTTGGTGGAGTCCGAAGGAGTTGCAGGTGAAGACCCTGAGCAGCAGTCGGTTGGTGAAGGCAAGTGTCCCTTGACCCATCTATGTCCTACTCATTCTTATAATTCATTCCCCGCATTTACACAGTTTATACCTAAGGATTGACTAGCTTTTGTCTATCTTGTCCTTGTTTACCTATTCTGGTTGGGTTATTATGGTTTAGCTTTATGCTAGCGCTTCACATTAATCAATGAACATGATGCGATTATCTATGATACATTGTTTTCCCTTTTGATTATGATGATGGTACTTGTGGCCCTTAAGGGGACTCGAGTTGTTTCTTGAGTGCCTCTCCGTAAGGACCTGTTCGTTGGATGACCGCATAGTGCGACCATGAGGGTGGAGTGGGACGCCCTAGCTGAGTAATTAGAGGAACTGGGGTATAGTTCGCTTAGCCGTCGTGCTGTTAATGGGGCTCGGTGTATGTGGCTCGCTCTGCCAAGGTTGGTTCGCCCCTTGGGGAGGAGCCGGGTGCATTTAGGAAACCTAACGGGTGGCTACAGCCCCAGGAAATTTTTGTAAAGGCTACGTAGTGAGACCCTGCCTATTCACCTTGGTAGTGTTTAAGGGTTTGATCGGCCCGAGGCAAGAGGGAATCACAGCTTGTGGGTAAAGTGTGCAACCTCTGCAGAGTGTTATGAAACTGATATATCAGCCGTGCTCGCGGTTATGAGCGGCCAAGGGAGCTCCATTGATTAGAGATACTTGATCAGAGATGTATGGTTTACAGGTGGTGACGAGGAGGATGGTTATGATTATGATCATGGTACTGGTAAGTGGTATTCTTTCCGTTTGGAAAGGATACATCAGGTTAATAACTTGGGTTAATGCTAAAACCCAGCTTTCTACTAGTAAATAATAACCTGACCAACTAAAAGCAACTGCTTGACTAAACTCCACATAAAGCTAGTCCACTACAGCCAAACGAGACATTTTGCTGAGTATGTTGATGTGTACTCACCCTTGCTTTACACACCAACCCCCCAGGTTGTGAGCGTTGCAACCACTGCTCAGGTGAAGATGAAGTCGTGGAGGAGGACTTCCAGGAGTTCCAAGAGTACGATGAGTTCTAGGCGTGGGTTAGCGGTAAACCCCCAGTCGGCTGCCTGTGTAGGCCGTGTGTATCTACGTTTCTTTTCTGCACTTTGATTATTGTTAAAGACTATGTGAATGTCTCAGACATCATGATGTAATAGACTATTATACCCTCTTTTATGTCATTATTTTAGCACTGTGTGATGATGTCCAGTTATGTAACTGCTGTGTACGTGAATTGCTGATCCTGGCACATACATGGTTCGCATTCGGTTTGCCTTCTAAAACCGGGTGTGACAGTTCATTAGACCCAGTTCATCACCTTGGGGATGTCCAACAATTTTTGTCAAGAAGAAGGATCAAACACTACGAATGTGCGTGGACTATAGACCCCTAATTAGGTTACCATCAAGAACAAGTACCCTCTTCCTCGGTTCGATATCTTATTCGATCAACTTACTGGAGCTCGGGTATTCTCCAAGATTGATCTCAGGTCAGGCTATCATCAGATCCGTATTCGACCTGAGGATATACCCAAGACCACATTCACTACGCAGTATGGGTTATTTGAATATTTGGTCATGTCTTTCGGATTAACAAATGCTCCAGCCCACTTCACATACTTAATGAACTCAGTATTTATGCCCGAGTGGGATAAATTTGTGGTGGTCTTCATTGACGACATTCTGATCTATTCCAAAAATGAAGAGGAGCATGCAAAGCACTTACGGATTGTGCTAACGCGCTTAAGGGAGCATCAGCTGTATGCAAAGTTTAGCAAATGCACGTTCTAGTTGGAGGAAATCCAGTTTCTTGGACATGTATTATCTGCTAAAGGGATTGCGGTCGATCCCAGCAAAGTCAAGGATATTCTAGAATGGAAACCGCCAACTACAGTACATCAAGTTCGGAATTTCCTTGGACTAGCTGGATATTACCGCAGATTCATTACGGATTTCTCCAAGATTGTTAAACCTATTATGGGTTTATTGAAGAATGATACAAAGTTTGATTGGTCCTCAAAATGCAATGAAGCCTTCGAGCAACTGAAGGTGTTATTAACCACTGCTCCGATGTTGGCTCAACCAGATATTGAAAAGCCTTTTGATGTGTATTGTGACACATCAGGCAGTAGTCTCGGATGTGTTTTAATGCAAGAGGGCCAAGTCATAGCTTATGCTTCACGGCAATTGCGCCGGCATGAGGAGCACTATCCAACTCATGATTTGGAAATAACTGCAGTCGTTCATGCCCTTAAGATATGGCGTCATTATCTGCTGGAGAATGTGTGCCATGTGTATACAGATCACAAAAGTCTGAAGTATATCTTTACCCAGTCTGAACTAAACATGAGGCAGAGAAGATGGCTTGAGCTAATTAAAGATTATGACTTGGAAATCCATTATCACCCAGGAAAAGCAATGTGGTGGCAGATGCATTGTGTCACAAAGTTTCATGTCATTGTCTTACAGTAAGGACCCCTGACACCACCCTGTGTCAAGAAATGGAAAAGTTGAACCTGGGTATGATACAACATGGAGCTTTGACATAGTTGAGGCTTGAGTTAGTTCTTCTGCAGAGAATTATTGATGCCCAAAGAACCGACAAGGGTATGAAGTGCATTCATGAGAAAATGGAAGCCAGCAAAGCAAATTGCTTTAGAAAGGATGACTAAGGAATAATCTGGTTTAAAGATCGCATAGTTGTGCCAAAAGATGCTGAAGTCCGCCAACAAATTCTGGACGAAGCCCATCTTAGTGGATATTCCATTCATCCGGGAAGTACTAAGATGTATCAAGATTTAAAACAACACTATTGGTGGACAAAAATGAAGATTGAAATTGCACGCTATGTGGCAAGATGTGACACCTGTAGACGTGTCAAGGCAGTGCATATGAAGACCGCTGGACCATTACAATCTTTACCCATCCCAACTTGGAAATGGAAGGATATTAGTATGGACTTCATTGTGGGATTACCCAGGACAGCTAAAGGTTTTGACTCTGTATGGGTCATAATTGATCGGCTTACAAAGATAGCCCATTTTCTACCGGTCAAGACATATTACCCGGTCATTACCTATGTCCATATATATATTGCTCGTATTCTCAGTTTGCACGGAATTCCAAAAACAATAGTGTCGGACCAGGGACCGCAATTTGTATCCATGTTCTGGGAGGAGTTGCACAAGTCCTTGGGTACTAAGTTGCTCCGCAGTTCGGCTTATCATCCACAAACAAGTGGACAAACTGAGAGAGTAAATCAAATACTTGAAGATATGCTACGGGCATGTGTCCTGGAGTTCCCGCAAAAATGGGATGATTGTCTGCCATTGGCAGAGTTTTCTTATAACAATGGCTATCAAGAAAACATTAAAATGGCACCGTTTGAAGCACTGTACGGGCGACGATGCCGAACACCCTTAATTTGGTCTAAACTAGGAGAACGGTGATATTTCAGGCTTGACTTAGTCAAAGAAATAGAGGAAAAAGTTCAGCGGATAAGGCACCACTTGAAAGAAGCTCAAGCTCGATAGAAAAGCTATACGCATAAGAGACGCCAACCTTTGGTCTTTCAAGTTAATGATCATGTATACCTGAAAGTATCACAAATGAAGGGTGTGAACCATTTCGCGGTAAAAGGGAAATTGGCACCCCGATATATTGGCCCGTTTCTTATTCTTGAACGATACGGACCAGTGGCGTACATACTTCAACTGTCAGAAACATTGTCTACAGTACATAATGTGTTCCATGTATCTCAATTAAAGAAGTGCCTTTGGATTCCTGATCGAACCATCGATGTGGTGGATGTTACTTTGGAACCAGATTTGACTTATTCAGAACATCCTATTCGAGTTCTGGATCAAAGGGACAGGATCACTCGAAAAAGGACCCTCAAGTTTTATAAGGTACAATGTAACCAGCATACTGAAGAAGAAGCTACCTGGGAGACTCAAGATTTCTTGGAGAAGAATTTTCCTAGGTTTTTAGCTTCATGTAACTTATAAGATGTGTATATATGATTGTAAAGTTGGAATAAACCCCCCTACCACCCCTGCTCTGTAAGATAAATAAAGAAATAAAGATGTGACGTGTTTCTTTGTCCACTACTTGCCCTAGGACCTTAAATCTCGGGACGAGATTATTTTATGGGGGGAAGGATGTAACACCCCTGGTGTTACTGGCACTAATACTTGAGCATGACATCATATGCATTGACATTTCATTTTGTTTGTCACACCTAGAATGCATTCACTAGGTAAAACTTCAAAACAAGTTGTGATGTGGTGACTTGAAGTGTGCTTAACCCTAGGGTAGGATACTTAACCCTAGGATTAGGGAATGTGGATAACAGTAAGGCAAAGTAAGTAAAATCTCAAAAGTGTTTGGGAACACCCAAAAGAGATTAAGAGTGATGGATTTGAATGGCACAAAAACCCTATAGTGCCCAAACCCTAAAAGAAACCCTAGAAAACCCTAAATTGTACCCTAGGGGGTGAATTCAAATTCTAGGCACTTTTGGACCAAAGTGCAAATATCAAAGTGATAGAACATCAAAAACCAACTTTCATATTGGAGAATTTTCAAGTAGTATGGAGAAATTTGGACTTCATTGCAAAAAGACCCAAGAACCCTAAAGTGGCTAACTCTGTATTTCAGTGGAATTGGGTCATCTTTGGAGCTTTGTATCTTTTGATTCATGAAGATTTTGCTCTAAGTCAATACATCAATCTTGTAGAGCTATGATAGGAGTAAAACTTTTGTTAAGTGACTAAGTATTAGTGCTATAAAAAATTGGAGTTAATTGGACTTGAAGTTTAGCTATCAGTCAGCCCTAAGACTGAATTCTGACTGACAGTGAAGTCAGAGGAACTTTGAGATCGAATTTGAGTAGGATCCAGTTATTGATTCGGTATGGTTGCTATAACAAAATCAAAGCTAGATTATAGGACAATAACTTTGATAAAGATGGATTAGTGGGTTGTCACATGAAAATTGGAGAAAACCGTTTCTCAAATCGCTCTGTCAGGCACACTGAAGGAGATCGCCATGGTACAGTGCCTGCAAAAGATCGCAGATTCACTGAACTCGCCGCCGGTGACCCATGCGCCCGGATTCACGCCGGCACTGTGATTCACGCCCCTTGGCTTCTGGATAACGACTCGGAGTGAAAAATCTTTGGCAAGGGATGATGTTAGGGCACTGTGGCCACCCTGACGCCGTACCCACTTGCCCAGTGACGTGGCCGCGCGATCGTCGCCGTGGCTGCCGCCATTCCATCGATCGCGCCACGCCTTAGGCGGTTTACCATGTCGCTTTGAGCCATGAAGGTTAACCAGTGATAGCCGTACGCCTTTGACCAGTGAATGCCACGGTAGAATGCCACGATGACTCATCCCCTCTCCTCGGCTGCCAGCGCCTCCCTTCCAAATTCGGAGCCACCGCTCAAAGCCTCTATAAATTGATGCCCCAGCCTGTTCGGCTAGGTTGTTACGCGCCCAGTGCTCCAGCCCTCGCCTCCGATTAGCCACCAAAGCGCCCCAATTTGCGTTTTCCCCCAATTTGGTTCTCCGCGCCGCCGTGAGCATCTCACCGTGGCTAGCCATCTACAGGTTAGTTCAAGCTTCTCTGCTTGATGTTCTAGCCTCCCTTAAGTCTCATGTTGCTCGTAGACCCATTTGATTGAGCTAGACCGCCCTGAATCTCCAAGAACACCTAGATTTCCCCTTGGGTTTCGCCGTCGTCGTGGGCAGAAAGGCTCCGGGCCGGATTTGTGCAATTGAGGGACGGATTAGAGTCGTCAGGGGTGGGAATAGGTGTCGACCGAGTTAGGGCATCAGTCGTTGCATATCTCGGCTGGTACAGGCTCGCCGGAGAGTGTGCTCGTCGCCGTTCACCGTCGTGGACTTGGCGCAGTAAAGAAACAGAAATACAGGGGCCTAAGTGAGAATGTCAGCGAGACAATGAATAGTGGCTAGGGATTCTTTACTAGTTATTCGAACAACCGAGGTCCTCTGTGCAAAGTCGCCAGTGTGGGCGCGTGCGGGCGCGTTTCCCCCTTCCATGGGCTGGTTTGGGCTGGTTTGAGCACATGACTGTTTAATCTTTTTTCCTTTTCTTTTTCTACCAGGCTTAGTAAATTTATAGGAAATTCTAGAAAAATGATAACAATATGAGACCAATTTTACTAGACTCCTAAATTCCTCTAGTATTTAATAAAAATAGTTCCAAGATTTTTAGTCTCAATCATGAATTATTTAGCATTTAAAGGTGCCTAAGCCTAGTCTTTTAGAATTTTAGAATTAAGTTGGTAACCCCAAAAATCATAAAACTTTTTGGGTAAGCTTAATATGATAATTAAAGCCCTTGAGTAAAGTTTGGCATGTTTTGAACATCGTTTGATCCTAAACCCAAAACCCTAGCTTCCTAGAATAGAATTTGCTTAACCTTGATAGGGTACTAACTCAGAAAACCCTAGTGACTCAGGTGTATTGTGAAGGAAAGTTATATTCAAGACACAAATTATGTATATGTATTGTTATGGCATCACATAAGCATTCATGTATATGTATTGTTATTTATAGAAAACGAAGAAGAAGTGATTGTCGAAGAAGAAACTGCCCCACAAGCTGAAATTCCACATGTCAAGAACAGTTTCTACTTTGACATTTGTGGAATAGATCCTGAGTCTCCTACAACACAAGGCAAGCCCCGGTGCATTTACCCCTTTCCTTGTGATTTGAAACCCTTTATCACTTGAAGTGATGCATTAGGTGATAGGAGTTGGGTGAAAAATATTGCTGCATTTCCTTCCTTGGAACTGTTCACCATTCCTTAATACCTGTTTTACTTAAAAGTTTTCTGATGCTTAGTATTGCCTTAGATAACAAAATGATTTGTTTTAAACAAAGATGATGCTTCATATGGGAAGGGAAGTTTTCAAAGAAAAGACTTGATGGTGGATCCATCATGGCCGTGATGGGTTCAACATCTGAAAAGATGTACCTCTGCCAGGTACCAAACTTTGGGTTTTAAATGATAAAGCTGAGGCCGGGTGGGTGACTTACACGAGAAGGAAGTCTCGATGTAGTGTCTCCGTCTGAGTCGATTAAGGACCGTACCGATGTAGGCTTGATGATTGAGGACCTTTTAACTGGCCACATGCCTCGTTATGGGTATGCTTTGCCTCGGGCAGACCAATACCAGCAAGGCCAACACGCAATGGGAGTGGAGAGATGGTGAGAGTAGCGTGTGCCCTCCGTGGCAAGAGGCTGGACAGTGGTGTATCTATGCTCTCAGTTGGCGTGAACCCAGTCTGGTCTTGAGAAACCAGGTGGCGAGTTGACATATGCAAGGGTTAAGTGCTACATATGTCGTGTGGTTGGAGATCCCCAGCTGGGTATTAATCGATTCGGATCGCCGTTACTTCTCGGACATGAAGACTTGGTCACTAACTTACACGTAGCAATCCAGTAAAGTAAATGGGTGATAAAAGATGGCTAGTGTAGGTCAAGTGATTAAACTAGGGTAGAAAGAACTGTAGATGCAGGTAATGACTTAACCTGATAATAAAACTGGATTTTTAAGGATCCATTGTTAGTAAGCATTTCTGCAAACGAAGTCTTTGATTCTTGAATAGCCTTATCTTGACTCCCACAAGCCAACATATCCTTGAGAGTCTTTTTCCTTCATCGGGTAAGACTTGCGAAAGTACACTCCGTACTCAGGGTTTTCGAACCCATGTTGTTGTAGGTGAGGAAACATCGGAGTTTTGCTATTTCTGTTCAAAGGTGGTACCAAAAGAGGAGCCAAATCCGTGATCGTGGGTGTGGGAGGATGCTTGCCTCCCAGTTTGAAAACACTAAACTTTTGTGCGGGAGGGTGTTTTGCCTCCTGGTTTGTAATAATACTTTATGCACTCTTAGCACCCGGTATTGTAATAATACTCTCTCTCTCAATGTTTTATGAATGTAAATTAAGTATTGTAATATGCTTCCGCTTATTCTTTCCTCCGATGTGATGTAATATCTACGTGATGCGTGAAGCGCTCTTGGGCGGTATGATGTTGATACAGAAGACCAAACTTGTCAAGTGATTATGTGCATCTATATGGTTGTCTGAGGTCCTTAGGACAAGGACATCTAGAGTTGGGTCTAATACCTTGGGAGGTTCCGTGACACATTCGACGACGCGGGCGTGGCCTATGGCGAGAGCTAGGAGAGCGAGAGAGATATGGTGAGTTCGGGGAGGGAGAGCTCGTGGGCGCGACTATCCAATTTATAGAGGAGGGAGGGGAGAGGAGAGGGTGCCGGGGAGGGAGAAGGAACGACCGGCATGAACTCCATTGATGGCCATCAATGGAGGTTTTGAATGGAGGGAGAGAGAAGGGGGAATGGGGGGGGAGGAGAAGGGGCGGCGATAGTTTCAGCTCCTTAGTCAAACAGACGCGGCAATGGGGGGAGGGCGCTGTGACAGAACCTCCCAAGTCATTAGGCCCCACCTACAGTTGTCCTTGTCCATCGGACCTTAGAAAACCCTGTAGGTGCACCTGATCACTTGACAAGTTCGGTATCTGTAATCTTTACCTTGCCCAAGAGCGTTTCACCCGTCACGCAGATATTACAACACATCAGAGGAACGAGTATGCGGAAGCAGTTACAATAACTTTATTTTATATTAAAGTAGAGAAAGAGTAGTATTATTACAGACCAGTAAAATATAAGAGTGCTGAAGTAATATTATTACAACCCTGGGAGGCAAAACCCCCCCGATTAACAGTAAACAGTTTATAAAGGAGGACACTTCCTCCCGAGGCTTCAGTCTTGGTTTTCTTCCTTAGGCACCACCTTGGAACAAAAGCAACAAAAATTTGCTGCTTCCTCACCTACAACAACATGGGTTCGAAAACGCTGAGTACGGAGTGTACTTTCGCAAGTCTTACCCGTCAAAATAAAAGACTCTCAAGGATATGTTGGCTTTTTGGGAGACAAGGTAAGGCTTAATCAATAATCAAGACTCTGTTTGGAGAAATGCTTACTAATAGTGGATCCTTAAAAATCGAGTTTTACTTGTCAGGTTAAGTAAAGTTACCTACATCTAGAGTTCTTTCTATCCTAGTTCAAACACTTGGCCTATACTAGCCAATTTCATATCAACCCTTCTTGTTTACTGGAATGCAACGTGTAAGTCAGTGACCAAATCTTCATGTCTGAGAAGTAACGGTGATCCGAATCGATTAATGCTCAGCTGAGGATCTCCAATCACACGACATATGTAGCACTTAACCCTTGCATATGTCAACTCACCACCGGGGTTCTTAAGACCAGATCAGGTTCACGCCAACCGAGAGCACAGATACACCACCGTCCAGCCTCTTGCCATAGAGGGTACACGCTACTCTTGCCATCTCTCCACTCCTATTGCGTGTTATCTTATTATAGTATTAGTCTGCCCGAGGCAAAGCTTACCCATGATGAGGCATGTGACCAGTTAAAGGGTCCTCGGTCAGCAAGCCTACATCGACAAGGTCCTTAATCGACTCAGACAGAGACACTACACCGAGACTCTCTTCTCGTGCAAGTCACCCGCCCGGTCTCAGCTTAATCATTTCAAAACCAAAGTTTGGTACCTGACAGAGGTACATCTTTTCTGATGTTGAACCCATCACGGCCATGATGGATCCACCATCAAGTTTTATTTTGAAAACATCCCACCCACTTGAAGCATCATCTTTTGTCAAAACAAAAGATTTTATTTTTCTAGAGCAAGGCTAAGCATAAGAAAAACCTTTTTATAAAACAGGTGATCAAGGAAAGGTAATCAAATTCTCAAGGAAGGAAATGCAACAACTTGTTTAGCACTCAACTCCCATCACCTAATGCATCAAGCAAGTGAGAAAGATTTTAAAATAGCAAGGAGGTGGCAAATGCACCGGGGCTTGCCTTGTGTTATAGGTGAGTTGGGCTCTGCTCCACAGATGTCAAAATAAAAGCAGTTCCCGACCTGAGGTTCTTCAGGTGGTGGTGTAGCTCTTGCTTCTTCAACTTCTATCTCTTCTTCGTTTTCTATATATAACCATATATAATCATGAATGCTCATGAAAATGCAAAGATAATAAAAGTACATTATCTTAGGTCTTGAATACAATTTTCCTTCACAGGACTCCAGGAAACTAGGGTTTTTGGAGTCAACAGTGAAGTCCATAGGGCAGGCACCACTAGAAAACTAGGGTTTTAGGTTCTAAGTACCAAACATGGTCCAAATCATACCAAACTTTACCCTAGGCTTCTAAATAACATTTAAAGCTTATCCAAAAAGTTTAGTGATTTTTGGAGTTATTAAACAATTTCTAAAATTCTAGGAAACTAGCTTTTGGCTATTTTAAATACTAAATAATTCCTGGTTTGGACTAAAAATCTTAGAACCATTTTTATTAAATACTAGGGAATTTTAGGAGTCCAACAAAAATTAGTCCCATATTTTTATCATTTTTCTATAATTTTCTATGGATTTCCTAAGTCTGGTAGAAAAAGAAAAAGAAAAGGAATGAATAGTACCGGGCCGAAACCAGCCCAATACAGCCCACGCCCAGGCGAAACGCGCCGCGCGCGCGCCCGCGTTGCCGAATTTACACAGAGGCCCCTGATGGTTTGGATAACTGGTTAAGAGCCTTGCATCCTATTTCATTGTGTCACTGACAGTCGCAATTAGGCCCCTGCGTTCTTATTTCTTTACAACGCCAGGTCCACGACGGTGGACGGCGGAGCAAGATCTCCGGCGAGCTCATACCGGTCGGATAACTCAATTACCGGTGCTCTGGTGCGGTTGACACCAAATTTGACCCCTCCTAACCATTTCCCCTCCATCAATTGTAGAGTTCGAGCTCTTAATCATACTGCCCACGGTGACAGCGCGAGGAATGGACCGACCGAGATGTTCCCGATGATCCAATGGATTCTAGCTGAATTGGATGGGTCAGAGAGTATCAAGAGCACCTAAGGATACTGAAATGAGGAACCAGAGAACATGAACGGACCTGAAACACGTTGGCCACGGTGAGGTTACTTCGCGCGGTGTTCTAGACCGATTTGGGGGAAATCCCAAATTGGGGCTCTCTGGTGGGTAATCGGAGGCACGGGTGGGTGTGTTGAGTGCTTGACTACATGGCGGAGCCGAATGTCTGATCAATTTATAGGATTCTGGGGCGGTGGCTCGTGATTTGGAGTTGGCGCGGTGGCGATCGGAGAGGGAAGAGGTTACTGGCGCTAGCAATTCGTGGCGTTCACCGTGGCAAGCTCACCGGCGATGAACGGGTGGGTTACGGTGACTCACTGCGACGCAGTTAAAGGGTCAGGGCGTGTCGCGATCACGGCAGGCGGCGTATGCCTCGACGACGGCCGCTGCACCACGTCGCCGACACAAGTGGGCACGGCATAGGGCGGAACAGTGGCTTCGAGCTCATCCGCGGTGAAGATCTTTTCACCACGAGGCGTTATCCAGGCACCGGTGAGCACGAATCACCTCGCCGGCGGCAAGGTGCACTGCACCTGCGATCTCGTTCAGTCCACTGTACCATCAGAGTTCCTATCAGGATGCCTGACAGAGCTGTTTGCAGAGCCCAGATTTCAAATTTCCATGTGATAACTTGCTAATCCACCTTTAACAAGGTTGTTCTCCTACAATCTGACTTTAATTGCACTATAATCACCATACTTCAATTCTCATTAGATCATGCTCAAAATAGCTCTCAAACCTGGTCCTAGTTTACTGTCAATCCAGTTTCAAGGTTGTGCTCGACTGACAGACCATCTTCAGGTTTGTTTTTATCCCATTTCCATGTAGCACTAAGGCTTAATTACTTAATAAAATTTGTTCTCCTTATATAGCCCTACAAATTTGATGCGTTGACCTAGGGCAAAATCCTTATGAATTTGAGGTACAGGGCTTCAAAGTTGACCCCATTCACTGAAATTCAGACTTAACTCAATAGGGTTTAAGTGGTGCTTTTTGCAAATAAGTCCAAACCCCACATTTTCACTTGTAAATCCTTGAATATGAGAAGCACATAATTTGTGGTGTTATATTATCTTTGTTTTTGCACTTTAGTCCAAAAGTGTACAAAATTTACACTTAGCCCCCTAGGGTTTCAATTCAGGGTTTCCAGGGGTCTTTTTAGCGTTTTTAGCACTTTAGGGTTTTGGTATCACTAAAGTCCTTCAAATATGATATTTTAAAGATTATTTCTCATATCTTTTGAAGTTTTCTCATACTTGGGCTTCCCTTGACACCCTAAGCTCAGTTTAGGGTTAAGTACCCTACCCTAGGGTTTTACCCATGACATGTCACATCAATACAACTTGTTTGAAATTTTTGCCTAGTGAATGCACTCTAGGTGTGACAAACACATGATATGCCAATGCTTATGATGTTATGCTCAAGTTTTAGTGACAGTAACACCAGGGGTGTTACAGGCGCGGCGGTGGCCCACCGGCGCGGTCGGCCGAGCGCGCGCGGAGCTGCTGCACCCTGGCGATTGCGGCTGGGGAGGGAAAAGGGGAGGAGGAAGAAGGGGGCCAGTGGGGCCCACCTGCAAGTGAGAGGAGGGGAGGGGGAAAGTGGCCGGTTGGCCAGATGGGCCGATTTGGGCCAAATCGACCGTTTAGGTTAGGGTTTCCCTTTTTTATATTTCTTTTTCTAATTTCATAATATATTTTAGATAACCCTAAAATTCATAATAGTTGTACCAAGATTATTTATAACTAAAATATTTATTTTTGGACTAATAATTATTATATTATTTAATTGGATTTTCATTAAGAAGGAAATGCTATTAAATATCGAATATCAAACAAGAGCAAACAAAAATTACTCCAAATGCAAATAAATAACAAATTCTTGAATGAAAAATTCATTACCATAATTACCATTAATAACTAAATGCATTATTTTTAGTTGATGGTTTTTATAGTGTTACAAACCTAGCCCTCTAAAAAGAATCTCGTCCTCAAGATTGAGGAACTTCTAAGAATAACTGGGGGAATTCTGTTCTGAGTTCATCTTCTCTTTCCCAAGTGCCCTCATCTTCAGAATGATGACTCCACTAAACTTTGCACATGTTAATGACTTTACTCCGTGTAATTCTGCGAGATGTTTCTAGAATTCTGATAGGGTACTCCGAATAAGTCAAATCCTCATTAACATCTAGTTCTTCCATGGGTAACTGTTCCTCTGGTACTCTCAAGCACTTCTTGAGTTGTGACACGTGAAATACGTCATGCACATCCGATAAACTATCAGGTAGCTCTAACTGATACGTTACTTGACCTTTTCTTTCCAAAATCTTGAATGGGCCAATATAGCGAGGAGATAATTTCCCTTAACCTTAAATCTTTTCATTCCTCTCATCGGTGAAACTTTAAGGTATATGAAGTCTCCTACTTCGAATATGAACTCTCTTCTTCTATTGTCAGCATAGCTTTTCTGTCTTGACTATGTTGTCTTCAAATTTTCTCTGATAATCTGCACTTGCTTTTCTGCTTCTTGGAGAATTTCTGGACCAAATACTTGACTTTCTCCTGTCTGGTTCCAATAAAGAGGTGTTCTACACTTTTGTCTGTAAAGTGCTTCGAATGGTGCCATTTTTAGACTTGCTTGATAACTATTGTTATACGAGAATTCTGCATAAGGCAAACTTTTATCCCAGCTTCTACCATGCTTTAGAACGCAAGCTCTTAGCATATCTTCCAACACTTGGTTTGTTCTTTCCGTTTGCCCATCCTTTTGCGGATGATAAGCTGAACTAAAGTTTAGCTTGGTATCCATGGACTCATGAAGTCTTTTCTAGAAGTGTGAGGTAAACTGGGTTCCTCAATCTGATACGATCTTCTTTGGTACTCCATGCAGACAAACAATCCTCGACATGTATAACTCTACTAACTGGGCTCCCGAGTAAGTTGTTTTCATAGGTATAAAGTGTGCCACTTTAGTCAACTTGTCTACTATGACCCATATTGAATCATAGCCATCCCAAGTACGGGGTAGTCCAACTATGAAATCCATACTGATTTCTTCCCATTTCCATTTCGGTACCTTGAGAGGTTGTAGTAATCCTGCTGGTCTTTGGTGTTCGGCTTTAACTCGCTGACACACGTCACACAATGCAACATGAGTTGCAACATCTCTTTTCAAACCGTACCACCAGTACTTTTCCTTTAGATCCTGGTACATCTTTGTGCTTCCAGGGTGAATAGAGTAAGCCGAATCATGAGCTTCTCTCAAAATAAGTTGGCGTAGGTGTTCGATTTCTAGTACACATATTCTCTTTTTAAACCATATTGTGCCTTGATCATCTTCCGTGAAATCTGGGGCTTTACCCAAACCAATTTGTGTCTTAATTTCTTTGATTTTCTCATCAGACTCTTGTCCTTTACGAATCTCTTCTTCCAAATAGATTCAACTTCCATAATCGTTGCTTCCAAATTATTGAGCATACCAAGATTGAGTTGTTCCATTTCCCAGAACAATTCCCGTGACATCAAATGAGTAGTGATGTTGTTCACTTGACCCTTACGGCTCAAAGCATCAGCCACAACATTTGCTTTTCCTAGGTGATATTGTATTTCCAAATCATAGTCTTTGATCAACTCAAGCCATCTTCTCTGTCTTAGGTTGAGTTCTTTCTGAGTGAATATGTATTTCAAGCTTTTGTGATCCGTGAAGATTTTGCACTTGTTTCCAATCATATAGTGTCTCCAAATCTTCAAAGCATGCACTACGACAGCTAGTTCCAAATCATGCGTAGGATAATTCTTCTCATGCTTCCTCAACTACCTTGAGGCATAAGCTATTACTTTTCCTTCTTGCATTAGCACACATCCAAGTCCAAGGTGTGATGCATCGCAATACACATCAAATCCCTTGTGAATGTCTGGCATTACCAATATTGGTGTAGTGGTTAACCTTTTGTTGAGTTCTTCAAAACATTTCTGGCATGCTTCATCCCACTTAAACTCCTTACCTTTCTCCAATAGTGAGGTAAGAGGTTTCACTAACTTGGAAAAACCTTCAATAAATCTTCTGTAGTATCCTGCCAATCCAAGAAAACTTCTGATCTTGGACACATCCTTTGGTTGCTTCCAATTTAGTATTTCACTTATCTTTCCTGGATCTACTTTAATTCCACCATCAGTAACAATATGTCCTAAGAAAGCAACTTCCTTCAGCCAAAAATCACGCTTCGAGAACTTTGCATACAATTGGTTGTCATGAAGCTTTTGTAGGACTAGCCTTAGATGATCTTCATGTGTTTCTTCATTCGAAGAGTATATCAGTATGTCGTCAATGAATATGACCACAAACTGATCCAGATATTCCATGAATACTTTATTCATCAAGTTCATAAAATATGCCGGTGCATTAGTCAGTCCAAATGACATGACCAAAAACTCGTATAATCCATATCTCGTAGTGAAGGCTGTCTTGGGTACATCTTCTGCTCGAATTTTTAACTGATGATACCCCGAGCTTAGATCTATCTTCGAGAATATCTTAGCTCCCTTTATCTGATCAAATAAATCTTCAATCCGAGGTAATGGGTATTTATTCTTAATTGTTACTTCATTCAAACTTCTATAATCAACACACATTCTCCTCGAACCATCTTTCTTGCTCACAAATAGAACTGGGCTCCCCAAGGGGATGAACCTGGGCGAATGAAACCTTTTTCTAGTAATTCTTCTATTTGTTTCTTCAGTTCAACTAAATCTTTGACATCCATTCTATAAGGTATTTTTGAGATAGGTGCGGTTCTGGGTATTAATTCAATAGAAAACTCTATATCACGATCAAGTGGCATACCTGGTAATTCCTTCGGAAATACGTCTGGGTATTCCCACACTACCTTGATATTTTCTAGGGGCTTTTCTTCCAAGTGATTTATCATTATTTCTCCTTTTGCATTTGTTGACATATCTCTGCTAACTTGGATTCTTTCGCCTTGAGGACTTGTCAACATAATTGTTTCGTTGGCACAATGTATCACTCCATCACAACTTTTCAACCAGTCGCATCCAAGAATCACATCCACACCATTGGATCCTAAGACCACTAGGTTGACTGGAAAATCTATTCCTTGAATCTTAAGATTAACATGGAGGCATGAGTGTGTGGCCTTCATGTCACCTCCCGGTGAACTAATGTGTAACATCTTCTTAAGAGGGTGCTTTGGTATGTTATGTTTTTCCATGAATGACTCAGTTAAAAATGAATGCGATGTTCCAGAGTCAAATAAAACTGAAGCAAGTATGGAGTTGATAAGAAACATACCATACACCACATCGACATCCTCAGGCACTGATTCAGCTGTGACGTGATTGACCCTTCCTCTATTCTGGTTATGTGGTGTTTTGTTCTGCGCAGATCCACGAGCGGGGGTGTTCTGATCCGTTCTCTGACTGCTATTCTTCTGAGGTGTCTGTTGGTTGTGCCTTGGGCAGTTGTTAGCATAATGGCCAAGCTCACCGCACTTGAAACATCCATTGGGTTGGACCGGTGCATTGTTACTTTTAGCCTGTGTGTTCACGGCGCCACCTTGATGAGTCTGCGAACTTCCACCAGACCTTTGGTTGGTCTGAGAGTCGTTCCTCTGCTGATTTTGATTTTGATTGCTTCTCTGGCCTTGTTGTCTAGAGCATTGCACTTGATAATTGTTTCCACCCTGATTTCTAGAGCGAAACTGAGAACCTTGCGAGTTGTTCGGGCGTGTGTTCCTGCTAGACTAACCTTGAAACTTTCTTTTGTGGTCAGACAGTTCCCTTCTTTTGCTTTCAAGGCCAATTGCCTTGTTCAGCACAGTCTAGAAGTTGGAGAAGGTATGACTCTACAGTTGATAGTTCAGTGGTCCAATCAAACCTTCCAAGAAACGCTCTTGGCGCTTCTCATCAGTATCCACTTCTTCCGATGCGTAGCATGAAAGCTAGGTGAAGCGATCACGGTACTCACTGACAGTCATATTCCCTTGAGTAAGGGAAAGAAACTCCTTCTTCTTTAGTTTCATAATCCCCGAGGGAATATGATGAGCGTGGAAGTTCACTTGGAACTCCTGCCAGGTTATAGTATCCGCATTGGGGTGTGCTGCTGTGAAGGCATCCCACCAGTCAGACGCGGCTCCCTCGAGTCTTCCCGAGGCGTACAAGACCTTCTCCCGGTCATTGCACTAGGTGATATCCAACTTCTTTCCGATAAATTTGAGCCAGTCATCGGCATCCAAAGGATCAACTACATGAGAGAAAGTTGGCAGATGATGGCTCATAAAATCCTGATGCTTATCTCTAGCCGTGGGTGCATTCTGCTGTTGCTGCTGGTGCTGTTGATTCTGCTGGTTTTGCTGAATCTGTTGTACAGATGCAGTGAGTCCCTACAGAAGTTGCATCTGAGCTGCGATAAACTACTCCTTGTTAGGGTTTGGTGGTGGTGGTGGTATCTGCTGAGCATGCTGGTTCCTGTTGTTGTTGGGTCCTGAACGAGCGTTCACCATCTGATTGGTTAGAAAGTGAACTTCTTTAGAGGAGTGAGGAGTAATAAAGATTCTAGAGAGGAATAGTTTAAGTTTATTTTTTATATGCTCTTATGGCCATCATTCCATAAGAACATTGCACTCAAACAAAAATCCAACTCAAACATAGCAACCAACACCATCACATGGTTGTTATTATTATAAAGATAACTTATAAAAGAGTATTCATCGTCTGACGCGAGAACTATCTTATAACAATTTATAAATTAAAACTTCAAAGCTGTCTGGTGATGGATCCAGGCTCCCCATAGCGAATCCTCTTGCGGGGAGGGGACAACGCCATGGCGGGGACTTGGGCTTCAGGTGGATCCCGTCCTTGAAGTAGGGCTTCTAGGTCTGCAATCCTGGCGTGGGCATCCTCTAGCTCCAAGTGCACCCTAGAGAGATCCAGGGTGGCACTGTCCAGGTCCGTGTTAAGACCGGCCACTACACTAGCTCCACCTGGAACGATGCTGGTCTGGCTTCCTCCACTCAAGCGCAGAGGAAGATGCCTAAACCTCGTGTCATGCAGCTGCTGCCGGTAGGTGTGGCTGAGAGACCACAGAGTTCGTCTGGCAGCATCGCTGACCGAAGCAGCGTAGGTGGATAGCGGTGTCAGGGACTCATGAGCTGATAGAGTCCTGAACCCCCTATCCCCTGCATCCATCACCCTGACGTGGATGCGAGTGATGTAGTAGCAAGCCCAGGGAGGCTCGCACACTCGTCTTGTCTCGTACAAGGGTCAGACATAGGTTCCCAACGCATGCAACACATCTTGCAGCAGGTTGGGGAAGTGCCCCGTCTCGAACATTGATGTGTAAAGTTCGGTGACAGGCCCAAACCCTAAGAAGTAGTCCTGCTAAGCATCATTGGCCTCCTCGTTGACATTTTCTTCATCATACTCCTCATCGCCGTCATCTTCATCATCGTCCCTAGAGTCATCTGGGTCGTCGCCTCCAGGTGCACGAGCTTGAACGGCTCGTGCAGGTGGTGCTGAGGTCGATGACCTAGCTGCGAAGGCCAGTGACTCTGCCAACGGGGTGGGCATCGGTAGAAGTTCCTCCGAGCTGTCCTCTAGGATGACTCCATGCTCCACTCGAATGTGAGGGAGATCCATTAGAACTTCCTCCACTACCACTGGGTAGATAGGAGCCTGCCGTGGCGGAGGGGCGTAGTTGGTGTTAACTCGGGTGGTTTGAAGGGTACGAACCATCTACAAGAGAAAATGTTAACTCAGTTGAACTTTAAAGAGGTAAGGCTGATAAAATAATTTTATAAGAATGAAATTAGCAAGTTTTGAACAAACTAGGCTTTCCATTTCTAACTAGTCTAACGACCTAGGGTCAGCATAGCTTTGATACCACTTCTGTCAAACCCGGTTCTAGGGGCAAAACCGAATGCATAGCATATGTATGCCAAGATCCATTTTCCACACATATGTTGACGTCACAAGTGTAATATATCAAAAGACATTGCAATAAAGGCGTAAAGAGAGTAGAATAGTCTTTATTACAACATCTAGATAATAGTATCTTAAAATGTATCATCAAAGTAAAGCGGAAATAACATGGGTAATCTCCCACTGGAAGATGACCGACGCATCATTAGACTAAGTATTCGTCAAAATCTCCATCAATATCTTCTTCGTCACCCTCTGATCAAAATATTAGCAAGGGTGAGCTCACTTATGGTCGGGGCTCAGCAAGTGGGGGAAAATTAATGCAAGTTTAACAAGGTAATGCTAAGGTTGAGCAGTAAGCATTTTAGTTGGTCAATATTTTATTAGCAACACTTGTATTACTAATAAGTGTGTATCCCAAGTATCCCAGTTAAACAAAGGTATAAGAGTATAATAAAAACACTTAAGTGAAACCACTTAAGCAAACCATTGGCAGATCATCAGATCTCGATTTATTATCCATCTTTAAGTTCAATTATCATGTGAGGGTCCAGGTTGCTCTTAACCGTGAGCACGGCTGACATATCAGTTTTACACTCTGCAGAGGTGGTACAACTTTACCCACAAGCCATATATCCCATCTAGCCTCGGTTGATCGGACCCGTAAACACTGCCGAGGTGAATGGCTAGGGATCCATTATGAGGCTTTCACAAAATACACTTAATACAAAGCAACCTGCTAAGGTTTCCAAGTCGGTGTGGAGGCCCTCTTGCGAGGTACCTTAGCCAAGAATACGTCCCCATGTTAACGTGAGCTGCCACCACTGTCGCTCCCCCTCTTGCCCATATTTCAAGTAAGGTTGCTCGGTACTAAGCATATAAAGCTAATTACCAAAGCCAGAGCCATGATAGCACTCGTGGTTGCACTGTTATCTCGGTGGTCACTCCATGTTCCAATTAATATGAAATAAACTTGTTTAACCATCGGGTTAACACCATAATACCAATTTCATTTCCGGAACATTAATATCAATAATGAGTGACATCAAAATTATCAAGTTGAGCAGTAGCACAAATTTGCAAAGCATAGTGTTTTCCCAGGGTAATCAAGGAATACAGTTGGTAAATCTAGGAAATCCTTAATTAGAAAAATCCCATCAAATTATGCAATATATCCAAAAAGTAAACATTATTATATGCATTAATTGGGTACAAATAGAATATGCAGAGAAGGAATCCACTTGCCTTGCTCGAACATTTCCTGTGGGTTGTCCTCGAACATGTTTGGCTCGTCTACCTCACAGTCCACTTCTAGCATCGACTTGCGTATCGCACATACAAAAGAATATGTACGCCAAATAAATAAACATACACCAGTATAGGAGTAATCATTCACCATTGTATTCCCATTCATACATCACACTTATCACACTCATAAATACGTCTTAAAGCATAAATCCTTATTAATTCATTATGACTATTACTGCGAGTCATTATTGATGAAATTATGAGTAGGTGGCTATAATAATAGTTTTATCTAGTATTAATATGTATTAACATTCATTATGAAAATAAAGGCTAATTATTTTCTTTATTACCAATAATAGACTAATAGATTATATTCCTTTTATTTCTAAACAGAACTTATGCGTATAGCTAAAAATGGTTTATTCATGACTCTACTAACATTAATATTCTAAGAATCAATATAAAATCACTAATTGGGATTTTTATAACATAAACATGGTTATTTTGACATAAACAAGTATTTTACTAATTCTAATAAGTGAAGTGCTATACTTATGGATAACTTTATTTGGCTAGTAAAATCCTATTTTTGTTACGACTAGTGATATTCTTTTAGTTTTATATTTTCTTCCTAAAAGAAAGTATCATTAATAATAATCGAAGATAAATCATCTAATAACCTATAATATCTATATTGCCATAAATTCTATACCATTTACTAATTCCATGTTAAGAAAAGCTTCTATTATCTATTAAAATGAACTTATGATTATAACCTTCCAAATAAATTCCAAAATTCATTGTGAACAAAATTAACTATGACATTACTTATCTAGTGTTCTTACTACTAACATGCGTCTACCAATTTTGTCATACTTTATTTCAAATCCCCAAATTCTAAATGAATCGTAAACCAATATCAAGTCTAATAATAATAATTCACTAATTCATCGCATGTATCTATCAAAAATCAATAGTGCACATACGCATGAATTTCGAATCACAACATTTTCATATTACAACACAATAATTATAAAATTCATAAACTAAATCAAAAAGTGATTTTGAAAATACATAAAATTATTTCGGGTTGTCTTCAACCTTGGGCTTGCTCGCTTGTGCGCAGGAAAATGGAGGTTGCTCGGCAAGGGGGTCGGCCGAGCAAGGGAAGCGGGGCAGGGGTCCTTGACATCGGGCAGGGCTCCGGCGAGGTGCTGCGCAGACGACGAAGTTCCGGTGACAGCGTTCGATGGCGTGGGCGCGGCCTATGGCGAGAGCAAGGAGAGAGAGAGAGAGATATGCAGAGTTCGGGGAGGGAGAGCTCGTGGGCGCGGCTGTTCAATTTATAGACGAGGGAGGGGAGAGGAGACGGTGCCGAGGAGGGAGAAGAAACGACCAGCATGAACTCCATTGATGGCCATCAATGGAGGTTTTGAATGGAGGGAGAGAGAAGGGGAAACGGGGGGAGGAGAAGGGGCAGCAACGGTTTCAGCTCCTTAGTCGAATGGACGCGACAATGGGGGGAGGGCGCAACGGCGGGCCCACCGGCGCGGTCGGCCGGGCGCGTGGGTAGGGCGCGGCGTCGCGCAGAGCTGCTGCTCCGTGGCAGCTGCGGCTAGGGAGGGAAAAAGGGGAGGAGGAAGAAGGGGGTCGGTGGGGCCCACCTGGAAGTGAGAGGAGGGGAGGGGGAAGTGGCCGGTTGGCCAGATGGGCCGATTTGGGCCAAATCGGCCGGTTAGGTTAGGGTTTTCCCTTTTTTCTATATCTTTTTCTAATTTCAAAATATATTTTTAAATAACCCTAAAATTCATAATAGTTGTACCAATATTATTTATAACTAAAATATTTATTTTTGGACTAATAATTATTATATTATTTAATTAGATTTTCATTAAGAAGGAAATGGTATTAAATATCTAAAATCAAACATGAGCAAACAAAAATTCCTCCAAATGAAAATAAATAACAAACTCTTGAATGAAAAATTCATTACCATAATTACCATTAATAACTAAATGCATTATTTTTAGTTGATGTTTTTTATAGTGTTACACGAGAGTAGCGTGTACCCTCCATGGCAAGAGGCTGGACGGTGGTGTATCTGTGCTCTCGGTTGGTGTGAACACGTTCTGGTCTTGAGAACCACGGTGGCGAGTTGATATATGCAAGGGTTAAGTGCTACATATGTCGTGTGGTTGGAGATCCTCATATGAGTATTAATCGATTCGGATCGCCGTTACTTCTCGGACATGAAGACTTGGTCACTGACTTACACATAGCAATCTAGTAAAGTGAAGGGTTGATAAAAGACGACTAGCATAGGCTAAATGTCTGAACTAGGATAGAAAGAACTCTAGATACAGGTAAGGACTTAACCTGATAATAAAACTGGATTTTTAAGTATCCACTGTTAGTAAGAATTTCTGCAAACAGAGTCATTGATTCTTGATAAGCTCTACCTTGAATCCCACAAGCCAGCATATCCTTGAAGAGTCTTTTCCTTTGTCGGGTAAGACTTGCGAAAGTACACTTCGTACTCAGGGTTTTCGAACCCATGTTGTTGTAGGTGATGAAACAGCCGAGTTTTGCTGTTTCTGCTCGAAGGTGGTGCCAAAGGACGAGGCAAATCAGTGAACTTGTTGGTGGGAGGATGTTTTACCTCCCTGATATGTAATAATACATTATGCACTCAGACACCAGGTATTATAATAAATACTCTCCCTATATTTTATGAATGTAAATTAAGTTTTTGTAATCCGCTTCCGCTTATTCTTTGCTCTGACTATGTGTGTAATGTCTGCGTGATGGGTGAAACGCTCTTGGACGATATGATGATGATACAAATGACCGAACTTGTCGAGTGATTATGCACACCTACATGGTTGTCCGAGGTCCTTAGGACAAGGACATCTGTAGGTGGGCCTAATACATTGAGAGGTTTCGTGACAGCTGGTATCGGAGCGAAGCCTGTCTCTTCGGACATTACATAGTACTTCGAAAAAAATTAAATACTAACCTTGAAAATTTCTTTCGTTCTTATCTTACCACTTTCTGGTTGTCACTTTTTAAAACCGGGTAACATAGTGCAGTATATAAGGAAGTAGGGGATCGAGGAAAGATTGATCCCATAATTATTAGGTTATGCATGCATCATGTTTAAACTATACTAAATAAATTTTCCCCTCTTATGGAGAGATGGCACGCACTAAAACTACCCAGCACAAATCAACTGGACCTCATGGTGTGCCTCGACATGAGCTGGCCTCTAGGCATGAAGGAAGCAGCAGTGGAAGCAACGACCCCATCGGGGATTTGGAGGCCAGAGTGGATCGACTCAGATCTGAACTACGCCATGGGTGTAGGGAGCGTGCGCGCGACAGTCGCCGCATTGCTGAACTATCAGCCGAAGTTAATCGCCTACAGTATAAAATTACGAAATGCAATACGACCATTGACTGGGCCATAAACTCGCGCTCTTTTGCTTGGGATTGTGTAGCCAATGCTCTAGCTCGAGTAGCAGAACTTAGCGCATCCCTCGAAAACCTGGAAGCGTACTGCAACACCTTGCTTGAAGAGGTGCACGTATTGTATGATCGGTTGCACCCGAATGTGCCACCCGAAGTGGCAGCAATGGGAGCTAGACCATCTGGAACAGCAAATGGAAGATCTGATGGGGGAATTGACCTTTTTGGAGCCCCTCCTTCCATGAATCTTGCAGATGAACGGTCTCCTGAAGCAGGCAGCGGAACAACTAAGGACGAAGAGGATTAGAGTAGTATAGTTTAAGTAATGTACTTATGTAAAATAAGGAAGGAAGTTGAGTTGTATAATGGAGTATGTATAATTATTGCAGTTCAACAATGTAATAAAGATGGTGTATGTTTGGCATGTTATATTTCCAAATGTTTCTTTTGCCTCAGATGCCATCCCGGACTCATGCTCATGATGGGGCGGGTACATCCCGCGGCGGGGAGGACACTCCCAATCCGCCACCTGTACCTCCTACCCTGGACAAGGCTATCGCTACCTTGGTCAACGCCACCGCCGACAACACGCGCTTTCTGCACAAAATGGCGGGAAGCCAATTTCAACAACACGGAGGAAGAGGTCAACCACAAGGACCACGCGACACCACCTATCTAGAGTTCTCCGAAACCCATCCACCACTCTTTGTCAAGGCGGAGGAACCCCTGGAGGCTGATGAATGGGTGCGGGTGATGGAACAAAAATTTAGGCCAATCCGATGTACCGAGATACAGAAGCCCCTATTTGCAACTCAGCAGTTAAGAGGCCCCGCCAGCACCTTGTGGGCAAACTTTTCCGCCATCCAGCCTGCGAGACATCAAGTCACCTGGGAAGAGTTCAAACTGGCATTTAGGGAACATTATGTTCCGGAAGGAGTGCTACAAATGAAACTGGAAGAGTTCATCCGACTAAAGCAAGGGGGAGATTCCGTGATGCAGTATCTTAACAAATTTAATCATCTCTCCCAATATGCCATTGATCAAGTGGACACAGACTTGAAAAAGAAGAATTGCTTCATGAGGGGACTAACTGATAGACTCCAACGCAAGATGGCGACGTGTCTGGACCTCACATACAGCAGGGCTGTTAGTACAACACTGTCAGTTGAAGCCAAAAATGCGGGACAAGGAAAGTCAAAATGATATGTGGGTGAAAGATCAACTCAGGGACCTGAAAAGAGAACAAGGTTGGTAATCCGACCTTTCAATTCAAATCGTTCTTCTCCTCACCCACCCACATATCCCTTTAGACAACCCATGTTTATTCGTCCCACTCCTGCCCCCGCCCCGACCAATCAGCCGAGTGCCCCTGGTGCTCGTTTCCCTGCCTTTCCCAGTTCCTCTAGTGGTTGCTTCAATTGTGGAAAGTTCGGACATTTCATCAAGGACTGCCCATATACGAAGCAAAACAAATCCAACTTTCAGCTAACTTCTGGGAACTCAAATCAAGGAAGGGGGAACATGGCCAACTCTTCAACGGGCAAAAAATTGAAGAAAATTGGACGAGTGTATTATACCCAGGTGTCTACTACACTAGAAGGCGAACCAGTGATGATGGGTACGTTCCTCGTTGCCAACCACCCAACAGTTATCCTTTTCGATTCTAGTGCACCACATACCTTCATAAGCAAGACTTTTGTGGAGAAATATTGCATACATTGCACTGAATCATGGGAGGGATTTGTTATCCACTCACCTAGGGCCAAATATTTACTAAGGAAGTAGCCTTCCACATACCCGTAACCTTGGCTGGACGGGAATTCCCTACAAATATGATTGTTATAAAGGGGCAAGATATATATGTGATTCTGGGAATGAATTGGTTAGCCTAGAATAAAACCATCATCAATACGGACCAAAGGACCATTAAGTTTAGTTATGGTCATGAAGAAGTCCAAATGTCCATCCCTATAGTTGTCCCAGTCAAAGCATCTGGACAAGTTTTTGAGACCATAGTACAAGAAATTCAGGATATTCCTATTGTATGTGAATTTCTGGATGTATTTCACGAAGACTTGCCCGGATTGCCCTCGGCAAGGGGCGTGGAATTTGTGATAGAGTTAAAGCCCAGTATGGCTCCTATTTCCAGAAGGTCGTACCTTATGCCACCTAATGAACTGGCGGAACTCAAGACAAAACTACAAGACTTGTTGGAGAAACGGCTAAGCAGACTACACCCCGGCTCCTCTAATTATTCAGCTAAGGGCACCCCATTCCACCCTCATGGTTGCACTGTTTTCCCGGGCGGTCATCCAACGAACAGGTCCTTACGGAGAGGCACTCGAGAAACCGCTTGAGCCCCCTTGAAGGACACAAGTATAACATCATAATAAAAGAGGGGAAACAGCGTATCATTGATAATTCTTATCATGTTCATTGATTAGAGTTGAGCAATAGCATAAGATTAAGCAATAATAATCCAACCCAAATAGGTAAACAAGGACAGTGATAACAAAAGCTAGTCAATCCTTAGGTATAAATGTGTAATGCGGGAGGTGAATTAAAGAATGTATAGGACATAGATAGGTCAAGGGACACTTGCCTCCACCAACCAACTGCTGCTCAGGGGCTTCTCCTGCGAGTTCTTCGGGCTCCTCAACCGGATCGTTCTCTATGCGAGCGCAAACATACATACATCCACACATTTAATACAAAAGAACAGTACACCATACAATAGGATGCAATAAATAAACAGATGTTCCACGCGGGCTCGCAATTACGGTTCAGAGAGAAAGAGGAAAAGACAGTCGAGAAACGATCACGTTACATTATTATAAATTAAACCACTCGTTCGATTGAAGGGCATTAATGTGGACACTACGTTTAGCATAAAGTAAAGTCATGTTTCATGTTTAATAATTGTAAGCGGTTGAAGATAAATTAAAAGGGTTGTCGCGCGGCGAGACGTGCGACATAGCACTTTAAATTGAATTAAGGAAATCAATGACTCGTCGCGCGACCGAGCGCACAACGAGACACTTTGCATTAATTATAAAGAGACGTTAAGCTTCGCGCGACGAAACGCACGATGGCATACGTCAACTGAACTGAGTCTAAAGTGGAACGTCGCGTGACTACACGCGCGACGTCACACATTAAACAACCTGAAATTAAAATGGATCGTCGCGCGACGAAGCGCACGACGCAACACATTCATAGAATCTGAAATTAGATAAATTCGTCGCGCGACGAAGCACGCGACACATCACGCTAACTAACGGAGTTTGAAATTAACTACAGACCCAAAAATAATCACCGCGCGCGTGGGCTTGCGCACGCGGGAACGCATTAGGGGGTAAACGGGACCACGCGAGTCACACCGGGGGCCGGGACGCCGCGCGCAGGAGCCGAAGGCCGCGCGCAGGGGGCCGAGGCCGCGCGCAGGGGGCTGCGCGCCGGGGCAGGGGCCTCGCCGAAGGGCCGGGGACCGCGCCGAGGGACCGGGGAGGCCGCGCCGGGGGGCGAGCAGAGGGCGGGCGGACCACGCCGGGGCCGGGGGCGCCGCCACAGGGAGGGGGCAGGGGCGGGCGCCGCCGCACCGGGGGAGGGCAGGGGGCGAGCGCCGCCGCGCAGGGGGGCCGGGGCGAGCGCTGCGCCGGGGGCGGGACAGGAGGCGGGCGCTGCCGCGGGCAGGGGCACGCACGCAGGGGAGAGAGGGAGGGCGCGTGCAGGGAAGAGAAGGGGAGGGAGAGGGAGAGAGAGGAGAAGGGAAGGGGAGGGGAGCTCACCTCAGGATCCAACTCCGGCGATCACCGTCTCCAAAACCTAGGGCACTACGGGGAGAGAAGGTGGAAGAGGGAGAGGGAGGTTGCTGCGCGGGAAATCCAAATGAGAGAGGGAGAGGAGGAGGGGGCGCATGGGGAGGTGGGCAGGGGCGCCCGGGCCGGGCCGGGCCGGACCGGGCCGGGCTGGGTTGGGTTGGGCCGGGCCACTTCGCGGATCGAAACCCACGACACGCACGACCCTTAAAGGAAATCAATCGCCAACCGAAATTCGAAACGGAACGAGACGAACACGCGACATCAGACAAAGAAATGCGCTTCGGCATGATGCAACACCCATGACACTTAGGTTTTGGCTTATACATGACACGGACACCTGCCACTATACTGGTTTGAAATTGGGAAGAAAGAGCGAAACAGGAAGAGAAAAGAGAGTAACGCCCGAATTTGGTGAGAGAAAAGAAGAAAAAATTCTACCCCCAAATTCAGGGCGTTACAAACCTATCCCCCTTAAAAGAATCTCGCCCTCGAGATTCAAGGTTGGCTAGAAAAGAGCTCAGGGTATTTGGCCATCAGATCATCTTCACGCTCCCAGGTTGCTTCTTCCTCAGAGTGGTGATTCCATCTGACTTTGCACATTCTGATGGTCTTCCTTTGGGTGACTCTGTATGCAGTCTCAAGGATTTGCGCTGGTTTCTCTATGTAGGTCAAGTCCTCCTGGACCTCCAGAGCTTCCACTGGCAACTGCTCTTCTGGCAATCACAGACACTTCTTCAACTGAGACACATGAAAGACATCATGCACTGCGGACAAGCCTTCTGGCAAACTGAGCTGAGTGGCCACTTCTCCACGCTTTGCGAGAATTTGATACGGACCGATGTAGCGGGGTGCTAGCTTGCCTTTGACTCCGAATCGTCTGAATCCTCTGATCGGTGACACTTTCAGATAGACAAAGTCTCCAACCTCAAAACTCAGCTCTCTTCTTCTAGTGTCTGCATAGCTTCGCTGCCTTGATTGCGCTATCTTCAAATTTTCTCGGACCATCTTGATGTTCTCTTCGGCTTCAAGCAGAATGTCTGGCCCGAACACTTGCTTCTCTCCAGGCTGATCCCATTGCAGTGGAGTTCTACAACTTCTCCCATAGAGCGCCTGGAATGGTGACATCTTCAAGCTGGCCTGGTAACTGTTGTTATAGGAGAACTCTGCATAAGGCAATCTCTTGTCCCATCCGGACTGATCTTGCAACGCACAGGCTCTCAACATGTCTTCAAGAATTTGATTGGTCCTTTCGGTCTGACCATCTGTCTGCGGATGATAAGCTGAACTGAAATTCAGATGCGTACCCAAGGCTTCATGCAATTGCTGCCAGAAATGAGAGGTGAAGTGCGTTCTTCTGTCTGACACTATCTTCTTTGGCACACCATGAAGACAAACGATCCGAGACATGTACAGCTCTGCCAATACTGCACTGTTGTAGTTGGTCTTGACGGGTATAAAGTGGGCTGACTTGGTTAAGCGGTCCACTACTACCCAAATGGAATCGTAGCCGGCTCGAGTGCGAGGCAATCCGACTCTGAAATCCATGCCGATTTCATCCCATTTCCACTGAGGGATTTGCAACGGTTGCAACAATCCAGCTGGTCTCTGGTGCTCTGCCTTGATCCACCGACAACTATCACACATAGCCACATGCTCTGCGATTTCCCTCTTCATTCCATACCACCAGAATTTCTTCTTCAGATCCTGATACATCTTCTCACTACCAGGGTGAATTGAATAGGCTGTCTCATGAGCTTCCTTGAGGATCAACTCCCGAATAGATTGGACATTGGGAACACACAAGCGATCTTTGAACCATATCACACCTTCTGCATCTTTCCGAAAATCTTTGCCTCTACCATCTAGAATCAGTCGCTGGATCTCACTGATCTTCTCATCATTCTTCTGTGCTTCTTTGATTTCCCGCTCCAAGGTAGGTTCCAACTCAATTGTTACTCCTCGCGCGTTGTTCAGAAATCCGAGACTCAACCTGTCAAACTCCTTGGCCAACTCATAAGGCATCGGACGAGTGACCATCAGATTGACTTGACTCTTCCTGCTCAAAGCATTTGCCACTATGTTCGCTTTGCCTGGATGGTAGTGAATCTCCAACTCATAGTCTTTGATCAGCTCTAACCATCTTCGTTGCCTCATATTCAGCTCTGACTGAGTGAATATGTACTTCAGACTCTTATGGTCTGTGTAAACATCACATTTCTGTCCATACAGATAGTGCCTCCATGTCTTCAATGCGTGAACCACTGCTGCCAACTCTAGGTCATGGATTGGGTAATTCTTCTCATGAACCTTCAGCTGTCGGGACGAGTAAGCCACAACTCTTCCTTCTTGCATCAACACGCATCTCAAATCGGTGTAACAAGCATCGCAATACACCGAGAAGGGCTTGTGCACATCAGGCAAGACTAAGACAGGCGCTGTAGTCAACTTCTCTTTCAGCGCTTCGAAGGCCTCTTGACATTTCTGGGTCCACTTGAACTCGACCTTGTTGCCTAGCAAAGCTGTCATTGGTTTCGCAATCTTCGAAAACCCTTCAATGAATCGTTGATAATATCCAGCCATTCCAATGAAACTCTTGATTCCTCGAGCATCTGTTGGCGCTTCCCAGTTCAGAATGTCTGCTACTTTCTTTGGATCCACAGCCAATCCTTCTTTGTTGATTATATGACCCAAGAACAGGACTTCACTGATCCAGAACTCGCACTTGCTCAATTTTGCATACAGATGGTGCTCTCGCAATCTCTGCAATACCATCATTAAATGACTTGCATGCTCTTCTTCGCTTTGAGAGTATATCAGAATGTCATCAATGAATACCACCACAAACTTGTCAAGATAATCCATGAATACACTGTTCATCAAGTTCATAAAGAAGGCTGGTGCATTTGTTAGACCGAAAGACATCACAGTAAACTCATACAACCCATACTTGGTAATGAACGCCGTCTTCGGAATGTCCAAAGGTCAAATCCTGAGCTGATGATAACCCGACCTCAGATCTATCTTGGAGAACACACTGGCTCCTCTCAACTGGTCGAACAAGTCTTCTATTCTAGGCAAGGGGTACTTGTTCTTGATGGTGACCTCATTTAGAGCTCGATAATCGATACACATCCTTCTGGTGCCATCTTTCTTCTCCACAAATAGGACAGGGGCGGCCCAAGGCGAGGTGCTTGGCCGAATGTAACCTTTCTCTGACAGCTCATCGATCTGCTTCTTAAGTTCAACCAACTCTGGTCCTGATACTCTGTAAGCTCTCTTAAAGATGGGGGCGGTTCCAGGAAGAAGCTCTATAGCAAACTCAACCTTCCGCTCTGGTGGCATACCTGGTAGGTCCTTTGGAAACACATCTAGGAACTCAGACACCACCTTGATACTCTCAATTGGGTCTGCTTCACTGCTATCGACAACCATCTGATAACAACTTCCTTTCTTCGGCTCAGGCGGGACTAACTCGGTCACCACTTCCTCTCCTAGTGGGGACACCAACTTGATTGTCCTCTTATCACAACTGATAACTGCCTGATACTTATCTAGCCAATTCATCCCTAAGATGACATCTATTCCCTGAGTACCCATTACTATGAGGTTTGCGGGAAACGCTATCCCCCTTATTTCCACACTTACATTCAAACAAATGCTATCGGTTCGAATTCTACCACCGGCTGAGTCAATTTGAATGGGGGTTGACATGGTAGTTATTGGAAGATTATGTGCTTCTACCCATGATGCAGTAATGAAAGAATGCGTTGCTCCAGTATCAAATAGCACTTTTGCAAGATGGGAGTCGACTGGGAACATACCTACTATCATGCCGGGGGTCTCCTGAACTGCTTCAGCCTCCAAGTGGTTCAGTCTCCCGTGGTTATAACGTGGCTGAGAGCGGTTGCTTGCTCCAGACTGAGACACATTCTGATTTGCTAGGGCATTGGGGCCTGACTGCTGCTGGGCTGCCTTCTTTGGACATTGCATCACCTAGTGGCCTTGCTCTCCACAGTGGAAACATGCTCTGTTTCCAACCTGAGCTGGTGCTGCCTGACTATTCTGCTGGTTTGTTAGGGCAGGAAGACGAGGTGCCTGCTGATTCTGCCTCTGAAACTGACCTCCTCCTGACTGATTGTTCTGGCAATTCTGATATTGGTGCTGAGGATACTGCCTTTGAAACTGCTGATGCTGGGGTGGACGCTGGTTCTACCTGAACTGCTGAGGTTGATTGCCTGAGAAACAAGGACGATTGCTGCTCCCAGGCTGGGGTCCACTGGTCTTGCGCTTACGATCCTCCATCTCCTTGCGCTTTCTCTCTGTCATGATTGCTTTGTCAATCAGGTGCTGGAATGTCGGGAAGGTATGATTCATCAGCTGATACTGTAGAGGGTCAACCAAGCCTCTCAGGAAACAGTACTGTCTTTTGGCGTCGGTGTTGACATCTTCAGGAGCATAGCGAGACAGCTGCAGAAACCTGTCACGGTACTCACTCACAGACGATGACCCTTGCTTGAGGGCCAGGAACTCCTCCTTCTTCACTGTCATCAGACCTGCAGGAACATGGTACTGACGGAAGCTACCTCTGAATTCCTCCCAGGTGATGGTGTAGGGGTTGGCATGGGTGGCGAGATGAGACTCCCACCAAGACTGGGCCGCTCCTCTCAACAGACGGGGACCATACAGAACTTTATCCCTGTCATCATACTGAGCGGTATGCAACTCTCGCTCCATAGTGCGCGGCCAGTCTTCAGCATCCATGGGGTCAGAAGAATGAGCAAACATTGGGGGATGACCTCTCATGAATTCAGCACACTTGTCTCTGGGCATCTGAGGCATCTGAGGTTGAGGTGGTGGCTATTGCTGCTGCTGCTGAATGGCGGCCAGAGTCTGACCGATGGCTTGAACTGCCTGAGTCTGCATTAGGAACATTTGCTCGATGGACATCGGGGGCGGGGGCGGTAGTTGCTTGCTGGGGTACCTCTTCCTGCTGAGCACGCCTTCCTCCTCTGTGTCTGTTTTCTGACATCTGCAGAATGCAACCACACATCAGAACTGATCTTGCAAATCTTGCAGCATAAGAAAAGAGTATAGAATTCTCCACAGCACTGAACAGATGAGCATCTTCACTGATCTCCAACACAGACCAACACAACTTCTCAGATAAAGAGGAAAGTGGAGTAAAAGGCTCCCCAACTAGATAACTAACTCCATTAACATAACAGGTAAACCAAAATCCAGGGGATACCCACACTCTGGTGACAGTCATTACAAAGATCCGAAGCAAACATAGTTCATCATGACAAACATAAATGCACAGGATAAGCAAACTACACTGTCTAACTAAGACCGACTAAGAGCGAGACTAATGCTAAGACTATAGCTTCTACGTATATAATTCGTATTAATCACAAGATCCGACTCTAACGATCTATGGTTCTACGTCTATCTTGGTCTTGCAGTCGGGATTGCCATAAGACTGGCGTCCACGCCGAGGTGAGCGGTATGGGTGCTGAGTCTCGACGGGAGCGGGGGAACCATCGTCCAGGTGATGACGCTCCGCGCGCTCAGCCCGCAGCTGGGCGATCTCAGCATGAGCCCTACTCAACTCGTCTAGCGCATGGTCCAGCTCTGTGTTTAGCACGCCGGCTAGGTTGACTGTGCTGCTCAACCTAGGATTGTCCTCACCAATAGGTGAAATAATCACGCCTCTTGTGCTGCCAGATGGACGGCGGGGGTAATACTTCAGGTTGAGACCGTCAGCTACCCCACCGAGCACTGATCAGTAGTGCGAAAGCGCACGCCGTGCGGCATCTTGCATGGCCGCCTCAGCTGAGTCCCGCTCAGAGATGGAATAGTGCTCTGAGCAGACCTTCGCACCCCAGAGACTGTTCTCCGGACGACGCACCAAGCAGGTCGTTTCCCAGCAGTCCGGGTGGACCCCGCGACTATGCTGGTAGACCACACAGCGATACTCGATAGACCAAGTACGTCGGTCAAGTGCCCGACGTAGCAGGGTGTCGAGCGCATCGTGGAAGTGACACCCGCGAGCAGCGTCGCGAGTGATGGGTCGAGCAACCCATCCTTCCGGCTCCTGGTCAGCAGAAAAGTCGGTGTCGTGGCTCGAGCTGTCGTCGCCACCTCCGTCGTCTGGGTCTCCTCCAGCAGCTACTCCAGGGACTGGGGCATCCAGTGGTGGTGCATGGGGCGCCTCCAGGGGAAGCACAGGGGAGCAGCTCCTCACAGACTCTATCTCCTGCTGGAGCGAGAAACAAGAGCCCTGCTGCTCCTGTCGTCGACGTTCCTGCTCCTCATGCAGGCGGTGGTGTTGCCGCTCCAAGTGACTGGACTGACCGACCACGGGACGGCGAAGCGGACGCTCCACGAGACGAGAGGGTAAGAAGGGGATGACAGACTTCCGTGCGGTGTGTCTAAGACGAGCCATCTACAAAAGACACTACAAGCAAAAGAATGAGAACAGAACTAGTATGACCAGCAAGTAATGAACGATAAATAAATGAAGGATTAGAATAAAACACAATTTTCAGCAAGGTATAATATATAGTAGAACATAGGTTTGGTCGATATGACCAACTTTTGAAGGGATATCAAAGTCAAGGCAGAGACAGAGGTCTATAATCCTTAGAACACCATTCTACTCTAGGTTAGCGGTCCTACAGTCAGCACGGCTTTGATACTACCTATGTCACACCCGATTTTAGAAGGCAAACCGAATGCGAACCATGTACGTGCCAGGATCAGCAATTCACGTACACAGCAGTTACATAACATGGACATCATCACACATTGCTCAAATAGTACTAAAAAGGGGAATAATAGTTGATTACATCATATGTCTGAGACATCCACATAGTCTTTCCAATAAATCAAAGTGTGGAAAAAGAAACGTAGATAAACGCGGCCTTCACTGGCAGCCGACTGTGGGTTGCCGCTAACCCACGCCTAGAACTCATCATAATCTTGGAACTCTTGATGGTCTCCTTCCACAACTTCATCTTCTCCTGAGCAGGGGTTGCAATGCTGACAACCTGGGGATGGGGGGGTTTGGTGTGTAGAGCAAGGGTGAGTACACATCAACATACTCAGCAAGTATCCTGTTTGGCTGTAGTGGACTAGCTTTATGTGGGGATAAGCCAAGAAGTTTCTTTTAGTTGGTCAGATTATTATTACTAGTAGAGAAATCCAAGTTTTAGAGTTAACCCATGTTATTAACCCAAACGTACTCCTTTCCAAACAGAAAGAGTACCACTTACCATTACCAGAGTCAAAACCAAGAACCATCAATCTCATTGCCACCTGCAAACCGAACATCTCTGATTAAGTATCACTAATCACTGGAGCTCCCTTGGCCGCTCATAACCGTGAGCACGACTGATATATCAGTTTTCAAACACTCTGCAGAGGTTGTGCACTTTACCCACAAGCTGTGATTCCCTTTCTGCCTGGATAGAGCTACTCCCCATTGACCACTACCTAGGTGGCCCAGCAGGGTATCACTACGTAGCCTTTCCAAAGATTCCCCAGGGCTGTAGCCGCTCGTTAGGTTTCCTAAATGTACCGCACTCCTCCCCAAGGGGCGAACCCAAGCTTGGCAGAGCGAGCCGCATACACCGAGCCCCATTGACGGCACGACGGCTAAGCAGACTACACCCCGACTCCTCTAATTATTCAGTTAAGGGCACTCCATTCCACCCTCATGGTTGCACTGTTTTCCCGGGCGGTCATCCAACGAACAGGTCCTTACCGAGAGGCACTCGAGAAACCGCTCGAGCCCCCTTGAAGGACACAAGTATAACATCATAATAAAAGAGGGGAAACAGCGTATCATTGATAATTCTTATCATGTTCATTGATTAGAGTTGAGCAATAGCATAAGATTAAGCAATAATAATCCAACCCAAATAGGTAAACAAGGACAGTGATAACAAAAGCTAGTCAATCCTTAGGTATAAATGTGTAATGCGGGAGGTGAATTAAAGAATGTATAGGACAGAGATAGGTCAAGGGACACTTGCCTCCACCAACCGACTGCTGCTCAGGGGCTTCTCCTGCGAGTTCTTCGGGTTCCTCAACCGGATCGTTCTCTATGCGAGCGCAAACATACATACATCCACACATTTAATACAAAAGAACAGTACACCATACAATAGGATGCAATAAATAAACAGACGTTCCACGCGGGCTCGCAATTACGGTTCAGAGAGAAAGAGGAAAAGACAGTCGAGAAACGATCACGTTACATTATTATAAATTAAACCACTCGTTCGATTGAAGGGCATTAATGTGGACACTATGTTTAGCATAAAGTAAAGTCATGTTTCATGTCTAATCATTGTAAGCGGTTGAAGATAAATTAAAAGGATTATCGCGCGGCGAGACGCGCGACATAGCACTTTAAATTGAATTAAGGAAATCAACGACTCGTCGCGCGACCGAGCGCACAACGAGACACTTTGCATTAATTAGAAAGAGACATTAAGCTTCGCGCAGCGAAACGCACGACGGCATACGTCAACTGAACTGAGTCTAAAGTGGAACATCGCGTGACTACACGCGCAACGTCACACATTAAACAACCTGAAATTAAAATGGATCGTCGCGCGACGAAGCGCAGGACGCAACACATCCATAGAATCTGAAATTAGATAAATTCATCGCGCGACGAAGCGCGCGACACATCACGCTAACTAACGGAGTTTGAAATTAACTACAAACCCAAAAATAATCATCGCGCGCGTGGGCTTGCGCACGCGGGAACGAGTTAGGGGGTAAACGAGGCCACGCGAGTCACGCCGGGGGCCGGGACGCCGCGCGCAGGGGGCCGAGGCCGCGCGTAGGGGGCTGCGCGCCGGGGCAGGGCCGCGCCGAGGGGGTGGGGACCGCGCCGAGGGACCGGGGAGGCCGCGCCGGGGGCCGAACGCCGCGCCGGGGGCAAGGCCGCCGTGCCGGGGGGCGAGCAGGGGGCGGGCGGACCACACCGGGGCCGGGGGCGCCGCCGCGCTGGGGGAGGGGCAGGGGCGAGCGTCGCCGCGCCGGGGGAGGGGCAGGGGGCGGGCGCCGCCGCGCAGGGGCCGGGACGGGGGCGGGCGCCGCGCCAGGGACGGGGCAGGGGGCGGGCGCTGCCGCGGGCAGGGGCACACGCGCAGGGGAGAGAGGGAGGGCGCGCGCACGGAAGAGAAGGGGAGGGAGAGGGAGAGAGAGGAGAAGGGAAGGGGAGGGGAGCTCACCTCGGGATCCAACTCCGGCGATCACCGTCTCCAAAACCTAGGGCACCACGGGGAGAGAGAGGTGGAAGAGGGAGAGGGAGGTTGTTGCGCGGGAAATCCAAATGAGAGAGGGAGAGGAGGACGGGGCGCATGGGGAGGTGGGCAGGGGCGCGCGGGCCGGGCCGGGCCAGACCGGGCCGAGCTGGGCTGGGTTGGGCCGGGCCACTTCGCGGATCGAAACCCACGACATGCACGACCCTTAAAGGAAAATCAATCGCCAACCGAAATCCGAAACGGAACGAGACGAACACGCGACATCAGACAAAGAAATGCGCTTCGGCATGATGCAACACCCATGACACTTAGGTTTTGGCTTATACATGACACGGACACCTGTCACTATACTAGTTTGAAATTGGGAAGAAAGAGCGAAACAGGAAGAGAAAAGAGAGTAACGCCCGAATTTGGTGAGAGAAAAGAAGAAAAAATTCTACCCCCAAATTCAGGGCGTTACACCAGCAATCTTCGTCAAGAAGAAGGATCAGACACTTCGAATTTGCGTGGACTATAGACCCCTCGATAAGGTTACCATCAAGAACAAGTATCCTCTTCCTCGGATCGATATTTTATTCGATCAACTTACTGGAGCCCGGGGATTCTCCAAGATTGATCTCAGATCCAGCTATTATCATATTTGTATTCGACCCGAGGATATACCCAAGACTGCATTCACCACGCGGTATGGGTTATTTGAATATCTGGTCATGTCTTTCAGATTAACAAATGCTCCAGCCCACTTCACATACTTAATGAATTAGGTATTCATGCCCGAGTTAGACAAGTTTGTGGTGGTCTTCATTGACGGCATTCTCATCTATTCCAAAAATAAAGAGGAGCATGCAAAGCACTTGTGAATTGTGTTAACGCGCTTAAGGGAACGTCAGCTGTATGCCAAATTCCGCAAATGCGCGTTCTGGTTGAAGGAAATCCAGTTTCTTGGACATGTATTGTCTACTAAAGGGATTGCGGTCGATCCCAGCAAAGTCAAGGATATTCTGGAATGGAGTTCACCAACTACAGTGCATCAAGTTCAGAGTTTCCTTGGACTGGCTAGATATTACCGTAGATTCATTCCGGATTTCTCCAAGATTGTTAAACCCATTATGGGATTATTGAAGAATGATACAAAGTTTGATTGGTCCTCGAAATGCAACGAAGCCTTTGAGCAGCTGAAAGTGTTGTTGACCACTGCACTGGTGTTGGCCCAACCGGATATTGAGAAGCCTTTTGATGTGTATTGTGACGCGTCAGGCAGTGGACTCGGATGTGTTCTAATTCAAGAAGGGCGAGTCATAGCGTATGCTTCAAGGCAGCTATGCCGGCATGAAGAACATTATCCAACTCATGATCTAGAACTAGCTGCAGTGGTTCATGCCCTTAAAATTTGGCGTCATTATCTGCTGGGGAATACCTGCCATTTGTATACGGATCACAAAAGTTTGAAGTATATCTTTACCCAGTCAGAACTAAACATGAGACAAAGAAGGTGGCTTGAGCTAATCAAAGATTATGACTTGGAAATCCATTATCACCCAGGAAAAGCCAATGTGGTGGCAGATGCTTTAAGTCGCAAGACTTTTTGTCATTGTCTTACAGTAAGAGCACCTGACACCACTTTATGTCAAGAAATGGAAAGGTTGAATCTGGGGATAATCCAATAAGGAACCTTGATGAATTTGAAGTTTGAGTCAGTTCTTCTACAAAGGATTAGTGATGCCCAAAGAACAGATAAGGATTTGAAGTATATTCATGAGAAAATAGAGACCAACAAGGCAAATTGTTTCAGGAAAGATAATCAAGGAATAGTATGGTTTAAGGATCGCATAGTACTACCAAAAGATACTGAGGTCCGCCAACAAATCCTGGACAAAGCTCATCTTAGTCGATATTCCATTCATCCTGGAAGCACTAAGATGTATCAAGACTTAAAGCAACATTATTGGTGGACTAAAATGAAGATTGAAATTGCACGCTATGTGGCAAAGTGTGACACTTGCAGACAGGTCAAGGCCATACATATGAAGGCTGTTGGGCCATTACAATCTTTTCCAATCCCAACCTAGAAATGGGAAGATATTAGTATGGATTTCATTGTGGGATTACCCAGGACACCTAAAGGATTTGATTCTATCTGGGTCATAATTGACCGACTCACAAAGATAACACATTTTCTTCCTGTTAAAACAGATCACCCAGTTGTTGTCTATGCTCAGTTATACATTGCTCGTATTCTCAGTTTGCATTGAGTTCCGAAGACAATAGTGTCGGATCGGGGACCACAATTTGTATCCAAGTTCTAGAGTGAAGTGCACAAATCCTTGGGTACTAAATTACTCCATAGTTTGGCTTATCATCCTCAGACAAGTGGGCAAACTGAGAGAGTAAATCAGATACTTGAAGATATGCTATGGGCATGTGTCCTAGAATTTCCACAGAAATGGGATGATTACCTGCCATTGGCAGAATTTTCCTATAATAATAGTTATCAAGAAAGCATTAAGATGGCACCGTTTGAAGCACTGTACGGACGACGATGCCGAACACCCTTAAATTGGTCTGAACCGGGAGAATGGTGGTTTTTCAGGCCTGACTTGGTTAAAGAAGCGGAGGAAAAGGTTCAACGAATAATATACCACTTGAAAGAAGCTCAAGCTCGACAGAAAGACTATGCAGATAAACGATGCCGACCTTTGGTCTTTCAAGCCAAGGATTATGTATACCTGAAAGTATCACCGATGAAGGGTGTTAACCGGTTCGGGGTAAAAGGAAAGTTGGCACCCCTATATATTGGCTCGTTTCCCATTCTTGAACAATGCGGACCAGTAGCGTACAGACTTCAACTACTCGACTCATTATCTGTGGTACATAATGTGTTCCATGTATCCCAATTGAAGAAATGCCTTTGGATTCCTAATCGAACCACAGATGTGGTGGATGTTACTTTGGAACCAGACTTGACTTATTCAGAACATCCCATTCGAGTTCTAGGTCAAAAGGACAGAATCACTCGAAAAGGACTCTTAAGTTCTACAAGGTACAATGGAACCAACATACCGAAGACGAAGCTACCTGGGAAACTCAAGATTTCTTAGAGAAAAATTTTCCTAGGTTTTTAGCTTCATGGAACCTATAAGATTTGTATACCTTATTGTAAAGTTGGAACAAGCCCTGTACCACCCCCTGCTCTGTAAGATAAATAAGGAAATAAAGTTGTGACGTGTTTCCTTTTCCATTACTTACCCTATGACCTTAAATCTCGGGATGAGATTCTTTTATGGGGGAAGGATGTAACACCCCTGGTGTTACTAGAACTAAAACTTGAGCATGGCATCATATGCATTGACATGTCATTATGTTTGTTACACCTAGAATGCATTCACTAGGCTAAAACATCAACACAATTTGTGATGTGGTGATTTGAAGTGTTCTTAACCCTAGAGTAGGGTACTTAACCCTAGGATTAGGGCATATGAGTAAATGTGAAGCCAAATTTAGTAGTACCTCAAAAGCTATTGGAAATGTTCACAAGAGATTAAGTTTTATGGAATTGAGTGGCACAAAAACCCTAAAGCACCCAAAACCATGCTGGTGCAATATCACGGATAGCATTCCCATTCAACCATTTATCTAACCAAAAGATAGTATTGGTCCCATTTCCTACCATAGATAATACTGACAAAGCAAAGAACTGTCTGACCTGCTGCTCTATAGGAAGACTCATTCCATGCCAATGTCTAGACGGATCAGTTTTTTGCAGTCATAACCATTTATCCTGTAAAGCCCAACTTTTGAATTGTAAATTAGAAACTCCAAGCCCGCTAAATTTTAGAGGCCTTGTAATTATCTCCCAAGGAACAAGACAACTTCCACCATTTACATTCTTCCATCCTTTCCATAAAACCCCCTTTGGATTTTATCTATCGATTTGATTACCCATTTGGGAACATTTTATAGCCACGAGGATATATACAGGAATGGCTGAAAGCACATGCCTCACCAATGTTGTCCTACCAGCTAGACTGAGCAATCGAGCTTTCCAGTTAGGAAGTCAGTCAGCAATCCTTTCAACCCACACCATAAGATCACTCCTTCTTAGATTCTTATCCAAGATCGACACTCCCAAATAGCTGCAAGGAAAAGACTGCAACACCCTTGGTGTTACTAGAACTAAAACTTGAGAATGTCATCATATGCATTGGCATGTCATTATGTTTGTTACACCTAGAATGCATTCACTAGGCTAAAACTTCAACACAAGTTGTGATGTGGTGATTTGAAGTGTTCTTAACCCTAGAGTAGGGTACTTAACCCTAGGATTAGGGCATATGAGTAAATGTGAAGCCAAATTGAGTAGTACCTCAAAAGCTATTGGAAATGTTTACAAGATATTAAGTTTTATGGAATTGAGTGGCACAAAAACCCTAAAACACCGAAAACCCTAAATGGAACCTTGGAAACCCTAATTTGTGCCTATATGGTGATTTTAAATTCTAGTCACTTTTGGACCAAAGTGTATATATCAAAGTGGTAGAACATAAAAAACCAAACAACTTTTACATTGGAGGATTTTCAAGTGATGTGGAGAAAATTGGACTTAATTGCAAAAAGCCTCAAGGGCATCTATGTGGTTAACTCTGAAGACTCGGCAGTGACCACCGTAGACCGTAAACCAGTGAATGCCACGGTAGTTCGCGCCGGTGACTCACCCCCTCTCTTCGGCCGCAAGGTTTCCTCTTCCAAATTCGGAGCCACCGCTCACGGATACTATAAATTGAGTGCACAGCTAGCTCCGCTAGATTATTACGAGGCCAGAGCACCAACCCTCGCCCTCGATTAGCCACCATAGCCGGAGAATTTCATTCTTCCCCCAAATCGGTCGTCTGTGCCACCGTGTATCACCCCACTGTGGCAGCCACTCTCAGGACCGCCCTCGCCCTCCTTATCTGTGTTTCAGCGCTCTCGTGTGCTTGTGATGCTCGTCGGCTCGGCTAATTTGGCTATACCGCGCTATAACATCAGGAACGCGTCGGGAATGTCTCAACCTCTGCGGGTGTGCGTGGACCGAGCTCTAGGGTGGTGTTCATGTTAAATTAGTGACTCCCAGTGGATTGCCAAGGTTAGAATTAGGCGTAGACCGAATTAGAGCATGGTTGGTTGGGTATTACAGCCGGTACGAGTTCACCGGAGAGCGCGCACACCGTCATCCATCGTCGGGGACTCGGTCTTGCAAAAGAGAGAAAGGAGAGGGGTTTAAGTGTGATTGTTAGTGAGATAGGGAATAGTGCCTAGGGTTCTTTACTGTTTGTTCAAATGACCGAGGGCCCCTGCGCAAAATCATCATCGCGGGCGCGCGCGGGCGCGTTTGTCCTAGTCATGGGCCTGATCAGATTAGATTGAGCCCAGTACTATTCATAGTTTTTCCTTTTTCTTTTTCTACCAGACATGGAAATTTATAGGAAATTCTAGAAAAATGGTAAAAATATGAGACCAATTTTATTAGACTTCTAAAATCATCTAGCATTTAAAAAATAGTTCCAAGATTTTTAGTCCAAACCTGGATTTATTTGGCATTTAAAGATGCCTAAACCTAGCCTTTTAGAATTTTAGGATTCATTTGGTAGCTCCAAAAATAATAAAACTTTTTGGGTAAGCTTTATTTGATGATTAGAGCCCTTGGGTAAAGTTTGGTATGCTTTGGACATTGTTTGGTCCCAAACCCAAGATACTAGCTTCCTTGGATATAAGTGTCTAACCCTAATAGAGTACTAACCTAGGAAACTCTAGTGACTAGTGTGTACCGTGAAGGAAAGTTGTATTCAAGATACAACTTAGTGTGCTTCTATTATAACTGCATATTCATAGCATCACATAAGCATTCATGTATATGTATTGTTATGTATAGAAAACGAAGAAGAAGTGGTAATCGAAGAAGTTACCCCACAAGCTGAAATTCCACCTGTCGAGAACAACTTCTACTATGATATCTGTGGGACAGACCCTGAGCCTCCTATAACACAAGGCAAGCCCCGGTGCATTTACCCCTTTCCTTGTTGTTTTAAACTCTTTATCACTTGAAATGATGCATTAGGTGATAGGAGTTGTGTGCTAAACAATTGCTGCATTCCCTTCCTTGGAACTGATTACCATTCCTTGATACCTGTTTATTTAAAAGTTTTCTGATGCTTAGACTTGCCTTAGAAAACAAATTGTTTTGTTTTAAACAAAGATGATGCTTCATATGGGATGGGAAGTTTTCAAAAGAAAAGACTTGATGGTGAATCCATCATGGCTATGATGGGTTCAACATCGGAAAAGATGTACCTCTGTCAGGTACCAAACTTTGGGTTGTAAATGATAAAGATGAGACTGGGCGGGTGACTTGCACGAGAAGAGAGTCTCAGTGTAGTGTCTCCGTCTGAGTCGCTTAAGGACCGTGTCGATGTGGGCCTGCTGACCGAGGACCCTTTAACTGGCCATATGCCTCGTCATGGGTAAGCTTTGCCTCGGTCGGATCAATACCAGAAAGGCCACCACGCAATGAGAGTGGAGAGATGGCGAGAGTATCGTGTACCCTCCATGACAAGAGGCTAGACGATGGTGTATTTGTGCTCTCGGTTGGCGTGAACCCGTTCTAGTCTTGAGAAACCCGGTGGCGAGTTGACATATGCAAGGGTTAAGTGTTACATATGTCGTGTGGTTGGAGATCCTCAGCTGAGTATTAATTGATTTGGATCGCCGTTACTTCTCGGACATGAAGACTTGGTCACTGACTTACACGTAGCAATGCAGTAAAGTGAAGGGTTGATAAAAGTCGACTAGCATAGGCTAAGTGTCTGAACTAGGATAGAAAGAACTCTAGATACAGGTAAGGACTTAACCTGATAATAAAATTGGATTTTTAAGGATCCACTGTTAGTAAGAATTTCTGCAAACAGAGTCATTGATTCTTGATAAACTTTACCTTGAATCCCACAAGCCAGCATATCCTTGAAGAGTCTTTTCCTTTGTCGGGTAAGACTTGTGAAAGTACACTTCGTACTCAGGGTTTTCGAACCCATGTTGTTGTAAGTGATGAAACAACCGAGTTTTGTTGTTTCTGCTCGAAGGTGGTGCCAAAGGAGGAGGCAAATCAGTGAACTTGTTGGTGGGAGGATGTTTTACCTCCCTGATATGTAATAATACATTATGCACTCAGTCACCCGATATTGTAATAAATACTCTCCCTATATTTTATGAATGTAAATTAAGTTATTGTAATCCGCTTCCGCTTATTCTTTGCTCTGACTATGTGTGTAATGTCTGCGTGATGGGTGAAACGCTCTTGGGCGATATGATGATGATACAGATGACCGAACTTGTCGAGTGATTATGCACATCTAATGGTTGTCTGAGGTTCTTAGGACAAGGACATCTGTAGGTGGGCCTAATACCTTGGGAGGTTCCATGACAAAGACCCCGAGCCGCATTGCAGAATATTGCAGCCAACTTGAACCACTTGCCCGACACACCTTATTGGTATGGCAAAATTTTTGTGCAATTTTTTATCAATCTAGTTGCTTCACCAAAGCAATCCAAGATCAATCAAACACAATTCAGATCCTCAACCATGGGCTTAACAAAATGGACCACATCATCAACGTAAATCGACAGTCTATTCCAGACCCCTAGCTTCCTCCAAACCTTGTAATAGTCCTCTGCTTTCAGCTGCTCTAAATAGGCTGTTAAGAACATACATGACCAGCACAAACAACATAGGAGATAGAGGGTCTCCCTGACGAAGACCTCTCTGATGTGCAATACGATTACCAGGAGAACCATTTAGAAGCACTTGCGTAGAAGACATGAACAACAGAGAGGAAATCAAATTATGCAATAGGTCCAAAACCAAGATGAGAAAGAATTTCAATAATAAAAGCCCAAGACTTTGAATCGAAAGCCTTGGAGATATCCAATTTTAAGAAGAAACTAGCGACCTTTCTCTTGTGAAGAGACTTAGTTGACTATTGGACCAGCATAAAGTTGTCATGAATCGATCTCCCTCTCAAAAAAGCACTCTGATTGGCTGCAAGTAGATCATGAAGACGAGGACCCAACCTGTTGGCAAGAAGCTTCGTGACCAACTTAGCAAAACTAATTTAGGCTGATAGGCCTATAATCACTCACCGATATAGCATCCAACCTCTTTGGGAGAAGGATAAGATAGGTCGAATTCAGCAACCCAAGTTTTTGAGCATTTCCTTGATGCAAAGAATTCAGGGCAGCGAGTAGATCCTCCTTAATAATGTTCCAACATGTCTTGTAAAACCTTCCCGTAAATCCATCAGGCCTAGGAGCTTTATCAGAAGGGAGGCCTCCAACAGTATCCCTTACCTCCTCCAAGAAAGGACTATCTAGCGCACTAAGATCCACATCATCCCTATGACAGCTTGATAGTTCAATAGTAAAACACCTCTGAAAATCAGCACCTAAAAGGTTGGAAAAGAAACCATCTAGGACTTCCTGTATGTCATCATGATTTGTAATCACCCTTCCATCTTCCTCTAGCTTTGAAATAAAATTATGCTTCTTACGGTAACAAGCCTGTTGGTGGAAGAATTGAGTATTGGCATCACCTTCTATTAAAAATTGAATACGTGACCTCAGACGTGCAACTGTCCTTTGCAAAGAAGCTAGGACCAGGCAATGTTTTTTAGCTATCTCAATAACCAAATTTCCTCCCTAGACAAAATTCTGCTATCTTGCGCCATCTCCAATCTATGCAGTACCTCACGAGCAAGACCCAACTGGACATTCACATTGACTTTATGCCCCAATATTGCAAACACTTAGCTAATCTTTTTAACTTCCATGGTATCTTCTCCATAGAGCAAGAATACTTTAAGGGCCTGTTTGTTTCCCTTCATTTTGAGGAATTGGAATTTAACTAATACAATAGGCTATTATTTTAGAATGCAACATTCTACAACTTTCAAAAGTTTATATATAAACCTATCTCAAATTCATAGGGTGAGAGATGGAAATTAATTCTATATATTATATTTACATGCTACTTTTCTAATGTACAATTTATAACTTACTATTTTATTTGTTTCTCTATAACATAAATGTATTGTATAACTATCTATCTGATATGATTTAGAATAATATACAAATACATTACATAAATATATTAAATTAATTAGTTTTGTCTAAATTATAATTATTAGAATAGAATTCAATTCCAACGAAACAAACGAGGCCTAATGGATGATGCCATGATGTAGCCACCACATCGCCGCTCTACACGCCCAGGCTACCGGCCTCCACAACATCTGGTCCCTCGTCTCCATCGTGCTGGACCTAGCGTCCTCCCACTACCCTCGCTGGTAGGAGCAGGTGCTACTCACCCTGCGACGCTTTGCTCAAACCGACCACGTCCTCGACGACATCGTCGCCCCATCGTCCCTAGCCTAGTCTCTTATGGACACCGTGGTGCTCCAATGGCTCCATGGCACCATCACGATCGAGTTCCAAGACATCATCTGCAACCAGGCACACATGGGCCGTTAGGAGTGGCTCACTCTCGAGGAATAATTCCTCGGGAACCAGGATGCTCGGGCTCTTCACCTCGATGCTCAGTTCCACCAGTTCTCCCAGGGGGACCTCCCCATGGAGGAGTACTGCCGCAAGATGAAAGTACTGGCAGACTCCTTCCGCGATCTCGGCGAACTAGTGGCGGACCGTACCTTGGTGTTGAACCTCCTGCGTGGCCTTAGCCCCCGCTACAGCCACCTGAAAGCTCTGATCAAGAGGATCGTGCCTTTCCCCACCTTCCATGTCGTGTGAAATGAGCTTCTCCTTAAGGAGCTCACCATGACCTTCGAAGCTCCCACCCCAGCAACGGCTCTCTACAGCACCACCCTTGGCACTCAGGCGTCTCCAGAGGGGCAGGCCCCTGAGCTCCATTGACCGGGACCCCCGCTTGCCCCACTACTATGCCTCGTACGACCCCTCATCAGCATACCACCACCGACGCTAGCCATCGCCCTCGCAAGGGCGGACGTGGGGGTGGCGACTCCTCTTATGGAGGTTCCACCGGCCGGGGTGGCAACAGAGTTGGCCGTCATTCTACAACCCCTAGGCATGGTTAGGCCCCCAGCGCCGCCCGTCCTCCGGCGTCGGCTCTCCTGACTACGCCACCTGCCTACGACATGCCTCATAGGACAGTCTACCATGACACCATGATCCTCGTTCGTTACAGACTAGGACCCTGCCGCCCTCGTCGCCGCATACAACACCAAGGTGTTGGCCCCACCGCCCTCTGAGTGGGTCATCGACTCCAGTGCATCCTATCACACCACTCCCACCACAGGCATGCCCTCTCGCTCACACCCACCTCCCCCCACACACCCTACCTCGATCGTTGTTGGCAACGGTTCCACTCTTCCAGTCACCTCAGTAGGTGCCTTGGTACTCCTTGGACCGTTCTACCTCAACGACGTTTTCGTAGCCCCTCACATCACTCACAATCTTCTTTCTGTCCGTCGGTTCACCACCGACAATTCTTGTTCCATTGAGTTTGACCCTACCGGTTTTTCTGTGAAGGATCTAGCCACCAAGACCCCACTCACCCGATGTGACAGCGTTGGGCCCCTCTACACGCTCCGTTCGTCGTCCACAGATGTGTATTCACCTCTCATCCTGGTCTCCACCACCACCCCCACCACTTGGCATCGTCGTCTCGGCCACCCAGGACCTGACGTCATGACCAAGCTTTCCAGCACTTTAGATTCTTCTTGCAATAGGGGACATTTTGAGGGCCTTTGTCATGCATGTCAGCTTGGCCGACATACCTGTCTCCCTTTTACTACATCTACTAGGCCGAGCAGGCTTTTGACCTGGTTCATTGTGATCCATGGACCTCCCTTGTACTCAGTCTTTCTGGATACAAATACTATTTTGTGATTTTGGACGACTTTTCTCATTTCCTATGGACAATTCCTCTTCGATTGAAGTCTAACACGTTTACCACCTTCACTCACTTCTTTGCCTAGGTCTCCACCTAGTTCCATTGCCCATTCCATGCATGGTAGTGTGACATTGGACACGAGTTTGTCACACCCGGATTTAAGGAATAAAGCTGGGTGCATCTCATATGTGCGCCAAGGAAGAACAACACACATAATAATAGAGTGCATAGAGATAAATGTCATAAATATCATGAATGTACTTATTACATAGCGGAAGTCTTACAAAATAAATGATAAAATAAAGCGAACTAATTGTTATTCCTTGGCGCCACAAAGCTAACTAGGAGACGCCACCTAGATTAAGTCGAACTCCTCGTTGGGCGGCTCCTCTTGAACCACCTGTTCTTCTCCTGTGGGGGGTGTGAGACAGCAAGGGTGAGCTCACATACGTTCATAGCTCAACAAGTTGTGGGGTATAATGTGCATGAACTCACCAAAGGTGGGAGTTCATGTGAAGTGTAAGGCTGATCAACAAAATAAAGGGGTGAAGCTGAGCATTGCTTTTATAAGTTGCTCAAAATCTTATTAGCAGTTACTAAGTGTAAGTGAATACCAAACAATAGTAATAATAAATAAAAAGTAATAATAAAATAATCCCAATGCGATGCAAATGACAAATTGAGTTTTAATTCCATAGGTTAATCATGTGAGGGTCCGAGCTGCTCATGATCGTGAGCACGACTAGTATACCAGTCTTACACTCTGTATAGGTTGCACATTTTTACCCACAAGTCATGTTACCCATCTACCAAGAGAGGGCCAATCCCATACACCTCTACCGAGGAGGCGAGGCAGGGTAACACTACAAGGCCTTTACAAAGTTCCACTAGCTTCAGAAAACCCGCTACAGTTTATAGGAAGCTCCAGTGCAGGGATCCATCGCCTGAAGGCCATTGCATCAAAATCAACCCAAGGATCTCCCTACACTGACCACTCCCCTACTGCCCTTGCCCCTATCGGGTAAGGTAGTCATCCACTAGCTTTTCTAGTTAATCAGCCAAGGGCATCCCATACTACCCTTGTGGTAGCACTGTTTTCCCGGGTGGTTGCTCCATGTTCCCATTAACATAATGATCTTAACATGAACAATAATAAACTGATAATAAAATTGTAATCATGAATAATGTATCTCCATACCCAAAACTACATAAAGCAATAGCAAGTACTACCCAAAAAGTTTAGTGGATTCAAGGTACAAAGATAATCATACTAGGGTAACCTAAAAGGGTCCCATCAAAATTAACATATGCAGATCATTATGTTTAATAAGAACATGACTGGGTAAAAAGAAGGGATCAAGGGCACAACTTGCCTTCAACGAGCTCCTCCTCAGCAGTCTCCTCCTGCTGAACACCAGACTCCTCAGTGGCTGGCTCGTCTACTCGCATCAATACAAACATACATAGTATAGCGAAAATTAACATCACAACAAACATATAAACGAAATACATAATAATAATTTACACATTAAAATAAGATCCTAGGAACATGAATCATTAATTTTGGAGTTATGGATCTTAAATTATGAATTTCCAAAGGTTTTATGTGCTTGATATATGATTAAGTGAGAAATTAATTTTACTATTGTTTTCATGTCAAAACAGACTCTAGATGATAAACAATAATATTACAAAGTTTTAGAAACTGGGATGGATCAATTTGGAGTTCACATGAATTTTCTATGATTTATACAAGTTCTAGCAATTATTTTTGCACTAAAAATATAGTTCTAATTTATTTTCTCTGGTTTTTTGTTATCTGGACTGGGCGCCAAATATTGTGAAGCGCAGGGGTCTCGGGGTAAAAATTCTTAAGTCTCAAGGCACAGTTAAGTTAGACTGCGGGTTGATTTTCATTTTTCCCGGGGGCTCTTTAACAAAATGCACCCACGAAGGGGTACGCAGCGCTCTCGGCCTTTGGATCCGAGATCTAGTGCCCAGATTAGATCGTAGGTGTAAATAAACCAGTATCCTATGATGACCGCATGATTTAAGATCTGCGGCTCGGATTTTATGTTGCCCACTGTGAATCCCATGCGCTCGATCAGAGTCGGACGGACCGGATTGACCCCATCGAACCGGTACCCTAGCATCTAATAACGACCGTACACGAGCAGATCGATGGCCCGCGGCACTCCCTACCAACGTCGGCGGCGTCAGGACAGTGACGCCCAGCACCGCGGTGGCGCTAGACCGGAGCCCACCAATAGCGTGCCTAGGGCACCAATCTCGTGTTCCGAATGACCTATGTGTAGCCCTATCGACTACGAACCCGATGACGGCCCTTTCTTCCCCGGATTCCAAGCACAAAGCCTCGCCCGCGTTACAGTTACGGCGATGCCATTGCCGGCGAGGTGAATCCTCAACAAAGGCGCACCAACCTCGAATCAAACGGTTCTACTCGTTGAGGAAATGAAGGCGAATACGGGCAAGATCCATACCGAGAATCGTGCGCGTAGGCATGCAGTCCACAACGAAGCGCGGTCCATGGTGGCGGTGCAACGATGGTGAGGAATTCGCGAGCAATCGAGGCCCCTTCGTGGAAGAAGATGTCCCACCAACGACTACACAACTCTCCCTGACTACTTCTCGGCTATAATCGATGGTAGGATTCGGTAATCTACGGCGAACCGAGCCCAATGTCTTCACTGCCCGCGATAGAGGACCAGAGGATGGGGTGGTTGGCGGCGCAGGTGAAATTCAGAAGGAGAGTAGAGAGGGAGGAACCGTGGCCCCCAAATCTCATATAGGCGCAGGGAAAGTCGTCTCGGCCACCCGGATTTCGCGTCGGTCGCTTCGCCATGACCCGCACGGAGTTCGGCCGAGCTGTTGAAGGTGATCGCCTCGACATGCGAGCCCCAGACGACAGCGAGAGTGAGATGTGTCCGCGCGCCGCATCGGTCGCTGGTGAACAAGCCCGCACTGGGGAATTTGCTATTTTGTCACTCTCAGTTGTGAACTTCTCTATTTTAGACCCAGGCCCACAAATCATAGACACAGATGGTCCCACAAGTTATAGACAGTGGATCACATAATAGCATTTAGCCCACGTTAAAAAGGCTAAAATAGCAAATTTTTCGCCCGCACTATAGGTGGCCGGTTAGTCACGAGCGCGTGATGGAGGCTGGGTTGTGGGCCTAGATGGTGGCGCCACTGTGCGGTTGGGTTGTGCAGTTCCTGAGGATGACGACACGGGCCCACTGGTCGGTGCCAAAATGCTGCTGGGCCGTGCGGAGGAAGAAGCAAGTTGGGCCTGACAGCCAGATTTGGCCCATTCGAGTTCTCCAAGCTTTTCTTTTTCTTTTTACAATTTCTGATTTCCTTTCCTTTTCCTTTTCTTGATTTCAAATTTAAGTTTGAATTCTGTCATGATCCTCACATTTGAGATAAGTATCCAAATTTAAATCCTAGTATAAGAAGAATATATTTATCTATTTATTTTTATTTGTATAATATTTTCTTTCTCCGCCTTCCCTTGTTATTTCTCATTCTTAAATATTTAAAATAGGTTTTTAATCCCCAAATTCAAATTTATGTTTTAATCTAAAACCTTCCACTCATTATAATATTTTTTACTCATGTTATTATTTTATTAAATGCACAAACAAAACTCCAATATGATGCATGGCTTTTCTTTTTGTGTTTTAGTAAAGAATTACTCTCTTTTAATTGTGTTTAGTCACATGTCTCAAAAAGTAGATGACAAATCACCTAAGAAGATCAACTCTTTTGTAAGCTTTATAATTTGGGTATTACAAATCCTACCCCCTTAACAAGAATCTCGTCCTCGAGATTTAGGAAGGACTAGGTAAGAGATGGGGAAAGTCTATGCGTAGTTCTTCTTCTCATTCCCATGTAGCCTCATCTTCCCCATGGTGGATTCATTGTACTTTGCACATTTTTATCACTTTACTCCTCGTGACATGAGTCAAAGTATCAAGAATCTTGATAGGATATTCTGCATAAGTTAGATCTACTTGAACACTAAGATCCTCCATTGGTAGCTGCTCTTCAGATACCCTGAGACACTTCTTCAACTGTGATACATGGAAGACATCATGTACATCTGCAAGATGATCAGGTAGTTCCAGTTGATATGCAACCTCTCCCACTCGCTTTAGGATTAAGAAGTGTCCAATGAAGCGAGGAGACAACTTCCCTTTAACTTTGAATCTTCTCATACCCCGGATTCGTGACACCTTCAAATATACATGATCACCCTCCTTAAACTCTAGCAGTCTTCTTCGGGTATCAGCATAGCTTTTTTGCCTTGACTGTGCAGTTCTCAAATTCTCCTTTATTTGATGGACTTGTTCCTCTGCCTCTTGTATGATTTCAGGTCCAAAGAACTGCCTCTCACCAGTTTGATCCTAATAAAGTGGAGTCCTGCACTTTCTGCCATACAAAGCCTCAAATGGGGACATCTTCAAGCTAACCTGGTAGCTATTATTGTAAGAGAACTCCACATACGGTAAACTCTTATCCCAACTACCACCATGTTTAAGAGCACAAGCTCTTAACATATACTCTAGTATTTGGTTGGTCCTCTTGGTCTGGCCATCAGTTTGAGGATGGTAAGCCAAACTAAAATTCAATCTTGTATCCAAGCACTCATGCAACTTCTTCCAATACCGAGAAGTAAACTATGATCCCCGGTATGACACAATTTTCTTAGGCACCCCATGTAAGCATACATTCTGTGCCATGTACAACTCTGCTAGCTTGGCTCCTGAATACGTGGTCTTCACTGGAATAAAGTGGGCTACTTTAGTTAGCCTATCCACAATCACACATATAGAGTCATACCCAGCAGATGTGCGGGGTAATCCCAAAATGAAGTCCATGCCAATCTCTTCCCAATTCCACTCAGGTATCTAAAGCGGGTGCAGTAAACTAGTAGGTCTTTGATGTTCCGCTTTCACCCTCTGGCAAACATCACATAGTGCTACATGTGAAGCAACATCCTTCTTTAGTCCATACCACCAATACTTCTGCTTCAAGTCCTGGTACATCTTGGTACTACCAGGGTGGATGGAGTAAACTGAGTCATGTGCCTCCTTCAATATGGTTTCACGAAGACTGTCGATCTCAGGAACACAAATCCGGTTCTTGAACCATATCGTGCCTTGCTCATCCTCCGTGAAATCCAGGCCTCTACCTTCCGTTATCAGATCCTTGATCTCCTGAATTTTGGCATCACCAATCTGACCCTTTCGTATTTCTTGCTCTAAGGTGGGTTCCACTTCTATGGTAATTCCTTTAGTATGAGCAACTATTCCTAGATTGAGCCTCTCAAAATCTTCTGCTAACTCATCGGGTAACTAGGTGACAATAGCTGCATGGACCTGCCCCTTCCGACTCAAAGCATCCGCAACCAGATTCGCCTTGCCCGGATGATAGTGAATTTCCAGGTCATCATCCTTGATGAGTTCCAACCATCGGTGTTGCCTAAGGTTGATATCCTTCTGAGTGAAGATGTATTTTAAGCTCATGTGATCAGTGTATACTCGACACTTGGTTCCCATAATATAGTGTCTCCAAATCTTGAGAGCATGCACAACGGCTGCCAGTTCTAAGTCATGAGTGGGGTAATTCAACTCATGTTTCCGCAACTGGCGAGATGCATAGACAATAATGTGTCCCTCTTGCATAAGCACACATCCCAGGCCTTGGCGACTTGCATCACAATATATATCAAAATTCTTCTTTAGATCTGGCATGATCAGCACTGGGGTTGCCATCAATTTAGATCTCAATTGGTCAAAACTCTCTTGGCATTCCACAGTCCACTTAAACTTCTTTCCCTTCTCCAACAATGAGGTCATAGGTTAGCAATCTTGGAGAACCCTTCAATGAATCGTCGGTAATAGTCTGTGAGTCCTAAGAAACTCCTGATCTCCGAGACTGTACTTGGTATCTTCCAATCAACTATCGATGTTACTTTAGCCGGATCCATAGCAATTCCTCCTTTGGAGATGATATGCTCGAGAAAATGTACTTCATCAAGCCAGAAATCACACATGGTAAATTTGGCTTAAAGCTGATTATCTCGTAACTTCTGTAGCACCATCCACAAATGCTCCTCATGCTCACTATCATTCTTGGAATAAATAAGAATGTCATCGATGAATACTACGATGAATTTAATGAGGTACTCCATGAACACCTTGTTCATCAAATTCATGAAGTAGGCTGGTGCATTGGTTAAGCCAAATGACATGACTGTGAATTCATATAAACCATATCGGGTTGAGAAAGTCGTCTTGGGAATATCAGATGGCCTAATATTCATTTGATGGTTTACGACCTAAGGTTAATCTTAGAGAACACCCTAGCACCTCTCATCTGATCAAATAAGTCATCAATACGAGGTAACAGGTACTTATTCTTAATGGTGACATCATTAAGTGATCTATAGTCCACACACATCCGTTGTGAACCATCCTTCTTCTATACAAACAGTACCAGTGCTCCCCAAGGTGAGGAACTCGGACGAATGTACCCTGCCTCCTGCAACTCTGTTAACTGCTTCTTAAGTTCTTGTAACTCATCTACGGACATTCGGTAGGGGCGTTTAGAAATAGGAGCAGTCCCAGGTAAGAGATCAATGACAAACTCAACTTCCCTCTCTGGTGGCATCCCTGATAACTCCTCCCGAAAGACATCTGGAAAATCCCTAACCACACGGATGTTGTCTCCAACAAACTCCACATCTATGAAGAATGTCGCATGTCTGTTAGAGGAAGTTACTATAATTTCAACGTCAAATCTTTCCCCTTTAGGACTGGTGAGTTCTACTGTATGCCTACCACAGTGTATAATGGCCTTTGTCTTTCTTAACCATGACATACCAAGTATCAGTCTATATTGCTTTCCTCTAACACTATAGCAATAGCCCAGAATTCTCTTCCCATAATTGTCAATGTCAATTTATGTGTCATATGATTTGCCTCAACAGGCCCTTTAGGTGTAATTACTATCATTGGTGTTTTCATATTTTGCAGTGGTATCTCATTTGTGTTGGCATATCGAGCAGACATAAATGAATGTGTAGCACCAGAATCAAATAATATGGTTGCAGGAATTGCATTAATATAAAACATACCAAGTGGGATGTCAGCACCTTCAGGAGTAGCATCAGCACTGACTTGATTAACCCTGGCAATAGAGAATCCCTTGCCAGGAGTCTGTTGCTTGTTCTGAGCTGGTGCACTGGAATTCCTCACCGGACAAGCATTAGCACAGTGTCCAGCCTGACTGCACTTGAAGCATGTAGGGCCTGTCTTCTGTCCTGTAGGCCTCGCCGGGGTGCCAGTGGGGGTAGCCTGACGAGTGTGAGGCGTCTGTGGAGTCCCCTATGGAGCATACTGAGCTGGACGTGGTCCTCCTCCTGGACGAGCTGGGGTACCCTAAGGCGGAACATAGCGAGGATGAACACTGCTGCTACCCTGCCTTGGGCAATGGCCTTCCTCTTCAAATCTCCCAATTGAACACGCTTGTGTTCAATAGCAAGAGCCTTATCAAGCAGCCTCTGAAATGATGGAAATGTATGGGCAACCAATGCATACTATAGTGGCCCATTGAATCCCTCGATGAAATGTTCCTGCTTCCTCTCATCATCAGCCACCTCATCAGGAGCATATCTTGATAGTTGAATGAATTTGTCACGGTACTCGCTAACAGACATGTTGCCTTGCTTCAATGACAGAAACTCCTTCTTCTTGCTCTTCATTAATCCAACAGGAATGTGGTAGTTTCTGAACTGAGTTGTGAATTCCGCCCAAGTAATAGTGTCAGCAGCATCATGGGCAGCAACATAAGAATCCCACCAGTCAGCAGTAGGACCAGTCAGACGATTAGAAGCATATAGAACCTTCTCCCGGTCAGAGCATTGGGCGATGTTGAGCATCTTCTCAATTGACTTCAACCAATCATCAGCATGGAGTGGATCTGGAGAGCTGGCGAAGGTAGGCGGCTTGTGACTCATAAATTCCCGGTGCATGTCTCAGGGTGGAAGTGGACGTGGTGGTGGTGGCAGTGGTGCTTGCTGCTGTTGCACCCTCCTCTCCTAGCGTATCTCCTCTCTCTCTCCTAGCGCATCTCTTGGTGTTCCTGCCACATCTGTGCATGCATGTCCGCCATAGTGTCTGCCATCTGTTGCATTATCCGCATCTGGGCTGCAACTGCGGGATCAGCTCCGGCTGGTGGAGGATTGGGAGGATCCATCTCAGGTTGTTGTTGTGGTTGTCTGAATATCCTCCGAAGGTGTCGATTGGGGGTAGATCAATTCCACCACCCTTCCTGGTATTGACCATCTGAGTTAGAAACATATGGTAAGAAAGAAAGGATTGTAGACAAGGCATGTAATTATGAAGCATGTTACTTTGGGGGATTTAGTAGCTAAGTGTGTCAGCTACTAAAGCTAATTCATTACTTTATGGTGGTACATGCTAAGATGCCCAACTATAATGTTTCAATCAATCAAAGAAGCAAATCAGACATTTATCATCAGAACAATCAACCAACATTTTTAAATAAAGAAAATAATTTTGGTTTTTTGTCTTAGGCCTCCTATCTCTTAAGAAGGTCATAAATGTAGGATTCCAAGGTGTGAAATCCATCTTGTCTCAGAGTAGAAAAGATAAGAGTAATCAGAGTAGCACAATAGAAGGTGAGACAGGATCAAGATAAGTATGGAAAGAATCAGAGTAAGGTAAGTAGATAGGGGTTTTGTCCATTTCTATCTAGGTTTCGTCTTACAGTCAACATTTCCTTTGATACCACTTCTGTCACACCCGGATTTAAGGAATAAAGTCGGGTGCATCTCATATGTGCGCTAAGGAAGAACAACACACATAATAACAGAGTGCATAGAGATAAATGTCATAAATATCATGAATGTACTTATTACATAGCACAAGTCTTACAAAATAAATGATAAAATAAAGTGAACTAATTATTATTGCATGTCGCCACAAAGCTGACTAGGAGACGCCACCTAGATTAAGTCAAACTCCTCGCTGGGTGGCTCCTCTTGAACCACCTGTTCTTCTCCTGTGGTGGGGGGTGTGAGACAGCAAGGGTGAGCTCACATACGTTCATAGCTCAACAAATTATGGGGTATAATGTGCATGAACTCACCAAAGGTGGGAGTTCATGTGAAGTGTAAGGCTGATCAACAAAATAAAGGGGTGAAGCTGAGCATTGCTTGTATAAGTTGGTCAAAATTTTGTTAGCAGTTACTAAGTGTAAGTGAATACCAAACAATAGTAATAATAAATAAAAGTAATAGTAAAATAATCCCAATGCGATGCAAATGACAAATTGAGTTTTAATTCCATAGATTAATCATGTGAGGGTATGAGCTGCTAATGACCGTGAGCACGGCTAGTATACCAGTTTTACACTCTGTAGAGGTTTCACATCTTTACCCACAAGTCATGTTACCCATCTGCCAAGAGATAGCTAATCCCATATACCTCTACCAAGGAGGCGAGATAGGGTAACACTACAAGGCCTTTACAAAGTTCCAATAGCTTCAGAAAACCCACTACAGTTTATAGGAAGCTCCAGTGTAGGGATCCCTCGCCTGATCGCCATCGCAGCAAAATCAACCCAAGGACCTCCCTACACTGACCACTCCCCTACTTCCCTTGCCCCTATCGGGTAAGGTAGTCATCCACTAGCTTTCCTAGTTAATCAACCAAGGGCATCCCATACTACCCTTGTGGTAGCATTGTTTTCTCGGGTGGTGTAACACCCCAGGTGTTACTCAAGGCCCTGGCTCAACACATTCACCTGTGACCTAATATCACATGTGAATTAGTTTGAGAATAAAGCACCAAAATTGAGAAACAATGTCTTAATCAAGTGTTGATCATACTATAAGGAATATCCTAGCCATTTCATGCACCTCCAATTGGGAAAATGCTCAAAACCCTATACCACCCCCCTTTGAGCCATTAGAGCCCCAAGAGTGGATTAGTGGGAGAACTGTGTAAATGACCAAATCATGACTTGAACCTTTTACAAAAGTTGTAGCACATTTAAATACCTACAAGAAATAGTAAGGAATTTATTCCAAAAAGGTCCCACAAAAACCTCAAATTAATCACCCAAGTGGAAAGCACTCAAGAACAACCTCTTTTTCTCTAAGTCAAATTTCAGCCCTCTTCTAAAGACCCCAAGTGTTCACTTAGTTGCAGATGCCAAATCAACATGGTCCAATCGACAAAAGGGCGCCAAATTACCCAAGGCACACCCTGGAAAATTTTGAACCCAAACCAAAACCATTGACATGGTTTGACATGTGTTTTGTCTCGGGTTGAACAGTGCTGACAGACCTGACTTGGCGCCACCATATCTCACAAACCAGACCAGGTCTTCACTTGGAACTCACACAAACTAGATAGCCCTAGGGACATAGAAGAGACCTTACACAAGATTTTTGGCGAGATTCGCATGTTTGGCTGCTCAGCAAGCCCTTGAACTAGGGTAGAAGAACACACACGTGTTCGACATGTCCTGGCGCGCTAGAGCGCGCCCCAGCGCTCGGCCCCGTGCGACGCCCAACCCCGCGCCCACGCCCACGACTATAAAACAGACCGAGGCCATGACTGTACTCCCCCGCTCGCTCTCAGCCCCGCCCGAGCATGAGATCGCCGGAGTTCCCTCTGCGCACGACGTGCCAGCAGCCGCCCGAGTCCGACCACCATGGACCGGCCACTCCGGCCCACCTCCATCCAATCCAACCCCTCGGCTAGCCTCCCTAGAGCTCCGTAAAGCTTCCCGAACCCTCAGACTGAACAACACTTCGCCGGAGGTGCCGGATTGCCATCATCGGACTTCATCCGACCGCCGCCGCGCGTAGACTGAGTTGCACGGTGAGCCACCTTTCAATTCCTTGCACCTATGGCACCGCTGACCTTCCATGAAGCTCCTCGAGCAATTTTATTGAGTCCTACCACCGTGAGCAGGCCGGAGCACGCGCCGCCGATGAGCCCGACCGCCTGCGCTCACAGCCAACCCTACTCCGACCACCACCGCCGGCGATCCACTCCTCGACGTGACCGCCAGGGACCCCCGGACCTCGCCCGACCCTCCACCGGACCTCTCCCACCGCAGGTAAGCCGCGCCACCGCTTTTCTCCCTTCGGCTACTGTTCCAGCGAGGAAGGAGCGTGGGTTAAGAAGGGGAAAAGGCCATGGGGTTATGTGCGAAGTCAGTGACTCTTTTCAATAGTTCCCCAGGGGCACGGTTTAAACAATTTAGTTAAGGAAAACCCCAGGGACACCGATGCAAAGCCATTTTCCTTTAAACTTTTAGATTTATTCTTTTTAAATGAGCAGGGAACTAGAAAAATTCATAAACTGAGTTTTATTCAACCAAATTTGGTCAAACAAAATTTGTTAGGACCTATATATTATGAACTACCCAACAAAAATAATAAACATCGTGGTTCCTGTAATGCTTTTTAGAGTTTGGATTTAAATAAGCATACTGCCCAAACCTTAATAACCAAAGGAAAAATAGAAAGACTTTTGGACTAGGGCTGAGAAAAATTGGAGATAGACTTAACTAGTAACTACACTGTTTAAAAATATTAAGGCTGCAAGAGTAGTCTGTCATTCCATGTTCTGCCACCATTCCTGTTCTGCCATTCCCGTTTTGCCACCATTTCCATAACTTGTTCTGCGTTTCTTATTCCCATGTTCTGTCATTCCCATTCCCCTCTCCCCGCAAAGTCCATTCCCATTCCCCCGTACAGTCCACGTCTAGCTAAAATTAAAAAAACACACATGTCCTCAAGAGGATTTGAACCCGTGACCTCTCAAGCAAAGGCCAAGAGTAGCTACCGCTACACCACATGTGTGTTTTTGTCTTCATCTATGACAGAAAACACATCTACTACATCTCTCACCAAGCTCACTTGCTACCCTTACACAATGCGTAGTAGTAGATAAGTATCGCCGAGATTCTTGAATTATATTTTTGGATGGAGGTAATCTTATTTAAAGAAGAGTTTTGCATGCAATTTCTTTTGTTTGAATAATGTTTTATACTTAAATTCCCTTTTTTTGCATGCGTGACATTTATTCTTCGTAATATTTTTCCCATGGATCAGACTTGTGAGTCATTTTCATAAACCAACGCCAAGCATGAATCCATGTTTCTTAATTGAAACCCCAAACAAACACCATGAGCAGGAAACACTCGCGTTGGCGTCACTCATCGATGATGAGAAGAAGCTTGGCGACTGTCAGTTCGACCTCTAGAAGTAGTCCTACGTGGTCGCATGTGCCGCTGTGTACGACAAGCTCCCGCGAAGCCGCCGCTTGGACGCGGTCCAGAGCAGCTGCACCACGCTGTCCATCGTTAAGCAGGGGGGCCTCATGGTTGTCGCCAACATCGACGACTCTCGGGTTGTTCTGGACACCGCATCCGACGACGACGCCATCACGCCATCTAGCTCATCGTCCACCTTAAGCCTAACCTGCCACGTAAGTCGCTACTGACCGGACATGAATTCTTGTGCGCTAGGACGATGGACGTTGCTGACGTTGTGTGAGTGTCCTCGAACATGATGTATGTAGTGGAGTAGCGCATCCGGTGGTGCAACGGCCAGGGGTACTACCTCGCTGATGAGCCTGGGGTGCACTTCGTTTGGTAGCCCAACCAAGAGTCATCGGTACTCGTCATGTCGAGCGCGTTCGACGACTACTATATCGAGGATTGTGGCGTCATCTTGGTGCCGGAGGTGACGCAGAGGAGGATCGACAACAGTGACCAGTTCATCATCCTCGCCACCGTCAGGGTAGCTTTTGTGTCGGCCTGCCTTTAATTCTCTTCACAGACACACACACTTGCCTTTTTGTTTAAGCAAGAGCGTATGGTGGTGCGTGTCTGATGACTAACGATGTACGAGGGAATTTCTTCTGGCATGTGTGGAACATGCTCTCTAATGATGAGACCATACAAATCGTGGCATATATCGAAGTCTGCATGATACTGATGGTTGCAATGTAGTGGTGAAACAACTAGATTAAAATAACAAAATTTATGTATGGCTAGGATCACAAATGGATTATGAAACATTTTCTCATAACAGTATAACACACATTTTGTATATAAGTTATCATAGTATACTGGTATTATATATTCCCGTTGCAACGCACGGGCACTCAGCTAGTACTAGATTAAGGAAAGTTTATCCATTAAAACTTGTAATTGCCCAAACCTCAAGAAAATGAAAAGGGGGATTAAAAATGGGAACCAGAGAGCAACCACATTTTTTCTCACTTGCTTAGGTGATGTAGTTCATAAGAAAAATTTGTTGAGCCCTAATCCAGTGCAAAGAAAATGCACCACAATTTATTTAATAAAAATAGAGAGAACTTTGAAAAGTCATAGAAAAGTAATCCTAAGGAGAAAACACCCCAACCTTAGGAATGACTACTCTTATGCTAATAAGAATCTAGGAAAAATACAAGTTCTGTTGTTTGACATTTTTCAAATAGCAAGTTAGTTATAAGTGTCTTTTTGGCATTTAAACTTTAGAAAATCACAACTAAATAACCATTATGTCACCCTCTGTGATTTTTGGCACAGAAGCATGTTATTACCCATAGATACCAGCAAAAATAACTCTTAGTACAGAACTGTTGGGGACTTGTTCTCAAATGCTATGAATTAAGAACAAGGCAACACCGAAAGAAATTAATGGTTAATGCCCTTCGTCCCTCGAAGCATTATTTCCCTTAGTATATAACGATCTTCGGACGAAGGTCATGAAGGACATACCTTCATCATCACAGTTTACATTGATAAAAGGAAAAGCATATGAAACATGAGAGAATAACATGAATAATCACATAACATTATTTACATGTCCTTCTTATATAATCATGGATGAATAAGAACAATATTGAATTGCATTTGTACCTTTGGCTTGACAGAAGGAGAAAGTACAAGCGTGATGCACGAGCGAGTACAAGTCAGCGTGAACAGTACGGGGGTACTGTTCATCTATTTTTTTGGCACAGGGCGCAGCCTGTGCAAAATTACATTCATGCCCTTTATGTTTACTATTGTCTTAAGGACAATCCACTGAGGACTAGATAGCCTTTTCCCCTTTAAGTCGGTTTCTCTTTCTGCCGTTGAACCAAAGCACCCTTGTGCGTAGCTTCGGAATAGCATCAACCTTCATCTTGACCATGCCTTCCATATTGTGTATAGTTTCATTCTGAGTCCGAAGGTACCTGTATGTATATTACACTTGGGAAACATTGCTAAATCATGTTTTTGAGGACCTTCGGAAGACGAAGGCCCCCAACAGTAGCCCCTCGCAGTATTAATTTGTTATAACAACGAATTCAGACTGCGACGTGAACGAAGGCCTTAAGCCAAAGGTCCGAAAAAACACCTTCCCTTTGCTAGAATAGCAATAATCAATGACAGACGGGGCCCTCCAAGTTGCAGCGTACCAGGCGTATAAATATGAACTCACACCGGCTGCATTTGATGCGATGTTTCTGCCATTTGCATTATTTTCTCAAACTTTTAGCTCTTGCTCACTAGCGCTCGCTAGGTTTTCAAGCTTTTTGAGCTTCGGTTAAAAGACGCATTTTTTACCATGTCTGGAGAAAAAATGACTAAGGAGATGAAGCTGACTGTGGAAACGAAGGTAGCTGAAGAGACGAAGTTGTTTGAAGGAAAGAAAGTTGTGAATCCTTATATTGCTGGATTCATTGAGTCCATGGCAAAAACAAACACATAAAAGATTACTAAAGAGATACTGGAAGGTTTGTCTGAAGATACTGGTGACAGCGATAGCTATGACGTGGAAAGTGGAGATGAAGACTTTGAGGATCGACCGTGGCGCCCAAGCCATACTATCTTCGGAAAATCAACTATCAAGCAAAGTCATATTGATGCCATGAGAGGGAGATATTTTTGCGACATGTCTATTATCAGAGTTGGAGGAGACAACACTACCCCTGCTCCGGAGGAAAACGAAGTTGTTATCTACCGAAGCTTTTTTAAGGTTGGTCTTCGGTTCCCTTTAAGCAAGTTTGTTGTTGAAGTGCTAAAGATATTCCAGGTCTTCCTTCATCAGATCACCCCCGAAGCTATAATGAGGATGTGAATTTTTGTCTGGGTAGTAAGGAGCCAAGGGCTAGAGCCAAGCGCGAAGTGCTTCTGCGGTATGCACAAACTTTTGTATGAGACGAAGGCCATTGGTAAAGAACAGTACCACAACAACTTCGGTTGTTATGGCTTTATCGCTCGCCCCAACGCAAGCCACCCGGTGCCAACATTTCGGAAGAGATGGCCCGGAGCCTGGATGGAAGAATGGTTTTATGTGAAGAATGATTTAAAGGCAAGGGAAGATATTAAAGAAATCATCCATCGCCCCATCTGGTCTCGCTTTGATCTGAGTAGGCCTGTTGGGGACTCGTTCTCAAGTGCTATGAATTAAGAACAAGGCAACATAAAATGTTAAATGTCAACGTCCTTCGTCCATGAAACATTATTCCCTTCAGGATAATGGATCTTGGACGAAGGTTGATGAGAGTAAAATTACGAAGTTTAGATCTTCGTACTAAGATTTCAATAGATATTGCAAGATGACATAAAATAAAAGGTACAAAAGAGATAAACAAGTCATAGACGAATTATATTATATTTTCTTAACATATCCAATCATTGAATACAATAATACCTCTGCCTTGACAAAAGGTTGAATTCCAGAATATGCGGTTGCAGTTACCAGAATCCGTGAACAGTAAAGGAATACTGTTCACTATTTATAGGCACAGGGCGCAGCCTGTGAGGGATTACAAGTATGCCCCTTATAAAAGTATATAACATTGACTCAGACTTTTATGGACTAAAAGGTCATTCTATCTTTAAGTCGGTTTGTAATACCGAAGCTTCATGAAGAGGGACCTTCGGCCATCTTATACAAACAGCTTCAGCCGAAGGCCGCTTCTTCCTAGAAGACCTTCGGCGACGAAGCACAGGCCCAACAGTAGCCCCTTTCGCGGTGCTAGATTGTTTTTCGTAACGAGCTTGATCCGTGAAAAAAGTCTCTTAAGCTTCGGAGCGCCGAAGGTCTAAAAAACACCTTCCCTGAGCTCGTTGTCGAGAAACGATTCAATTTCTCAGCGTGTAGCGGCCCCACCTTTCAGAGTTACTGTTCGGTCTCTGCGGTCCACCACGCAGCGAGTGCGAGCGGGTGTCCGCCTGGTGTAAAAATCCTGGCGCTTCGCCTTCTTACCTGCAGCACTATATAAACAGACGAGTAGGTGTGAAGTTACCACAACATTCATTGCTATTTGCACTGTTTTGCTGCCAAAATTTTTAACCGTCGCCGAAGCTTGTCTGTCGGAATCGAACGAAGCTCCTGTTTGAAACCTGCTTCGGAGGAAGAAAGTATTAAAGTTCCACAAGTTCATAATTAAATGGCCAGAGTGCGCTCTACCTCCAGGGTTGAACGTGAGGGGGACGAAACTGAAGCTTCGGAGACTGTCCCCATTTCCGAAGCCATGCAGCGATCCGGGCTAGTGACTTTGGAAAAGATTCCTAGTGAAGATGCAGAACAAGCAATCGCTGAAGCAGAGGAAGAAGATATTGGGGAAACTGATCCCGAAGATGATTATCGCATTGCTATGCCAAGCAAACCCAGCCATTTGGACTTCGGGAAATCTACTGTTTCGAAGGCTGATCTGTCCAAGATGGTAAAATCGGGCTTTTTTACTGAAAATCAGAAGAAGCTATTGCGCTTCGGGGGAGAAGAGACTACCCCAAAGCCGGAGAAGGATGAAATTGTTATTTTCAAAAGCTTTCTAAAAGCTGGATTAAGATTCCCCCTTCATGGGATTATTGCAGAGGTACTGAAGAGGTTCGGTATTTATTTTCACCAGCTGACCCCTAACGCTATCGTCAGACTTATTGTTTATATCTGGGCACTCCGAAGCCAAGCAGTGGAACCATTTGCGGACAGCTTTTGCCGGGTCCACGAGTTGCATTATCAAACGAAGGCTAGAAAGGATGGATTGCACGACAATTTTGGTTGCTATAACTTCGCCTATCGGAAATCTACAAAGTTTCCTATAATTAGCTACCGAAGCAAATGGGCAGTAGGCTGGAAATCAGAGTGGTTCTATGTTAAGGTCGATGACGACAAGGAAAAACTTGTGCAAAGTCCACTCGAATTAATCTTCGGAGAAACCCGACCTCGCTGCAATATGACACCCGAAGGTCCAACGCAACAAGCAATGAATGAATTCAGAATTATTGCAGAACATATCAGCACAAGGGACCTGGTTCAAGAGTTTTTGGCTTTCAAAGTTTTTCCCAGTTTAAAAGAATGGGAAATGCCGAAGCTACAAGGGGAAAAGAAAGAAGGTGAACTTGTACGTTTACCTTACTACTTCAAGTTTAAGAAATACTTTAAAACACCTTGCCAAGAGTGGCTGGAAACGATTGAAGCGATGTGCAATGAAATACTTGGCAATTATTCTAAAAAAGAAGATCAGTTGATGACCGCAGCCTTCAGCACCCGTCCGAAGCGAAGACTAAACCGAGTGCTGGACGCCCTGGGTTTCGAATACCCTGATTACGAAAATCTGAACAAAGGTGCCGGAGGCCAAAAAAGGAAGAGGATAACTGAAGCCTTAAATGAAGATGAAAAAGAACTATCAAAGAAGAAAATTCCGAAGAGGAAGGAAGCATCTTCTCCGAAGCATAAAGTATCCGACGAAGAAACCCCCGCATCACCCTCTGTCGCTGACGTTGAGGAAATTCTGAAGGTAATGACTGAATCCTTACCTGCGAAGCTAAGTCCACTGAGGCCCCGACTGACAAAGTTTTTTCAGAAGGACAAGGTGCCCGAAAAATCGAAGAAAGTAATCAAAGCGAAAAGACAAAGAATTATCACTGTGACAGAAGTAATTGACAAGACACCGCCAAGAGCTTCAGCTCAGAAAACACCAGCGGCTGCGGAAGGGACAAATATTGAAATTGTACCTTCGGAGGTCGCAGCTGTCGAAGCTGCCGCAGCTGAAGATTTGAACCTGGAGAGCACAATCGGACATATTGACAAAATACTGCTAGACATGGCTGCAGAAGAAGCTACCACCGCCGCCGAAGAGGCCGCGACCGCAGCGTCGGAGAAAGGGAAAGAAATTGCTGATGAAGCTTCAGAGAACGAAGCGTTCATATTCCAGAATTTAGTTGGAGAAAAACTGTCAAAAGCTGAAAGAGAAGAGCTTAGAGAATATGCAAAATCCTGCGGATATAAACCTGGAGCACTCCTCTTCGGAGGCATTGATGACGAAAAATTAGATTGTATTCGAGATCAAACTGGGGCCAAAGTTATCGGTACTCTGTCAAAGAGTATCGGTTTTCCGAAGCTAGAAACAGACATCAGCCGCTACCGACGACAGCATATCGTTGGTAGCTTATTTTATTCCAATTTCAAGGTGAACTATCTTTCCCTTAACCTTTATTGTTTCTAATAATGAGAACATGTCTGACGAAGGTTGTTTCCGTGCAGAGTATGCTATTGAGCAAAGCCTTGAAAATGCAGCAAGATTTTGAAGACAAGAAACACGAATTTATAATTGAAAATTTGGAAAGCAAAATAAAGGAGCAATCGGATGTTATCGAGAAAAAGAACTTTGAGCTCCAGGCAACCGAAGGTTCATTGGCGGAAGCTGAAGCAAAAATAACAGAACTGAACACGAAGCTTCTCCGCCAGTCTGAACAGTTCGAACGAGAAAAGCAAGATCTTAATGCAAAACTTGAAGCCGAAGCTCAACAAAATTCGGATTTGAGAAAACTATTGACAAGCCTTCAGGAAAAATGTCTGGAATTTAGCAACAAATGCATACATCGATTAAGAAAAATTTTTCACTCAGTTGGAGCCAGCAGTGAAAAATTCGTCCCCTCAGCTGAAGATTTACCGAAGACCTTCGAACATATTGAGGGTGAGATTGACGAGCTCGACGAAGTCATAGCTGGGCACGGTGACTTCTGTGCCTGGGTGGCTTCTCGAGGCACTGCTGCAGCCTTCCTGAAAGCTGGCTGCGATCATGGAAAAATTGTCAATAGGCCAAATTTCACTTTATCACCATCAATCCTGGATGACATTCCTGATCTCGCCCGAAGTATCTCTAATAGATTTGTAAAAATGATATGGACAAAAGGTGGGCGAGAAAAGGCTGGAGACGAAGCTCGTAGCCACCTTGAACCAGTAAGAAACCATACCTTGTGCTTACCTTTTCTTGCAAGCTCGATTTTGACTTTCAACGACCTTATTCATGTAGGATGACGAAGCCGAAGCCGATGATTAAAAATGACGCCGAAGCTGAAGCTCCTTGGAGATTAAACAGTAGACTGTAGACAGTACTTGAGAAACTTTTGAGATAACTTTTGTAAATGTAACTAAAACTTGTCTTTAATGAATTCTGTTCATACCTTGTAATATATCCTTATCCTTCCATTGACGTATGAGAAATGCTTTGATGTGGACGAAATTTTCTTTTTTGAGACGAAGGCGAAAAAACACCTTCCCTTCTTTTCGTACGCAACGAAGCATAGAAAACAACATTTTCTTTCTTTCCGAAGCTCTCCTTTTTATACACGAAGCATAGAAAACAACATTTTCCTCTCTCTTTTTTTATTTTGCCGAAGCAACCGCTTATACCATGAAGATGATTATCCTACATATGCCTAGATGAATGTTTATGAATGCAAATGTTATGATGTAATGCGATGTGCAAATGAATGGCCAAACAATCACACCTCAAGCCATACCCATAGCCATTATTTCCTTAATCACACCTCAGCTCTGCATCCCCTTAGGAACGACTTTGGAGCTTCTTCGCCTTTACTTTTGGCGGAATCAGCGTTGACTTTTCGCTGTAAGCTCTGCATTCCCTTAGGAACGACTTTGGAGCTTCTTCGCCTTTACTTTTGGTGGAATCAGCGTTGACTTTTCGCTGTAAGCTCTGCATTCCCTTAGGAACGACTTTGGAGCTTCTTCGCCTTTACTTTTCGGCACTCGATGGTGCGTTCTCAGTTTTTACATTTACATTCCTTGGGGGGTTTTGCTCTTATAGAAGTAAAAAAGGAAATTACATGTGATGGCCCCATTAAAAACCTTTCTCCCCCTTCGGAAAGGAAAAGGGTGCCATGAAAGAAAAATAGAAAATAAAAAATATGAAAAACTACATCGAATTACACATAATATCGCCGAAGCTCATCCGCATTCCAAGATCTAGGAATGTCGTTGCCGTCCATATCCTTCAATCTGTATGAACCGGGTCTTGACGAAGATGCTACTAAGAAAGGTCCATCCCATTTCAACTGTAACTTGCCCACTGTTTCTGGGTTAGCCACTCTCCGAAGCACCAAGTGTCCTGGCTCAATATTCTTTAGCCGAACCTTTCTATCTCGCCATTTAATTGTTTCGGCTTGATATTTGTTGATGTTTTCCACGGCCTGCAACCTGATCCCTTCTAAAGCATCTTTTTCCACAGAATAATCAGCTTCGGGACCTGATGCTGCCGAAGCTACTACCCTTATTGATCCGGTTTTAGCTTCTTCTGGAGTTATTGCTTCGTCACCGAATAATAACTTGAATGGGGTAAAGCCTGTAGACCTTGATGTTGTTGTATTATGGCTCCACACCACTTTGGTTAACTGATCTGGCCACTTTCCCCTTGGTTGATTGAAGATTGACTTCATTATTCCTGTCATTATAATGCCATTGGCTCTTTCAACAAGTCCATTTGACTCCGGATGTCTGACTGATGCAAAATGGATCTTCGTACCAATTTGATCACAGAAATCCCTAAAAGCTTCGGAGTCAAACTGTGTTCCATTATCCACAGTGATAGCCTTTGGTACCCCGAAACGACAAACAATATTCTGCCAGAAAAACTTTTGGACGGTGGCCGAAGTTATTGTAGCTAAAGGCTTTGCCTCAATCCATTTAGAAAAATATTCCACCGCCACCACAACATATCTTAGGTTCCCTTGGGCCGGTGGTAACGGACCTAACAAGTCAAGGCCCCACCTTTGCAATGGCCAAATGGGTTGTATGAGCTGTGTTAAAGACGAAGGTTGTTTTTGATCTCGTGCACATTTCTGACAACCTTCACACTTTTGGCTAATTCCGCTGCATCCGAAGCTGCCTTCTGCCAATAAAATCCTTGGCGGAAAATTTTTCCAAGTAACGGCCTAGATCCAATGTGAGATCCACACAGGCCTGCATGTATTTCTTTCATCAACTCTATACGTTCGGTTCTAGATAAACACTTGAGTAGCGGAGCACAAACTCCATGCTTGTACAACTCTCCTTCTATCATGACATATGGACGAGCTCTTGCCTCTATCCTCCTGTTATAGGCTTCGTCATCTGAAAGGAATTTACCCTAAAGATAAGAGATGATCTCAGTCCTCCAATCTTCGCTATAAACAGGAGATATATTGAGGACTGCTCTTTCAAGAAGTTCCACCGAAGGTGCTTTTATTGTTTCGAAGAAGACATCCGAAGGTAAGGGCAGCCCCTGTGCTGCTGACTTAGCTAGCAAATCAGCATGCTCATTTTGTCCCCGAGGGATATTTTTGACAGAAAATCCCTCAAAGGAAGCTTCAACTCTCCGAACCATGTCCAGATACTTTTCAAGCTTCGGATCTTTAGCCTTGCAACTCTTGTCGATATGACCCGAAACAACTTGGGAATCAGTTTTAAGAACAACCCTTCTGATTCCCATTGCTTTTAGCTTCCGAAGACCCAGAAGCAGGGCTTCGTACTCGGCAATGTTGTTTGTGCAACTAAAATCAAGCTTTGCCGCATAACAAGTTTTAACTTTGGAAGGTGAAACCAACACAGCAGCCGCTCCCGCTCCGAAGGTTCCCCAGGACCCATCGCAAAACACTGTCCATGCTTCGGTGTCTTTATTTGCTTCTTCCTCCTGAGCCCCTGGCGTCCAGTCAGCAATGAAGTCTGCTAACGCCTGGGACTGAATCGAAGATCTATGAACATATTCAATACAAAATTCATTGAGCTCTGCAGCCCATTTTCCAATCCTTCCAGTAGCTTCTCGGTTCCTCATAATATCCTTCAGAGGTTGTGAAGAAGGAACAATTATGTTGTAAGCTTGAAAATAGTGCCGAAGCTTCCTGGATGCCATCAAAACAGCATATAACACCTTCTCTAATTCTGTGTAGTTTTTCTTTGATATACTAAGAACTTCAGATACAAAATATACTGGGACCTGTTTCCTGGCTTGGCCATCAAGCTTCTCCTGGACAAGTGCTGCACTTACCGCTGAGTGCGAAGCTGCCACATATAATAATAAAGGAGCCCCTGGCATAGGTGGAGTTAGTGCTGTTAGATCTATTAAATACTGCTTCAGCTCTTCGAAGGCCTTCTGCTGGATTGGTCCCCATTGAAAGACTTCGGCTGACTTCAGCACTTCGAAGAATGGTAAGTTTCTCTCTGCTGATCTGGATATGAATCTATTGAGAGATGCCAACCTTCCTGTCAATCTTTGAGCCCCCTTTTTTGTAGTTGGTGGCTCCATCCGAAGTATAGCTTCAATCTTACTTGGATTAGCTTCAATTCCCTTTGTTGAAACCAAACATCCTAGAAATTTCCCCTTCTTTACTCCGAAGACGCATTTTTCTGGATTCAACTTTAAGCCAGCTTGTCTGAAACTGGCGAAGGTCTCCTGCAAGTCAGCAATATGATTCTCCTGCTTCGTGCTTTTTACAATGATGTCATCAACATAAGTTAGCACATTTCTGCCTATCTGAGACTGGAGAACCTTCGCAGTCATTCTGCTGAAACTTCCTCCAGCGTTTTTGAGCCCCTCAGGCATCCGAAGATAACAATATGTGCCACTTGGAGTTATGAAGCTAGTCTTTGGCTCATCTTCCTTCTTCATCCAGATTTGATGATAGCATGAATAACAGTCTAACAGACTCATGAGCTCTGAAGAAGCTGCTGCATCAACTAAAGAATCTATCCTTGGCAATGGGAATTCATCCTTCGGACAAGCCTTGTTAAGGTCTGTAAAATCGATACACATTCGCCACTTGCCATTGGCCTTTTTTACCATAACAGTATTAGCTAACCATTCTGGGTACTTTACTTCTCTGATAACTCCTGCACTGAGGAGTCTTCTGACTTCGTTGCGAGCACCTTCGGCCTTATCATCTGACATTTTCCGAAGCCTTTGCTTTCTGGGTCTGAAGGATGGATCGACATTGAGCGAATGCTCAATAACATCCCTATTAACTCCGCAGAGATCATTGGTTGACCATGCAAAAACATCTTTGTTGTTGAACAAAAACCTTATCAAGGTTTTCTCTTGTTCTTCGGATAACTGAGAGCCCAACAGCACCTTCTGCTCTGCTATATCCTCACATAAGAGCATGGGCTTCGGCTGATCTGCTGAAGCTGCTTTCTCCCTTCTGAATTTGTACTGTTCACAAGCTTCAGCTCCATCTATGTTATGGATTGCTTTTGAATCAGTCCAGTTTCCTTCGGCCCTTCTGGCAGCTTCCTGGCTTCCATGAATAGCAATGGGTCCTTGATCCGAAGGTATCTTCATGCAAAGATAGGCAGGGTGAAGAATTGCTTCAAAAGCATTGAGGGTGCCACGACCAATAATTGCATTGTAAGGATATTCCATGTCAACAATGTCAAACACAACTTGCTCAGTTCTAGTGTTGTTGATGAACCCAAAGGTCACTGACATGGTAATCTTGCCCAGTGCTACAATTTGTCTTCCTCCGAAGCCACAGAGAGGATGGGTAGCATCATGAATCTTATCTTCTGGCTCTTGCATTTGTCTGAAGGCCTTAGCAAATATGATGTCAGCTGCACTGCCTGTGTCAACCAAGACATTGTGGACCAGAAATCCTTTGATAACACAAGAGATAACCATGGCATCATTGTGTGGGTAATCCTTGAGCTGAAGGTCCTCTTGGGAGAAGGTAATAGGAATGTGAGACCATCTTGACTTGATGAAGGGTCCTTGCACCCCAACATGCTGTACCCTTCTCTGTGCTTCCTTCTTTTGTTTCTTGTTAACTGGCTCTGAGGACGAACCACCTGTGATTGGGAGCACCAGCTTCGGGTCCGAAGCAGCTCCAGCTTGATCGTTGAACGAAGCCATCAGCTCGAAAAGTGGAAGTGAGTTCACCGGAGGTGGGCGCCAATGTTGGGGACTCGTTCTCAAGTGCTATGAATTAAGAACAAGGCAACATAAAATGTTAAATGTCAACGTCCTTCGTCCATGAAACATTATTCCCTTCAGGATAATGGATCTTGGACGAAGGTTGATGAGAGTAAAATTACGAAGTTTAGATCTTCGTACTAAGATTTCAATAGATATTGCAAGATGACATAAAATAAAAGGTACAAAAGAGATAAACAAGTCATAGACGAATTATATTATATTTTCTTAACATATCCAATCATTGAATACAATAATACCTCTGCCTTGACAAAAGGTTGAATTCCAGAATATGCGGTTGCAGTTACCAGAATCCGTGAACAGTAAAGGAATATTGTTCACTATTTATAGGCACAGGGCGCAGCCTGTGAGGGATTACAAGTATGCTCCTTATAAAAGTTTATAACATTGACTCAGACTTTTATGGACTAAAAGGTCATTCTATCTTTAAGTCGGTTTGTAATACCGAAGCTTCATGAAGAGGGACCTTCGGCCATCTTATACAAACAGCTTCAGCCGAAGGCCGCTTCTTCCTAGAAGACCTTCGGCGACGAAGCACAGGCCCAACAAGGCCGAAGGTGGAAATTGATGACACTGTCGAAGCGTGTCAGAGGGCTTTCAGCACTGTTTGCTCCTTCATTGGTACAAGATATTTAATTCAAGAACATATAGCCTTCAGGGTATGGCCGCTTGTAGAAAGCTGGGAAATGGCGAAGGAGACCATCACTGATTCCGGTGAGGGTAATTTAGTCCGATTGAAGTATACCTTTAGGTTTGGGGATAAGTTTGATGAGCCAAATGATGACTAGCTGAAGTGCATTGAAGCTACTAGCGACGAACTACTTGGGGCATACTCCAAGGCCGAGGACAATGCCTTGTACGCAGCTTTCGGGGGTCGGAATAAGAAAAGATTGAACAGGGTATTTGATGCTATTGGCTTTGTATACCCTGACTATTGCTACCCGCTGCGAGGGCAAGGGATGAAGAGAAAGATTGCTGCTTCGGGAAAGATTGCTGCTTCAGCTATCACAGCTGAACCGAAGGGCAAGAAGATGAAGGTTCTGACTCACCGGCCGCGTCGCATTGAACCAGCCGTGATACCTGAATTTGGCGAAGGTACTTCTTCAGCTGCCAAAGCAAAAGAAATTGTTTCAATTATGCAGAGCACTGTAGAGTCGAGTGTAGTACCAAAGATAACTACAGTTGGGCTAGCCAAGGCTGAGCCACAGGTGGAAAGAGTGACAAAAATGCCAGAAATCCTTAGTCTACCGGGAGCGGCAGGTTTGCCGAAGGTGCAAAAAAGTTCTGCCGTAACTCCCAAGAGGAGGAGAATGGCTAACATGCTAGATGTTGTACTGGAGACTACAAAGGCACTGAGCCCTGCTCCTGCAAAGAAAGTTGCTCCAACTGAAGCCAAATCGTAGGCCGAAACTGAAACTAAGCAAGTAGAAGCCGAAGCTACACAAGTTCAAGCTGAAACCGAAGCTGGGCCTTTAGTGCCCATCGAGACAGAGCCTGCCGCACCTGAAGAAAAGGTGACAGAGCAAATTGCTCCGGAAAAGATCGAGACTCATGCCCCCGAAGATTTAATCGAAAATGCTGACTACATCTTTCGACACGCTTCGGGGAAGAAATTGTCCGAAGGAGAAATTTTGGAAGCCAGGCACTATGCGTGAAAGTTGAAATATCCGAAGGGGGAGTTAGTGTTCAATGGTAGTGACGAAGAAGATTTTCTGTACTGTCTCCCAGATAACAAAGAAATATTTGTTTGCTAGGAAATAGGTAAAAGCATCGGATTCCCAAAGCTGGAAGATGGCCTTTCGATTTTATCGAAGGATGAGCTTGCTGACAGCCTAGCATACAATAGTATAAAGGTATAAAAGTTAACCTTGAATTTGAAAATGAGGTATTTCATTTATCATACTGTTGGGGACTTGTTCTTAAATGCTATGAGTTAAGAACAAGGCAACACAAAAAATGTTAATCGGTAAAGCCCTTCGTCCTTCGAAGCATTATTTCCCTTAGGATATAATGATTTTCGGACGAAGGTTATGAAGGGCGTACCTTCATAAACACAGCATACAATGACGAAGAATGAATCATACGGAATATGAAGGATAACATAGACAATTATATATTATTATCAACTTATTTTTGCATTATTATTATTATGAAGAAACAGAAATGACATCGAATTACAAATGTACCTTCAGCTTGGAAGGAGATGAAAGTACAAATGTGACGCAAAAGCAAATGCCGAATCAGCGTGAACAGTACGGGGGTACTGTTCACCTATTTATAGGCACGGGACACAGCCCATACAAGATTACATTCATGTCCTTTACATTTAATAATAATTCTATAGTAATCCACCGAGGTCTGAATAGCCTTTTCATCTTTAAGTCGGTTTCATTTTCTGCTACCACGCCGAAGCTTTCCCGCTCACACCTTCGGCGCTGTATCAACCTTCGTATTATTTTGGGCTTCTCCTACTGTGATACCGACTCGAGTCCGAAGATACATGTTCACACATTATACTCCAGAAATACTGTTAAATCCTGTTTTTGAGGACCTTCGTAAGCCGAAGGCCCCCAACAGTAGCCCCTCGCAATATTAATTTGTTTAAAATAATAAATTTAGATTGCGACATGGACGAAGGCTTTAAGCCGAAGGTCCGAAAAAACACCTTCCCTTTGCTAGAATAGCAACATTCACTGACAGGCGGGGTCTTTCAATTTTCAACGCACTGGGCGTATAAATAAGATCATACCGCAAGCTCATTTGGCACGCTCTCTTGCCATCTGCTCCCGCTCACTCAATTTTTAGCTCTTGCGCACCAAGATTTGCTTAGCTTTTTAAGTTTTGAAGCTTCGGCACTGAAAACAGTTTTTTAGTGTTTCCGAAGATGTCTGAAGATAAGAAGGCTGCTGCTGAGATGAAGCTGAGTCTCGATGAAGAGAAAAATCTGGGGTTTCTTATAGCAATGTCGAAGACCAATACAGAAAAAATCACCAAAGAGATTTTAGAAGGTTTGTCTGAAGATACTGATGACAGCGACAGTTATGATGTGGATAGTGGTGGTGAAGACTCCGAAGATCGCCCTTGGCGACCAAGCCATGCGGTTTTCGGCAAATCAAGTATCAAAGAAAATCATCTTGTCAACATGAGAGGAAGGTATTTCCGGGACTTGTCCGTTGTTAGAGCCGACGAAGGAGAAAAGACTTGTCTGAACCCTGAAGAAAATGAAGTCGTAGTGTACCGAAGCTTTCTGAAAGCTGGTCTTAGATTTCCCCTGAGCAACTTTGTCGTAGAGGTGCTGAAAATATTCGAAGTATATCTTCACCAACTTACCCCCGAAGCAATCATAAGGCTGAATATCTTCGTGTGGGCCATGAGAAGCCAAGGTCTGGAGCCTGATGCGAAAAGTTTCTGCAATATACACGAGTTATCATACGAGACAAAACCTTGGGGTAAGGAACAGTATCACAATAATTTTGGCTGCTACAGTTTCATTTCTCGGTCTGGGTCAAGCTGTCTCGTGCCAACCTTTCGGAAGAGATGGCCCGGCGACTGGATGACAGAATGGTTTTATGTGAAGAATGACCTGACAGTACGGGAAGATATCAAAGGTATAATTATGCGCCCTATTTGGCAAAGCTTCGGCCTGCGGAGGCCGAAGGTTGAAATGAATGAAGCTGCCGAAGAATGCCAGAGAGCCTTCGGTGTTATTTGTTCTTTTATTGGAACAAGAGATTTGGTACAAGAGCATATTGCCTTCAGAGTATGGCCGCTCGCGGAAAAATGGGAAATGCCGCAAGAAACCATAAAGGAGGCTGACGAAGGTGGACTTATCAGGCTGAAGTATACTTTCAAGTTCGGAGATAAATTCGTTGAGCCAGATGATGACTGGCTAAAAAGCATTGAAAATTTAAGTGATGAACTGCTTGGGGCTTACTCGAAGGCCGAAGATACTGCACTGTCAGCAGCCTTCGGAGGCCGAAAAAAGAAAAGACTGAACCGGGTGTTTGATGCAATCGGGTTCGTTTATCCTGACTATCGATATCCCATTCGAGGGCAGAAAAGAAAAAACACAACCTCTGCAAAAGAAGAAGCTGCAACTGCTCCTAGTGAGCCAGCACCGAAAAGAAAAAGGATAAAGGTCCTCACACATCGGCCACGCTATATTGAACCAGCTTCGGTGCCTGAGTTCACCGGAGAGACCTCTTTGGCCACCGAAGCTGCAAAGCCAACCAAGCCAACCTTGCTGCCAGAAGTCGCAGAAATGGCCGAAGCGCCAACAAGAATAGAATTGGAAGAACCAAAGATTTTGTTACCAGAAACCAAAGAGATGGCCGAAGCGCCATCGACAGAAAAAATGGAAGAAGTAAAAGGACCAACTGAGGGATCAAAAATATCAGAAGTTTTAAGTCCTTCAGCAAATGTTGAGACAATAAAAAATCAAAAGGTGCCTGTGGTGACTCCGAAAAGAAAGAGAATGGTCAATGTGCTAGATGTTCTGGAAACAATTAAATCCTCAAGCACACCTCCGAAGAAGACTGTTGCCACTTCCGAAGCGAAAACTGAAATTTCTGATACTAAGGCTCCAGAGCAAGAGACTGAAGCTGAAGCTGGGCCCTCAGAGCCCACGAAGGTAAAATCCTTGGAAACCGAGGAAGAAAAAATAACGGAGCCAATTCTTGTTGAAGAAATCAGTGCTATTGCCCCCGAAGCATCCCCCAAAGTTCTTGATTATATTGTTCGTCATGCTTCGGGGAAAAAATTATCAGAAAAAGAAAAGCAAGAGGCCCAGCTTTACGCCCAAAAACTAAAGTATCCAAAGGGGGCGTTAATATTCAACGGCAGTGGAGAAGAAGACTTTCTGTATTGTCTCCCTGACAGCAAGGAGATTTCTGTCTGTCGGGAGATGAGCAAGAGCTTCGGATTCCCAACACTAGAAGACGGGCTCTCGGTGTTGTCGAAAAACGAACTGGCCGACAGCCTGGCATACAATAGCTTAAAGGTACAAAAAATGAGATCTTTGTATTTTTTGTTGAGACCAAAATTTTTCGTTTGCTTGAATCTATTGACGCACACACATTTTTCTTTGCAGGGCCTTATACTTAGCAATGCCCTCAGGGCCCAAAAAGATGCCGAAGACGAAGGGTGCGCTATAGCCCTGAGCAACCTTCGTTCCGAAGTAATTGAACTGAGGAACGAAGGTCTCGAAAAAGATAAAATATTACATTCATTGATAAATAGAATAAAAGAAGACGAAGCTACTTTTAAAGGTCAAGCTGAGGCTCAGAAGCGTGAAATTGAAGATCTTCGAAAACAACTGGCCAGAGCCAAAGAGGAACGCCTACTTGAAGAAACGAAGCGAGAACTTAGCGACCAATGGGCAAATCATTTAGAGGGAACTGTTGAAGAGCTTCGTTCGTCCAAGAAAAGATGCTATAACAAATCTATGGAGTGTGTTAAGAAGTTGAAAACTAGCTTCGCCAGCGTCGGCGCATTCTCGAGCGAAGAAAACTTTACAAGAGGCAACCCCGAAGGTCCCATCGAATGGATTAATCACGAAGCTGAGGCCTTCGAGGAAATTTTAAATAGCCGCGGAGACATATGTGCTTTCTCGGGTGCCAGGGGAATTGCCACTATTTTGGAGAAAAAGGGATGCGAGCATGTAAAGATTTTAGCGCAATCTGAAGACACCTTGTCCTTCGAAGATGCAAGAGATCCTTCAGCCGAAGCTAGCATGGTTGGTGGAAAATTTTTCACCGATGTCTGGGATAATGGTGGCCGAGAAATGGCTCGAGAAATTATCCAAAAAAGCGAAAAGGGTATTCACGACGCTAGAAAAGTAGCTGAGGCTGCTGAAAAAAGCGCAGAGCCCGAAGGGCAAATAGGTATTAACTAATGGTTTTTATTGTGTTGTAATTCTTTTGTTTTAAACTTCGTTCGCAATTTGTAATAGCAATGTAGCCGTACCCTGTCCTCCTTCAGATCCTACTAAAGCGTCTCCGGGCCCTCACCCGAAAGGAGACGACGAAATTAAAAAGATGGCTGAAGCTATCATGGATGAAGTTGTTAATCGGCTCCTGAACGAGGCTGCGGAAGTTGTTCTGAGAGAAGATTAAGTACTATTGTAAAAACTGCTGAAATGTAACATGTGTAACATCTTGTAACCCTGAATATAATATACATGCTTTTATTGTTCAATTCTTTACGATGCATGAAATTTTACATACGTACCGTTTTTGAGTCTTTGACGAAAAAACACCTTCCCTTCTTTTCATGCTTCGTGAAGAAGAATTTTTATTTGTCACAACAATATCCAAGCTTCGTGAAGATATTTTCCGAAGCTACACTTCCGAAGATCAATAGTGTATCTCCTTGCGACTTAGCATGATTTTCCCCTTTTTCAAAACATTCTTCCGAAGATCGATAATGTGTCCCCCTCTTGTGCCATATGCAGCATGATGTATGATGCTTATGCTATGCGAAATGATGCGATGATGTTATGTTATGTAAAATGGTGTTTATTCCGAAGATACACACACATCCTTGCGATAAATCACATAATCTTTTTGAATCAGTGTTGACTCTTTGCTATAAGCCTCCCTTAGGAGCTTCTTCGCCTTTTACTTCAGCGGAATCAGCGTTTATTTTTCGCTGTAAGCCTCCCTTAGGAGCTTCTTCGCCTTTTACTTTCAGCGGTATTCACGTTGACTTTTCGCGCTTCGCCTTTTACTTAGGCGGTATCAGCGTTGACTTTTCGCTGTAAGCTCTGCATTCCCTTTGGAACGACTTTGGAGCAGAAAACTTACACTGCGCTCCCTTTGGAACGGCTTTTTGTGACTTCGGCAAACTTACTCTGCGTTCCTTAGAACGACTTTTTGTTGCTTCGAAGAATTTTTGATAATTCGAAGGTCATCCTTGTTATCGCAAATCTTTAAGCTTCAACAACTTAAGCCTGTGGAGAAAATATATTTTCCTTGTGGCAAACAACGAAACTATTACATGAAATCTAAACAATGTCCTTTATTACACAGAAAATAAAACTGAATGAAAAAGACTGCTATCAAGGTAGGATATTTGTCAATAGATGTGCTTTGACTCTGGCACAGTGCTGTTGACTGTGCGAGCTTCAGACTGTTCTCTGAAGTCCCTTTGGTGTGGAGCATATTGGCTCCCTTCTGGCTGCTGGCCTTGTTGCAGCGGTGGTGGAGGCGGATGCTGTTGCCAGGAAGCTTGAGGTTGACTCGCCGAAGCAACAGAAACTGCAGGGTGGTTGCCTACATATTCTGGGATGTAAGGCGAATGATACGAAGCAGTGTGCATGACCTGCTTCGGCTGAGCCTGTTGTGCTGCAGCTTCGGCTATTTCCTTTTGCTTCTGGATGGTAACATGGCACATCCTGGTGGTATGGCCTTTGTTCTCACCACAGAACAAGCAAAAAATTCTTCTTGGTTGATCGCCAAATCTTCCGCCGAAGCCCCTGGCGCCTCTGCCTCTCGGAGCTGGTGGTCGGAAGGAGCCTTGCTGTTGCCCCGAAGCCTGTGAGGAGCACTGTGGCCTTTGCTGCTGGCTCCCCCTATCATCATTTTGAGTAGAGTTGTGAATTGATCTAACGTGCCTCGGATAGAACCTCCCTCCGAAGCCCCTGGTCATTTCAGAAAACCTGAAAGCCTCCTCCCTTCTTTGACGAAAATCATTATCGGCTCGAATATACTCGTCCATCTTTTGGAGCAGCTTCTCCAAAGTTTGAGGAGGCTTCCTAGCAAAGTACTGAGCTGAAGGTCCTGGCCGAAGCCCCATGATCATGGCCTCAATGACAATTTCGTTGGGCACCGTTGGTGCCTGTGCCCTCAAACGCAAGAACCTCCGGACGTACGCCTGAAGGTATTCTTCGTGATCCTGGGTGCACTGGAATAGAGCTTGAGCAGTAACCGGCTTCGTCTGAAACCCTTGAAAGCTGGTTAACAACAAATCCTTCAGCTTTTGCCATGAAGTGATCGTTCCTGGTCGGAGGGAAGAATACCAGGTTTGAGCAACACTCCTGACAGCCATAACAAAAGATTTGGCCATGACTGCAGCATTGCCACCATACGAAGATAATGTTGCTTCGTAGCTCATCAAAAACTGCTTCGGGTCTGAGTGGCCATCGAATATGGGAAGCTGAGGCAGCTTGTAGGATGAAGGCCAAGGTGTAGCCTGCAGCTCAGCGGACAGAGGAGAAGCATCATCAAAAACAAAATTCCCATGATGAAAATTGTCATACCAGTCATCTTCGTTGAGGAAACCCTCCTGATGAAGGTCTTGGTGCTGAGGCCTTCGGTGTTGCTCATCCTGAGTAAGATGACGAACTTCTTCAGAGGCTTTGTCTATCTGCCTTTGCAGTTCAGCTAGCCTGGCCATCTTTTCCTTCTTCTTCTGCACCTGTTGATGAAGCATCTCCATGTCTCTGATTTCTTGATCTATCTCATCCTCTGGCGGTGTCGGGCTAACAACCTTCCTTTTCTGGCTTCGGGCCTCCCGAAGGGAGACTGTCTCCTGATTATGGTCCAGCGGTTGCAGAGCTGCAGCCTCAGTTGCTGAAGCTTTCTTCGGCGCCATAGCGAAGGTTTATGATCGCCGAAGGTGTTCAAAAACTCAAAGAGTGGAAGTGAGTTCACCGGAGGTGGGCGCCAATGTTGGGGACTTGTTCTTAAATGCTATGAGTTAAGAACAAGGCAACACAAAAAATGTTAATCGGTAAAGCCCTTCGTCCTTCGAAGCATTATTTCCCTTAGGATATAATGATTTTCGGACGAAGGTTATGACGGGCGTACCTTCATAAACACAGCATACAATGACGAAGAATGAATCATACGGAATATGAAGGATAACATAGACAATTATATATTATTATCAACTTATTTTTGCATTATTATTATTATGAAGAAACAGAAATGACATCGAATTACAAATGTACCTTCAGCTTGGAAGGAGATGAAAGTACAAATGTGACGCAAAAGCAAATGCCGAATCAGCGTGAACAGTACGGGGGTACTGTTCACCTATTTATAGGCACAGGACACAGCCCATACAAGATTACATTCATGCCCTTTACATTTAATAATAATTCTATAGTAATCCACCGAGGTCTGAATAGCCTTTTCATCTTTAAGTCGGTTTCATTTTCTGCTACCACGCCGAAGCTTTCCCGCTCACACCTTCGGCGCTGTATCAACCTTCGTATTATTTTGGGCTTCTCCTACTGTGATACCGACTCGAGTCCGAAGATACCTGTTCACACATTATACTCCAGAAATACTGTTAAATCCTGTTTCTGAGGACCTTCGTAAGCCGAAGGCCCCCAACAATACTCAATTCTTTCTTCCTCTTGCAGGGCTTGATTCTTAGTAATGTCCTTAGGGCGCAGAAAAATATTGAAGATGAAGGCTATACGATAGCTCTGAACAACCTTCGTTCAGAGGTGATTGAATTGAGAAACGAAGGTCTTGAAAAAGACAAAATTTTACATTCTCTGGTTAACAAAGTGAAAGAAGATGAGGCTAGTTTCAAAGCTCAGGCCGAAGCCCAAAAGATTGAAATTGAAGACCTTCGGAGGCAACTAGCCGAAGCTAAGGAAAATGCGCACTCGCAGAAGCTAACCAAGAAATCAGTGAATATTGGAAAAATCATTTAGAGAAAAATGTTGAAGAACTTCGCACATCCAAGGAAAGATGCTTTGAAAAATCCTTGGATTGTGTGAAGAAAATAAAAGCTAGTTTCGCCAAAGTGGGTGCCTATTCTACCGAAGAAAACTTCATACGAGGCGACCCCGAAGGCATTATTGAATGGATAAGTGGAGAGGCCGAGACCTTCGAAGAAATTTTAAGTGATCGCGGGGATGTTTGCGCGGTTTCCGGTGCGTGGGGAATTTCAGCCATCTTAGAGAAGGCGGGATGCGACCATATTAAAACCATGGCCCAGACCGAAGCTGCCTTCTCCATAGATGATATGAAGGATCCTTCAGCTGAAGCAACCTTGATGGGCGGAAAATTCTATAATGATGTCTGGGTGAATGGTGGCCGAGAGATAGCCCATGAAATTATAAAGAAAAGTGAAAAAGACACCCACGACGCCCGAGTAGAAGCAAGACAAGCTGAAGAAGCTGCAGAGCACGAAAAGCGTATAGGTAATATCTTTTGATTTTCAGCTTCGGCATTTGTTTTTGTGGCTTCGGACTAATTAATTTTTCCCACTTCAGCTGAATTATCTCCGCCGCCGGAACCGTTCGATCCCCTGGCTGATCCAAAAACGAAGGAAGCGATGGAGATCATTAATATGGTTGAATCTATTGTTGATGAAGTTGTTAACAAATTACTGAACGAAGTTGCAGAAAAAGTCCTTAAAGAGGAATAGCTCTTATTGTAAAAACATTTTGAAATGGTCAATGTATGAGACACTAGAATGGACATTGTACTTTTATTGTAATAAGACTGTAATATTTGATGTGTGTAGCTTTGAATCGAATATGTAAATTATTGTAATTCAGTTCTTTGTGATGCATGAAACTTTACATACATACCGTTTTTTAGCCTTCGACGAAAAAACACCTTCCCTTCTTTTCATGCTTCGTAAAGAAAAAGATCCATGCTTCGTAAAAATATCCATGCTTCGCAAAGAGGGATCCCTTCTTTTGTGACAAGGCTGATGAAGCTGTATTTCCCGAAGCTTACTTCGTGCCTTAGCACATTTTCATTTTTAAGAAGCATTCGCCGAAGCTTACTCCGTATTCAATTCTCGTGTCATTGATGCGATATGATGTATGATGTGATGCTATGCGAAATGATGTGATGATATGATGCAAAATGATACTAATGCCGAAGACACACACCCACACACCCACACCGGAATACACAAACTCTGCATCCCCTTAGGAACAACTTTTGAGCTTCTTCACCGTTTATTTCTTGGTGTTCACCGTTTATTTTTCGGTGTAAGTTCTGCATTCCCTTAGGAACGTCTTTTGAACTTCTTAGCCTTCTATTTCGGCGGTATAAGTTCTGCATCCCCTTAGGAATGACTTTTGAACTTCTTCGCCTTATATTTCGGCGGTATTTGGCTCTGCATTCCCTTTGGAATAACTTTTTAGCAGAAAACTTACGCTGCGCTCTCTTAGGAACGACTTTTTGTAGTTTCGGCAATTTTATATCTGCATTCCCTTAGGAACGTCTTTTTAGCACAAAACTTACGCTGTGCTCCCTTAGGATCGACTTTTTGTAGCTTTGTAACTTTTGAACTTCATAAATCTATGAAGAAGATATATTTCATTATGATAGAAGCAAAATCATTACAAGAAATTAAAACTAAATTTACATTGCTTGTTCCTTATTAAAAAGCAAAATGGCATAGAACATAAAAGGATTTTAGAGGCAGGATATCGCTCAGTATATGTGCTTTGATTCTGGCACAGTTCTGTTGACTGTACGAGCTTCAGATTCCTCTCTGAATTCACGTTGTTGTTGGGAGTGCTGGCGCCCTTCTGGCTGCTGGCTTTGGGAATAAGTAGGTTGCAGTGGTGGTGGCGGTGGGGCTGAGGCCAAGAAGCCTGTGAATGGCTTGCCGAAGCAACATAAGCTGGAGGATGATTGCCTACATATTCTGGTATGTAGGGAGAGTGGCACGAAGCAGTGTGCAAGACCTGCTTCGGTTGATTCTGCCGAGCTTCGGCTTCGGCGATCTCCTTTTGCTTTAGAATAGTGATTTGGCACATTCTTGTAGTATGGCCCTTGTCCTCACCACAGAATAAGCAATAGATCTTCCTGGGCTGATCCCCATATCTTCCTCTGAAGCCCCTGGCGCCTCTGCCCCTTGGAGCTGGCGGCCTAAAGGAGCTTTGCTGCTGTCCCGAAGACTGTGAGGTGTGCTGCGGCCTCTGAAGCTGGCTTCCTTTGTCATCATTCTGATTTGAGCTATGGATTGATCTGACGTGCCTAGGGTGGACTCTCCCTCCGAAGCCCCTAGCCATCTCAGAAAATCTGTAAGCTTCCTCCCTTCTTTGTCGGAAGTCATTGTCAGCTCGGATGTACTCATCCATTTTTTGAAGTAACTTCTCCAGAGTTTGGGGAGGTTTCCTGGCTAAGTATTGAGCCGTAGGTCCTAGCCGAAGACCCTTGATCATGGCCTCAATGACAATTTCATTGGGCACTGTGGGCGCTTGTGCTCTTAGTCGCAAGAACCTTCGGACATACGCCTGCAGGTATTCCTCATGGTCTTGTGTGCACTGGAACAAGGCTTGAGTTTTGACTGGCTTCATCTGAAAGTCTTGAAAACTGGTAACCAACATGTCCTTGAGCTTCTGCCACGACGTGATTGTCCCTGGCCGAAGGGAAGAATACCATGTCTGGGCCACGTTTCGGACTGCCATGACGAAGGACTTTGCCATGACAGCTGTGTTGCCTCTGTATGAGGATATTGTTGCCTCATAGCTCATCAAGAATTGCTTTGGGTCCGAGTGACCATCGTACATGGGTAGCTGAGGTGGCTTGTAGGATTGTGGCCATAGAATAGCCTGCAATTCTGCTACCAGAGGAGAAGCATCATCAAAAGCAAAGGTACCTTGATTGAAATCATCGTACCATTCATGTTCATTGAATGAGCCCTCTTGACGAAGCTCCCGGTGTTGGGGTCTTCGGTCGTGATCATCTTGAGTAAGATGACGCACTTCCTCAGTAGCTTTGTCGATCTTCTTCTGGAGGTCGGCCAGCCAAGCCATCTTCTCATTTTTCCTTTATACCTGCTGGTGAATGATTTCTAGGTCCCTGATCTCCTGGTTCAACTCCTCTTCCTGAAGTGTTGGACTGGTGACCTTCCTCTTTTGGCTACTGGCCTCTTGGAGAGAGAGAGAGTGTGTCTTGGTTTGTGTCCAGTGGCTGCAGTGCAGCCCCTAGCGCTGTTATCTTCTTCGGCAGCATGACAAAGGTTGATGCTTTGCCGAAGGTTGTGGAAATGAGTACACCGAAGGTGGGCGCCAATGTTGGGGACTTGTTCTCAAATGCTATGAATTAAGAACAAGGCAACACAGAAAGAAATTAATGGTTAATGCCCTTCGTCCCTCGAAGCATTATTTCTCTTAGGATACAACGATCTTCGGATGAAGGTCATGAAGGGCATACCTTTATCATCACAGTTTACATTGATAAAAGGAAAAGCATATGAAACATGAGAGAATAACATGAATAATCACATAACATTATTTACATGTCCTTCTTATATAATCATGGATGAATAAGAACAACATTGAATTACATTTGTACCTTCGGCTTGACAGAAGGAGAAAGTACAAGCGTGACGCACGAGCGAGTACAAGTCAGCGTGAACAGTACGGGGGTACTGTTCATCTATTTATAGGCACAAGGCGCAGCCTGTGCAAAATTACATCCATGCCCTTTATGTTTACTATTGTCTTAAGGACAATCCACCGAGGACTAGATAGCATTTTCCCCTTTAAGTCGGTTTCTCTTTCTGCCGTTGAGCCGAAGCACCCTTGCGCGTAGCTTCGGAACAGCATCAACCTTCGTCTTGACCATGCCTTCCATATTGTGTATAGTTTCATTCCGAGTCCAAAGGTACATGTATGTATATTACACTTGGGAAACATTGTTAAATCATGTTTTTGAGGACCTTCGGAAGACGAAGGCCCCCAACAAGAACCCCCACCTAAATAAGAGTTGTAGTACAAAGAGACCCTCTACCCTAACTTTTGTTATTTTTGCCTAGGGTTTATCCTAATTATTTTTAACCTCAAATTTATAGGATAAACTACAGTGACAAATGTTAACCCCCTGTAATTTTTATAGAAATTTTTGGAAATTTTTAAATCAGTATGGTAGTTCAAACCCACCTTAAAAGCCTAAATATAGAATAAAAAGGGGAAATTGGTGAAAGGAAACAATGTTACACTCACCACTACAAAAGACCTCCCTAAAGTGCCACAAAAACTTTAAGAAATAATCAAAATCTTAATCTCCTCAAAGAACCTAGACTAGTAAGTATAAACCACTAAGAACTTCGTACGACAAGGAAACCCTAATCTACCAACTACCTTAGTAGTACTTCACCATGCATCGTAATTACTAAATTTGCATATCATTAACATACATGTATCTTATTCATTGCATTCGATAGATTGCAACCTCACTGACGGAGAGTACATACTCATTCCGGAGCAAGGAGTTGCTCAGGAGGGAGTCTAGGAGCTAGCACCAGAGCCTACCACCGAGGATCTCCCCGCCCCGGCTTTTGAAGGCAAGCCCCGATTTTATGCATAACCGTTATATATATGCTATTTTACTGCACTTAATGTTTGTAGGCTTGTACCGTGCACTTAAGTGTAGGAGTTGCCTGAAACCCTAATTGCATGAACTCAGGATTCCTTTTGAGATGGATACTAGTATGCTAGGTCAAGTAGCTGCTATGCTAAATCAGGATCTCGGTAGAAGTCGAGTGATTTTTCTAGCACTCACGCGAGGTTAGGAATTGGTTGTATCCATTTTTATATCGGAATGATGATGGTATGTGGACAGCGATCCATGGGGATGCGTTGTCTACGAGACGGAAATTGGAATAAGGATTAATGTGTGGTACGGTGTGTCAAGCGTTTGAATGTACTAAACACATGCCGAGAAATATGGTAAATCGGTAAGCCTAGTTCCTGATGAACCTGCCCGTAGATTTCCCTCCTCACGCGACCTGAGATGTGATCTCTCATTCCGGATATGGTGGGTACAAGTGTGGTCACTGCACGGCGGCAACCGAGGTCAGTGAGGCATTGTATGCCAAGGCGGTGAGCCCCTTTCTGTTGCCAGGGAATCGATGGGGACGGTTGATGTGTGTGGGGATGGAGTGCCTTGCCACGTCGTGTGTTTAGGTTTACCTTGCAAGGTTAAAACTTGATTCGGATCGTCTGCTTCTCGCAGGTAATGAGACTGCTTGATCCATGCTGCTGCATCGAGTAAGAAGTGAAATGAGGTTACTTTCAAAAGATGTTGATTGATATAATGTTTGATACCATGTATGAATAGCTAGGTATTCATCTAGTCTAACTTATTATTCTAGAACTTGAAAAGCTAAAACTTGTTTTTAGACTCAGCTAGTGCTTTTGGCCAACCAAACCCCTCAGCCAAACAGCTGCATGGTCTAGAGGTAGAGGAGTAGACTCCTCACACCGGGTAAGTCTAGCTGAGTATTAGTATACTCAGCCTTGCTTGTGGCATAATTTTACAGGTACCTTGGATGACATGGTTGCTGGAGTGACTTGGCCATCCACCCTGCCACCGGGCTAGACAGTCGAGTGGGACCCTGCCTCAGCAGGAGAGGAGCAGGAGGAGTGATGGGCTAGGCTTCCCCATCCTCCCTTTCTTTTACCGTTAGTTAATTTTTGCTGCATCGAAAACAATGGCTACTGCTTTTGAAACTCAGATGATGATGTAATAACATTAAGTACTTCTTTAAATTATGGTTTGATGCTTTATTGTATTTTCTCTGTGTCTCCCCTTCGAGTGAGTATGTGGTATTCAATCCTGTAGTGGCTTTATCGGACTAAATCCGAGGGATTGACGGTTTATTCCGATTTAAGTGTGTCGTTGCCTCTAAGGCGGGACTTGGGCACTTAAGTTGGAATAATTCGAGTAGTTCCACCATAGGTGGTCGCTCTATGTTCCCATTAACATAATGATCTTAACATGAACAATAATAATAAAGTGATAATAAAAGTGTAATCATGAATAATGTATCTCCATACCCAAAACTACATAAAGCAATAGCAAGTACTACCCAAAAGTTGAGTGGATTCAAGGTACAAAGATAATCGAACTAGGGTAACCTAAAAGGGTCCCATCAAAATTAACCTATGCAGATCATTATGATTAATAAGAACATGACTGGGTAAAAAGAAGTGATCAAGGGCACAACTTGCCTTCAACGAGCTCCTGCTCAGTAGTCTCCTCTTGATGAACACCAGACTCCTCAGTGGCTGGCACGTCTACTCGCATCAATACAAACATACATAGTATAGCAAAAATTAACATCACAACAAACATGTAAACAAAATACATAATAATAATCTACACATTAAAATAAGATCCTAGGAATAGGAATCATTAATTTTGGAGTTATGGATCTTAAATTATGATTTTCCAAAAGGTTTTATGTGCTTCATATATGATTAAGTGAGAAATTAATTTTACTATTGTTTTCATGTCAAAAACAGAGACTCTAGATGATAAACAATAATATTACAAAATTTTAGAAACTAGGATGGATCAATTTAGAGTTCACATGAATTTTCTATGATTTATACAAGTTCTAGCAATTATTTTTGCACTAAAAATCTATTTATAATTTATTTTCTCTGGTTTTTTGTTCTCTAGACTGGGCGCCAAATATTGTGAAGCGCAGGGGTCTCAGGTTAAAAATTCTTAAGACTCAGGGCACTGTTAAGTTAGACTGCGGGTTGATTTTCATTTTTCCTGGGGGCTCTTTAACAAAATGCACCCACGAAGGGGTACACAGCGCTCTCGGCCTTTGGATCCGAGATCTAGCGCCCAGATTAGATGGTAGGTGTAAATAAACCAGTATCCTATGCTGACCGCACGATTTAAGATCTGCGGCTCGGATTTCATGTTGCCCACTGGGAATCCCATGCGCTCGATCAGGGTCGGACGGACCGGATTGACCCCATCGAACCGATACCCAAGCATCTAATCACGACCGTACATGAGCAGATCGACGGCCCGCGGCGCTCCCTACCAACGCGGGCGGCGTCAGGACAGCGATGCCTAGCACCGCGACGGCGCCAGACCGGAGCCCGCCAATAGCGCTTCGAGGGCACCAATCCTGTGTTCTGAATGACCCTATGTGTAGCCCTATCGACTACGAACCCGATGACGGCCCTTTCTTCCCCGAATTCCAAGCACAGATCCCCGCCCGCATTACAGTTACGGCGACACCATTACCAACGAGGTGAATCCTCAACAAAGGCGCACCAACCTTGAATCAAACGGTTCTACTCGTTGCGGAAATGAGGGCGAATACGGGCAAGGGATCCATACCGAGAATCGTGCGCGTATGCGTGCAGTCCACGGTGAAGCGTGGTCCACGGCGGCGGTGTAATGACGGCGAGGAATTCGCGAGCAATCGAGGCCCTTCGTGGAAGAAGATGTCCCGCCAACGACCGCACGACTCTCCCTGACTACTTTCCGGCTATAATCGATGGTAAGATTCGGTAATCTATGGCGAACCGAGCCCAATGTCTTCACTGCCCGCGACGGAGGCCAGAGGATGGGGTGGTTGGTGGCGCACGCAAAATTGAGGAGGAGAGGAGAGAGGGAGGAACGTGGCCCCCAAATCTCATATAGGCGTGGGGAAAGTCGTCCCGGCCACCCGGATTTCGCGCCGGCCGCTTCGCCATGACCCGCACGGAGTTCGGCCGAGCTGTTGAAGGTGACCGCCCTGACATGCGGCCCCAGATGGCAGCGGGGGTGAGATGTGTTCGCGCACCGCATCGGTCGCTGGTGAACCGGCCCACACTGTAGGTGGTCGGTCAGTCACGAGCGCGTGATGGAAGCTGGGTTGTGGGCCCAGATGGTTGGCGCCACTGCGCGGATGGGTTGTGTGGTTCCTAAGGATGACGGCACGAGCCCACTGGTCGTCGCTAAAATGCTACTGGGCCGTGCGGAGGAAGAAGCAAGTTGGGCCTGACAACCATATTTGGCCCATCCGAGTTCTCCAAGCTTTTCTTTTTCTTTTTACAATTTCTGATTTCCTTTCGTTTTCCTTTTCTTGATTTCAAATTTAAGTTTGAATTTTGTCATGATCCTCACATTTGAGCTAAGTATCCAAATTCAAATCCTAGTATAAGAAGAATATATTTATCTATTTATTTTTATTTGTATAATATTTTCTTTCTCCTCCTTCCCTTGTTATTTCTCATTCTTAAATATTCAAAATAGGTTTTTAATCCCCAAATTCAAATTTATGTTTTAATCTAAACCTTCCACTCATTATAATATTTTTACCCATGTTATTATTTTATTAAATGCACAAACAAAACTCCAATATGATGCATGGCTTTACTTTTTGTGTTTTAGTAAAGAATTACTCTCTTTTAATTGTGTTTAGTCAATTGTCTCAAAAATTAGATGACAAATCACCTAAGGAGATCAACTCTTTTGTAAGCTTTATAATTTGGGTATTACAGTTCGACAACCACGCCTCTCGGTCGTTCTTCCTTACTAGTGGCGTTTAGTTGTGTCTCTCGTGCCCCTACACCTTCGTCTAGAACGGCTGGGCAGAGCACATGATTCACACTACTGAAAGGGAAATGTGCCCTTGGGCCATTTCTAAGTATTTTGGTGATTTAGTGTCTAACACAAGTGCTTAAATGTAAAATGGTGGACAAAGTACAAACCAAGGATAAAGGTATGTTTCTCAGACTTAGTACATTGTTTTATGGACTAATATATTGTGTCTAAGTGCTGGAAACAGGAAAAATCCATTTGAAAATGTCTTGGCTCGAGCAGCCAAGAATCTGCTCAGTCTGGGTGCACCGGACTGTCCGGTGGTGCACCGAACAGTGTCCGGTGCGCCAGGCTGGTTCGAGCGAAGTGGCCGCTCTCGGGAATTCACCGGCGACGTACGGCTATAATTCACCGGACTGTCCGGTGTGCACCGGACTGTCCGGTGAGCCAACGGTCGGCCGGGCCAACGGTTGGCCGCGCGATCTACGCGGGACACGTGGCCGAGCCAACGGCTAGAAGGGGGCACCGGACTGTCCGGTGTGCACCGGACATGTCCGGTGCGCCAACGGCTCCAAGTCTGCCAACGGTCGGCTTCGCCATTTAAGGAAAGAAATCAGGCACCGGACATTGTCCGGTGTGCACCGGACTGTCCGGTGCGCTAGATGACAGAAGGCAAGAATTGCCTTCCTAGATTGCTCTCAACGGCTCCTAGCTGCCTTGGGGCTATAAAAGGGACCCCTAGGCGCATGGAGGAGAACACCAAGCATACTCAAAGCAATCCTAAGCACCGAGACTTCGATTCCACGCATTTGTTTCTTTGTGATAGCATCTAGAGCTCTTGTTGAGTTGTAAACTCATTGGGTTGTGTTGCGAGCTCTTGTTGCGACTTGTGTGCGTGTTGTTGCTCTGATTTTTGAGTCTTGTGTGCGTTGCTCATCCCTCCCTTACTCCGTGCTTCTTTGTGAACTTCAAGTGTAAGGGCGAGAGGCTCCAAGCTGTGGAGATTCCTCGCAAACGGGATTAAGAAAAGCAAGCAAAACACTGTGGTATTCAAGTGGGTATTTGGACCGCTTGAGAGGGGTTGATTGCAACCCTCGTCCGCTGGGACGCCACAACGTGGAGTAGGCAAGCGTTGGTCTTGGCCGAACCACGGGATAACCACCGTGCCATCTCTGTGATTGATATCTTTGTGGTTATTGTGTTTTGTTGAGACTCCTTTCTAGCCACTTGGTGATTATTGTGCTAACACTTAACCAAGTTTTGTGGCTTAAGTTTCAAGTTTTACAGGATCACCTATTCACCCCCCCCTCTAGGTGCTCTCAATTGGTATCAGAGCCGTTCTCTTCAAGAAAGGGACTAACCGCCCGAAGAGATGGATCCTAAGGGGAAAGGGAATCGTGATCAACGACAAAGAGAAGGAGTCCTTCGTCAACGAGCCGAAGGATGACAAGCCTACTGACTCGGGCTCGGGCCACAGACGCAAAGATGGGAAGAAGAAGAAGACAAGACGCATCAAGGAGATCGTCTACTACGACGACAGCGATGAGTCCACTTCTTCCCAAAAGGACAACGACTGCGAGAGAAGGAAACCGGTTAATTCAAACTTTTCTTTTGACTACTCTCATATTCCGCATAGTACAAATGCTCATTTATTATCCATTCCACTTGGTAAACCTCCTCACTTTGATGGAGAAGACTACAGATTTTGGAGTCACAAAATGCGTAGTCATTTGTTCTCTCTCCATCCAAGCATATGGGAGATAGTTGAAAATGGAATGCATTTTGATAGTAGTGATAGTCCCATGTTTATCAATGAGCAAATTCATAAAAATGCACAAGCTACTACTGTTCTTCTAGCTTCCTTGTGCAGGGATGAATACCACAAAGTGAGCGGCTTGGATAACGCCAAGCAAATTTGGGACACCCTCAAGATCTCTCATGAGGGGAATGATGTCACAATGCTCACCAAGATGGAGTTGGTGGAAGGCGAACTCGGGAGATTCGCTATGATAAGGGGAGAAGAGCCAACTCAAACGTACAACCGGCTCAAGACCCTTGTCAACAAGATAAGAAGCTATGGAAGCACGCGATGGACGGACCACGACGTCGTCCGCCTAATGCTAAGGTCTTTTACTGTCCTTGATCCTCATCTTGTAAACAATATTCGTGAGAATCCTAGGTACACCAAGATGACGCCCGAAGAGATACTTGGAAAGTTCGTGAGCGGGCGAATGATGATCAAGGAGGCAAGATACGTGGACGACGCATTGAATGGTCCAATCAATGAGCCTCAACCTCTTGCTCTCAAGGCAACAAGAAGCAAGGAGACGCTACCTAGCAAGGTGGCACAAATTGAGGCTGCCAGACTTAATGATGAAGAGATGGCTCTTATCATCAAGAGATTCAAGACGACGCTAAAAGGTCGCAAGGGGCAGCAAAGCAAGACCAAGACAAAGAGGAAGCGCTCATGCTTCAAATGTGGTAAGATTGGTCATTTTATTGCTGACTATCCTGACAATGATAGTGATCAGGATCAAGGGAACAAGAGGGAGAAGAAGAAGAACTATAAGAAGGCAAAGGGCGAGGTGCATCTAGGCAAGGAGTGGGATTTGGATTGCTCCTCTTTCGACTCCGACAATGAAGGACTCGCCGCCACCGCCTTCAACAAGTCATCCCTCTTCCCCAACGAGCGTCACACATGCCTTATGGCAAGGGAGAAGAAGATATGTACTCGAAACACTACTTATGCTTCTTCAAGTGAGGACGAATCTAGTGATGAGGATGAAATAGATTATTCATGTTTATTTAAGGGCCTAGATAGAACCAAGGTAGATAAAATTAATGAATTGATTGATGCCTTGAATGATAAGAATAGGCTTTTAGAAAAGCAAGAGGATTTGTTGTATGAAGAACATGACAAATTTGTAGAAGCACAAAAATCTCATGCTCTAGAAGTTAAAAGAAATGAAATGCTTTCTTGTGAATTATCTTCTTGCCATGAGACAATTTCTAACTTAAGAAGCATTAATGATGATTTGAATGCTAAGTTAGAAATAGCTAGTAAATCAACATCTTGTGTAGAAAATGATGTTATTTGCAAAAGGTGTAAAGATATTGATATTGATGCTTGTAGTGAACACATAGCCTCTATTGCAAAATTAAATGAAGAAGTTGCTAGTCTTAATGCCCAACTTAAGACTAGCAAAAGTGAATTTGACAAATTAAAATTTGCAAGGGATGCCTACACAATTGGTAGACACCCCTCAATTAAGGATGGTCTTGGCTTCAAGAGGGAAGTCAAGAACTTAACAAGCCATAAGGCTTCCATCTCCACAAAGGAGAAAGGGAAGGGCCCTATGGTGAGTAATGCTAAAAAGAACCATGCCTTCATGTACCATGATAGAAAATTTTCTAGAAATGTTTATGATGATAGGAGTTGTAATGCTTATAATGCTTTTGACTCTCATGCCATGTTTGCTTCTAATTCTTCCTATATGCATGGTAGAAATGTGTTTAGAAGAAATGTTGTTCATCATATGTCTAGGAGAAATGTTGTCAATATTCCTAGGAAAGTTAATGAACCTTCTACAATTTATCATGCTTGTGATGCTTCATTTGCAATTTGTAGAAAGGATAGAAAGGTGATTGCTAGGAAATTAGGGACAAAATGCAAGGGAGATAAAACTTGCATTTGGGTCCCTAAGACAATTGTGACTAACCTTGTAGGACCCAACAAGAGTTGGGTACCTAAGTCCCAAGCCTAAGTTTGCCTTGCAGGTTTATGCATCCGGGGGTTCAAGCTGGATTATCGACAGCGGATGCACAAACCATATGACGGGGGAGAAGAAGATGTTCACCTCCTACGTCAAAAACAAGGATTCCCAAGATTCAATAATATTCGGTGATGGGAACCAAGGCAAGGTAAAAGGGTTAGGTAAAATTGCAATCTCAAATGAACACTCTATCTCTAATGTGTTTTTAGTTGAGTCTCTGGGATATAATTTACTATCTGTTAGTCAATTATGCAACATGGGGTATAACTGTTTATTCACAAACATAGATGTGTCTGTCTTTAGAAGTGATGGTTCATTAGCTTTTAAAGGTGTATTAGACGGCAAGCTTTACTTAGTTGATTTTGCAAAAGAAGAGGCCGGTCTAGATGCATGTTTAATTGCTAAGACTAGCATGGGCTGGTTGTGGCATCGCCGCTTAGCACATGTAGGGATGAAGAACCTTCACAAGCTTCTAAAGGGAGAACACGTGATAGGTTTAACTAACGTGCAATTCGAAAAAGATAGACCTTGTGCAGCATGTCAAGCAGGTAAACAGGTGGGAGGAGCACATCACAGCAAGAATGTGATGACCACATCAAGGCCCCTGGAGCTGCTACATATGGACCTCTTCGGACCCGTCGCCTATCTAAGCATAGGAGGAAGTAAGTATGGTCTAGTTATTGTTGATGACTTTTCCCGCTTTACTTGGGTGTTCTTTTTGCAGGATAAGTCTGAAACCCAAGGGACCCTCAAGCGCTTCCTAAGGAGAGCTCAAAATGAGTTTGAGCTCAAAGTGAAGAAGATAAGGAGCGACAACGGGTCCGAGTTCAAGAACCTTCAAGTGGAGGAGTTTCTTGAGGAGGAAGGGATCAAGCATGAGTTCTCCGCCCCCTACACACCACAACAAAATGGTGTGGTAGAGAGGAAGAACAGGACGCTCATCGATATGGCGAGGACAATGCTTAGAGAGTTCAAGACCCCCGAGTGCTTTTGGTCGGAAGCCGTGAACACGGCTTGCCACGCCATCAACAGGGTCTACCTTCATCGCCTCCTCAAGAAGACGTCGTATGAGCTGCTAACCGGAACAAAAGGAGCAAGATCAACCTTCTTCCTCAACAATGGTGCATCCCCCAACTCAAGATGATGAACAGGAAGAGTGTGATCAAGGGGGAGTACAAAATGATCAAGTAATGGAGGAAGAAGCACAACCGGCACCTCCAACTCAAGTCCGAGCAATGATTCAAAGGGATCATCCCGTCGACCAGATTTTGGGTGATATTAGCAAGGGAGTAACTACTCGATCTCGATTAGTTAATTTTTGTGAGCATTACTCCTTTGTCTCTTCTATTGAACCTTTCAGGGTAGAGGAGGCCTTGCTAGATCCGGACTGGGTGTTGGCCATGCAAGAGGAGCTCAACAACTTCAAAAGGAATGAAGTTTGGACACTGGTGCCTCGTCCTAAGCAAAATGTTGTGGGAACCAAGTGGGTGTTCCGCAACAAACAAGACGAGCACGGAGTGGTGACAAGGAACAAGGCTCGACTTGTGGCAAAAGGTTATGCCCAAGTCGTAGGTTTGGACTTTGAGGAGACTTTTGCTCCTGTGGCTAGGCTAGAGTCCATTCGTATTTTGCTAGCATATGCTGCTCACCATTCTTTCAGGTTGTTCCAAATGGAGGTGAAGAGCGCTTTCCTCAACGGCCAATCAAGGAGGAGGTATACGTAGAGCAACCCCCTGGCTTCAAGGATGAACGGTACCCCGACCACGTGTGTAAGCTCTCTAAGGCGCTCTATGGACTTAAGCAAGCCCCAAGAGCATGGTATGAATGCCTTAGAGACTTTCTAATTGCTAATGCTTTCAAGGTTGGGAAAGCCAATCCAACTCTTTTCACTAAGACTTGTGACGGTGATCTTTTTGTGTGCCAAATTTATGTCGATGACATAATATTTGGTTCTACTAATAAAAAGTCTTGTGAAGAATTTAGCAGGATGATGACGTAGAAATTCGAGATGTCAATGATGGGCGAGTTGAACTACTTCCTTGGGTTCCAAGTGAAGCAACTCAAGGACGGCACCTTCATCTCTCAAACGAAGTACACGCAAGACTTGCTGAAGCGGTTTGGGATGAAGGACGCCAAACCCGCAAAGACTCCGATGGGGACCGACGGACACACTGACCTCAACAAAGGAGGTAAGTCCGTTGATCAAAAGGCATACCGGTCAATGATAGGGTCGTTACTTTACTTATGTGCTAGTAGACCGGATATTATGCTTAGCGTATGCATGTGTGCTAGATTTCAATCCGATCCTAAGGAGTGTCACTTAGTGGCAGTGAAGCGAATCCTTAGATATTTAGTCGCTACGCCTTGTTTCGGGATCTGGTATCCTAAGGGGTCTACCTTTGACCTAATTGGATATTCAGATTCCGACTATGCTGGATGTAAGGTCGATAGAAAGAGTACATCGGGGACGTGCCAATTCTTAGGAAGGTCCCAGGTGTCATGGAACTCTAAGAAACAAACTTCTGTTGCCCTTTCCACCGCTGAGGCCGAGTACGTTGTCGCAGGACAGTGTTGCGCGCAACTACTTTGGATGAGGCAAACCCTCAGGGACTTTGGCTACAATCTGAGCAAAGTCCCACTCCTATGTGATAATGAGAGTGCTATCCGCATGGCGGAAAATCCTGTTGAACACAGCCGCACAAAGCACATTGACATCCGGCATCACTTTTTGAGAGACCACCAGCAAAAGGGAGATATCGAAGTGTTTCATGTTAGCACCGAGAACCAGCTAGCCGATATCTTTACCAAGCCTCTAGATGAGAAGACCTTTTGCAGGTTGCGTAGTGAGCTAAATGTCCTAGATTCGCGGAACTTGGATTGATTTATAGCATACATGTGTATATGCCTTTGATCATGTTCCTTATGCATTTTGTTGCTTAATAATGGTGCTCAAGTTGTACAAACACTCCCTGGACCTCACAAGTCCGTTGCAAAGTGATGCACATGTTTAGGGGGAGATGTGTTACAACTTGACCCTTTTGAGACTAACCATGTGCTTGAGTTTGCTTGTTTTAGTCTCAAAGGAGGTTTGAAAGGGAAAAGGTGGACTTGGACCATAAAAGACTTCCACTGCACTCCGATGAGAGGGTAACTAATTCCAAGTTCATCTCATGTACTCTTATTGCCTTTGTATTCTTATTGAAGATTTTGGTGAGGCAATGGGGTTCAGGGCCAAGATTAATCCCGTTTCGGTGCTTGATGCCAAAGGGGGAGAAAATAAAGGCCAAAGTGATAAATGGATCAGCTACCACTTGAGAGATTTTGAAAATAGTATAATAGAGCTTTTGGTTTGTTAAAACTCTTTTATTGTCTCTCTTGTCAAAAGTTGGCTTCTTGTGGGAAGAAGTGTTGATTTTGAAAAAAAGGGGAGTTTTTCGAAATCTTGAATCAATTTCTCTTGGAATGACTCTCTCTATGTCTTAACATGTGTGTTTAACTTAGAGATAGAAATTTGAGTTTGATTTGCAAAAACAAACCAAGTGGTGGCCAAGAGTGATCCATATATGTCAAATTTGAATCAAAACAATTTGAGTTCTTATTTGAATTGATTTTGTATTTGTTCTACTTGCTTTATATTGTGTTGGCATAAATCACCAAAAAGGGGGAGATTGAAAGGGAAATGTGCCCTTGGGCCATTTCTAAGTATTTTGGTGATTTAGTGTCTAACACAAGTGCTTAAATGTAAAATGGTGGACAAAGTACAAACCAAGGATAAAGGTATGTTTCTCAGACTTAGTACATTGTTTTATGGACTAATGTATTGTGTCTAAGTGCTGGAAACAGGAAAAATCCAATTGAAAATGTCTTGGCTCGAGCAGCCAAGAATCTGCTCAGTCTGGGTGCACCGGACTGTCCGGTGCGCCAGGCTGGTTCGAGCGAAGTGGCCGCTCTCGGGAATTAACCGGCGATGTACGGCTATAATTCACCGGACTGTCCGGTGAGCCAACGGTCGGCCGGGCCAACGGTCGGCTGGGCCAACGGTCGGCCGCGCGATCTGCGCGGGACACGTGGCCGAGCCAACGGCTAGAAGGGGGCACCGGACTGTCCGGTGTGCACCGGACATGTCCGGTGCGCCAACGGCTCCAAGTCTGCCAACGGTCGGCTTCGCCATTTAAGGAAAGAAATCAGGCACCGGACAGTGTCTGGTGTGCACCGGACTGTCCGGTGCGCCAGATGACAGAAGGCAAGAATTGCCTTCCTAGATTGCTCTCAACGGCTCCTAGCTGCCTTGGGGCTATAAAAGGGACCCCTAGGCGCATGGAGGAGAACACCAAGCATACTCAAAGCAATCCTAAGCACCGAGACTTCGATTCCACGCATTTGTTTCTTTGTGATAGCATCTAGAGCTCTTGTTGAGTTGTAAACTCATTGGGTTGTGTTGCGAGCTCTTGTTGCGACTTGTGTGCGTGTTGTTGCTCTGATTTTTGAGTCTTGTGTGCGTTGCTCATCCCTCCCTTACTCCGTGCTTCTTTGTGAACTTCAAGTGTAAGGGCGAGAGGCTCCAAGCTGTGGAGATTCCTCGCAAACGGGATTAAGAAAAGCAAGCAAAACACCGTGGTATTCAAGTGGGTTTTTGGACCGCTTGAGAGGGGTTGATTGCAACCCTCGTCCGTTGGGACGCCACAACGTGGAGTAGGCAAGCGTTGGTCTTGGCCGAACCACGGGATAACCACCGTGCCATCTCTGTGATTGATATCTTTGTGGTTATTGTGTTTTGTTGAGACTCCTTTCTAGCCACTTGGTGATTATTGTGCTAACACTTAACCAAGTTGTGTGGCTTAAGTTTCAAGTTTTACAGGATCATCTATTCACCCCCCCCCTCTAGGTGCTCTCAACTACCACCAATATGATCTGCTGCCTCCTCTTCCAGGCGTCTCTTCCTACGAGCTACTGGGTAGAGGCCTACACACAGCTACCCACCTTCTCAATCGCCTCCCATCAAAGGCGGTGAGCCACCCACCCCCACTTCGCCCTATACAGCACGACCCCCTCCTACGACCACCTTCGTGTGTTCGGCTGTGCCTGCTCTCCCAACACTTCTGTTACTGCTCCTCATAAGAGGTCTCCACGCTCCACCCGCTATCTCTTCCTTGGCTACTCTCCTGACCACAAGGGGTATCGCTGTCTTGACCTCACCTCCCATCGCATTATCATCTCTCGTCATGTCGTCTTCAACGAAGATGTGTTTCCCCTTGCTGGCTCCTCCCCACCCATCGATCTAGACTCCCTCCTTGAGTCTGATCAGAGTACCCATCCCTCCCAAGCACCTCGCCTCGCACCGTTACCCGCACCTTGTGCGGCTTCACCGCCCTCTCGCATGGCCCCGACGACCCCGTGCCTGCCACATGTGGTTTCGACGCCCCCACTCGCACGCCTGCCTGCGCCACGCGCGGCCACGTCGACCCGTCTGCGCCACACGCAGCCCTGTCGACCCCGCCTGTGCCACGCGCGGCCATATCGACCTCGCCTGCGCCACGCGCGGCCTCGTCGACCCCGCCTACGCCTCATGCGGCTCCGGCGACTTTGGCCCTGTCGACGAGCGGGACCCGCTTCGCCGACCCCGCCATCGTCTACCACCACCGCAGGAGCGCTCCTCCCTTGGTGCCCACGGACCTGGGCCCCTTGACGAGCTCGGCCCGATTCGCCGACCCCGCCGTTGTCTATCATCGCCGCAGGCCGGCCACGCCTGCGGCTCCTGAGTCGTCGGTGTACCACCCGGTCGCCATTCACCGCGACCCCGAGCACACTCACCCCATGGTGATTCGTCGCGCCGCTGGTGTTCTTCGGCCTGTCGATAGGCTGATCCTGGCTGCCGATACGACCGCTACTCCACTAGACGCCTCCCAGGTCTCCTCCTCCGTCCGCACAACCCTCGCTGACCCTCACTGGCGTCGGGCCATGGAGGAGGAGTACGTAGCCCTACTATCCAACAACACCTGGGACCTAGTGCCGCGTCCACACGACACTAATGTGGTCACCGGCAAGTGGCTCTTTCGCCACAAGCTGACTTTGAATGGCTCCCTCGACCGCTATAAGGCCCGCTGGGTCCTTCAGGGCTTCACCCATTGCCCCGGAGTGGATTATGATGAGACCTTCAGTCCCGTCATCAAGTTCGCCACCGTCTGTGCCGTCCTCTCCCTCGCCCTCTTCCGAAACTGGGCGATCCACCAGCTCGACGTCAAGAACGCCTTCCTTCATGACATTCTGACGGAGACTGTCTATTGCCCGGACCCGATCTGCCGGCTGAACTGCTCTCTCTACGGAGTGAGATGTTGCAGCCCAATATGAGAAAGAATGTGATACCAAACTTCTCTAGTGAACACACAATATACAAGGAGGTGTTGTACAGTTTCGTCTTCTTAATCACATAGAGGACATTGCGTAGGATGATCTAGACCTCGGCCAACAATGATTTAAAGAAGCCAGCCAAAGAAAGAATTTACATCTTGAAGGCACACAACTTTTCCAAATCCTCCCTGCCGTTTCAAAGGCAAGTGCCCCTCGCTTGGCAGTTCTGGTTTGAGTTGCTTAATCCAATTGGTCTTGGACATTTAGTCCCTGGCCAGAAAGATATGATCTTTGCTGAGTGGTGGAGAAAAGCGAGTAGAAGGATGAACAAAGATCAAAGGAAGGGTCTGTAAGGGTATTAAACCGTTTCCTCTTCTTCAATATAATAATATGTACCTCTCCTCCATGTTTGAGAAAAAAATATGCCCCATGAAGTTGATATTTCTTTTTTGACACCTTGACAAATACTGTGAAACAGAGGTGTTCACAGAGGTGTTGCTACTTGCTAGTCATGCAAATGGATAAATGCTTACTGTTGTTTTCCACCCTGAATTTTCTTTATTACCTTCTATTTGCCACTTCGGCTGCTTAGTGTGTTATACATCTACATTTAAAATGTCATTTTTTTCTGATCCTTTGATTCTCATATGACTTCAGGATGGGGTAAGTGTCATGGGAAAAAATGTGATTTGTTGCATTTCTTGGCTGCATGATCGTGGGCATTTTTTAATGTGTTTTCTGTCAAAAAGAGATGAGAAAGGAGATAATGATCTGGTGCACTCCTCGTTTGGAGCGATGTTGAAGTATATTATTGCCCCTTTCAAGGACCGAAGGATTTTTCTTATTATTCCCCTTATGGTATATATAGGCTTGCAACATGCGTTTGTCTGGTAAGTAACCAACTTTTTATCTACATAGTTTGTTTCTTTCTTTCTTTACTATGCTATTCTTTAAATAAAACACTATGGATTATTATGAAGGGCTGTATTCACAAAGAGTATTGTAAAACCTGTCCTTGGCATATCCGGAGTTGGTGGAGCTATGGCAATCTATGGTGCTGCGGATGCAGTTGTAGGTGAAATAACAATGTCATTAGTTGTCTTATAATTCTCCCCTCAGCCAAAATGTTAAGAAATATCGCCTTCTGTTCTATATTCTAGGTTGTTTGGTTTTTCTAGATACCTAGTTTTTGTTATGAACCTAGATATAGGTTATGCCTAGATAAATAATAAAACTTGAGTATCTAGAAAAGCTAAAACGATCTATAAATTGGAACAGAGAGAGTACCGTAAATTCCTCGTACCATTTTGTGATGCACCCTGTGTTTCGGTTTTCATTTGCCAAGGTTTCTGATGTGGCTATTTATAGTCAGTAATTGCTGAAGACTTGAAGTGCATTAGTGACTAGTCACACTAGCGACTGCTACATATATCTTCTTTTACAGTTTCTAAAATCTAAAAGCCCCACATTCTAAATAAGTAAAGAAATCGCTCTGCATGTTTTTAGCTGACCGTTGGAACATGACTGGCATTTCAGTGTGCAATTGTCACCGGATGTTTGACCTCTGGACTTTATTCAGTTACATTCATAGTGTCAATTGTGTTGGATGGCAAAATGATCGTGCGAACGGTCCGCACTGGTAGTGCGGATGGTCCACGCGTACAGAGTCAATTAGGGTTCCGATTAACTCGGGAGATTGGTTTGTAACGAGTCCAGCCCTTCTCCTCTATAAATATAGAGGAATACAGCCGATTAAACATCAACAATCGAATCAATAGTCGGTTTATCTCTCGTCTTACCTTAGGCATTAGGAGTAGTTCTAGTTTAGTCTCTGAATCCCCAAATTCTCCGCTTCTCTTTGGCTCTACGTCGATGAGAGGTGTCTAGGCCAGCCTGTCGACCCTAGACAACACCTAGAATCTCTCCTCCCCGACGGGGTCCCTCCCGAGAGCGAGATTGAGGCGCCGCCGGCGAACTCCGCCGCCCCTGCGCACGCGTGGACCGTCCGGCCTATAGGCGTGGACCGTCCGGACCGTCCCAGCAATATCATAGAGCCGACTTGGGAAACCTTGCCGGCTAACGAACAGCTCCAGTTCGAAGAGCACAAGGAACAGCTAATCGAAGAAGCAAAGGTGAAGTTCCTGGCCAACTTCAAGGTGGACAGGAACAACAAGGTCGTTCGGCAACCGGCGACTGATATGGCTTTGCTTCGACCCACAACGGATACCCCCAATGTACATAACACCAACGAGCTCCAATCTCTTAAAGCTTACATAGATGAACAGCGAGAGCAAATGCAACATATCGTAGGGGGTATACAAAAAGATTATAAAAGGCTAGTGCGTGCGTTTGATAAATCTACCATTGCAAATTTTCTTTCGCACGAGGTTGAGTTGGGGGAAAACACGTGTGGTTCATCAGTCATAGGTTGTCACAACCAGTCACAACCCCTTTATGGGATGACGATAGACACGTACCCTGGGCAACCACAGCCTCCTACGCACATCGACAATAAATTCGCCAATCTGCGCATGTCCAGACCGTTCGCACGTGAGCGCGGACCGTCTGGGCCAGCGGCGGCCGGTCCCATTTTTAGAAATGAATTACCGAAGCCTGCACCCGAGCCGCCACGTAGTACGCAAACCCTAGATAACCCATTCGGACCATCCGTGTATGGCGCTAGACAGTCCGAATATAACGTCGGACGGTCCGGCCACATGGTCGGACAGTCCCGCACGTTGCCGGACGGTCCGTATATCTAACCGGACAGTCTGGCACAGAGTTTTTTGAGGAGGATGGCTATCCAACCCCAGAGCCGTCCCAGCTAAACTTCTCGTCACACCATACGACACACCAGCACCATAATATAACATACCAAACCCATGAGGGTGAGTACTTTTCGGCCCCTAGAAGGCTAGAAAGGAATGGCCAGCTTAATAGGGCAAGTATTAATACGCCACAAAACCCAAACCAATGGGGAGGAAGACCACATACTAATATCCAAACAACCTCACCTATGTTTGACTAGAGAGTCGGTGGTCTCGCACTGGCTGCCATTGATATAATGAGGGAAGAAATAGTCAGGGCGTTCCGAGATAAGCTCGGAGTAAGCATGGTCTCTGGGGGCAGTCATATCGGAGGTCTTATGACAACCGATTTGACCACCACCCATACCCATAGGGAACCAGGATACCCGAATTCACAAAATTTTCGGGTGACCAAGGAAAGAGCACACGTGAACACATAGGCCAGTTTTTAGCGCAATTAGGAGAATTGGGCGACATAGTGGCATTCCGTGTACGTTTGTTTTCATTATCTTTAACAGGAACTGTATTCGCATGGTATGCCACATTACCTCCTAATACTATTTTGTCATGGGGGATTTAGAAAAAAATTCCATGATCACTTATTTTCCTATCACTATGAGTTAGATTTGGTTGACCTGGTGGCCCTGCGACAAGGAAAAGACGAATCGGTTAATGAGTACATCCAGAGGTTCCGAAATACAAGAAACCAATGCTTTCAAATTCATTTGGCAGAAAAATAACTAGCGGGATTAGCCTTTAATGGATTGCGATATTATTTAAAGGAAAGACTAGAAGGCATCCAGTTTTTCATGTTAGCACAATTACATCAGAGAGCTTTGGCTTGTGAAAGCCGAAGCAAAGAAACTGCTAAAACGATTCGCCACAACGTCCATATAGTAGAGTGTGACCAGAGTAGCTTGGACGATGAATCAAAAGAAGTATACGCGGCTCAAATGGTTTGGCCAAAGCAGGTCAAATCTTCGGCTTGTTCCTCCTTACAGCCAGTTCAAAAGAAACGACAAGAGGATGTTAAATTTACATTTAATGTTGGTAAATGTGACAAAATATTTGACGAATTACTCAAAAATGGCAACATTAAAATAAATCATATTGTTCCATCCGCCGACGAACTAAAATGTTGTGCATACTACAAGTGGCACAACTCGTTTTCTCATGCCACTAATGATTGTAGTGTATTTCGACGACAAATCCAATCGGTCATTAACGAGGGACGATTGAAATTTCAGGAAATACAGGTGGATACGGAGCCCTTCCTAGTGAATGTGATCGACTTCGAGGGCAAAAAGGTCCTAATTCGGCCCGGCATGGCCGATAAGGGCAAAGACAAGGAAGTAATCATCGGCGATGCGCGAAAGGCCGATGAGAATAATAAAATCTCTTGCAAGAAAGTGGTGGCAGAAAAGACTCCTAATGGAGGGGAGACTTTGTAAGTTACCATCACCACCTCCAACGCTGGGGGACAGGCGCAAGCAAGGAACCAGGCGTGTGCACCTATTTTGCGCATCGCGGACGGTCCGACGCACAGATGCGAACGATCTGGGACACCGCGGGACAGTTCGGACCATTCTATTGGACGGTCTAGCAACGCCCAGGAACCATGACGACCATATACCTTCAAACCACGACGACCAGAAATAGGTACGTGGAAAACTAATACAGTAAAGGCAGCTGGCTGACTGGTCAGATCTGGTCCGACCTTTGACTAATTATTGTCTAAATATGTAAAAAAGAAGGCCGGCCCAAGTGATCGGCTAGCAAAGCGACCTCGCTCACCCACTCAAGAGCGACAACAGGTAAAACCGATTGGGCCACCTCACCAATCGAAAAGAATGACATGTCATAATGTCCAATTACGACCCAACATACCTGCATGGACACATCCACCCCCATATCCACCTGTGCCATATCAATATACATACATGCCAGCGCCATATGTCCCGAATCAAATGTGGGGCATGCCACCATACCCATTTGGGATGCCCTAGTACCCCACTTGGGGGGCACCCCAAACATCTGTATTCAATAGGGTGGCACCTCCAGTACAAGACCGATTGGGCACCACTCGATCCAGTCATCAAGCACAGGCCCAACGAGATTGTCGGACCACTCGGCCATAAAGGCTGACCAATCCGGCAGGGGGGGCATATAGCTACAACCTCCAACAGGACAACAAAAGGAGACGTCATCAATATAGGAACATCAAATGTCGTCGTACAAGAAAATAACGAAGGGCCGATGATTTTTGGTGAATCGGCCAACACAAGCAAAAAAGAAGATACGACTGTCAACAAAACAACCAATCCAAAATACTCCATGCCCCGATGGTGCCCATCAGGATTGACACGATCGCAAAAGCAAAAATTACAGCGCCTAAGAGCGAAGGAGAACCAGGAAAAGGAGGCGGAAAAGATATTCAATGACACACATCCATAGTATCCGCCACCACAAAAGAGATGGATACCAAAGGTCGTTGAGGAAAAGCAAATGGTCACAAAAACAGAAAATAAAACAACAATTGTGCAGCTCTCTGCAGGTATGGTGGACAGTCCGGCTATAAAGGCCGGACCGTCTGCATAGGGCGCGGACCGTCCGACCCCTGAGTCCGGACCGCTTGCACTACACCAGGACACCTCCAACGGCGTGCCGACACCCATAGAGGAGGACGACCTACTGGGGGAAGACCTGGTCGACTACGAAGCTTCTCCAGAACACCTAGGTATGAACGTAAATGTTATTACATTCTCCGCCGATTGTACTATTATCGACGACGATGAACCTGTCGTTGCTTAGTTCGACTTTGGTCCTAAAGAGGCCACCTTCACTAAACCAAAGGAACCGGTAAATCATTTAAAGCCGCTCTTCATGCGCGGTCACATTGATGGGATACCGATTGCTAAAATGTTAGTAAAGGGGGGGCAGCCGTAAATCTAATGCCTTATTCATTGTACAGAAAATTAGGTAAATAGGACGATGAACTTGTCAAGACCAACATGACCCTCAGCGGCGTTGGAACTGATAGTTCGATCAAAGCCAAGGGAGTCACGTCTGTTGAGTTAACCATCGGGACAAAGATCCTTGCTGTTGCATTCTTCGTTGCTAATGTATAAAGAAATTTCAGTCTGATCTTAGGCAGAGATTTGATTCATGCTAATCAATGTGTACCTTATACGTTACATCAAATGTTACTACAATGAGTAGGCGACGATGTAGAACAAGTACATGCTGATGCATCGGCCTATATTGCCATGGCAGATGCCCCTGTACTTTGGACCTATGAGACTATTACGTGTCTCACAGGAGTAGATTTTTCTTATTATCAATTCATAAGTATAGATAAAAAGGGTTTCATTCCTATAATGCTAGATCCGATGGAGAATCAGCTAAATCCTAAATAAAGTTTAAATGATGAGTATACAGATGCCGAACATGTCCCTTGTCACGGACAGTCCGGCCTTTGAGGCCGGACGGTCCGGTCTCTGAGGCATGGACGGTCCGGTCTGTCATAGAATAGTTCGACTTTTAAGTCCGAGCGACCGCCATAGCATAAAATCAGTGTCGTGGATGGTCCGGTTCTCGAGACCGGACGGTCCGCCGTCACATAGAGACCATCCAATTTCTCTGTGGGAGACATAATAGAGGAATTCAGAGATCTCGACAAATTAGGACAGGGGTTTACATCGGCCGATCATTTGGAGGAGATCGATATAGGAGATAGTAAAACTCCAAGGCCGACTTTTGTGAACAAAACCCTAGAGACCGATCCTAGAGATGAAATGATCGGTCTATTGAAAGAATATTCTGATTGCTTTGCTTGGAATTACACTGAGATGCCACGATTAAGCCAAGAGATAGTAGAGCATCGACTGCCTATAATGTCCGGTTTCAGACCTTTCAAATAGAAAGCTAGAACATTTCGTCCAGACCTACTCCCATGAATAAAGGACGAAATTCAATGGCCGCTAGAAGCTAATTTTATTAGACCTTGCAGATACGCAGAGTGGGTCTTCAATGTTGTGCCGGTGGAGAAGAAAGAATCAGGCAAGCTCAGAGTATGCATTGATTTTCGCAATTTGAATAGAGCAACTCGTAAAGATGAATATCCCATGCCCATAGCCAACACGTTGATCAATAATGCGTCAGGAAATAGAATTATTAGCTTTCTTGATGGTAATGTCGGATATAATCAGATTTTCATGGCCGAAGAAGATGCGTCTAAAACGACCTTTATATGTCCAGGCTTCATTGGTTTATTTGAGTGGGTTGTCATAACATTTGGTGTAAAAAATGCTGGTGCTACTTATCAGAGGGCTATGAATTTGATCTTTCACGAGCTATTGGGAAACACTGTGGAAGTCTACATTTATGATATTGTAGTCAAATCGACTGAGTTTAGTTCTCATATAGCTGATTTGAGCAAAGCCTTTGATAAAATGCGTCGGTATGGTCTGAAAATGAACTCACGTAAATGTGCTTTTGGAGTGTCGGCTGGTAAGTTTTTAGAATTCATCATTCATGAACATGGTATAGAGATAGACCCTGACCGAATTAACTCCATTCGGAATGTGGGACCTCCGATCTGTAAGCTTGAAGTGCAGAAGTTCCTCGGCAAGGTAAATCATTTATGGAGGTTTATTTCTAACCTAGCCGGGAAGATTGATGCCTTCACTCCTATCCTTCGGCTTAAAAATGATGCCAAATTCACCTGGGGGCAGAGCAGCAGGAAGCGTTTGATCTCATTAGAAAGTATTTGTCTTCGGCTCTCGTGTTAAAAGCGCCACATGTAGGAGTACCGTTTAGATTATACATTGCTGCTGAAGGTAAAGTCATTGGAGTTGTTCTGACGCAAGAGACCGAAGGAAAGGAGCATGTGGTAACCTACCTAAGTCGGAGGCTGGTGGATGCTGAAACAAGGTACACTTTCATCGAGAAGTTATGTTTATGCTTGTTTTATGCATGCACCAAGTGTAGATGTTATTTCTTTTCTAGTCATTGCACTGTTTCCGGTCACACCGATGTGATCAAATACATGTTGCAAAACCCAATTATGAGTGCTAGAATTGGTAAATGGGCTTATGCACTCATAGAATATGACTTAGCTTATGAACCATTGAAATCTATGAAAGGCCAGGTCGTAGCAGATTTTATTGTAGAACATCGGATTGATGATACTCATAAAAACTAGACATATCATACCTCATTGTTACTCCCTGGACTTTATATTTTGATGGATCGGTTTGCAATGAAGGACAAGGAATTGACATCATGGTTGTTTCACCAAGTAATGTCTCCTTCGACTTCTTTAGCCGATTAAAAACTTATTGCAATAACAATCAAGCCGAATATGAGGCCCTTTTTTGGCTTGGAGCTTTTAAGTTGTATGGCAGTAAAACATGTGAAGGAATTTGGTGATTCTCAGCTGGTTGTCCAACAGGTATTAGAAAAGTATCAATGTTTTGATAGTACTCTAAATAGTTACCTTGAAAAATGTTGGGGCATAATTCATTCTTTTTGACGAATTCAGCATTCGACACATCTCTAGAGTTGAGAATCACAGAGCTAACAATTTGGCACAAGATGCATTAGGTTATCGGATAAAGCGAGGGAAATTTCACAACATTGAAAATCTGATAACCGGTATAGTGCTAATTCCCCAGGTCGCAGACCGTCCGGGTGAGGGCTTCAGACCATCTGGGGTTGCCAGGAAGTACTCCTGGTAAAATCGACTGATAACAAAGCCGATGGGACTAATTGGAGGACACCCATAGTTGATTACCTACGAAATCCCAGTGTTAGGATAGATAGGAACGTTCAGCGTACGACTTTCAAGTATGTTTTAATGAGCGATGAACTATATTGCCGAACGGTCGATGACATCCTGCTTAAGTGCTTGGGCCCAAGTGATGTTGTATTAGCCATGGCCGAAGTACATGAAGAAATTTGTGGTACCCATCAATCGCCTCCAAAGATGAAGTGGTTATTACGAAGATCTGGCTTCTATTGGCCTAACATGATAGCAGATTGTTTCAAGTACTACAAAGGATGTCAAGTATGTCAAAAATTCGGTGACTTACAATTGGTCCCTGCAGCCGAATTACATCCTATCATTAAACCTTGGCCTTTCAAAGGATGGGGATTGGACTTTATAGGAGAGATCCATCCTTTGTTATTAAAAGGGCATCAGTTCGTGTTAGTTGCCACTGACTACTTTACCAAATGGACTGAAGCCGTTGCTCTGAAGAACATGACACACAGGGAGGTAATTGAGTTCATAACTCAGCATATTATTCATAGATTCAACATTCCCTAGACTTTGACCATGGACCAGGGGGCTTCTTTTATGTCAAAGGAGGTTCTTGAGTTTGTTGAATTATATAGAATTAAATTGCTCAATTCATCTCCGTATTATGCTCAGGCCAATGGACAGGCCGAGTCTAGTAATAGGACATTGATTAGCCTGATAAAAAAGAAGATATTTGATCATCCTAAGCATTGGCATAATATTTTGTCCGAAGCTTTATGGGCTCATAGAATATCTAAACATCGTGCTACTAAATTATCTCCGTTCGAGCTTGTCTATGGGCAGGAAGCAGTGTTACCCGTAGAGATAAGTTTAAATGATGTCAGGTTCGCCAAGTAAAATGATCTAACTGTCGGTGATTATTATAATTCAATGATGAACAATATTGATGAAGTGACCGACAAGAGAGTGACAACCTTAGGAGAAATAGAAAAGGACAAGATCATTGTCGCCAAAGCTTACAACAAGAAGGTCAAGACTAAATCATTCCAGGTAGGGGACCTGGTATGGAATACCGTCCTGCCTCTAAGGAGCAAAGACCGGAAGTTTGGGAAGTGGTCGCCAAGCTAGGAAGGCCCTTACAAAGTCACGCAGGTGATGTCCGGTAACACCTACTTGTTGAAAACATTACAAGGCAAAGACTTGTCTAAATCGTTAAACGGGTGTTTCCTCAAGCAGTACCATCCTAATATGTGGCAAGATGCCTAAGAAAACCGAGGTGATCACACGAGTTAGTTGCTTTTGGTTTGCTCAGCTCCGCCAAAAGGCGGGGGCGGGGGAGGGCATATGTTGGATGGCAAAATGACCGTGCAGACAATCCACACTGGTGGTGCGGACGGTCCGCGTGCGTGTAGAGTTAGTTAGGGTTCCGAGTTTCTTGCTACATTTGTTGGCTAGATTCACGGAATTAACTCGGGAGATTGGTTTGTAACGGGTCTAGCCCCCCTCCTCTATAAATATAGAGGAATACGACCGATTCAACATCAACAATCGAATCAATACTCAGTTTATCTCTCGTTTTACCTTAAGCATCATGAGTATTTCTAGTTTAGTCTCTCAATCCTCAAATTCTCCGCTTCTCTTCGGCTTTACGTCGATTAGAGGTGTCTAGGTCGGCCTGCCGACCCTAGACAACACCTAGAATCTCTCCTCCCCGACGGGGGGTCCCTCCTGGGAGCGAGATTTAGGCGCCGTCGGCGATCTCCGCCGCCCCTACGCACGCGCGGACCATCTGGCCTATAGGTGCGGACCGTCCGGCCCGTCAGCCAGGGAACCCGAGCCCTGCGCCAGGTTGTGGACCGTCCGGTCCCTGGCCGCGGACCGTCTGCGCATGTGTAGAGAGTATCGTCGTCAGTTATCATCGAAGTGATTGGTGCCCGAATCGGCGCCAACACATTGGAGCTGTCGTCCAGGCTTTAGTCCTACTCTGGTCGCTTCTTTTTTACAGGTATGATTTCTTTATAAAATTTTACGGTGCTGCTATGCCTGTCACTGCTATTTTGGTTCACTCATCGCTGCCTTGGTGCAGCCCAATTGTTGGAGCGCTTGGTGCAGCTGCCCCACTACTCATAGGTGCCTTATGGGGCATTGGTGATGGGATGTTGAATATAGTGTTAAACACGGTTCTTGGACTGTTGTTCGAAGATGCCAACACAACAACACTGTTTAGCATTTTCGACGGCCTCTGTTATTTTCGGCGGCCAGGGGTCGGCTGCCGAAAATAACATGTTATTTTCGGCGGCACGTTTGAGCCGTCGAAAATAAGCCTGTTTTCGACGGCTACTGACACAGCCGTAGAAAATTACGTTATTTTCGGCGGCATCTGACACAGCCACCGAAAATTAACGTGTTATTTTCGGAGGCCGACCCCTGCCCGCCGAAAATAACATATTTAAACAACCGGCTCGACTTCTTCTTCCTTCATTTTCTCCTTCTCTTCTCTGTCTGCCTCGCGTCGCGCCGCGCCTGCCTCCCGCTCGCGCCGCCGCACCGCCTCCCGGCCCGCCGCGCCGCGCCCGTCGCTTTTGCGCATTTTATTCCATATTTTTGGCGTCTGTTATTTAATTGACGCCAAAATTAATATATAATTGTAATTAAGTTTGTTTGATTAGTGTTTGTGATTATTATTATTGTTTAGTTTGATGACATTAATATATTAGGGGCATATTGTATTTGTGGCATTAATTTCATATTAATATGTGGTACTATTATATTATTAGTTTTACAAATAAATTATATTGGTACGTAGAATAGTTGCATTATTAGGGTATGTGGTACTTAGTTTGATTTGATTAATATTATATCATTATTTGTTTTATATATAAGTAATATATTGTTTAGTGGCAGCGAGGTTATGCTGCCGAAATTTGTTTGGATCCTGCTAGCTTGATGTGGGTTTAGAACCTATCCTTACCTATACATGTAGGACCGAAATCCTTGACGAAGTTGAATAATGTTTTCACGATATGGTTCGGTTTAACAGTCTCAGACATGGTTGAAGATCGTGTATGGATGTACAATGGCTGGAGTAGGAATGGACGTCATTCTGATGATTGGGTAGCCAAGACCAAAGATTTTGTGGACCACGTATTCTCCTTGTCATTAACCAGCACTGTCAGATGCCCTTGTAGGCGGCACGAAAACAGTATATTTATTAATAAGAAAAGAGTTAGCCTAGATCTTTGTCAGTTTGGATTTATGTCTGGATATGAGGTGTGGGAACATCATGGTGAGGTAGTACCCAACCGAAATGTAGAAGAGGAGGAGAATAATGATTGGGCTGGCGATGATGCGATGCATGAGATGCTAGATTCGCTACGTCCAGAATTAAACCTAAGCTCCGAGGATCCTGCCACACCAGAGGTTTCTAGATTTTTAAACTACTAAAAGACTCTGAAGAGCCGTTGCATAAACACACAGATGTGAGTATACTCGCTTTTATGACTCGGCTCATGGCCATTAAGTACAAGTACTTTTTCTCGAACAATTGTTACAATGAGATTTTAAAGTTATTAGGAGATGTGCTCCCAAAGCCCAATAAGTTGCCTAAAGATATATATCATTCAAAGACAATTATCAAAGGTCTCGGTATGGATTATGAAAAAATTGATGTGTGCAAAAATAATTGTATTCTTTCTATGTGATTGGTTTGACAGCAATAATGGGATTAGACAAAGTCAATATGGCATAACTGAAGTAAAGCACAAGGAATGACTTCGAGGCCATGATAATTCTAGACCTTTTTTCGGCGAAAACAAGTAGTAACTATTTTCGGCAGTCCTTATTTTCGGCGGCTGTTCGGTTGACCGTCGAAAATAGTCTATTTTCGGCGGCCAGGTGTTAGCCGCCGAAAGTCAACGGTTATTTTCGGCGGCTGTTCTGTAGGCCGCCGAAAATAAGCTATTTTCGGCGGCGGGTCACTGGCCGCCGAAAATAAAGGCTTATTTTCGGCTGTTTTTTTCTGGCGGTCAGAAACCGCCAAAAATAGCTTATTTTCGGCGGTAAATGACTTATTTTTTGCGGTTCCTAGCCGCCGAAAATAATTGTAGCTGTTGTAGTGCAAGGTAATTACCGTCATGATCCTCCCATTGTCTGTCTTAAGATTTTTCTTTCTATCTCACTCTCAATATTTGGAACATAATGATTTGTAATTCCATGAACGGTGTCTTCAACAAATACTTAAAGTTTCGCGACGTGGCAAGCGCAGGAGGCTGCCTTCGCACAGTTCAAGGTCTGGGAATGTGGTGCCGCGTCGCCATCGTCTTCTTAGGGCATGTACAGTGGAGAGACACCAAAACGGTTCTCCAAGCACAGGAGACAACTAAGAGACTCTATTGTACAATTGAGTATCTATAAACGTAGTCTATTAATAAATATAGAATTAAATGTATTTGTATAGCATCAGATCAATAGAACAGACGACAAATTTGTACAGTGGGAAGTGAGGCGTCTGTTGCTACTTGGTTTACGTGCCAGAGGCGTCTCTTCACGGAGAGACGGCTCTAAGATTTTTTTGCAAATAACCACCTTAAACACCTTAAGAGCCTCCATATTAAACACCACTGTACATGCCCTTAGCCCAAGCATCATGCTACAGGCCATGCTCATCCTGATGATCACCACCCTCTTCGTCTCATGTGGCGCGTTCCTTTTCCTCACAATTGTCATCCAAAAGCCATCGACCGTCAGGTCATGAGGCAAGTGCATCTTGGTCAGTGTTATCAGCAGCGTGCAGCGCCTCATACTGCTTCAAATCCGAGTTATTTTTTCGCGGTGGCTGAGAGAGGAGCGGTCGTGAGAATCCTGGCCGCCGTAAGGCGTTTGGCGCGATTTGTGTCCATTGTAGCGGCCGGCGAGCCAAAATACGATTGTAAAATAGTAACCAAACAAACAAGCCCTTCGTTTCGTTTGGCCACACATGTGGCAGCCAATGGAAAATAAAAATTTCTGTAATATGGAACCAGGTTCTTATTTTTCTCTCACAATTAAAAGGTTTGGTCTAAATTAAATCCGAAACGATTGTTAGGATAGGACCATCTTTGCATTTTACTATGTCTTTTTTTTTTAAGAATGTCACGAACATGTGACTCGGAGAAACATGACTGAACAGCAATGGCAATTTCGCACAGGTGTTGTAGCCTACTAGGCTGTCGGACCGGCAAGAGCAAAACTCATGTTACTGTTCACAGGCGGTAATGTGAAAAGATTAAAAATTTATTTTTTTATAGATGGAATAAAGTTTTCCATGTCGTTATCGTGTCATATACTCATAGTACGTATAAATTGCATTTAACAATCTGCATCATTTTAAACCATGCGTCTCAGCGTCTGGTACTAGCGGGTGTGACTCATATATATATATATATATATATATATATATATATATATATATATATATATATATATATATATATATATATATATAACGATTTTTTAATCGCGCCCGGCTTTTTCCGGTCGTCGTCGTCGTCCCGTTCCCCAAATCAAAATTCACAATCACGAAGAAGAACACGAGAGCAGAACCTCGACTTTGGGCTGGGCAGACGGCATACCGCAGAGCGCAGAGAGCACGCCACCCACCTCGTCCCCTCAATTTCGCCTGTTCGCCCCAACGCCTCTCCATGGCGGGCGCCGACGCAGGGCTCGCGTCGGCCGCCGGCGACGTCGAGGAGGCCGCGCCCCTGGTCGCCGGCCCCGGCTCCCGCCGCGCGCCCGCCTCGGTGATGGGGGCGTCCCGCGACGTGCACCTGCTGAGCTCCGCCTTTCTCTTCGTCTTCCTCGCCTACCATGCGGCGCAGAACCTCCAAAGCACTGTCAACACGGTAGGTGCACCCGCTGCCCGCTAGTGCTGTTCCACTTCCACCAGTCACCAGAGATGCGTACCTCACCTCATCCGTCGCCTTGGCGGCCGTGCTGTCGCAGGACGAGAACCTGGGCTCCATCTCGCTGGGCGTGCTCTACACGTCCTTCACGGCGTTCTCGGCGGCGGGCTCCGCGGTGGTGCGGTGGATGGGATCCAGGCGCGCGCTCGTGGCCGGCACCTCCGGCTACCTCCTCTTTATCGCAGCGAACCTCCTACCGTCCTGGTAAGCACGCTCGCACGCTCCTCTCGCCTCCTCTCGACCGCCTTCCTCTCTGTTCCTGAAAGTCTGAAACTGTATGTGCTACATGATATCCCAAAAGGGAACGTACCCGTGTATACGAGGTTTTAGTTTACCTATGATGCACATGAATTAACAAATTTATAAAAAAAAATTAAAAAATCATACATGTTTCTTCCATCCTAATCCTATTATATATAAAATTTGTTATATTTTAGCTATAATAAAAAGAGAATATTTAACCGATTTTCTAATTTAAATCTATCAGAAATTTTATCTTTTTTATTACAGCTAAAGTACAATAAATTTGAACTTGAAATTTTTTATATAATTCGAGTAACGTAGAAAGAATATTTATGTATTTTTTAGAATTTTTTATGAACTTTGTTAGTTTATATGTACCATATGTGCATCCAAAGCTTAGGTGCACTTGATATTTTCCATCACAAAAAATCATCGCATTGTGTTTGAACTCATAAAGTTATTTTTTGTGGGTTATCCTTAAATAGAATTACATTTTTATATAGTATATAAGAAATTAGATGTGATACACCTACAAAGTTAAGCCTTAACCAAAGATTTTCTTTGATGGAATCACCCAAAAATTAGGATTTTTAATAATCTTTGAAACACTAAGGGCTAGTTTAAAAACTCAAATCAGGATTAGATTAGAGGGGATTGAGGGCTGGTTTGGTGGGAATTGGAGGGGTCTATTGGAGAGGAAATTCGTAACGGATTGTTAGCAACACAAATCTCACGAGCTCGAACCAACAGCAAGAGTATCACCGATCATATGATTCTGGACAATTTTAGAGTAGCAGCAGCCAACGTATTCTAGAAGGTACCGAAAAGTGAGAGGATCTAGGAACAAGAGAGGGAAGGAGAGGAAGAAGATGAACAATAATGGGAAGTAGAGGTTTCTGTTGTAAAATGATTCTTCGATGTCCTCTTTGGCTTTTCGATGTCCTCTTTGGCTTGCTCGGCTCCCATTTATAGATGGAGGGACAGGCTGTCCAGTCCCACTAGGTAGCCATTCCTAACATTCCCCACGGTTTGAAATGTGGCTTGCCTCCAAGCTGTTGATAGTGTAGACTCCAGATCAAAAAGTTGTCGGAGGCCATGCAAAAATTCAAACACCCAAACTCCATAGGTAGAGGCCACGGTTGTTTGATTCCAATCACAAGTCCAGCTCTTGCAGCCTCCTCAGACAGAAACTTGCTTGCTTCTTCAAAATACCTATGGTCCGCCATCTCATGGAACAACGCTATATGTGCCTTTGCCGTCAGAGTAACCTCACTCATTTAAACTCGCTCTTTCTCTAAGCACATTTTATCAAATATCTCAAATCCTCGTGCACATGCATAGCATCCAAGCTCATCTCCTTCTGGTATGCGCACTATTTGTGCCTTCAAACCACCTGGAAGCAAATCCTTGTTAGTCCCTTGATATTGAACATGGCCTTCAGCTTCCTCTAAACCTCTGATGCATTCGCTGGGTGACGCATCATGCAAGCGGTGATATGTAACTGCGTTCGGCGCACACCCATGCACTTGCCTCATCCGCTCATCCACGAACACAATGGCCTCTTGCAACCTCTCAATCTTGCGTAGCCCATCCACTATGGTGTTCAAGATGGCAATATCTAGGCAAACATCCGAGCCTGGGCTGGAGATTTGGTCGAGCACCTTGAACGTGTCCCCAACATTGCCGGACTTGCAGAGCCCATTGAGAAGTATCCCGTTGTCCAGGCCCACTAGGTAGCCATTCCTAACACGGATTTCCTCCTCCATAAATTCCCTTTAATTCCCTTATCGTCAAACTTCTTCAAACCCCTTCAATCTCGGAGGGGATACTAGCCCTAAAAGTTATGGGCGGCGTGGTTAAGCATTTGTAATAAAATATCTTTGAAGAAATAGAATCCATATGGTTTAGGATATTTAGTTTATAACCCAAAATTGCTACGTCACAGATTAGATGTGTCGTAGTTTTTTTAATACTATCACACCTTGCTACACTTCTAAACCACATTTTCATAGGCCTATTCCTTTGCCAAACCATATGACTTACTTGTGGTGAACAAATTGTTAACCACACATTTGGCAAAGGTTGTCAAGAAGTGTGGCAATATGTGACCCTCGCACAAACACTCTTGCGGGGTGGATGTTTGGAACTGCTACAGTTCTAGGTTCTAGCTTCAGCGTGTGGCTCATAACTTTAAATAGTTTAAAAATATTTTTAATCTAAACAATAAATTAAATAATTTATCTAAATGTCTTCTAAAGGTTTATGACTCTAGCTCTATGATTTTCTAAAGCATCTAATAAACTGCTTTATTAACTCTATCAAATTTTCTAAAGCTGAAGCATTTCTAAACAAAACGTTAGAGGTTGTTTGATACAACTCTGATTTTGACTTTAACGACAAGTTCAACATTAGATTTGTAGGAACTACACCAAATGGATACGATAGGATAAGTGCTCTTAGAGCACCTCCAATAGTTATGTAAAGCACTCCCTTAATATTGAATTAAGGTTTTTTTAAATGCTTCTTCATCTGTTATGTAAAAGCCACCCTAGATTTATAAACACCATAAATTTCCCTAAAACCTTTCTACATTCAGCAACCTTGTAGGGAGCTCCCGAAATCCATTAATGTCAATTCCATCCGAAAAAATGATTTGGTGCCATCCTTGTCATTCTTTGTGCCATGCTCTTTCTCGTTTCTCCACTGTCCTGCCTCTTCCTCGTTCCCCGCATCATCCTAGGTCTACGGGTTGGATCTGCCACCTTGCTCTTCCTAGTTCCTCCACCGTCCTCCGCTCTTCCTAGATGACTCTGTTTTTTTGCCTGGATTGCCCGACCCGACGACACTAACATGCCCCTCTCTAGAGTCGTTGTCGCTATCGATTGTCCTCCCCTTCTCTAGAGGCAACGCCACCCTACGATAGAGCCGACATTGCTACCCAAGAGTCGATGTTGCCGCCCTGTGTCTTCCTCGGGACGCTGCCTTGTCCCTTCTCTAGAGGCAATGCGGCCCTGCCCTGGAGCCACTGTCGTGTCTTCCTTGAGACGCCACCCTACCCCTTAGGGCCAATTTGGTGATAAGGGAATTTAAAGGGACCCACGGAGAGGAAATCCCTTACTATTCAATTTTGAATAGCAAGGAATTTCCTCCTGATCCCTCAATTTCCCTTGTCACCGAACTAACCCTTAATACCATCTCTATCCCTGTAAGCTTGTTTCCTCTATGCTTTGTCTAATCACTGATGAGATTTAAGGGATAACATTAGTGTGTTGTGATGGTATAGTGCTATGTGTAGAAATGTTAACCTTTTGTTAATTTTTAACTAGGTATAAGATTTGTTATTCAATCTTACACATTCTATTAATTTTTATACTTGTGCATAATATGATGTATGCTTTAAGTACATAGGAAACAAGCATAAGATTAAACAATTATGGCAGCTAGGTATTAAACAATTCTCGATGCAAATGAATAGCCGCACATGGTGATTAAACAATTGCAACAACAAATCAAGAAGCCATCATAGCTCACTAGATTGAAGTTATCGTCAATCACGAGGTCGCAATTTTTAGATCAAGTTGTGGATTGAAGATGAAAACAAAAGAAGAAAAATTGGGTGGTCTCATTAAAATTGGTGACATGAAAAGTTTTAAAATATTTAGGAAGTAATATATAGGGAACACCGGGAGGGGAGGAGTTTTTTCTTCCTATAAGGACATACTAAATCTAGGATTTAAAGTGTACAACTAGTACAACTACACATTACTATTGAAGGTGCTCTTATGTGTTTGGAAGAGAAACTAAAGTGCCACCAGTCTCATATGTCATACACAAAAATTTATCACTCAATGGCACAATGAGTATAAATTTCGACGACATATAAGATTTTTTACTTTCAATAATGAAGGTGAGGCCACAAGCCCAGCTTGCCGTTTCGGTCTCTAGCTCCAACTCCATAGAGGTTAGATTAGAGGAGCGAGCCATGTCAAACAAGAGATAACACACAAAATACAAACTGAATTTCCTTTTTGTCCTTTCCGCTTGACTTATTTCAGATAGAGATTGAGTTCACCAGAGCCATAAATAATTTTCTTTCTTTTTTTTCGATGATTTCAGATTCTGGTTGCCGTCTAATGATCCAAAATACCTGTTGTTTACCTTGGATAATGCGAGGATACTATCCACTTGGAAAGTTTTGGGAGATCCCGAGGCCACGTGGTGGACCGTCCTTTTTTTCTAAAAAAAATCCACCCGCAAACGGCAAGAAACATACAAGAACACACGGACAAAAAAACGCAGGAAATCATCATTCATCAGCCAGCGGCCGCGCTTACTGACAAGCCAGCGAGCGACTGCCCAGTGGGGCCCGGGCCCGGGCTCGGGCTCGGCCGCATGCCTCGTCTCGTATCCTCTGCTGCCGCTCTCCCGCGCCGGCCACCGGACCTCCCCTCCAGGCCTCCCAACTATAAGAGCTTCTAGAACCTTCTCCCTCGGTTCACTGCACACTCAACTCTCGCGCCCCACGGCACGCCCCTCGCTGGCCGCAGCCATGAACGCCCACCGCGACGAGGAGGCCGTCTCGCCGCTCATCGCAGCGCCCGGCGGTCGGAGCCACGCCGCCGACGCGCACGTCCTCTCGGCAGCCTTCCTCTTCGTCTTCTCCGCCTACAGCGCCGCCCAGAACCTCCAGACCTCCGTCAACACCGTACGCGCGCCGCTTCTCCCTTTTCGTTCCCAGTTGCGGATTCCCGATCCCTCCCCTGTACAGTACAGTACTGCTAGCTCGTTCTCATCAGTGATCCACGCGTCGGCTCGCCGTGCAGGAGGACGACCTGGGCACCGTCTCGATGGGGACTGTGTACACCTCCTTCACGCTCTTCTCCGTGGCCTCGTCGCCCGTGGTCACGCGTATAGGCCCCAAGCGCGCGCTCGTCGTCGGCACCAGCGGATACGTGCTCTTCATCCTCGCCAACCTCGTCCCGTCATGGTGCGTGCGTCTTGGTCGTGTATCACGATCCTATCTGGCAGACACGGATCCTGTACTACTGTTTGGGGGCGGGGGGTGTTGGTTCTGAACTGGACGCATGGTACCTCTTCGATTAAAATACCCTTGATAAAATGCAGACACCAGACAGCGTTTATTTGGGCTACAGACGTCCATGCTACTTGATAAACTCCTGTCTGATAGCGTGCTCTGTGCTGTAGTTGGTCTTGGGTAGTATTTGCGTGACATTGCCCCTCGGGTGATTGGGACACCTATCAGTTTACATTGCCTCTCCACGGTCACCTAACAACATCTTAGGCTCAAAACTATCAATTTGCCTCCATGTTCAACATCTAGCTAGATCTCCACGGGCTTTGGCTGGTGTGCTCCCGGCTATGATCTCACTTTGTCTGATTTGAAAGATCGTTTGCTTGTGCTGTGGTGGCCTATTGGACTGGACTTGGATGCATGGTAGAAACCTTTCTGATCAAATTACTTTTTAGGTGATGATGCTCATTTGAGTTGAGTGATGAGTGCTGATTCTACTTGATCAACTCTTGTTTGGTAGTGTGCTGTAGATGGAGGATGCACAAAAATCAGTGCACCCATGTCAATTGGACATAAGGTTTGTCTTATGTTTCTACGCAGTCTTTCTCCTGTCAATAATAGGCCGTTTGGTTTGAGGATTGAGCTAGTCCATCATCTTCTCACTCCTCACTTTTTTGTTTGGTTTGTGGAACGGAATGAGTCAATCCATCATCACCTCATTACTTATAGTTAGTTAGTACTAATATGAGGAATGGGGTCATCCCACCAAATTTGAGGAATGGACCCATGATGTACCAACATATTTTGGATAAAGTGATTCCTCAAACCAAACACCCTCTAAGTGACTTAAAAGGGACTCAGAGGTCCCTGGGTTCTTAAGAAAGTGTATTTGAATTTAGTGTTCAAGATATCTTTTGGGCTTCTCCCCAGTGTGGATTGTGGAATGTCTCCTGGTAATGTACCAGTTCTTTGACATGCATAAGTTGTTTGGATTTGGATAGCCTTTGATCCTAGCTGATATGCTTCCTAATCTAGTGGGTATTTCAGTTGTGTGAAATGCTAAAGAAAGTTTTAAGTACATTAAACATGATGCCTTTCATGTGATGTTGACTTAGATGACAAAATTTCAGGTACACAATGGTCCCAGCTTCACTCTACCTTGGTTTTACTGCATCGATCATTTGGGTTGGGCAGGTAATGTTGTTGCTTGAATTTTTCTAGGAAGTGTTATATTTATTGTTTTTTTCGACCTCAGGCACCTATACTTCAATTCCAGGGTACATACCTTACATCAGCTGCCCTCAGTCACGCAAGAGAAAATAATTTGCCCGAGGGTCCAACTTTAGGGAGCTTCAATGGGGAGTTTTGGGGAATGTTTGCTAGCACACAGGTACAGCTTTTCCAAGAGCTCCTCTTTTTCAAAAATGCTCCGAGATATTTTAGTATTAATTCCTCATCCCTAAGCTGAACTGTCTATTTCTCTCTGGATATGTCTCCTCTACAGTACAATAACTTCAAACTTATACATACATGTGAACTATGTAGGTGATTGGAAATTTGATCTCGCTTGCTCTGCTGAGAAATGGAAAGGTTAGCATCACATTGTAATATTTCAAACTGTAGATTCTTTTTACATTTGGCATTATGTTCTTGATAATTACAATTAGTAGCAGAGCTAAATTAGGGTTCATGATTTAACCTATGGTAGCATGATTGTCACTTGATTTTTTTTATAATGTTACGTTATCACTTGTGAGATGCCATCTTATTTGACCCTCTGTTTCTTATGTCGCTTCAGGATGGTGGAAGTATCACAGGGAAAAATCTTCTGTTTGCTGTGTTTCTTGGTTGTATGATTGTGGGCATTGTATTAATGTGTTTACTTTCGAAAAGAGATGAGAAAAAAGATAATACTCCAACGCATTCCTCATTTGGAGCTATGTTGAAGTACATCATTGCGCCACTTAAGGACAAAAGAATGCTTCTCACCATTCCTCTTATAGCATATTCAGGTTTACAACAGGCATTTGTATGGTAAGTAGCCTATCTCAATTTCAGCATCCATGGTTGTTCACTTCTTAATAAGCATTTTTCTAAGGCAGTTCTATGGATTTTTTCTGAAGGGCGGTATTCACAAAGAGTATTGTAACACCCGTTCTTGGCATCAGCGGCGTTGGTGGAGCCATGGCAATTTATGGTGCAGCAGATGTAGTTGTAAGTAAAATGAAAATGCGCTGTTTGTTGAATGAGTTTATCCATCTTTTACCTAGACTGGACATCGTTCATTCAAATTTCCCCATTTGCTTCCATTGCTTTAGGCAATAACCTCTAGTTAGCTGCATTGCATATCTTGTTTTCCAGTTAGCTGCAGCGTAGAACCATACCATTCGAAGGTTTGGGAACAAAGTTTTTGAAAAAACCACAGTTTTTGAAATACTATAGTATACTTTAGTCATGACAATACCACAGTTTTAAATAGTACAGTTTTGGAAACCGAGGTCCTGACCTAAGTTTAGAATCCTTAAAACAACTACAGTATTTGCAATACTTCAGTTTTGAAAACAGAGATTTTAACTAGCTACCAAACACCATTCTGTATATAATACTGCAGTATTTTATCTTCTAAAACTGTGAAAACTTCACTCCCAAACACCCCCTATGGGTTGATTTGGTGACAAGGGGATCACGGGAGGATTGAAGGGGATTGAGGGGGAAATAAACTAATGCCCCCCTTAATCCTCTCCAATTCCCCCGTGATCCCTTGTCACCAAATCAGCCCTAAAAGAAAAGCTGTAGTACATGTTTTACCTGATTCTTGGAACATGGCTGGCATTGCAGTGTTCTTTGGTTGCTGGACGATTGACCTCCGGACTTCGCTCAGCAGCATTTATAGTGTCGGTTGGAGCTATTCTTCAGGCCATAGTCCTGTTCTGGCTGCTTCTTTTTTACAGGTTTGATTTCTGTAAAAGCTATTCCGCAGTCGTGCCTATAACTGCCACTGTGATTGCTCACTCACCTTTATCTTGCCCACAGTCCAATGGATGGACTGCTTGGCGCAGCGATACCATTATTCATAGGTGCCTTGTGGGGTGTTGGTGACGGTGTCTTGAATACACAGTTAAGTGCATTACTTGGGCTTCTGTTCGAAGATGTCAAGGTAATCTTGTTTTAGTGTTTGTTGTTTGGTGTTTCATGTACACACATAGGCTTCCATCTCATCTGCTGTAGCTACTTGTCTTGTCCTCAACAAATACTAAAATTTGACACCATGGCCTATGCAGGAGGCTGCCTTTGCACAGCTGAAGGTGTGGCAGTCGGGCGCCATCGCAGTCATCTTCTTCCTGAGCCCAAGCATCACGCTGCAAGCCATGCTTCTCCTGATGGCCGCGGCTCTCGTCATCTCCTTTGGCTCATTCCTGTTCCTTACCCTTGTTGTTGAGAAGTCATCGCCCGTCAGAGCCTGAAGTGCGAAACCATTTCCCGATGTCCAGACCGGCGCCAGCGTGACTTGGTCAGTGTTACCAGTGGCCTGGGCAGCGCCATCGTTGTATCCCAATTTCACCGGAAACGCAGCATCCGTCGAGTGCGATTTGTGGCACAGTGGTACCATTTCAGGCAGCCAGTATCTGAACCGAAGCTGTAGCAGCTAGCAGTTCGTGCAACGGGGAAACCGTCAATTTGGGCACGCTTCTTGCTTTGCCAGTAGTGGTCCTTTCTCCTTTTGCAATGTCTGCACTGCAGCAATGTTGTTGGAAAAAAAGGATGTTGTAAGAAATGTTGTTTCATTTGTACCACGTCCTATCAGAGTGGTCTTTTTTTTTTTTGAAAGATCTATCGCTCTGCTTTTAAGAAAGCACAGAAGGTACACAAACAGCATTTAGGTTCATACAAGTTCAGATAACGACCCACATAGACAAGGAAAAACCAAGAGTCAAACGAGAGGAACCTTACTGTACGCAGACAACAAGTAAACACCCTGACACTACTAACTCAGACAACGCACTAGATCAGCTCACGAAGCCCCACCTCCTAGCTCTAGCTACTGCCCCAGGCCAGGATGAGACCGACTCTGTCCATCAGAGAAATGCAATATCCGAAGGATTCCCAGGAGGCGGGCGGTACTCATGGATCTAGCCCTTCATCAGCTCCAAGATGTTCTTCATCTTGCTGGAATCCTCCTCAACCAGCCACTCCCACTTCTGCATGAAAGAAATCGCATCATACATGATCACAGTAGCATTGCTTGGGAACTTTTTTCCGATTGACATCTTGTTTCGGTTACGCCATAAGGCCCAGACTATGCTTGCGAACAGAAAAATACGAAGGGATTGAGAGATATGTGACTTAATCACATCATTGATAGAGAAAATATCTTCTACCAATCTAGGAGTCCATCTCCAATCCAAAATAATGCGAATACAGTTCCAAACATAATTCGCCAACGGGCAAAAGCAAAAAAATGTGGTCAATAGTCTCCGATTCCCCGCAAAGGGCACCTGCACCACTACCTTTCCAACCCTTTTTTTTCAATTCATGGGTCGCTTGCACTTTTCTGTTGTAAAGTAGCCACAAGAACACCCTGATGTTAAGAGGAACTTTGCATTTCCAGATGATGTTATAAATATTATTCCTGACCCCCCATCAGACATAAACCTATACAGCGACCTAGTAGAGAACATATTAGAGTTCTCTAAGGTCCAGATCATTGTATCTCTCCCATGTGAAATACCATGATTCTGCATTTCAGATTTAAGAATCACCCATTCGCTAAAATCCTTATTACAAAGTGGTCTCTTAAATTCCAACCATCCATTATCTCCATCGAAGCAATCAGCTACAAGGACATCCTTATCCTTGCAAATTTCATATAGATTTGGTCATTTGGATATCTGATACTTAGAGGTACCTCTCCCATCCAAGTATCCTTCCAAAACAGAGTGCCTTCTCCATTTCGGACAATGTTCACTACCCTCTATTGGAACAAATGTTTAACTTTATGTAATCCTTGCCAAAACTGAGAAGCCCCCTTGGTTTTAGATTTAAAGAAGTTGATCCCTGTCATATACTTAGCTTTAATGATTTTGTACCACATATCCTCCGATCCCTGGACAATCCTCCAAATCCATTTAACCAATAAGCATTCATTCATTAGCCTAGTATTTATGATACCCAGACCTCCTTGGTCTTTAGGTCTAGTAACCATGTCCCATTTCGCCATGTGATAACAGATTTTACCTTCAGCTCCCTGCCAAAAGAAATTTGCCCTAACCGAGTTCATTTGTTGATGCAAACCTCCCGACAGTAGGTAGAAGCCCATCATGTACATCGGAAGGCTACTTAAGCAAGTATTAGTCAAGATGAGTCTTCCCCCTGAAGACAGGTTCTTTCCCTTCCATGGGTCCAACATTTTCTTCATTTTCTCTAAGATGTGTCCAAAGGTAGAGGCCTTTAATCGGACGTCTGATAAGGGAATTCCTAGGTATTTCAAAGGCAAAGATCCTAGGGCACAGTTAAGCATGTTTGCCATCTTCTCGTTTTCCTGATTATCCACTCCAAAAACGTACACTTCGCTTTTATGAAAGTTTATTTTCAATCCCGATAGCCATTCAAAACAGTAAAGAATTAGTTTCAAATTCCTAATTGACCTCTTCGAACCATCAATCATAATAATTATATCATCAGCGTATTGAATATGAGAAATCCCCCAGGCAAGAGATTAGTCATCACACATTTGATGTGGCCTTTCTCGACCCCTGCCTCCAGCAACATACTTAGCGAGTCAGCCACCAGATTAAACAGGAGAGGCGATAAAGGGTCACCCTGCCTCAAACCGCTAAAAGTTTTGAAAAATCTACTTCTCTCCCCATTGACATTCACACACACTTTTCCATCTTTAACTGTCTTCATCACCATATTAATCCATGCATCAGGAAAATCTTTAGTTCTCATGACCTCTTCCAAAAAATCCCATCTCATGTTGCCATAAGCCTTTTCAAAATCGATTTTTTCAGAAGACCCCTTTCTTTTTTAGTTTTCAGCTCATGAATCACCTCATGCAGAATTACCACACCTTCCAATATATTTCTATCTTTAACAAAACCTGTCTGGTTTTCCCAAATGACAGTCTTGGCAGTGAAGCCAACTGATGAGGAACCATTTGCCCCAAACAATCCGAAAGGTTTTGTTGGGAAGGCTCTGGGGCAGCCAGGCCTGAAAAGATCTGTACGAGTTGGTGAGACAGGCTTCAGGGAGGTTGCTGCGTACCTTCTCGACTATGATCACTTTGCAAATGTTCCTCCCACCATGCTGGTCAAGATAACACACACCATCTTCAACGTGAATGACTGTGTTGGCTGCAAAAGCAAAGTATTCTGCAACAAATCAGAGTCTGTGAGCAAGATTGCATCACTGCAGGAGTTCATTCCTCATGATTTTGATGCCAGTGACCATGGGACCTCAAGCTTCCCTGTATCTGCGGTGCATAGGATCGGAATACTTGACATTAGGATCTTCAACACTGATAGGCATGCTGGAAATCTTCTGGTCAAGAAGGTTGGTCCTGGGGCTGACAATTTCGGAGAGCAGACAGTGAATGGTCTTCTAATGTTTTCTACTGAACATTTGATCATGAAAATTCTCATTGTTCAAAAAAGAGGCTTGCAACACTGGCTGCACATGTACTGATCATCGCAATTGTAGACTGTACTACTGTAGTAGAAGAATCCGTGGGTCGTTCTGGCCTGGATAAAATCTTGATCCTCGATGAAACGCGTGTTCAGTTAGCTCACGTGAGGATTTTTCTTTAGTCAATTCTTGGCGAAACCCCCTCACCCCAACCTGGAATTGAGCCACTCCTCTAGAATCTAAAACTCGAGATTAAATCATTTCTTGGATTAAAACCTCTCCAAACCGAACAAGGCCTTAATGGATGTGATTCCATCTCATCAATAAAAAAAAAAAAGACAAGGCAAATAAAAGTGACAACATGAATTATTGGGTTGAAAAGTGGCAGGGAGACCAAACAAACCCTTTAGGGCTAGTTTGAAAAATTAAACCCCTGGAGAGAAAATTTAAGGTATAGTCTGGAAACTTAAATCCCCTCCGGCATTCCTGGAGATTGAGTGGAAAATTAAACTAATTTCTCACTCAATCCCCAGGAATCCTAGAAGGGATTTAAGTTTCCAAACTAGCGCTAAGCTAATTTTCCTCAATCTCCAGGAATCCCGGAGGGGATTTAAGTTTCTAAACTAGCCCTTATCGTTTTATTTACGAGTTATAAACATGAACTTCGTGTAGAATTTTACCAAGACCACATACTATGTACCATAAAATGGGAACATGCTTTTTCCGCCTTTGATTTCCTGAGAAAATTGAGTTATCCCTCTTAACACTTCCAGATTGTTTGTCAATTTTGTGAGAATCACTCAATAATTAGCATAGGTGCTTCGTGAAGTGTTTAATTTAATTAAACCACTATTTATAGTGTTTGCTCTAAGTTTAGACATTGAAAGGATCACGATGCCCAAGAGAGGGGGTGAATTGAGCTTTCCTAAAATTCCAACAAAAGTTAAACCCTAAGCATGAGCCCAACTTCACCCAACTACTAGCAATAAGCAAATACTATTAGAAAAACAACAACCCTAAGTCATTACTACAAATACTAGCTAAGCAATTTCACAGAGTAAAATGCTCAAATTAAATGCGGAATGTAAATTAAGGGTAAGAAGACTCCTCCAATTTTTTGCCCAGGTATCAAAGAGTCGGCACTCTTCCCTAGTCCTCGTTGGAGCACCCACACAAGGGTATCGCTCCCACTTGGTCCTCACAAGAACCAAGTGTTCTCTATGAGATGATCCTTTGCCACTCCGGCACGGTGGATCCCTCACGACCACGTACAAACTTGAGCTGGGTCACTAACAAGTCCTCCGGGGTGATCACCGCACTCCAATCGCTACCAAGCCGTCTAGGTGATGCCGATCACCAAGAGTAACAAGCCATAGAATTTCACTTGACCCAGAGAAGCCTAATGTATGTGGTGTGTGCTCTAGGTGGACCTCATACGCACTAATGAGGTCCTAACATGGGATTATGATTTTCTAATCACCTCACTAGGCTTTGTGGGACTTGCAATGCACTAGCAATGAATACACTTGAATGTGGGTAGCAATACACTTTAATGTGACTCGTGGAGGGGGTATAAATAGCCCCAACCACCAAACTAGCCATTACTGCAAGCTGCTGCGTATTAGCGCACTGGACAGTCTGGTGCGCCAACGATGCACTGCAACGGCTAGTTCTGACAGCTAGCAGTTGCTCTGACAGCGCACCAGACAGTGAACAGTGACTGTATGGTGTGTACCAGACAATCCGGTGCGCGCGCTAAAAATTGGCTCTGCGAACTCATCGCTCTCGGGTTTCTCGGGGCAAAGGGGCTGCCCCCGGGGCTCGCTGGCCCCACTGTCTGGGGGCACACTGGACAGTCCGGTGCCCCTAAGACAGCAAAACCAATTTCTTTTCCTTTGGATTTTCTAACCCGATTTCGTTCTAACTCGTGAGTGTGTTATAGAGTGACACCTAGTGATAGTTGTGAGTGTGAATGTGCACCAACACTACACTAGAATTCTCTTGGTAAACTACTCATCCACAACCCCTCTTTATAGTACGGCTAAAACAAAATAGAAGACCTAATTCTATACCAAGTGTCCACAACACGTTTGACACTCGGAATATGAAGACCTTCATCTTTTGATTCGCCTTTTTCAGCCGTCGCTTCAAGTTCTCACATGAGGGATTGTTTTCAACCTCCTGTAATGCGACCTAACTTACCATTTCTCTGCAGAATACACATTAGTCACATATAATTTTATGTTGTCATTAATCACTAAAACCTACCAGGGGCCTAGATGCTTTCAATCTTCCCCTTTTTGGTGATTGATGACAACCCTACAAGAGTGTGAGAGTAGTTTATTTGTTTTTCTGTCAATCTCTACTACTTATTAAGACGGTAGGGGTAGCCTGCCGTTCTGCCATTCTGCGATCTCAGCCGTCCATTCTATCCTGTAAATAATCTCAGTCGTCTGATCCCGCCGCCCGTGACATACCCTAAACCCTAATCTTCAGCACCCGCGGCCTCCAGCGCCCCCGCCGCTTGCCAGCCGCCATCCCAATCTCCAGCGCCCGCGGTCTCCGCGTACTCTTCACCGCGTAGCAGCCTCATCTTCGTCGGCGAGCCTCCACCGCCCCCTTACGAAATAGGTCGACAGGCTCCCCTCCGTCGGCAAGCCTCCATCGATCGCTGATCTGGCTGGAGCATCTCCCTTCTACATCTTCCTCGCAGCGCCGGCGCGGCGGCGCTCCATCTTCCGCTCCCTCCCTTACTTGTGCTTGGCACGCAGGCGACGGCGGCGGCGCCCAGTCTCGTACTCTCAGCGGCGGCGTCAGTGGCTTCCCCTCCCGCCTCTCGCCAGTCGCCTCGCGCCCTCGCCTCCGGTCCTGCGCACGCCGACCTGTTACCCTGCGTGCGTGCCTCTCTGTCTCCTCCCGCCTCCGGTGGATCGTCAACTGTGCCCGGCCTAAGGGCGGGAACCAGCAGCCGCTGCCCCACCAAGGCGGTTGCACCAATTTGGGAACGTTTATTCCCCAATGCGAAGCGTTACCCGTGCTCCTAACGATTCAGCGCGCGGAAGCGTGTGCTTAGTGTTGTTTTCTGGAACCCTGTTCATCATAATAATAATTAAAATTAAGTTGCCACTGTAATGATACTCTTTGTACAAGTAAGAGTACTCCATTGTAATGATACACACCTTTGAGTTGCATCTTTTTTTCTGTCTGCTGAGCATGACTCTAGAGTAAAATGACTGGTATCCTTGTTGGGATTTGCTGCATGAAGAATTATTAGGATCATATCAGAAATAATATTGCCATTGTTTAAGCTTTCCTGTCATTGCTGAGTGCTTTTATGTATATATCAGCAACTGAAAACTCAACATGCAGATCTGTTCGTTTAGACTGTCTGCTATTAAACTAATCTCGTTCCCTATTTTGTTTTCCAGCAGGACATTGTTGAATTCTCTGAAGTGTGTGCTCTTGTAAAGGCTTGCTAAAATGGTAAATTTAAACATAACCAACATCTTGGAGAAGGTAACCCCTAAACTAATTTACATGAAATTGGGTTCAACTATGCATCGTTTTGACTTTTAAAGCATTTTGTTAAATGCCTGCACAGATGACAGGGAAAGATAAAGACTACAGATATATGGCAACATCAGATCTGCTTAGTGAATTGAATAAAGAAAGCTTCAAAGCTGATCAAGACCTTGAGCCAAAGTTAACGATTATTGTTCAACAACTTGAGGATGCTTCAGGAGATGTTTCTGGTTTAGCTGTTAAATGGTATGCTTCAGTTCGTAGTTTAAAATTTTCTCCCTTAACCACAAATCCATAATATATCATCCCATACTATGACTTTGTTCCTGGCACTTTTTTAAATTTGTTTGGGTCTATGTTAAAAACAATCTTGTATAAAACAACGAACACACAGTTTTCAATGTTGTTGGTAATTGGGGTTGCAAATTATGCATTTCTAAGATCTCCTGAAAGCCGGAATTTGGATGCATTTTGATGTGGATACTTACTATTTTGAATTGCCGTTAGTGCCACAGTGGTGTATTATATCTCTACTACTTATTAAGACGGTAAGGGTAGTCTGCCGTTCTGCCATTCTGCGATCTCAGCCGTCCATTCTATCCTGTAAATAATCTCAGCTGTCCGATCCCGTCGTCCGATCCCGTAACAATTTGATGATGGTCTTCTTTTGCATGAGGAGAATGGTGTGGCATTATTGGGCGATGTTCGCAATAGTTGGGTTGGGGTTTCGATCTTACAAGCTCTTTTTGTTAAGGAACACAATGCAGTGTGTGATGCAATAAAGGTAAGAGAAGCATCACTATTATTATCTATTTGTTTAGTTTATATGAAGAATTTGATGTCCTTGATTTCTTTCCACCGTACCGATAAAGCTGTTGTTTATTAATTACCAAGACATTAATTTTTTATGCTAAAATATGAAGAAACAATTAAAAATGTTCTTTTGATATCTCAGGATGAACATCCCAACCTATCAGACGAAGAATTATATCGGTATGCTAGATTGGTCACTTCTGTTGTCATTGCAAAGGTTCACACTGTTGATTGGACTGTCGAGCTTCTCAAGACTAAGACCATGAGAGCTGGAATGCGCGCAAATTGGTGAGGATATATTATCTCATTTTCTCATATTTGTTGAAAGAAAACAATTAACGCTGGTATTACTTTTCCAAGTGGAAATTTTATTTACATCTGCATATTCAAATTAATTAATTAGTAAGATTGTGTACAAATTTACCTCATTCTAATTCTTTTGTGAAGGTATGGTTTATTGGGTAAGAAAATAAAAGATACATTTGGTCACATAGGAGGACCGGCATTAGGTGGGCTCGTGGGATTGAAGAAGCCGATCAACCATGGCGTATCTTATTCTTTGACTGAAGAGTTTACCAGTGTTTACAAAATGCACTCTTAAGCTCAGGGAGCCGACCGGCCAACCCGATGCAAATAATTCCCCACCGTACCTAAAAGGGTAAGTAGACAATTTATATATGTTTGGCATCCATTCCTCTCATTTTTATGTAGAATTAAATCAGATATAAAAGAGTGATACAGATTATAAAGAATTGAACAAAAAAAAGTTAAGACATTCTTCTATTAGATATCGACTCTTACATAATGCATTACTGAACCAGACTTTAGACACTGAACTTGACACAACAAACAACTACTCTTAAAAATGTAGCTAGAATGTATAAGTTTTCTACTCGATTAGCACATTTTTAGTATAACTAACATAAACACTGACTCAAATTCTTTCTTGTGTCGAAACATAGCATCGATATTGGAGAGTTGGTTGGTCTCAAGGGGGAAGAACGACTATCAAAAATAGGGTTTGAAAAGAAAATATTATCAATGGGATATCAAGCTTGTGGTGCACTTGAACTATGGAACTACCCAAGTTTCTTCAGGGACCTCATACCACAAAATTTGGATCGTACCAATCGATCTGACAGGATCGACCTTGCTGCCCTAGAAGGTATGAAATTTGGACCCAATTTGTACCATATCAGTAGAGGATCATGATTTTGCACCATGTCAAATTGTTACAAGGGTCCACCAAGAATAATCCAATGCATGAAAATATTTAAAATAACTCATATATTGTGGATCTCAACCTTGCTGCCCTAGAAGGTATGAAATTTGGACCCAATCTGTACCATATCAGTAGAGGATCATGATTTTGCACCATGTCAAATTGTTACAAGGGTCCACCAAGAATAATCCAATGCATGAAAATATTTAAAATAACTCATATATTGTGGATCTGCGAGCTCGTCGACCGTGGCATGGGCGTGCCCGAGCTGCCGCATACCTACCACATCAACATGTCCATGTCCACCTCCCTACCGGACATGTGGGCCATCGGCAGCAGTTCCCCATCATCTCGATCCAACGGCTGTAGGAGCGACCCAGCGTGGACGAGGTCCTCTCGAACCTCACATGTGACAGCGACAGCAAGGTGAGCGAGTTCATCAGTAGGAGGCACAGTCTGTCGTTGCACGAACTGCCCACCCACGCCACCCGCGGCTACTACCTGGGCATGTTCCTTGGGGGCTCGGCTGACACATATCACATCATTTATGGGCAGTAGGTGGTAGGATCTACCTCATTGGTGGTTATAGAACATCCACACCGCTCCGCCGACACCATATCACATACGCTTCCAATAGATCTGCATTGTGTTTGTGCTTTGCATGTAGCTTCTGCTACTTTGCTCTGGTTGATGAATAAAAAATGAACTGGTCTTTCCTACTGGGTCGGGAGAGCACATCTGTAAGGCGTAATGTAATGCTTCTGGTTACTGCAACAAGAAACTTAGTGGAAAAATCATGTGTGCTTCAATTGCAAGTGATACCATCACTTTCTAAATGTTCAGGTTGCATAAGCAGTCATAGGAAACAAGGCATATGCTATTCTTTATTGTCATGTAAATACACTTAATGACCACTGGAGCTACACGTTTGAAGAATTTTACTGCTCAATCTATTACTTTTCTTGACTATGAATCATTTTAGTTTATGAGATGTCTTGCATAATCACCAACATCTTCTATGTATTTACCCATGCCCTTTCTAAGGTTTTGCCATTCTGCCCTGCTGTAGTTGCTCATTATTGATGGAAATGGATTGCTCCATCCGTGAGGTAAAACACAAATTTGTCCGTCCCAGATAGCGATGATCCATCTAAATAGCTTTTCTATTTCGTACAAGGAAACACTTGAGGAAATCTGAATGGTGAAATATACAGACACTTAGTCTGAGATTCTTCATTGTTTGGTGTTTTTGAGATTTTCAATTATGCTAAATGATGATGCAAGGTTGGAATTTTGGATCAGCTTATACAACACGCTTATGATGCACGTACGTGGTTTTGAAAAATTTAGTTCTTATTAGGGTAGCTGAATGTCTGGAAATATTTCTCTTTTTTTCGTCATGTATAGGAGAGCACATGTTGAACATTTCTCCATCCATTTACAGGCTTACCTAGCTTATGGTGTTCCATGAAGTGACATAAAACTGTTTTCATTGATGCAAATGGTTTGCTGAAAGAACTCTTGTACATTAGATTCGATACTATGTTTGTTGGTAGTAAATAACATGCCAGCGGTTCAAATTTTTCTCTTTGTTGCTTGCTGTGTAACACACTTTTGTTTCCGGAGAATCATATCGCATTACTTGTTTTCTATCTTGGCTGCACGCACCATTGGTTCAAGGCTCTGCTTCTTGCCCTTTAGAAGATTAAGGTATCTGGGGAGCAGAAAAAATTATGCATTGCGACAGCTGAGCCACTTTTGATGTTTGCCCTTAGTTGTGGAATGTATTCTTCTCCCAGGGTAAGTTGTTAAAGCATTCCTCTGGCTCACTTCTTGCCATATTAATGGAATAAAAATAACTATGAATAGATGACGTGATAAATAGAGTGTCAGATGTTAAATGATATGTTGCTAACCTGTAGTACTATGTATGTGTCACATAGTTTCATTTACTGTTGGATCCTATCATATATTCTTTCAAAATGAAATATTGTGATTGCAAGCTTAAATGTATTTTTTGTACAACTAACACATTTCATTTTGTATACCATCTGCATGAAAACTCTTATTGAGTTGTTCGACGGTATGCCGCACCAGAATGTGTTGTCGTGGATCGGCTGCCTGGTGTGGATATAGATAGATGGAAATTCGATGAACCACCATCGTTATATATCTTCATGAACAGCAGCATGCATCACCTTGCTTCTATAGAGAAGTATGTGGTATGTCTAGAATATGCTTCATTTGTTGGTGATGTGCTTGTATGTGTCATATGCACATTCAGTTGATTCTGTCTTCGCGCTTTTGCTAATTTCAGGAAAAGTTTGCCACATTTGTTCCAGTCCTCTATTCAATCTTGATCTAGATACATTGCGGTATGTCTCATATATCCCAAACCATTGCCTATTGCTTTATGAGGCAGTGACTTATGCAATTCACAATGCAGTTTTGGCCGGGGGCTTATGGGGTTTCCCCCAAAAGGTTTGCACTACCGGTTTCTTTCTTAGTTCATCCCAGTATTTTGTATCAGACGATGTGACTACTTCAAGGTATTCATTTGTCTTATTTTTATCCATCTAGACACATGCTTGCGATTATTGCTTCTTATACCATCTGTGACTACTTTCCCTTCTCAACCGTGTAGACAATCCCAGTTGATCCATACATCATGAATTACACTGGAGTTGTATTCTGCCAATATTCAGGTAAATATTGGAGAGGTTTATTTGAATATCTTCACTTGAAAAGATTATAGCAATGGGCATAGAATAGAAGATCAAACTAAAGAATTATGCAAAGTCATTTGGCTGGTAATGTCATCCCTATTTATCAACACTGATAGCTACTGATCTACTGAGTTACTGTTTGTAAAGGCCCTATCATGCTGAAGCAGGTTGATGGTTCATATGCATGTTTCGCAGATAATGAAGCTTGGATCACTTTGGGACAGGTCATACCATAAGCTACTTGAATATATTTGCTCTACTTTTTTTTGCTCACTTGTGTGTTTGTGGGGAAGAGATACTAACTTCGTTGAACTTGTTGGGTCTGCCATGCAATTTATCTTCATTTAGGTGAAAGAACTATTGAGAGTTATTGGTTTACAAGAATAGGGAAGCACCCTTGAATTTCTAAGAAGAGGACACAAGGTTTGTCTCATCCTAGCTAAACAGTTGGTTGCAACTTCAAAGCGTCTGCTTGCATAAATTACATTTCACTATAGCACATGATAGAGACATCACGAGTTACAATAATCGAGTTTCTGTGCTGCAGAATGCTACATGGTGGGAATAGAACGTTGATCAGGAGACTTCGCCTGCCTGAAAAACTTGAGGTGTTGCACCTGTTGGCTGAATGCTTTTCTGATTTGGAACTGGGAATGAAAATTCCCCCAATGAGTGTCCATGTCTTGTTGTATGTAATAGATAAATATGAAATTACACACAGAGAAGTCCATGTATAGCGTAAAGGACATGAAAAGTCAAAATTTCAATCAAGCATACTGTTTGATCCGTGAATTAATATACGAGGGTTTATTTTCCTTTTTATGATACAAATATTGCAGGGATGCATCAAATCAGTCGTTGGTGGCTGATGTTGTGGTGAGGCCCACCTGTGCTAACATGTTCATCTAAACAAGAACTCTAAATGTTTCATGTACATTGTGGATCAGGAATCATCGTCCTTATTTGTGTAGAAGCATGTTCCTGTTGTTTAGGTTTGGTCTAGCTTGTATCATGATGTCCTTTTGTGTGTCTTGTATCGTATTTGGATGGACACATAAGATGGTAAAAAGTGTCATCTTAGATGTACGTATTGCCTAGATGTCTTCTCCAGGAAATGACCTAAGTGTCATCCAAGATGTACTGTATGTATTACCTAAGTGTCATTTGACAGATATCTGCTTAGCATTCTTGGAAATGACCTGACTAGAGTTGTCACAGATCGATAGTTCCCTATCGTCATGACTATTTGCAGGAGTACATGCGCCTCAAGCATGTTGCTCGGTATCTGTCTCGAGTGTTACAATTTCATGCTCAAAAGCATCCTCCATGCTGATTGACAAAATGTATATATGGATAGGATCACAAATAGATTACGAAACCTTTTTCATAACAATATAATACATATTTGTACATAATTTTTGTGATATTATATGTTTCCGTTGCAACGCACGGGCACTCACCTAGTAGTGAAGATGGTTAGTGATACTCAATAAGTTTGACAGAAAAAATAATGTAATAGAATAGTAAGTATAAGAGCATACACAACATAAATTTCTTGTTCACATAAGTATGAAATGAAGTTCATGAACAAGAACTGAACGATTGGTGACAACATCATAGGTGAGTTAAACATCATATAAAAGCGGAGCTAATATAGAGAGTACATGCATATATATTACATAAAATGATCAAGAGCTCTCTCAACTAACTTCCTAACTCCCCTAGCTCTCACAACTCACATCTCTCCCCCTTTGGCGTCAAACACCAAAGGGGTGACCCGAACCTACATCTTAGAAGAAGAAGGAGGGGGAGAAGGCGCATCAGGTCGCAGTCGAGGCAGAAGAGAAAACACGAGCAAAGTATCTGAGTCAGTCCGGATCCAGGATCTGTAGTAGAGGTTGGAGCTGGTGCTGACTCTGACTCTGGCTGTGGTGCAGGATCTGCAGGAGCTGAAGCAGTCACAGAAACAACCACGACAATAGTGGAGATAGCAGACGCTGGAGGCACTGGTGGCTGAACGCTGACTGGTTTGACAATCTAGGTCGAGAAATCTAGGGTGACCGGCCTGAGCGAAGAGATGGAAGGACCAAAAGAGTGGAGATGGGGTCCTGACTGAATGGCTGGCACGACGATAGCCTGAAGTGCTAGAGGAGGAGCAGACTGAACTGGAGGGATCAGAACACCAGTGTGTTGAAGAATATGAGTCTTGAAAGCCCGGTGCTCTGCCCTGTCTGCTAGAAGCTACTGCTGGAGTGTGTCTTGACGGTCCTGAATAGTTTGGAACATAGATAACATCCGCTCGGACAACTGCTGCTGAATGGCTGCTTGCCTGGCCTGCTCTACTGCCTGACGGGCTTGCTCTGCGGCCTTGTGAGCCTGCTGCTGAGTGAGTGACTGAAGGATGGCAGCTAGAGCGGGGTCTATCGCTGGAGGAGCAGCCGGAGGAGCAGCACTGGAGCCACCAGCCTCGTGATCATGGGAACGAGGTGGCACATGAGGTGGTGGCAGAATTCCCAGATCCTCATCATCATTAGAGGAAGTCTCAGCATCTGCACCCTGATCCTCAAACTGTCTGATGGCCTCATCCTCAACCCTGATATCTGGTGCCAGTGGATCAAATGGTGCTGGAGCTGTGTCCTCAGGAGCTGGGCGATATAAGCCAAACTGAAGTATGGAGGCCTCAAGGGTGGCCTAGAACTGAGGAGTCTAGATCAGCCGAGCAAATATGTGGCAAAGGTAGTGAGCGTATGGCAACTGACGCCGAGCACGGAGACCATCCAAAATGGTGTCCTATATCTCATAGATCAGAAAGTCGACCACGTCAAACTCAGAGTGAGAGATTAAAGCACCAAGGAGCCAGAGCTAGATATGAGTGGTAGCCTCTCTATAGCCCATCCTCGATAGCAGGGTGCACATCATAAGCTCATATAGAAACTTGGCTGCTGGAGTGAAATCTACTGGAGAACGCTCCGACCCATCTGTGAACGAAGGTCGAAACAGGGTGGCGACGTGAGTAGTGGCAGGAGCTACTCTGCCGTGAGGGTGACGAGGAGGGTCTGAAGTGCCATATGACATGCTGTGAATCTTCATCGACGACTCAGGAAATCCAAAAATCTCTCTGATCTGAGCAGCATGTAGAGTAACATCCTCACGCTCAAATATGAACCTCATCCACTGATAATCTGAGTCAATCCAAACTGTGGCATAGAAAACTCTGACCTACTCCTCAACATATCTACCACCGAAGGTCAAGAGAGAGTATAAACCTGACAAATAGGTGATGTGACCCTCTGACTCTACACCGGCTACTGAACGAAAGGCAGAGAGATCCAATCGCCAATGAGCTCTCAGGACAATCTGAGCAGAAAGTTGTGCCCTGAAGGACTCCTGGGTCCTGGTGATGAAAAGTGGTGCAGCCGCTGGGTCTCTCTGAGCAGGCAACCATGAGTCCACGGGTACGTGTCTGAACTGACGTACCCTGGCAGCCGTGGCCCACTGAAGGTCAAGCAGACGAGGATCAGTGTAACACCCCGTCCAATCCCTGGACCGGCGGTACTTACTCCTGGCAGCTCGCTAGGATCATATATTGTCCCCACAGATCAACACGAGTCTTTTGTGTGCACTTTGTCCTCACTCATGCGCACCCGAGAAAACTTCCCGGTCGGTCACCCATCCCAAATTTCTCCAAGTCAAGCACGCTTAACTTGGAGGTTCTTTCAAGACAGGCTTCCAAAAAAGAAGATGTACCTTGTTGGTATGTATACTCTATTAATTCTATTAAGCCTTGGGCTAGGTTATCAACATCCCAGGGGTCAGGATATCACAATCCACCCCCTTAGAAGACTGACGTCCTCGTCGGTCAACCCAATCTAGGAACCTCCCCTCTTAGCCACGTCTATGTGTCTATTGTCGTCATATGCCATGCCATGTGACCACTCCGGGCCCACATGCGCCATATACTCGAACCCCTAACCCACACACGCCCGTGAAACTGTGAGGGTCAGCTCTGATACCACTTGTAACACCCCGTCCAATCCATGGACCGGTGGTACTTACTCCTGGCAGCTCGCTAGGATCATATATTGTCCCACAGACCAACACGAGTCTTTTTGTGCGCACTTTGTCCTCACTCATGCGCACCCGAGAAAACTTTTCGGTCGGTCACCCATCCCAAATTGCTCCAAGTCAAGCACGCTTAACTTGGAGGTTCTTTCGAGACAGGCTTCCGAAAAAGAAGATGCACCTTGTTGGTATGGATGCTCTATTAATTCTATTAAGCCTTGGGCCAGGATATCACCATCTCAGGGGCCAGGATATCACAATCAGTAGCGAGAGGTCGCACCTCAGTCTTATCACGCTCCCAAAAGTGAGGTGGAGGAATAGGTGGAGCAGAAGCGAGAGCAGGAGCAGTGGAAGCTGGAGTGGTGGAGGTGGTGGTCACAACGGGTGTGGTGGAAGGCTCGAGAGCGGCAGGAGCTGGCGAAGTGGGAGGTGGAGTGGTGACTGGGTCTGAAGAAGTGGATCGAGCAGTGGAGGAGTGAGTCCAAGACGAGAGGCGACGAACTCGGAAGGCGATCTGGTTGGAGGAGATCCTCAGCTGACCTCCCTGCTCTGCCTGATCTGTTGCTGCTACTGCGGCAATCGCTGCACGAGTGGGTCTGTCCAAACGTCTCTTCTTCTTTGTTGGAACTTGCTAATCCGAGGACAACAAATCCAGATAGTAAAAGAATGGAGAACAGTTTGATGCTGCAAAATACAAAGCATTAGGGCTACTGTGTTTTTTCCTGTCCCCCGCATTGGCATAGTGTGGGGGTATTTATAGGTAACTGAGGAACTGCCTGGCCCTGCCAAGGACAATTAGACCCTCAGTTACCTAGTTTATCCCTGGAATATTCTCTCACATGGGGTTACAACGTGTCATTATAGCATACTTTACTACAGATGTGGCCCAACCCGCTCTGCCCACACGGCGACCTGCGGGCGGGGCCCTACAATATGGGCCGGATTGTACACGAGCCCCTTTTTACACCGAGGGAGACCAAGATGTGGGGTCTTTGAAGTCTTGGTCATCCGGGCCCCAAAGCCTTCGATGGTCTTTGCTTCGGCTCACCGGGGCGAAGGGAGCGCTTGAGCCTTCGCATGGGCGTCGTCCTCAGGCCCGACTTGCGGGGCCTATCTTTGAGGCCTTTGATCTGTGGTACGTTGATGTGGCGATCGTCGAGCGAGGGGGGGGGGCGTGTTCGCCTTCGCCCTAACATTCTTGACCCCTTGCTGCTCAAGGTAGACAGTCTTGCCCTTGTCCTACCTGAAGGGGCGAGGAGGGTCCTGGTCATCTCCTCCCCCTGACAGTGTGACATTCTTCGTCCGCACCATCCTGAACTGGCTACTGACACACTGCAAGATAAGGAGAAAAGGTAAGCGAAAGCAGTAGAGCAGTAGGTAAGGCCTAATTAGAGTGAAATAACTACCTGGGAACGTCTCGAGAGAGAGTAACCAGGCAGGACAGGAGAAGCGCAGACGGGCAGGCAGAATCACTCAAATGACAGAAGAGGCGAGCACGTATTAGTCACATAGTCATAAGTATATAAAATGTGAATAAATACATGCAGCACCCCTGGTGTTACAAGAACTAAAACTTGGGCATGACATCATATGCATTGACATTTCATTATGTATGTTTTACCTAGAGTGCATCCACTAGGCTAAAATTTCAAAACAAGTTGTGATGTGATGACTTGAAGTGATTCTTAAACCCTAGGATAGGGTACTTACCCAAGGACTAGAAGCATGTGGGTATGCGAGATAACAATTTGAGTATGAACTCAAGAGTTAGTGGGGAGGTCCAAGAGAGACTAAATTTGGAGAATTTGAGTGGCACATAAACCCTAGAACACTCAAAACCTTAATAAGGACTCTAGAAACCCTAATTAGTGCTCCATAAGGTGAAATCAGTTTCTATGCACTTTTGGACCAAAGTGTATATATCAAAGTGGTAGAGTAACAAAAATTAAGCAACTTTTACATTTAGAGATTTCCAAGTTTTGTGGAACAAATTGGAGTAATTTGCAAAAGTTCCCATGGAGCTTAGTTCTGAAAACAGTGAGATTAGGCTAACTTTGGGACCCTGTATATCTTAATCCATGGAGATTTTGCCATAGGTCACTCCAACAAATTTGTAGAGTTACTATAGCAGTCTAAGTTTGATTAAGTGGTTAAGCCCTAGAGCTACATGGAAATTGGAGAAAAATAGACCTAAAGTTGTAATGTCAGTCAAATCAAAGACTAAAACTCGACTGTCAGTGAGCTCTGATGAACTTTGGGGTCGAAGTTCACATGATCCAGTGAGTATTTGAACAAGATCTTTATAACAAAATCAAAGATGGTATGTTGAGCAACAACTTTCATAGAGTCGGATTGGTAGCTCTCCACATGAAAATTGAAGAACGAAGCCCTTCAATTCGCCCTGTCAGATGGACTGAAGAAGATCGCGATTGTACAGTATCTGAAAAAGATTTGAGATGTGGAGCATCTCACCGTTGGTGATCTCCGCGTGTGGATTCACGCCAGCCACTGTGATTCGTGCACGACGCGGCGTGGATATTACCGGACCTGTGAAAAGATTATGACCGCAGATGAGATTGTGAGCTGGCCACCATATGCACTTGCCCCGCGACCGGCCAAGATGCCATCGCCAGAGTTTGCCGCTTGCCGCAAGGATGCCACGTGCTTGGAGATGTTACCACGTCGCAGTAGGTCGCAGTAGGCAGCCCATCTTCCGCCTGAGTCTTTACCTTGTTGAGCGCCACAGTAGCTGTGCTCCGGTGACTCACCTCCCCTCCAGCCGCAAGCTCATCTCATCCCAAATTCGTGAAACACTCGAGTGACCACTATAAATTGAGTGTTCGGCCTGCTCCGCTATCTTGTTACGAAGCCAGTGCACCGCTCCTCACTCCCAATTAGCCACCACAGCCCCCGAATTTGGAATTTCCCCCAAATCGGCCAAGAACGCCGCCGTGTGACCTCGCACCGTGGCTAGCCATGTACAGGTTTGTTCATGTCTCTTTAGTTCGCGTTTCTGCCTCCTCTGACGCTAGGAAAGCTCTCGGTCTCGGCCGATTGAACTCTACCGCGCCATAGTGTAGAGAGCTTGACGGTACTGTCCGGGAACACCGCCACAGACATGGTTTCCGTCGACCGGTTGTTCCACGTTGTTTCTGTCCAAGTTCACGCAAGCACAGTAGTCCTAACAAACCACTGAGTCTTCCCTAGACGCTTGATTGAACGCTACCGGTTCATGTAACCCAGAACGGGTTTGTCGGAGCATTTGTTCTGCGGTCGTCGCAGATAAGCATGGATAAGTGACGAACTAGTCAAATTAAGGGTAGAGAGGTGTTCGGATGATATCTGTGATGGACCCTGTACGCTCGACGCCATCGGAATGGGTCATCGCCGGTGAGTACGCTCGGTTCTGTCCAGGTGTTCAACTGTGTGTGGCCAGGGATGTGGTTCGCGAAGAAACATAAATAGAAGGGCCTTTATTCGGATGTCAGCGAGACATGTGAATAGTGTCAAGGCTCTTTACGGGTTATTTAAATGATCAGGGGCCTCTGCGCAAATTCTCCAGCTCGGGCACGGGCGCGTGCATGTTTTCCCTGTCCGCGGGCTGGCTTGGGCTAGAATTGGCCCAACACTATTCATGATTTCTCTTTTTCTTTTTACTAGCAGATTAAGAATTATGTAGAAAATAGTAGAAAAATGATAAAATTATGGGATAAATTTTGCTAGACTCCTAAAATCATCTAGTGTTGGGGGTCTTCTTCTCCGCCGAAGGTCCTCAAGGCAAAAATACCTTCGACAAAATGATACAAAAGCTTGCCGAAGTTACCTTCAGCCTCGGCTCAACTCCTCGAGACGAAGCTCAATAGCTTGGTCGACAGTGCAAGATGCCGAAGGTCAATAGCTTTGGCCCAGACCAAGCAAAGAAGGAAAAGGACTAAATAGACCTTATTAGTTTTAATTACATGTAAACAAGTGTTTGAGGGCATCAATGTAATTTTACCTAGGCTGCGTTCCATGCCTATAAATAGATGAACAGTGCCCCTGTACTTTTCACGCTAGATTGTAATCATTCTCACGTCATTCTCGCATCCTCACCTTCTGGCAAGCCAAAGGTACCAATGTAACACGAATATTATTGATCTTTATTCATATTCGTTGAATATAAATACAAATATATTATTGATATATAATTATTATCTTTATCTCGTTGTGTTCCATTGCTTCATTATTTATATTTATATGCTAAAATGATGAAGGTATGTCCTTCATGACCTTCGTCTGAAGATCATTATATCTGAGAGGAGTTAATGCTTCGAAGGACGAAGGTCTTTAACCATTAACAATTGTGTTGCCTTGTTCTTAATATATAGCATTTGAGAACAAGTGACCAACATTGGTGCCCACCTCCGGTGAACTCACTTCCACAACTGCGACGATGGCTTCGCAAAGCAACTAAGTTGTGGCATCTTCGGTTACGAAGCTGGTGTTCCCAATCATAGGCGGCTCATGTTCTGAACCAGCCAACAAGAAGCAGAAGAAGGAAGCACACAAAAGGGTACATCATGTTGGAGTGCAAGGACCCTTCATCAAGTCCATGCGGTCTCATATTCCAATCACCTTCTCTCAGGAAGACCTTCAGCTTAAAGATTATCCTCACAACGATGCAATGGTCATATCTTGTGTCATCAAGGGATTTTTGGTCCACAATGTCTTAGTGGACACAGGTAGTGCAGCGGATATCATCTTTGCAAAGGCTTTCAGGCAAATGCAAGAGCTAGATGACAAGATACATAATGCAACACACCCTCTTTGTGGCTTTAGAGGAAGACAGATCGTGGCACTTGGTAAGATAACAATGCCGGTCACCTTCGGATACGTTAACAACACAAAGACAGAGCAAGTTGTCTTTGATATTGTTGATATGGAGTATCCATACAATGCAATCATTGGTCGAGGGATGCTTAACGCCTTCGAAGCAATACTCCACCCAGCATACCTCTGCATGAAGATACCTTTGGAACAAGGGCTCATTGCTGTACATGGGAGTCAAGAAGCTGCCAGGAGAGCCAAAGGAAGTTGGACGAATTCGAAGGCTATTCATAATATAGATGAAGTCGAAGCTTAACAGCAGTATAAGCACAAAAGAGAAAAAGGCTGCTTCGGCATATCAACCAAAGCCTATGCTCTTGTGTGAAGACATAGCCAAGCAAAAAGTACTGCTGGGATCTCAACTATCTGATGAACAAGAAAAGACTTTGCTAAGATTTTTGTTTAACAACAAAGCTGTTTTTGCTTGGACAACCAATGATCTCTGTGGTGTCAATAGATACATCATTGAACACTCACTCAATGTGGACCCGTCCTAAGTAGAGGCTTCGGAAAATGTCCGATGATAAAGCCGAAGGTGCACGAAATGAAGTAAAAAGACTTCTAAGTGCCGGTGTTATTAGAGAAGTAACATACCCAGAGTGGCTAGCCAACACTGTCATGGTGAAGAAAGCTAACAGAAAATGGAGAATGTGTATTGATTTTACAGATCTCAACAAGGCATGTCCGAAGGATGAATTCCCATTGCTAAGAATAGATTACCTACTGGATGCAGTAGCTACTTCGGAACTCATGAGCCTATTGGATTGCTACTCAGGCTATCATCAAATCTGGATGAAAAAGGACGATGAGCTGAAGACAAGCTTCATAACTCCTAGTGGCACCTATTGTTATCTTCGGATGCCTGAGGGACTCAAGAATGCTGGAGGAAGCTTCAATAGAATGACTGCCAAAGTTCTTCACTCCCAAATTGGTAGAAATGTGCTAACATATGTTGATGACATCATAGTAAAAAGAACAAAATAAGAGAACCATGTTGCCGATCTGCAAGAGACATTTGCCAATTTCAGACAAGCTGGTCTTAAGTTAAATCCAGAAAAATGTGTCTTCAAAGTGAAGAAGGGCAAGTTTCTCGGCTGTTTGGTATCAACAAAGGGTATTGAAGCTAACCCAAGCAAAATCGAAGCTATCCTTCGGATGGAGCCACCAAATTCAAAAAAGGGGGCTCAAAGGTTAGAAGGAAGGCTAGCATCACTGAACAGATTCATTTCAAGATTAGCAGAGAGGAACGTGCCTTTCTTTGAAATATTGAAATCAGCCAAAGTCTTCCAATGGGGTCCAGCCCAGCAGAAAGCCTTCGAGGAGTTGAAGCAGTACTTGATAGATCTAACAACTCTAACCCCACCTTCATCAGGGACCCCATTGCTTCTATATGTGGTTGCTTCCCATGCTGCGGTTAGTGCGACACTTGTAGAAGAGAAACAAGATGGCCAGATAAAAAAGCAAGCACCGGTATACTTTGTCTCCAAAGTACTCAGCCCATCAAAGAAGAATTACATAGAATTGGAGAAGACACTGTATGTTGTATTGATGGCCTCCAGAAAGCTTCGACACTACTTCCAAGCATATCACATAATAGTGCCTTCATCACAACCCCTGAAGGACATGATGAGGAACATAGAAGCTACAGGAAGGGTCGGAAAATGGGCCACAGAACTCAATGAATTCACCATTGATTATGTACACATGTCTTCGATTCAATCTTAGGCGTTAGCAGACTTCATTGCCGATTGGACGCCAGGGGCTCATGATGAAGAAAGAATAAATGATGCTGAAGCTTGGACGATATTTTGTGATGGGTATTGGGGAACCTTCGGTGCAGGGGAAACTGTCGTCCTAGTTGCACCATCCAAAGTCAGAACCTGTTATGCAGTAAGATTGGACTTCAGCTGCACAAATAATATTGCAGAGTATGAAGCCCTCCTTTTGGGGCTTCAGAAACTTAAGGAAATGGGTATAAGAAGGGCGATTCTCAAGACTGATTCACAAGTTATATTGGGTCACGTGGACAAAAGCAGCAAGGCAAGAGACCCGAAGCTTGAAAAATATCTAGATGCAGTCCGAAGGTTGGAGGCCTCTTTTGAAGGTTTCTCTGTAGAGGACATCCCAAAGGGAAAAAATGAGCATGCAGACTTATTGGCCAAATCGGCGGCACAGGGGCTCCCGCTACCTTCGAAAGTGTTTTTTGAAACAATAAAAGCACCTTCAGTTGAGCTCATGGAAAGAGCGATGCTCACAATTTCACCAGTACATAGTGAAGATTGGAGGACTGAGATTGTATCCTTCCTCCAGGGCAACTATCTTTCGGATGACGAAGTTTATAATAAAAGAATGGAAGCAAGGACAAGACCATATGTAATAATAGAAGGGGAGTTATACAAGCACGAAGTTTGCTCTCCATTGCTCAAGTGTTTATCTAGAACCGAAGGGCAAGAACTAATGAAGGAGATACATGCAGGACTATGTGGGGCCCACATTAGGTCTAGGCCCCTGCTGGGAAAGGTTTTCAGACAAGGTTTCTACTGGCCGAAGACAGCTTCGGATGCAGCAGCGTTAGTACAAAAATGTGAAAATTGTCAAAGATGCGCCAAAGACCAGAAGCAACCTTCGTCTTTGACCCAACTAATACAACCAACTTGGCCACTGCAAAGATGGGGATTGGATCTATTAGGAACACTCCCACCGGCACAAGGCAACTTGAAATATGTGGTGGTGGCGGTGGAATATTTTTCTAAGTGGATTGAAGCAAAGCCTTTGACTACAATAACTTCAGCCACCGTACAAAAATTCTTCTGGCAAAATATTGTTTGTCGGTTTGGCGTGCCGAAGGCTATCACCGTTGATAATGGAACTCAGTTTGATGCCAAAACTTTCAAAACCTTTTGTAGCCAAATTGGTACAGAAATACACTTCGCATCAGGAGGCATCCGGAGTCAAATGGATTGGTAGAAAGGGCAAATGGAATTATAATAACAGGAATAATGAAGTCAATCTTCAACCAGCCCAAGGGAAAGTGGCTAGATGAATTAATATAAGTGGTCTGGAACCACAACATTGCAGTATCAAGGTCGACAGGATTTACTCCGTTCAAGCTTCTGTTCTGTGACGAAGCAATTACACCGGAAGAAGCAAGAATAGGTTCAATAAGAACTTTAGCTTCAACAGAAGATGAAGGCGACTGCCAAATAACAAAGGATACCATAGAAGGGACCAGACTTCAAGCCATAGAGCACATTAATAAATACCAGGCCGAAATAGTCAAATGGCGTGACATAAAAGTAAGATTGAAAAACATGAAGCCAGGTCATTTGGTGCTTCGAAGGGTGGCCAACCCTAATACAGTGGGGAAGCTTCAGCTTAAGTGGGAAGGACCCTTTCTGGTTGTATCTTCGTCAAGACCTGGCTCTTACAGGTTGAAAGACATGGATGGAAATGACATTCCAAGATCTTGGAATGCAGATGAGCTTCGAAGATATTATGTGTAAACAATGTAATTTTCTTATTTTTCCCTATGGCATCCTTTTCCTTTTAAGAGGGGAGAAAGGTTTTTAACGGGGCCATAGGTTGTAATTTTCATTCTTTATTTAGGCCTATGCAATACAAGGGAAAATTCCCCCATAAGTAAATTGTAACATTAAGATTCGCACCATCGAGTGCAAAAAGGACAGGGAGAAGCTCAAAAGTCTTCCCTAAGGGGATGCAGAGCTAAAATGTCACTTAAGAGGTGAAGAAGCTACAAAGTCATTTTTAAGGGAGCGTAGAGTAAGTTCCAAAGCTCAAAAGTCATTCCTAAGGGAATGCAGAGCCAAGGTACCACCTAAGTAAAAGGTGAAGAGACTCCAAAGTCGTTCCTAAGGGGATGCAGAGTCTTGGTGTGTTTTTGGCATACATTTGCATAGCTCATCACATCATTTTTTGCATTCATACAAACATTCATTAGTCATTCGTAGGATCATCATCATCATGACATAAAGTACTAACAGGAAAGACAGGAGATGCCTGTCTTTAGTGACAAAATGCTTCGTTGAAAACGAAGATGCTTCGTTTCAGATAAAACTTCGTGGCATATGGAGGTAATTCGTCTTTAATAAAAAATTCTTTGTTGTGAACAAAAAGAAGGGAAGGTGTTTTTCGCCTTCGGCTTAAAAGATTGCAAGTGTTGGTTTCGTCCATATCAAATCAACTCATAAAGGAGCGAAAAGGTAAAATTATATTACAAGGTATTCACAAATTAGTACAATATTTTGTTCAACTGACAATTACAGTTTTTTGCCAAATAATGCAAAGAGACCCTAAGTTCTCTACAAAAAGTTACAAAAGGAAAATCTAAGAGTCTTCAGCCCTTCGGAACAAGCTTCGGCTCAACAACCTTCGACGCCACCATCCTGCAGACAGATGAAGGTATAAGGTAATCGGAAATCTGATAAAGGAAAACCAAGGTAAAAAGACAGGTAAAAGTTTCATACTGAGTTGAGCAGCTTTCGAGCTTCATCCCTAGCCAACTCACGCCCGCCCTTAGCCCAAATTTGGGTAATAAATCTGTTTCCTATGCTTCGGGCTTCAGCTGGGATATCAACTATGTTGGGGGCCTTCTTCTTCACTGAAGGTCCTCCAAGCAAAAACACCTTCGACAGTGTGATATGTGAACTGACACAACACGAAGGTACAAGCCGAAGCTACAATCCAGGGAGCTTCGGCATGACAATGCCTTAAGGCGAAGGGCAGCACTGACTTAAAGAGTAAAAGACCGTTTAGTCCTTGATAACACTACAAGCTTTTATGCCTTCTATGACGAATATACAATGACACTACATACTTTCGTCGTAAATTAGTTCTGTTTATGACGTTTTCTGAGAGGTGATCCAATATAGTGACGCAAAAAAATCTCTGTCATTAAAATCGTCATAATCTAGAACATCGACATCTTTGTGACGGTATTTAATGACAATACACAATTATCATAAGAGTAAATCGTCATAGTACCCTTTTGTACCATGACTGTAACCATATGCTGTCATTTCATATTTTCTCATAATTTTTTAATTCATGAAACAAAAATATAAAATATATTTTTTTTGCACAAGTGCAATTATATATGTGGTTGCGTGGCATATTTGGATGCTGGTATGACATGAAACAAAAATATAAAATAATATTGCCAGCAATTAGAATTTATATTAGCGTTCTATTGATTTTATGTGAAAAATAGTGAAAAAATAGAAAATACAAGCAACACAGGATTTGAACCTAAACCAACCGCTTACAATGTAACGTTCCACCCATTGCACTAATATCATCTTTTTGTTTAGACAACATTTGGACTGCTATTATCTGTTGCGTGGACGTGGGACATCGTATCCTATCCGTACGCTCGGCTCGTTCTTGGCCGCTACCGGTTGAATTCACGCGATTTCTGCTGTAGACTCGAGCCGTTGAGCGTTGGTACTTGGCTAGGGTTTTGTGAGAGGCAGAGGAGAGAGGCGAGAGACCGACTCTCTGGTGGCCCAGCACACCACGCAGGGCACGGCGCCAGTGCGCATAACAAGCAGCGAGCAGCGCAGCGACTGACGGTGGCGCGCAGGCAGGGGAGCAAGAGCAGGGGCGGATATTGGGCCTGGGCCACCTAGGCCGTGGCCCGGGTCGTAGCCCAAAAACAATTTTATATATGTAGTAGATATTTTGGTAAAAAAAACCTAACATGTTTTCTGTCGTTCTGTGTTCTGTTTCCTGCGCCGCCAGGGAACGAGAGCACCGCGTTCTGCTTCCTGCGTCCGTCATACCGTACTGCCGTCGGGCGCCAACCAGCGCGTGCCGTGCTCTGCCACTGCCAAGCTGCCAGCATCTTGCCGTGCTCTGCCAGGCTGCCAGGCGCGCGGCCTGCGCGGCCACGGCCAGCGTCTGGCGCCACTCGCCCCATTTCCTGCGCCCGCCAGGCAGCCACTAGCCAGAGCCCCTACGTCAAGTTTTTTCAGTAAGCAGTAAGGGCGCTTCTCATTTTTTCAGTTTTTTTACTAGTGTCGGGGACCATTATTAGGGGTACCCTCAAGGCTCCTAATTCTCAGCTGGTAACCCCCATCAGCACAAAGCTGCAAAGGCCTGATGGGTGCGACTAAGCCAGGGATCGGTCCATTCGAGGGACTCGATCACGCCTCGCCCGAGCCCAGCCTCGGGCAAGGGCAGCCGACCCCGGAGGATCTCCATCTCGCCCGAGGCCCCCCTCCAGCGACGAACAAACTTCCGGCTCGCCCGAGGCCCAGTCTTCACCAAGAAGCAACCCTGGCCAAATTGCCACGCCAACCGACCAAATCGCAGGGGCATTTAATGCAAAGGCGGCCTGACACCTTTATCCTGACGCGCGTCCTCCAGTCGACAGAGCCGAAGTGACCGCAGTCACGTCGCCGCTCCACTGACCGGCCTGACAGAAGGACAGCGCCGCCTGCGCCGCTCCGACTGCTGTGCCACTCGACAGAGTGAGGCTAACAGGCAGTCAGGCCCGACCTCAGGCACCATAGGAAACTCCGCTCCGCCTGACCCAGGGCTCGGACTCGGGCTCAGCCCCGGAAGACGGCGAACTCCGCTCCGCCCGACCCAGGGCTCGGACTTGGGCTCAGCCCCGGAAGACGGCGAACTCCGCTCCACCCGACCCAGGGCTCGGACTTGGGCTCAGCCCCGGAAGACGGCGAACTCCGCTCCGCCCGACCCAGGGCTTGGACTTGGGCTCAGCCCCGGAAGACGGCGAACTCCGCTCCGCTCGACCCCAGGGCTCGGACTCAGCCCTGGCTTCAGCCAACGGTCTCCGCCTCGCCCGACCCAGGGGCTCGGACTCGACCTCGGCCATGGAAGACAGACTCGACCTCGACCTCGGAGGAGCCTCCACATCGCCCAACCTAGGGCGCGGATCGACCACGTCAACAGGAGGTGCCATCATTACCCTACCCCAAGCTGACTCAGGCTACGAGGAACAAGACCGGCGTCCCATCTGGCTCGCTCCGCCAGACAAGTAATGATGGCACCCCGCACGCTCTATGACGACGGCGGCTCTCAGCCCCCTTACGGAAGCAAGAGGACGTCAGCAAGGACTCAACAGCCCCGACAGCTGTCCTTCCGCCAGGCTCTAGCGCTCCTCCGACGGCCACGACACCACACGAACCGGGTGCCAAAACCTCTCCGGCTGCCACGATGGCATGTACTTAGGGCGCTAGCTCTCCTCCGCTAGACACGTAGCACTCTGCTACACCCCCATTGTACACCTGGATCCTCTCCTTACGCCTATAAAAGGAAGGACCAGGGCCCTCTTACAGAGGGTTGGCCGCGCGGGGAAGAGGACGGGACAAGCGCTCGCGTGAGGCCGCTCGCTCCCCTCCTGCGTGGACGCTTGTAACCCCCTACTGCAAGCGCACCCGACCTGGGCGCGGGACAAACACGAAGGCCGCGGGATTTCCACCTCTCTCTCTCTCGCTCCGGCCGCCTTCTTCCCCCCTTTGCGCTCCGTCTCGCGCCGACCCATCTGGGCTGGGGCACGCGGCGACATTTCACTCGTCGGCCCAGGGACCCCCCGGTCTCGAAACGCCGACAACTAGTGAACAACAAGCTAAATACTAGATTGTTAAATGTTTTGTGACTGATGGTAGACCATAGATTGACATAAAAAATTCAAAATCAAAGATTGAAAAGGACAAAAACATTGAGATCGTTTTATTGTCCTGCTCCTACACCTTTGATACGAACTGATTCATCAACACGATATATTTATTGTTGATGTGAGGGGTAATTCTGATTTTGCAAATTAGTTATACATTTTTGTGCTCACTTATACATTTTTGCATTCATTAGTTATATTGTGATAGTCATGTTGTATGTCTCATTTTATATAAATATTTAACTTGCAATGTGTAGGTTCAAATTCACGTGCTAATGTTGATGAAGTTATTAGAGGCAGGGAAGGATCAAATCGTCTCTAATCACGTGCTATTGTATTTTTAGATGCTAAATTGAAGTAAGTAATATCTTAGTCTATGTTTGTGGTATATTTTGTTTTAGCGGTATATTTAGCCGCACAATATATTAGAGACTGTTTACAGTAACCTTCAAGTTTTATAGAGTGGCCCGGGACGTTAATTTTATAGAGCTCCGCCACTGAGCAGGAGGTAGTGTGCGTGGCAAGCAGGCAAGCCGCAAGCGGCACGACGGCAGGGATAGACGAACAGCACGGCGGCAGGACAGCGGCGCGCCGACTCCCTAGTGATTTGGTTGGTGAGCCTCGATGCTTTCCCCTTCCTGTTTCAGTCTATGTTGCTTACTTTTGTTGTTTTCTATTGATTTCTGTATTGTTTAATTATGTCAACTAGCAAAGTCTATATTCATTCAATTAATTGGATTACCAAATATTACCCCAGCATGAAAAACAAAATAAGAAAATAAGCATCTATAAATTTCTGCTCTCACAAAATTTGGAATTTAATTAATGTTTAGTATATACCTTTAGTTGGTATGCTATCTATGGACTTGATTTATGTTTGGCGTAGATATATGGGTTGTGCCTTAAATTCAGAATTTTATATTAGCAATAACATATAGTGTTGAGAATTTTTTTTTGCACAATTGATCAACAACAACATACACTGACACATGTTTTTTTGTGTTTGTAGATGGACAGATCTTGGATTAATAGTAGGCGTTTCAGCAAGCAGCGTATCGCAGGAGTGAAAAGTTTCATGAAGTTAATTTCAGAGCATTTTGCAGATATTGATGAGGTACTATGTCCTTGTAGAAAGTGTTTGAATCGGATTGCCAGACCAAAGTCAAAGATAGAGGATCATTTACATATTCATGGTATGGCAAGCACGTACACTACGTGGATACATCATGGGGAGGAGTCACACTACGTACACTAGAGGATCATTTACATATTTATTGGCCTGAACTGAAAATTATCAGAAAGTGTAAGGATGCCTCCTGTCCATTGGTGGCATGATAAGTCAATGTACCATCATCAGATGAGCTCACTAAAACATCTGGTCTAAATGCATCTGCACATTCTCTGAGAAACTTTTCCTGCAGAAGAAAAACCCATGTCAATCATCATGAATAGCTGGAGGGTCAGCTGTTGAATAAAAACCCATGTCAATTATCAACAAATTTAAGTTGCAACAAGCCAACATACCGGGTCGTTCAGAGTTCATTGACTTACTAACTAGATCAGGTAGTGAAGATAAGGAAACAGGACCAAACAAGCTGATTCCCTTAGCATCCCAATCAAATTGACTATAGTAATCGAGAAACCTATAGAAAATTATCAGAAAGTGTAAGGATGCCTCCTGTCCATCTGAACAGATCTGCTAAAATCTGTACATCACAAAAAAAGAATGGCATCACAAGAGCTTTTTGGACAGAAATGGCAGTTAAACAGAGACTTAACTGAGCTGACAACACAAGCTCTGCATTTTCATACTTAAGGTACAAACAGAAATTGTTCACTGCCACAAACAGAGATTGTTCACACAACATAAGCTTTGTTCACAGAATACATACTTAAGGTACTGCCACAAACAAAAATTGTTCACAGAATACATACTTAAGATGTTTGGTTATGGAACTATTTTTTAGAAGGAAAAGGATCGGGGACAAATTGGGAGGTAAAATCCTTCCAATAGTCATCAATTCGTTGAAGGCTAGAACCAGGGGTTGGGTCATTTATCTATACAAAAGGGTGATTATTATCATGCTGAGATCCGTGATAACAACAATATTCATTGCAGACACGTTGTAAAGGCAGAACAAAGATATTGTTCATGTCTCGAATGGCAGCACACGGGAAAACCCTGCCAGCACGGCCTAGTGGTCATTGTAGCGCAACAAATGCGAGAAGTTGGAATGGAGCACTTTGTAGACGACTACTTATCTGTTGCAAATTTAAAAAGGCTTACGCGCGAACCATTGAAAATGTGGGCGACAAGTCGTTTTGGCCACATGTGGCCATAGCCAATGAAGTGAATGCCCCTATTGGTAAGAGGAGCGTTGGTCGGCAAAAGAAGAATCGGATGAAAAGTTGCTTAGAAGGTGGTGCTGCAAAGAAGAAACAATCCCTACCTGTAGAGGAAAAGGAGAAGAAGCTCCTAAGAGGAAAAATTAAATGCCCGAACTGTGGACAACTTGGACATAGGAAGGCCAACCCAAAATGCCCTCTTAATGGCTCCAAAAAAAGGCAAGCCATATATATTGAATTGCAGCTTCATCTTCCCTATTGTTACTTCATAATGTTATTTTTTGTGTTTTTTCAGGAAACGGAAACCTCGGAAAAATACCACTAAACAATGGTTCCCCAAAAACATGGCCGAATCAGCTGAACCTCATGATGAGAACCCACCAGATGACACCGGAAGAACTGAACCCACCAGTCAAACACAAGTGATTTTGCGCCATGGAGGTGATGTTGGCCAGCAAGAGTTCCAGGCAGTAGATGTTGGGAGCTTAACGCCACCAAGGCTATTGTTAGGCACCACATCTTATGTTGGTGATGTTGGCCACTTGACCCCTCAAGGCACAAAAAGCGAGCAGTAGGCAAGAAGTTGACGTCGAAGAAGAAAAGTGTTTGACAGTCCCTATGTGCATGTGGTCAAACTATGTGTGTGAAATTAAGTGTATGACTCAGTCAGTCAGTTAGTACCTATTATGTGTCTGTTAGTTCTATTATGTGTATGGCAAACCAAACCTACTGCCACTTTCGGTTTATGTCTGTTTATGTCTGCAATGGCTTTTTTATGTTGAACTATGTGCTGTCCATTTTCTGTACGACTCAAGAAACAAAATCTACAATGGCTTTTCTGTTTATGTCTGCACAGATTGCTCCAACAGTAGGGAAACAGAATCTGTTTTCGAGAATCTGTTTTCAGTGAACCAGAAACAGTTTTCTGAAAACAGATTGTTCAGTTTCAGTGACCAGAAACAGGTTGGCAAACTGGCAAACAGAAAACTGGCACAGGTTGGCACAAATTGTTTTCGAGAATTTGTTTTTAGTGAACAGAAAACAGCTGGGGTGAAAATGGACAGATTGTTCAGTTTGCCAGTGTTCTCGAATCTGTTTTCTGTTCAGGTTCAGTGACCAGAATCTGTTCAAGAAAATGGACAACTATTTTCTATTTTCTGTTCAGGTTCAGTGACCAGAATCTGACCAAACTGGCAAACTGAAAATGGACAGCTGAATGGCAAACTGAAAATAACCTACAATGGCAAACTGAACATTTTCTTGAACCTGCATTGTGAACATCAGAATGCCAGCTGAACTGGCAAACTGAACTGGCAAACAGCTGCTGCAGGGCAGCTGCTGCAGGGCCTAACAGCTATTTTCTGTTTTCTGCATTGTGAAAATAACCTACAATGGACAGCTGCTGCAGGGCCTAACAGCTGAACTGGCAAACTGAACATTCTGAACAAATAACCTACAAAAGAAAACAGAATGGACAGCTTCACAATGCCAAACTGAATGGCAACTTCAATACTCAATGGCAAACTGAAAGGACAAGTTCAGCATCAGTCATAACCCAGGTTCACAAGCTAACTATTACACATATAACCTTACACAAGCTAACCATACTCAGATAACTCTTACACAAGCTAACCTTACACAGATAACTTGAACACAGCTAACTCTTACACAGATAACCATTCCACACCACACATACTACTCTACTTCATCTGACGATCCACAATCTCTTCAGAATTCACATCATCCAGTGCCCATTCCCCGCCACCCATATCTTCATCTTCAGCAAATTGGTTATCGAAACATTCAGATAATGGTGGCGAAGGACCAGCTTCGAGATCTTCTAAACGTTGTGCTTCCTCCAACAGTGACTGAGCAAGTTCATACACGCGCCACATTGAGAAGTTCACTGACACCTCTTTGGCCGTATTTGGCGAATCCATTATCTCGTTTCCGGCCAAATCTAACAACTCGTTCCCAACTACATGCATCTTTGCAATGGCTTGTGCGAGGTCACTACGAACCGTTTCAAATCGGGTTATCTGCGAAACCACATACAATGGTGTTGGAATTGAACTCGGAAATTGCTCATACTATTGCAAGGAAACCTTACCGACACTGAACGAGGTTCCGAGCACTGCTTGAGGACAGAAGGGGTCTGCTGCTGGGTGTACCACGTACCTGACGACAGAAGGGCTCATATATCTGCCGGTTGTATGATTGGTGAGTTTGCTAGGTGTACCACGTACCTGATGTGGCTGCTGTTGGAACTTGCTCTCAGCAGCAAGGAAGCCAACAAGGGTGAACGGTGGTGACAACAGGGTTACGTGCACGGGGGCAATAGCTCTGTTGATCTAGCCTCTCACGGGCACTGTGCGGGGGTATTTATAGGTATCTGAGTGCCCAGCGCCTTGTGTTAAGGACGCATGTGCCCTCAGACACCTAGTTTATCCCCAGAATATTCCCATAAAGCAGGGTTACAAGCCGTAATTACAAGAATGCCTTTACAAACTAGGCCCGTAACACAAAGGCGGCCACGCGGGGCCCGTTACAATGGGCCAGATCACACGTGGGCCTCAGAGCAGGACGAGGCCGTGCTACGGGGAGACGTCACCGCAGGCCTTCGTCTGGTGCTGAATGAAGCGAAGGGTGTCCCTGCCCGTTTTGTCTTTGTCAGACCAGCGACTGCGGCGAAGGGCGACGAGCGAAGGGTGGCGTCTTTGCCTTCGCCCCAACATTTGCCCTCCGAGGGACCAGTTCGACAAAGTCACCTGGTGCCGAAGACGTCGCTAGATGGCGGAGACGCTGCCCTCGCTCGAAGTGGTTCCGCGATGGTTTTCGATGTGACCGTTGATGGACGGCGTACTGTTGGATTGCGGGTTTCCCGAAGCGCCGCGCCCTGTCGGATTGCGGGTTTCCCGAAGAGCCGCGCCCTGCCTATAAAAGGGGGGCGGGGGTCGGTGCTTTTTGAACTTTGCCTTCCGCGCTCCGCGAAAACCCTAGCCGCCCGCCGTCTTGCTGCTCGTCTGCCCGCCGTCTCTTGATCGCCGGAGATCTGGCTCGAGTGAAGCAGACCGCTCGCCGCCGCCGACGGTACGTAGCAATGCTGTCCTCTTCTTCTTCCGCCGACACCACGCCGCCGGCGGCCGCCTCGTCTGAGGAGACGTTGAGTAGCTTGATGGTGGAGGAGTTGCGCGCCGGCGACACTGTTGATTTTGGTGTGTCACGGATGACGTCAGCCCGCGTTGAAGATATGCAGCGGTTGGGCTACTTTGGCGGCGGAGTTGCTCGTGCTCCGGGGACGGAGGAAGTCCCCGAGCCGGAGGGTGAGTTGGTCGTTTTCGAGGCGTTCTTCGCCGCCGGTCTCCGCTTGCCTGCGCACCGGTTTGTTGGCGAAGTCCTGCGTAGATTCAATGTTCAAATACATCAGCTGACACCGAATGCCATGGTGGCGCTGGCGAAGTATGTCTGGGCGACGACTTCGTACGGCGGACAGCCGTCGGTTGAAGTCTTTGCGAAGAATTATTGTTTGCATTGGCAGAAGAGGATGGTTGGGGACGGAGTTGCCCAGTTCGGGTCATGCACATTCACGCCGAAGACCGGCAAGACCACAATGCCAGTAGTGGAGTTGGTTCCGTGCGCCCGCAACAAGTGGGGCAATTGGAATGAATTTTGGTTTTACGTTGCTGAGGGTGCTGTCGAAGGCCATGTGGGACTCCCCGTGTCTGAGATGTGCTCTCATTATTACTCTGCGTATCCGCCCTTCGAAGTGGCAGAAGAGGATGCAGACGAAGGGGCCCTTCGGTGCGCCGCCGGTCAGAGCAGTGGGCGTGATTTAGTTGAAGAGTTCGTGGCATACGGGGTCTGGCCCTTGGCGCACGGCTGGGCATTGGGCGAAGTGTGCCCTCGCCAGATGCCTTTTCACGGAGGAAGGGTGGTGCGAAGTCCTGCCTTCGCACTGAATTTGCGAAACCGCGACCCGACCGCCTTTGTGCGTGATGCGGAGGACCTGTCGGTGCGGCTCGTGGGACGTTACGTGCCGAGGACGGAAGGCCAGCGCAGCTTTGATATCCGCGGGTCGAATGACCGCTTGAACAGGGTCTTCGAATTAAATCAATTGCCGTACGACGGCTATCCCGGTCAAGACGAAGCGGACCGCCGTGGGAAGAAACCGGCGGTGGAGACTGGAGGCGACCCTGCGCTGGCGGCCGCCCCCTCCTCAAAAAAGAGAAAATTAGGTACTGCGATGGGGGGACTTGGGGTGTCTGATAGTTTTGCTAGAGAGTTAATGAGGACGTGTGCGGCTCCGGGGGAAAGGATGTCTTCGCCCGAGCTCCGGGAGTCTTCGGCTCGGATGCTGAGGGTTACCGGGGGCTGCTGGCCGAAAAATGTTCCTATCCCCTGCGCGGCTGAGGAGGACTGTTTTACATCTCGTATGGTTCATCGGTGGAGAGTTTTTCCTTACGGGCGAAATATCGGTGCTATTGTGTGGACAGTGATGGACAAGGATCGCCAAGGGGCGGCGCAAAAACGCCAGGCGACTGTCAGGATTCACGAAGCTCGGCCGAAAAGGCAGCGGGGAACTACGAAGGCTGTGGCCTCCGGCGGAGGTAAGCCGCCGCTGGCGGCGAAGGCGGGCGCCTCTGCACCTAGCAAGGCGCCGGAGGCAACGGCGGGCGCCGGAGGTTCCAAGTCAGCGAAGGTGGTGCCCCCGGCCAGCGGAGTGGCGGAGGCTTCGAAGGCGGCCCGAGCGCTGCCGCTGGCGGGCAAACGTGTTGCCGACTTCGGCACCGACATTACTGTGGACGACTATCTTGGTGGTAAGTCACTGGCCTATTATTGTTATTGTTATTATTATTATTTTTTTTATTTGAAGATGCGTTGCAGGGTCGGACGAGGGCCAGCTTGCTATGGTTGCGCCTGACGCGGAGATTGCGACGGCGGCCATAGTGCCGAAGGCGAGGGGCGAGGCCCTTGACGCCGGAGGCGAGGTGTCGGCCCTCGCCGTGGTCAGGGGCGAGGCGGGCGCAGCGACCCGCCGGCTGAAGGGAGTGACGGAGGCGCTGAGTCAGGCGACGGAGGCGCTGAGTCAGGTCCGTTGAGCTATACTCTCTCCCCCACCTCTTTTGGGGTAACGGCCTTACGTACTGCGTCGCGGCCCTGCAGGTGGCTGACTTCGCCAGCCGTACTGCGTCGGGGGCCCTCACGGCGGCTGTGTCTGCCGAAGTCGAGAGACTTCGGACACAACATGCTGACGCTGTCCGTGAGAAGTCGGCCTCCGACAGCAAGTGCCGTAAGCTGACGGACAGGGTGGCCGCCCTGGAGAGGGAGAAGACTGACCTCCGGCGCCAACTGGCGGCGGAGAGGAGGGAAGCTAACGAGGCTGTCGCCAAGGGGCAGGCGGCGCAGGCGGAGGCCAAGCTGGCGCGGGCGGAGGGCAATCTTGCCAAGGAGCTCGCCGAACATCTGCAAGAGCGGCTCACCGCCCTGGAGAGCCGCGCTAAGGAGGCCGAGGCCGCAGTGCATGCGGAGGCCGAACGGACGCGCACGCAGCTTATGGATACATATCGTGAGCTGGGTGCGCGGACCGGTGAATTCGAAGTGCCGGACCGAGAGCCCGGCCTTCGCTGTCTGCAGTGGGTGCAGGAGGAGCTGCTGGAACTTCCAGCCGTCGTGGGGGGGTTGATGTCGTACGCCTCCCTGGTCACCTGCGAGGGGGCGATGAACGCGCTCTCTCGCGAAGGGTGCCGGCACTTTGAGGCCCTCGACCAGGTAGATGAAGATTTTGGGCAAGATATCTATGAGGTCGAAGACCCCGTGGTGAAGGAATCCGCCGGGGCCCTCTATGACCGAATGTGGGGTCTGTACGGTCGTGAGGTGGTCAGGGAACGGGCCGAGGCTGCGAGGGCTCAGGTAACGTTGTCGTTTGTTCGGTGTTTGCTGGATGTGTTCTGTGCGTGTGCTTGCTGAACTTTTGTGTGTGTTGTCTTAGGCGGAGCGTGGCGAGCGGGTGGACGACTTCGGGGCACTGAACAGCGCGCTGCCTGGCCCGGAGCCGACCCCTGCGGAGGCCGCGACTGGAGTCGCCCTGGAAACAACCCCGGAGCCTGCGGAAGACGCGCCGAGCGTGCCCACCTCTGCTGTGGCCGGCGAAGACCTGCCCCCAAAGGTGGCCGAAGGCGCGCCTGACGCCCCCGCAGCTGCTGCGCCGAGCGCTGAAGATTCCACGGCGGTGGTGGCGGAAACAGCGGCGGAGGAGACAGCGGAGGCTCCCGCAGCGGCAGGGCCTTCGCAGGTGGCGTAGTGGGTGTTTAGGGTTGGGGACTTTTTGGATGTTGTACTGAATTTTGGCTGCTGCGCAGGTTCAAGATTTTGGGCCTGCGCACGCAACCGCTACTACTGGGTTTTTGGCGGCTTCGACCGCGGAAGATGGAAATGAATATGGTGGGTCTGTGTCTGAGTTTTTTGATTTTACTGACTCTGGGAGCTCGGTTGAGTGGACTGAGGAGTCGTCGGAGGAGGACTTGGATTATTTTGCGGCCTTGGACGTGGCTGCGGCGGAGGCTTCGCCACACGCCGCGGACGCGCCAGACGTGCTGGGTCCTAGCACCGGGCGCCGACGACGAAGGGCAGAGGCTTCGCCACACGCCGCGGACGCGCCAGACGTGCTGGGTCCTAGCACCGGGCGCCGACGACGAAGGGCGGTTGCAAAGCGTAGGGTTAGTGCGGAGGAAGGGGCTCGGCTTCGCGTGAGTAGGGGTGGTCGGCAGGAACTGTTGTCTTTGCCGGCCGCCACGAGCACAGGGGAAGGGGAACTGCGAAGTCTTTTTGCGGGTGAGGAGCTTAGGATAATGTTATTTAATTATAGGGAGATGGGGATTATTCCTAAGGTGGAGCCGATGTAGAGTGTGGTGCCCTCGCTTGTATATGTGTAAAAGGTTGTAAGATGAAGTTGTGTGCCCTCGCGTGCCTGTGCCTGCGAGGGCGCTGTGTACTTTGTGTGGCATGGTTGGCTATGCTGTGCTGGTGTGATTATAGTCGGTCTTAGCGCGGATGGTTTGATGCTGTCGCTCCTGCTTTTGTTGTACTAGTTTGACTGCGCCCTTAGGCGGCTTCTGCGCGGAGTCTTCGCGAGAGACATCGGAATTTTTTCGCACTTGATGTGTTTAGTCCGGCTGCACCCTTAGGCGACTTCTGCGCGGATAGTCTTCGCGATAGACATTGGAATTTTTTCGCACTTGATGTGCTTAGTCCGGCTGCACCCTTAGGCGACTTCTGCGCGGATAGTCTTCGCGATAGACATCGGAATTTTTTCGCACTTGTTGTGCTAAGTCCGGCTGCACCCTTAGGCGACTTCTGCGCGGATAGTCTTCGCGATAGACATCGGAATTTTTTCGCACTTGTTGTGCTAAGTCCGGCTGCACCCTTAGGCGACTTCTGCGCGGATAGTCTTCGCGATAGATATCAGAATTTTTTCGCACTTGTTGTGCTAAGTCCGGCTGCACCCTTAGGCGACTTCTGCGCGGATAGTCTTCGCGATAGATATCGGAATTTTTTCGCACTTGTTGTGCTAAGTCCGGCTGCACCCTTAGGCGACTTCTGCGCGGATAGTCTTCGCGATAGACATCGGAATTTTTTCGCACTTGTTGTGCTAAGTCCGGCTGCACCCTTAGGCGACTTCTGCGCGGATAGTCTTCGCGATAGACATCGGAATTTTTTCGCACTTGTTGTGCTAAGTCCGGCTGCACCCTTAGGCGACTTCTGCGCGGATTTGTCGCACGCGAGGGTGGCTAGCGCTTAGCCTCGCGGTGACTTCGAATTGGTCGAATGCCGAAGACCGTTGTCGCGGTCTTTTTTCGACACATGTTTTTGCGGGGGATTTTTTTTCACAAATATTACATGGCTCCGCCTCGTTAAAAACCTCACCCCCCGGGAGGAAAAGAGTGCGGGCCGGTACAAGATTGTTTGCGGCGAATTACAAGGGCGAAATCAGCCCTAAATGGGTCAAACAAAAAATTTGCGAAGGTTGTCGATGTTCCAGGAGTGCTCCAGGTCCTCGCCGTTTGGCGTTGTGAGCCTGTAAGCGCTGGGGGAAGCTTTTGACTTGACTATGAAGGGGCCCTCCCACTTGGGCTCCAACTTGCCCTTGGACTCCGTCCGAGCTGTCCGGATGAGTACGAGGTCCCCCTCGCTGAACTCCCTCGGGATGACTGCGCGGTCGCGCCATGCTTTGGTTTGGGCTTGATATTTGTTTAGGGCCTGTAGGGCGAAGACCCGGTCTCCGTCAATGAGATCTTTTGAAGTTGGCTCATCCACGTCGGGGACGGCTGACGGAACTGTACGCGGGGACCCATGCTTTATTTCTTGCGGGGTCATTGCCTCCGATCCGTATAGAAGGCGGAAAGGAGTGAACCCGGTCGCCCTGCACTCAGTTGTGTTTAGCGCCCAGACTGCCTCCGGTAATAAATCGGTCCATCTGCCTTTTCTTTCATCGAGGAGCATCTTTTTGACAGCTGTGAATATTTTCCCATTGGCGCGCTCCACGACCCCGTTGGACTGCGGATGATAGACTGAAGCGAAGGCAAGCTTGGTGCCGATGGAGAAACAAAAATCCTTGAAATCTTGGCTGTCGAACTGCTTGCCGTTGTCAACTGTTAGCTCGGACGGTACTCCGAAGCGGCAAACGATGTTCTGCCAGAAGAATTTTTGGGCAGTCTTTGATGTGATTGTGGAAACAGCCCTCGCTTCAATCCATTTGGTGAAGTATTCGACGGCTACGAAGGCGAACTTAAGGTTCCCCTGAGCGGTGGGCAGGGGCCCGACGATGTCCAGGCCCCAGCGCTGGAGAGGCCATGTATGGGCAATCAGCTTTGTATATTGCGAGGGGTTGCCTGACCGAGGAGAGAACTTCTGGCAGGCTTCGCAGGACCTCGTGACCCGATTTGCGGTGCAGATCATTGCGGGCCAGTAAAACCCTTGTCGGATCACCTTGGCAGCCAGGGCCCTTGGCCCTGCGTGCGAGCCACACGTACCACTGTGGACTTCGCGTAGGATCTGCATGCCTTCGGTTTCGGTGACGCATTTCAGTATTGGCTGACTGACCCCTTTCTTGTATAATTGGCCCTCAATCAGTGCGAAGTCCCTGCTTCGATGTCTGAGGCGCTTTGCCTCACTGACGTCAGTTGGATGATAGTACCCCTGTAGGAACAGGGTTATTGGTGCCCGCCAGTCTTCGGTCATGATTAGGTTGACTATACGGTGGCCCTCGCTATCATTAGTTATTTGGAGCCCTTCGGGGCTCCGGACGGCGGGCGTGCCGATGGTATGAAAGAACACGTCGGAGGGCAAGGGCTCGCCCCTGGCGGCAACCTTGGCCAATGCGTCGGCCTCCTCGTTCTTGGCCCTATCCACATGCTGCAGGGTGAATCCCTTGAACTGTCTCTCGAGACTTCGGATAGCCGCGAGGTATTGCATGAGCGCGGGGTCCTTTGCTGCATAATCTTTCTCGATCTGGCCGGCAACTATCTTGGAGTCTGTCTTGATGATACATGTGGTGACTCCGAGGGCCCTTAGCTTGCGGAGGCCGAGGATAACCACTTCATACTCTGCGATGTTGTTTGTGCATCTGTCGGACTCCAGAGCGAAGCTGAGGCGTGCTGCATATCTGTGTTTGACTCCGGTTGGTGAGGTGACAATTGCAGCGACGCCTGCCCCCGCATGGCACCATGCGCCGTCGCAATGGATGGTCCAGACCTTTTCTGTGGACGGGTCCGGCTGTGCTACTGGCCCAGTCCAGTCGACGACGAAGTCTGCCAGGACTTGCGACTTGATGGTTGTCCTGGGCTCGAAGCTGATGTGGTAGCCGGAGAGTTCGGCTGCCCACTTGGCAATCCTCACCGATGCCTCCGGGTTTCTGAATAGTTCGCCGAGCCCCCTGTCAGAGGTGACTCGGACCTTGAATGCTTCAAAGTAATGGCGCAATTTGCGCGAGGACATAACAACTGCGTAGGCGATCTTCTCCAGCTCTGTCATGTTGCATTTGGACGGTGTCAGGACTTCGGAGACATAGTAAATAGGGCACTGTCTGACTGTGCCTTCAATAGTCTGCTCCTGCACTAGTGCCGCGCTGACCGCGTGCGGCGAAGCCGCGACATAGAGCAATAGGGGGAGCGAGGGGTCGGGGCTTGTGAGGATGGCCAGCTCCGATAAGTACTGTTTTAATGAGGCGAAGGCCGCTGCTTGCTCCGGCCCCTAGGCGAAGTCTTTCGCACCGCGAAGTGTTTTAAGGAAGGGGAGACTTCGCTCGGCGGACCTAGAGATGAATCTGTTGAGAGCGGCCAATCTGCCTGTCAGACGCTGGACGTCCCTGACGGACTGCGGAGGCGACATGTCGACGATGGCCTGGATCTTGGTTGGGTTGGCCTCGATGCCGCGGTGTGACACCAGGTAACCCAATATCTTGCCCTGGCGAACACCAAAGACACACTTTTCCGGGTTCAGGCGGAGTCGTGCATCTCGCATGTTCGCGAATGTCTCGGCGAGGTCGGCGAGATGGTCCTCCTTATTCTTGCTGGAGACGACGATGTCGTCCACATATGTAAATATGTTTCTGCCGACCTGCCCTTCGAGTACTATTTTGGTGAGTCTGGAGAAGGTGGACCCCGCATTCTTGAGTCCCTCCGGCATCCTGATGAAGCAATAAGTGCCGAAGGGTGTTATAAAGCTGGTGCTAGCCTTGTCTTCCTCCTTCATGTATATCTGGTGATAGCCGGAGAAGCAGTCGAGGAGTGACATGACCTCGCATCCGGTCGCGCTATCGACTATTTTGTCGATCCGCGGCAACGGGAAATTGTCCTTCGGGCAGGCCTTATTGAGACTGGTGAAGTCTATGCACATTCGCCATTTCCCGCTTTTTTTCTGCACCATTACGACATTGGAGAGCCACGTGGGGTAAGCCACTGGCTCGATGAATTTAGCTTCTAGGAGGCGGTGCACTTCCGCCTTGGCGGCCTCTGTCTTTTCGTCGGACATTTTGCGGAGCCTTTGCTTTTTTGGTCGCACCGAAGGGTCAATTCCCAAGCTGTGCTCAATTATGGATCGGCTGACTCCGACCAGGTCTAGGGCGGACCAGGCGAAGACATCTTTATTTTTGGCCAGGCAGCAGAGAAGCCTCTCTTCTTCATGTGACGTAAGGTCTTCGCTGATAGTGACTGTCTGCTTGGGCGTGGCCTGATCAAGGGGAACAGTCCTGGTTCCATCGTGGCTCTGCAACTGTGCCTTCTCGTGCTGCTTGTCGGCTAGGCTGGCAGGCGCGGGGACCTCGCGCTGGGTCGTGAGACAGTGTACGTTCCTCTGACCAGGCACGAAGTCCCGCTCTATGTTGCACGCCGTCTGCTGGTTGCCGTAGATCGTGATAGCGCCTAGCGGACCTGGTATCTTCATACATAGGTACAGTCCGTGGATGGCAGCTTCGAACTTATTGATGGAGCCCCGGCCCATGATGGCGTTGTACGGATATACCATGTCGACAATGTCGAAGGTTACTTGCTCACTTCGGGCATTGGGTGCTACACCGAAGGAGAGGGGAAGCTCTATTTTGCCAACGGGAAAGGTGCCCTTGCCGCCGAAGCCATACAACGGATTGTCCGAAGGCTTGAGCAGACTGTGGCTTATACCCATGCGGTCGAAGGCGTGGAGGAAGATGATGTCCGCCTGGCTGCCATTGTCGACTAGGACCTTGTGTAGGTCCCAGCCTGCCACGCTGCAATTGATGACCATAGCGTCGATGTGGGGGGCGCTGCGCAGGTCGACGTCTCGTGCATCGAAGGTTAGCGGTATGTGGGACCACTTCGTCTGCACGACTGGGCCGGTGACCGCGACATGGTTGATGCTGCGGTAGTGGTCCCGCTTCTGCCGCTTGGTGTCGAAGTCAGTGCTGGACCCCCCTGTTATCATGTGAATGACTCCGCGATATGGTTGATCGGCGAAGTCTTCCTGCTTTGGGGCATGGGGGATGTTTTGGTGTTGCTGGTGTGGTGGTGGGGGTGGAGGAGGTACGATTTGTACTTCCTGATGGTGTTGGTAAGCGTGGTGCGGTGGATGCGGAGCGGGAGCGTGGATATATGGTGGGGGGTGGCTGAAAATTTTGCGCGACAATTCTGGGATTGTCGGCTGGCTGCGCCCGCGCCATTCTGTCTCTGGTGGCCTTCGTTTCGGGGCAGTCTTTGGTTTGGTGGGCGCAGTCTTCGCCGTGGAAAAGGCAGTAGAACCGGCGCGGCGGCTGCGCGCGCCCTCGGCCCCTGCCACGAGTTCCGTTTCCGCGGCCTTGGGGGGGATATTCCTGGCGACGAGGGGGGTCAGCAGCAGGCTGCTGGTTTGCGATGTTGTGCACTTGCTGTTGACTGCGGCCATCTCGGCCGGAGTCTGGTTGCGGAGTCCTCGTCCATGTGCGGCTGGACTGCGGGGCATCTTTGGGCTTCCGCTGTGACTCAACTTTGCGCTGGTGGAGCTCTTCGGATTTGGCATATTTTTCAAAGAGCTGATATAGCTCCTGAAGGTTCTTGGGTGGATCTCTGATACAGTGGCTGTAGAGGACGCCGGCCCGAAGGCCACTGATGGCGTAGTGGATAGCGATCTGATCATCGACGGAGGGCAGCTGTGACTTGAGCGTTAAGAATTTGCGGTAATACTCCCGCAGAGTCTCCTTTTCCAGCTGTTTGCAAAGCGAGAGCTCGGCCAAAGCGTCGGTGTCTGGGCGGTACCCTTGGAAGTTGAGAAGGAACTTGTCCCTGAGACTTCTCCACGAATCAATGGACAGCGGAGGCAATCTGGTGAACCAGGTGAGTGCTGGGCCCTCTAGGGCGATGATGAAAGACTTCGCCATTGTGGCGTCGTCCCCTCCGGCGGATGCAACGGCGACTTGATAACTCATTATGTATTGCGCCGGGTCGGTGCTGCCGTTGTACTTGGGATATGCCCCTGCTCGGAAGTTAGCTGGCCAAGGCGTCACTTGCAGGTGTGGCGCCAGGGGACTTCGCTCTTCGAGGTAGTTGACCCCTTGGAATGGCGCGCCGTGCTGGAAGGCGTAGTCATGTTGGGGGAAACGCGGGTTCTCCTGCTGCGCCCGGTGTTGCAGGGGTGGGCCATGCTGTAGGCCGAGGTGGCCTTCGCGCGTGTCCTCCGGTTGCGCGCGCTGCTGGAGGGGTGGCTCTTGCTGTAGACCGAGGTGGCCTTCGCGTTGCATCAGCGCGATCTCGCGCTCGAGGTCTTGGGCCTTCTGCTCCTCGTCGCGTATCATCTGCCGCACCTTGGCTAGTGCGGACACACGTTGGCGCTTGGCTTCCAGTATCTCTTTCTGCCTCTGGAGATTGCGGTTCTTGAGGCGCAGGGCGCGCAGCTGTAACTGTTCTTCTGTTGAGACGCCGAGGACCTCGCCGTCCTCGGTGAGATCCGCGCCCTCCACTGGGGCGAAGCCTGGGGGCGGCTGCGATTGTCCTTCGGGCCCGCAGGTGCGGAAGGTGTCGTCTTCGCAGGTGCGGGGGATGTTGTCTTCAGTGGGCTCTTGGTGGGTGGATTGGGTGAGGGCGAGGGCCTTGCCCTTTCTTGCGGCCAGCAGTGCTGCCTTCGCAGCCTCGTCAGCCTTCGGGTTAGCTCTCTTGGGTGCCATCGCGGGTGGTTTGGTCGTAGCACGAACGGTGGGCGCCAAATGTTGGAACTTGCTCTCAGCAGCAAGGAAGCCAACAAGGGTGAACGGTGGTGACAACAGGGTTACGTGCACGGGGGCAATAGCTCTGTTGATCTAGCCTCTCACGGGCACTGTGCGGGGGTATTTATAGGTATCTGAGTGCCCAGCGCCTTGTGTTAAGGACGCATGTGCCCTCAGACACCTAGTTTATCCCCAGAATATTCCCATAAAGCAGGGTTACAAGCCGTAATTACAAGAATGCCTTTACAAACTAGGCCCGTAACACAAAGGCGGCCACGCGGGGCCCGTTACAATGGGCCAGATCACACGTGGGCCTTAGAGCAGGACGAGGCCGTGCTACGGGGAGACGTCACCGCAGGCCTTCGTCTGGTGCTGAATGAAGCGAAGGGTGTCCCTGCCCGTTTTGTCTTTGTCAGACCAGCGACTGCGGCGAAGGGCGACGAGCGAAGGGTGGCGTCTTTGCCTTCGCCCCAACAGCCGCGCAGTTTAGGTCCTTGCCCGTGTAGGACTGCTCCTTGCCGCGAACGTAGCCTGTAGGCTTGGCAACGATCGACACCGACAAACGATTGAAAGCCAAAGCTACTTAGGCCTCACTGTCCAACTCGACATCGACGTCGAGGACCAGGCGTTTCTTCCCCCTCGTCGGAGCCGCCATCGGAGGAAGAGCACTCTCGGATCGAGCTCACAGATATTGGTGGCGCCATGGAAAGGGATGAGAGTTAGGTTTTCATCAGCAGCGTCGTGGTTACAGCGAGGGGCAACAATGACTTTTACCGTAGGTAAGAAAAGGTTACAGAGGCCGGGACATTAACAATATCAAAATGGCGCGGGTGTTTCCTCCATAATACCAAACTGGCGAAGCACGACTGCAGAGTTATAAAGTGGCGAAGTCGCGCGACGAGAATGTTACAAATTCAAATAACTCTTCCAAAAAACTCCATTACTAAAATTCCGAAGTTCAACGGATTATAATACTAAAATTCTACTAGCTCCGTTACTTCATCATCAGTCTTCACATAGTGTAATGGTCTGCTCTGTATAGGAATACCCTGAGGTGGTAGGTTCGACTCCTATCAACTCTGTTCAGCTATTCCTTTTTTTTATTTTTTTTGCCTATCTTCTTCACCTAACTCCGAAATGGCTGGACGTCCTCGCATAACCTCCCTACACATATCTTCTTTACCTGACCTCTCTTCCTTACCCTCCCTCATAGCAGTCAGCTGCCGTGGTCCGGTGACCTCCCCACGATGCCTCCCGGGAAGAGATCCACACGACCCTCACATAATTCCGAAGGTAATTTTGTTTAGTTGCTCCTCTCTGTTCGTCACTTCGTGAAGCAGTGGGATCTAGGTTTGGGAAGGTTTTCTCCACCATGGCCATGACGACTCATGAGCTCTGTCCCCATCCTTCCCGCCTCCCATACCTCCACCATCTATCGCCTCCTCTTCTCTGTCGCCTGACTCGTCCTCGCCATCGCGACGCCTCCTCCTTTGCCTTCACTGTCTCCACTAGCCGCAACCGCCATCACCTGCAGCAACCTCCGCCTACCGTTGCCTTCCACTATGGCCGCGCAAATGACTCGTTCCGAGCCTTCAGCGGCCACCTCGCTCGGCAAATTCTCCGCCGGCGACAGGGAGAAGGTGCTTGCTGCCGTTGGCATACACACAACAACTTCTCTGCGCTACCTGCTTCCTGCCCAACCCCGAACCTCCATAAGCTTTGGATCTGGGTAGAATCATGATGTAGATTGTGGCTGCTCATGTCACATATGTCCTAGAAACTTCTAGCTATTTTAGTATCTAGCTGCTAGCCTACTACCATGGTGTGATCGGTTAAGATATTGCTTGTGTGTCTACTATTCCCTGCAATTCCTGCTAACTAGTAAATGGCGCGCCCTTTGCGCGCGTTAGAAAAAAACGGTAATATAAGTCATAACAATATTATGTTGGTTTGAGGTTGTACATGCACATTTCATAAACTAAATGATAATTTCATATTAAGTAAAAGTTCATTTTGTAGTGGTTGTAGATTTAAAGTGTTATCACTATTAAATTTCAATCATCATGAAAACTGCCTTGCAAACTGAAAGATCTTAGCCTTAAGGCAACACATTTAAAAATACTATTGAATTTTCTGAGTAATATTTCAGTAGTACAGTGAGTAATGAACCAATGATAATTCAAGACATTCTAAGACCATAAGTTAAAGCATGTTTTTGAGTAATATTTCAGTAGTACCGTGAGTAATGAACTAATGATAATTAAAGACATTCTAAGACCATAAGTTAAAGACATTCAGTAATATTTTCTGGTTGCTTAGATCTCTTGGCTATATGCGCCAATTGCAAATGCTCACTATTTCAGAATACAATTTTTCAATTAGACATAGCTAGATCGATTTTATTCATTGTCAAACCAAACAGGATGTTTTTTAACATTGGGTGGAGAACTTTATCCATCTATATATAACATTTTGGACCAAGCAAGAAATTGACACAAGATATCAATTGTTGAATATAATTGATGCATTACAATTTCTTCTTTATTGTGTTTGATACCTTTTTCATTTATTCATTTACATTTTAAATGTACAGAAGACCCTCTTACTGAATACGAGAACATGAGGGCTGTGAATATGATGAAGAACAATCAATTGTTTCAACGGCTAGGCCTTGGACAATTAAAAACAATGATCACCGCAACAAGTGCAAACAACAAACAAGGCAGTCCTCAGGAATCAGGTTCTTTATATGATGGTGAGAATGTTGAGGATTCTGGTGAAGAGGATGTTGGCATGGTACTGATTACTCTCTTAGCTTCTTCACATTATCTATCATTACTTTTGGGTTCGCAAATAATTTGATATGAATATGCTTATTGTGTTGTACATATATTTAGGAATTCCAAGCTCGTAAGGGTGTCCCTACCCACATCTCCAATGATGGTGAACATATGTCAACAAAAGTAACAAGAGGAAATAAAAGAATTATGGCACCTGTGCAGGAACAGCCAGTTAGAGTCACTAGACAAAGAGTTGCTAAAGTAAACCAAATGTCTACCCATAGCCTAAATGTTTCTACACAACCCAGTTCAAGTGCCGCCACAAACCATGATTTGACCCACAACCTTATTGTTCCTACACATCCTAGTTCCAATACTGCCACAAACCATGAGCCCATCCAAGACATGGATACTGTTGCATAACCTACTTTCCAGATACAGGAGGGTGATAACCACACTGGGAATCAAGGCAAGTGGGCATCTTAACTTTTTGGACTGCGATATCTATCATTACTATGATAATATCATGAATGATTTTGGCGAGTCACAAATATATATTGAGAACCTATACTTACCCCATTTGGGTACAACTTCAATTTGAACTCAATTATTCATATGTTGTATTATGTTTTATCACAACTAATATTTAGTTATAAGCAACATTACTCATATAAAAACAATTTGTGTCTATACAATTATAATTATTTATATTTGACACTAATTGTGTAAGATAATGTACATTTTTTGGCATGACCACAAACAACAGAAATCATACCATGGAGAAAAAGCATGGGCAGGCAACTTGAATCGTTAAGCAGAGGACTGGGAATCAAGATTCCAATCCAAATCACTGAAGGGAACAAAAGGCCAGAGCCACCTATTCAAGCTGCTAAGTTTGCATCAGAGGGTGGAATCACATTGAGGCAGCACATTCCAATATTTAACCATTGGAAGGAATACAAGAAGAGAGAGAATGAACCTATAATAAGAAACTACATTGGCAAAGTTACTGTAAGTTAGTTTTACTCGTCATAAAGTTCATTGGCCTTTTCAATCAAGACTCATATAATGATTACTTCTTTACTAGGCTAATTTCACGGTGGACAGTGAGAGCAAGACAGTGGAAGATGCATGTCTAGACATGCTAAAGAGTGGACAGCGCCAAATGAGGTATAGACTGAAATAGAAGTACTTCAATGGGATACCTGCTAATCAAGTGAGGACTACATCACCTATTCCAAGCATGTCTGACAACGACTGGAGAAAGTTGGTGGAGAAGTGGTCTACCCCAAATCACAAGGTACTTGCAATATCCAGACGTTTTCTACATCTTTATGCTTATCCCAACCTATGAATCAACATCGTCTTTGGAACACAGTGTGATGGCCAGTCCATTGATCATTCTATAAATAACACATGTTTCTTTGATCTGTTGCATATATAGTACTAGGTCAGCCTGCTAGTTGCTGCAAATATTTGACATATTACTTGACTGGGAGCAGACTTGTATTGCATCAGGGAACTGCTTTAGTACTCCATTGTTACTGCAACTGCTACTGACATATTTCTTTGACCTAAAAAACAACAAGTTATACATATATTTGTTTACACAGTCAAATAAGCATTACATGGGCGGCAGTTTTGTTTTGCTAGCCAAAAATAATGGGAAAAGGGGAATACAATGTGACAGGTGCCTATTTTTGGTAAAATGTTAGTCTATACATGATGTGATTGTGGCGTTGGTGTATCTTTTTTGAACCAGAGAATAAACTGCTTATACTATATTAGGCAATAAGAGTGAGTTTTCCATGTATTCACGTTTGTAGCAGTGTGGCATGATCTAGAATGGTGGCTTTTGCATAACCCTATGTCTGACATGATTGCTTACTCTGTTGCCACATCATATGTTTGTTTTTTCTTACTCCAGCTACATATTCTAAGTCTATATTATTTTTACATGCTTATTTGATACACAGGAAAGTTGTGCGAAGAACAAACTTAATCGTGAAAAAGTACAGTATCAACGATGCACAGGCTCTCAGTCCTACATTGCAAAGGCTTTTATATTGGTAAGAAAATAACCACTGTTTACTTATCTGCATAGTTGAATGATATGTGAATGTGTAATATTGCCAATAGAGTCAGTTTAACATCTATGTTACCTCATATAGTTGCCTCTGGTTGTTACATTTGTGTTCACTTACATTTCTTGATTATGCAACAACCTTTATTTTATGTGCATAGTTGAATAATCTATGAATGTGTAATGCTGCAAATGAACACCCATAACCATTTAAAGAGGTGGTTATTATGTGTGCTTGCTTCCACTAATTAGAGAGCATGTATCCTAAATCATTTTTATTGTATTGTTAATAGTTTATTAACAGGTCATCCACCAAACTATAATGTTTTAGGTTGTAGCTACGGTACCTACAAGTTTCCTAATCCTCCTTATTTGAACATTGTGCAGTTCCTCATGCTCTTTCTGCAAAAAGTCCATTTATATATTCATCAAGTACTGGATAGATAGAACAATAATAACAGAGAATGTATAGCTTGCTATTTTTCTATTTCTGTATTTGATTCTAACATCTCTAACATCTCTGTTTTTGTAATCGACTCTAACATCTCTCTAGCATTTAAATATATATAGCTTGCTAAAGCATTTAGATATGCAGTAATCGACTCTAACATCTATGTTTCTATTTATGTATACCAAAGCACAATGAAACATCTTTGTTTGCTCATATAGTTGTTCCTGATTGCTTCATTTACAATTTTATTTAAATGCTTTAGCGCTGTTCATATCTAAAATGCATTTTAAATTGTTATTTTAAAACCTACCTGTACCTTATTTTAAGACCTTCATTCTCACCGGACTCATTTTATATCATTTCAGAAGCAAGAAAAATATAAGGACGCGGAACCTAGTGCAATAGATCTTAGATCTTTTCAAGGAGATGCATTGTAGCAAAAAGAAAGGTTTTAGTGAAAAATGTTCAGAAAGCTATTGTAAGTGCTTGTTTTCCTTTCATGTTTGTACTAACAACTTGCAACTTGTGGTATACTATACTGATGAATAACCTTTAAATTTTATATTAGGTTGACATGGAAGAAATGGTAGCAGCACCAGTTCAGGATGGACAACAACCAAAATCTCCTACAGAAGTTGTTTCTAATGTGCTACCAGGCTCCAGTGTGTTCCTACGCAATGTTGGTCTTAAGTCTGCATCCCAGAAAAGCTCCACAACGACTGTTTCTGCAAAGGTTCAACAACTTCAGGATGAACTGAAGACCGAGAAGCAAGAAAAAGATGGCCTTCGGGAAGAAGTGGAAACCTTGAAGGCTCAAGCACAAGCATCTCAGGAGACCATTGATAGTATGAAGAGGTCGATGGAAGAAAATAACAACCTCCTTCGTCAACTATTAAGCTTCAATCGAGGCCAAGTGCCTCCATCATAAGTCTGGTTGACCACTATAGGACATGCAACCTTATGGCTGTTATAGTGGCTAGTTACAGTAGCTCTAGATTTGAAGTTATAAGATCATTTTTCATGTATGCTTAATGTTTAATACTTTGAGTTGAAGTTATTGGATTTGTTTTGGATTTTAAGTTAAAGGATTTGTAGATATATGTTTTAAAGTTATATTATTCTCTTCTAGATGAAATATTTGTGTTGAACAAATTCATATGATATTTTGGTTCTGATGTGTAATATTCTATGATGATATGAATGCATATGATGTATTCCTTGCGATGATGATTATATTTGTCACAAATGCTTTGTCAGCACATCACTTGTCGTGTCATCACATTTTATGACGAAACTTTTTGTCACAAATGTATTGCCACATAAGCGGCCAACACCTTTCAATTTGTGATGAAATTCTTCGTCACAACAATTATGCCACGTCATCGAATTTATGGCAAAAATTTTCGTCATAAATGTTTTGCCACGTCACGTACCACGTCATCACCATTAGCCACGTGGCAATGCATGTCAGTATGAATTATGACGTTTTTAGGGGCAATTATGACGAAATATAGTGTCATAGATTTTGGGACGAAGCTAGTATGCGTCATAGAATCTATGACGATTTTTTGATCATCGTCATAGTACTCTATTCAACACGCACCTTCTGTGACGATGGCTTTTTCGTCACAATGACGTCACCAAAACATAACTTGTGACAAATAAACACTAGTTAGTGACGTAATTATTATGTCACAGAAGGCCTAAAAGGTTGTAGTGTAAGTTGTATTTTGGTTATGATTAGTTATCAGGGACACAAATGTAATTTTGTCCCGGGATGCGTCTCGTGCCTATAAATAGATGAACAGTACCCCCAGTACTGTTCACGCTGACTTGTACTCACTCGCTCGTCACACTCGGATTCTCACCTTCTGTCAAGCCGAAGGTATAAATGTAATTCAATATTGTCCATGTTTATTCATAATTATATAATAAAAATGTCTTAATGATATCATATGATTATTCATGTTTTTTATATGAGTCATATGATCTTGCTTTCCATTGTATATTGAGATGATGAAGGTACGTCCTTCATGACCTTTGTTTGAAGGTTATTATATCCTAAGAGAAATAATGCTTCGAAGGACGAAGGTCTTTAACCATTAACATTTGTGTTTCCTTGTTCTTAATGCATAGCATTTGAGAACAAGTCCCCAACATTGGCGCCCACCTCCGGTGAACTCACTTCCACTGTTGAGACGATGGCTTCGTTCAACAACCAAGCTATAGCACCTTCGGTCACAAAGCTGGTGCTCCCAATCATGGGTGGTTCAAGTGCAGAGCCAGCCAACAAAAAGTAGAAGAAGGAAGCGCAGAGAAGAGTGCAGCATGTTGGGGTGAAAGGACCCTTCGTCAGGTCCAAGCGGTCCCACATCCCAATCACCTTCTCCTAGGAGGATCTTCAGCTCAAAGACTATCCCCACAACGACGCTATGGTTATATCTTGTGTCATCAAGGGATTTCTGGTCCACAATGTTCTCGTTGACACAGGCAGTGCATCCGACATCATATTTGCAAAAGCTTTTAGACAGATGCAAGAACCAGAGGACATGATTCATGATGCTACATACCCTCTTTGTGGCTTCGGAGGAACACAGATTGTGGCACTTAGCAAAATCACAATGTCAGTTACCTTCGGTTATGTCCACAACACAAGAACTGAGCAAGTTGTTTTTGACATTGTTGACATGAAGTACCCGTACAACGCAATTATTGGTCGAGGGACACTCAATGCCTTCGAAGCAATACTTCATCCAGCATACTTATGCATGAAGATACCTTCAGAACAAGGGCCCATCGCTGTCCATGGAAGTCAAGAAGCTGCTAGAAGGGCTGAAGGGAGTTGGACAGATTCAAAGGCAATACACAACATAGACGGAGCCGAAGCTTGTCAACAATATAAACACAAAAGAGAGAAGGCTGCTTCGGTAGATCAGCCGAAGCCTATGCTCCTATGTGAAGATATAGAATATCAAAGGGTACTGCTGGGGTCTTAGTTATCTGATGAGCAGGAAAACACTCTGATAAGGTTTTTGTTCAACAACAAAAATGTCTTCGCTTGGACAACCAATGATCTTTGTGGTGTCAATAGAGATGTCATCGAGCATTCACTTAATGTGGATCCATCTTTCAGGCCAAGGAAGCAAAGACTTCGAAAGATGTCTGATGATAAAGCTGAAGGTGCTCGGAACGAAGTAAAGAGACTTCTCAGTGCTGGTGTTGTTGGGGGCCTTCGGCTTACGAAGGTCCTCAAAAACAGGATTTGACAGTATTTCTGGAGTATAATGTGTGAACAGGTATCTTCGGACTCAAGTCGGTATCACAGCAGACCAGAATAATACGAAGGTTGATACAGCGCCGAAGGTGTGAGCAGGAAAGCTTCGGCGTGGTAGCAAAAAATGAAACCGACTTAAAGATGAAAAGGCTATTCAGACCTCGATAGATTACTATAGAATTATTATCAAATGTAAAGGGCATAAATGTAATTTTGTATGGGCTGTGTCCTGTGCCTATAAATAGGTGAACAGTACCCCCGTACTGTTCACGCTGATCTGGCATTTGCTTTTGCGTCACACCTGTACTTTCATATACTTCCAAGCCGAAGGTACATTTGTAATTCAATGTTATTTCTGTTTCTCACAATAATAATATATAATTGTCTATGTTATCATTTATATTCCTTATAATCCATTCTTCATCATCGTTTGCTATGTTTATGAAGGTATGTCCTTCATAACCTTCGTTCAAAAGTCATTATATCCTAAGGGAAATAATGTTCCGAAGAACGAAGGACATTATAAATTAACATTTTCTGTGTTGCCTTGTTCTTAACTCATAGCATTTGAGAACAAGTCTCCAACATTGGCGCCCACCTCCGGTGAACTCACTTCCACTCTTTGAGTTTTTGAACACCTTCGGCGATCATAAACCTTCGCTATGGCTCCGAAGAAAGCTTCAGCAGCTGGCACTACAGCCCTCCAACCGCTGGACCACAATCAGGAGACTGTCTATCTTCGGGAGGCCCGAAGCCAGAAAAGGAAGGCTGTTAGTCCGACACCGCCAGAGGATGAGATAGACCAAGAAATTAGAGACATGGAGATCCTTCATCAACAGGTGCAAAGGAAGAAGGAAAAGATGGCCAGGCTAGCTGAACTGCAAAGGCAGATAGACGAAGCCTCTGAGGAAGTTCGTCATCTTACCAAGGAGGAGCAACACCGAAGGCCTCAGCACCAAGACCTTCATCAGGAGGGTTTCCTCAATGAAGATGACTGGTATGACAATTTCCATCATGGGAATTTTGTTTTTGATGATGCTTCTCCTCTGTCCGCTGAGCTGCAGGCTACACCTTGGCCTCCGTCCTACAAGCCGCCTCAGCTTCCCGTATTTGATGGTCACTCAGACTCGAAGCAGTTTTTGATGAGCTACGAAGCAACAATATCTTCATATGGTGGCAATGCTGCGGTCATGGCAAAATCTTTTGTTATGGCTGTCAGGAGTGTTGCTCAAACCTGGTACTCTTCCCTTCGACCAAGAACGATCACTTCGTGGCAAAAGCTGAAGGACTTGTTGTTAACCAGCTTCCAAGGGTTCCAGACGAAGCCGGTCACGGCTCAGGCCCTATTCCAGTGCACCCAGGATCACGAAGAGTACCTTCAGGCGTACGTCCGGAGGTTCTTGCGTTTGAGGGCACAGGCACCAACAGTGCCCAACGAAATTGTCATTGAGGCCATGATCAAGGGGCTTCGGCCAGGACCGTCAGCTCAGTACTTCGCTAGGAAGCCTCCTCAAACTTTGGAGAAGCTGCTCCAGAAGATGGACGAGTACATTCGGGCCGATAATGATTTTCGCCAAAGAAGGGAGGAGGCTTTCAGGTTTTCTGAAATGACCAGGGGCTTCGGAGGGAGGTTCTATCCGAGGCACGTTAGATCAATTCATAACTCTACCCAAAATGATGATAGAGGGAGCCAACAGCAAAGGCCACAGTGTTCCTCACAGGCTTCGGGGCAACAGCAAGGCTCCTTCGGACCACCAGCTCCGAGGGGCAGAGGTGCCAGGGGCTTCGGCGGAAGATTTGGCGATCAGCCAAGAAGAATTTTTTGCTTGTTCTGTGGTGAGAACAAAGGCCATACCACCAGGATGTGCCATGTTACCATTCAGAAGCAAAAGGAAATAGCCGAAGCTGCAGCACAACAGGCTCAGCCGAAGCAGGTCTTGCACACTGCTTCGTATCATTCGCCTTACATCCCAGAGTATGTAGGCAATCACCCTGCAGCTTCTGTTGCTTCGACAAGCCAACCTCAAGCTTCCTGGCAGCAGCCTCCGCCTCCACCACCGTTGCAACAAGGCCAGCAGCCAGAAGGGAGCCAATATGCTCCACACCAAAGGGACTTCAGAGAACAGTCCGAAGCTCGCACAGTCAACAGCACTGTGCCAGAGTCAAAGCACATCTATTGACAAATATCCTACCTTAATAGCAGTCTTTTTCATTTCAGTTTTATTTTCTGTAATAAAGGACATTGTTTAGGTTTCATGTAAATAGTTTCGTTGATTCCCACAAGGAAAATATATTTTCTTCACAGGCTTAAGTTGTTGAAGTTTAAAGATTTGTGATAACAAAGAGGACCTTCGAATTATCGAAAATTCTTCGAAACAACAAAAAGTCGTTCTAAGGAACGCAGAGTAAGTTTGCCGAAGTCACAAAAAGCCGTTCCAAAGGGAGCACAGTGTAAGTTTTCTGCTCCAAAGTCGTTCCAAAGGGAATGCAGAGCATACAGCGAAAAGTCAACGCTGATACCGCCTAAGTAAAAGGCGAAGCGCGAAAAGTCAACGCGAATACCGTTGAAAGTAAAAGGCGAAGAAGCTCCTAAGGGAGGCTTACAGCGAAAAATAAACGCTGATTCCGCTGAAGTAAAAAGCGAAGAAGCTCCTAAGGGAGGCTTATAAGACAACGATGAGACTATGTGTTTTATCGCAGGAATGTGTGTGTATCTTCGAAATAAACACCATCTTACACAACATAACATCATCGCATCATTTCGCATAGCATAAGCATCATACATCATGCTGCATATGGCACAAGAAGGGGACATGACATCGATCTTCGGAAAAATGTTTTGAAAGGGGAAAATCATGCTAATTTGCAAGCAGATACACTATTGATCTTCGGAAGTATAGCTTCGGAGAACATCTTCACGAAGCTTGGATATTATTCATCAGAACACTATGAATGTTGTTGTGACAAATGAAAATCATTCTTCACGAAGCATGAAAAGAAGGGAAGGTGTTTTTTCGTCAAAGACGCAAAAACGGTACGTATGTAAAATTTCATGCATCGTAAAGAATTAAACAATAAAAGCAGGTATATTACATTCAGAACTACAAGATGTCACACATTTTACATTTCAGAAGTTTTTTACAATAGTATTTAATCTTCTCTCAGAACAACTTCTGCAGCCTCATTCAGGAGCCGATTGACAACTTCGTCCATAATAGCTTCAGCCATCTTTTTAATTTCGTCGTCTCCTTTCGGCTGAGAGCCCGGAGATGCTTTAGTAGGATCTGAAGGAGGACAGGATACGACTACATTGCTATTACAAACTGAAAATGAAGTTTAAAACCCAAAAATTACAACACAATAAAAACCATTAGTTAATACCTAGTTGCCCTTCGGGCTCTGCGCTCTTCTTTGCAGCCTCAGCTACTTCTCTAGCATCGTGAATGCCCTTTTCGCTTTTTCGAATAATTTCTCGAGCCATTTCCCGACCACCATTATCCCAGACGTCGGTGAAAAATTTTCCACCAACCATGCTAGCTTCAGCCGATGGATCTCTTGCATCTTCGAAGGACAAGCTAGCTTCGGATTGTGCTAAAATCTTTACATGATTGCAGCCCTTCTTCTCCAAAATAGTGGCAATCCCCTTGGCCCCCGAGAAAGCACATATGTCTCCGCGGCTATTTAAAATTTCTTCGAAGGCTTCAGCTTCCTGATTAATCCATTCAAGGGGACCTTCGGGGTTGCCTCTTGTAAAGTTTTCTTCGTTCGAAAATGCGCCGACGCTGGCGAAGCTAGCTTTCAACTTCTTGACACATTCTATAGATTTGTTATAACATCTTTTCTTAGATGAACGAAGCTTTTCAACAGTTCCCTCTAAATGATTTGCCCATTGGTCGCTGAGTTCTCGCTTCGTTTCTTCAAGCATGCGTTCCTCTTTGGCTCTAGACAGTTGTTTTCGAAGATCTTCAATTTCGCGCTTCTGAGCTTCAGCTTGACCTTTAAAAGTAGCTTCGTCTTCCTTTATTCTATTTATTAATGAATGTAATATCTTATCTTTTTCGAGACCGTCGTTCCTCAGTTCAATTACTTCGGAACGAAGGTTGCTCAGGGCTATGGCACACCCTTCGTCTTCAGCATCTTTTTGGGCCCTGAGGGCATTGCTGAGTATCAGGCCCTGCAAAGAAGAATAAGTGTATGTCATTAGATTTAAGCAAACGAAAAATTTTGGTCTCAGCAAAAAATACAAAGATCCCATTTGTTGCACCTTTAAGCTATTATATGCCAGGCTGTCGGCCAGATCATTCTTCGACAGCACCGAGAGCCAGTCTTCTAATGTTGGGAATCCGAAGCTCTTGCTCATCTCCCGACAGACAGAAATCTCCTTGCTGTCAGGGAGACAATACAAAAAGTCTTCTTCTCCACTGCCATTGAATATTAGCGCCCCCTTTGGATACTTCAGTTTTTGGGCGTAGCGTTGGGCCTCTTGCTTTTCTTTTTCTGATAATTTTTTCCCCGAAGCATGACGAACAATATAATCAGAGTCTTTAGGGGATGCTTCGGGGGCAATGATACTGATTTCTTCAACAAAAGTTGGCTTTGTTATTTTTTCTTCCTCGGTTTCCAAGGATTTAATCTTCGTAGGCTCTGAGGACCCAGCTCCGGCTTCAGTTTCTTGCTCTGGAACTTTAATATCAGAAATTTCAGTTTTCGCTTCGGGAATGGCAATAGTTTTCTTCGGAGGTGTGCTTGAAGATTTAATTGTTTCCAGAACATCTAGCACATTAGCCATTCTCTTTCTCTTCGGAGTCACTGCTGGCACCTTTTGATTTTTTACTGTCTCAACATTTGCTGCAGGACTCAAAACTTCTGATGTTTTTCCTCAGTTGGTTT